>NC_142650.1:107109500-107727666 GCF_055504915.1 Nelumbo nucifera
AACATGCTTGTACTTCTTTAGGGTTCTTGGACTGATACTAATATAGATGAACCAAAGGGATGTGAGAGATGGTGGGGAGAGAGAGTTTAGGACGTGGCTAATGTCTGTAGGAGTGTTTTTGTATGGGCTTCCTTAGGTTTGAATATCTGGAGTTCTCTCCCTAGACTAGAATGTGTGTTTTTAGTGTGTGAGAATGGGTGGTAGTTATACATTTTTGGAGAGGATTCTAGAAGGGAATGGAGGGATGAGATTTGAGAATATGGAGATATCACTGACTGAGGTTTAGAGGTTTTTTTGAAGGGAGATTGATTGAGGGAAGGGGCTGTCAAGACAGCTTTGGGACGATCTTCTCAATCAATCAAGACAATAAATAGAAAATTTCACCAATTTACCTAAATTGAACATTCAAACTTTAGGTGATTGGCTTGATTGATTGGAGGTAGGTTAATATGATTCTAGAGGTTGGGAGAATGATCTGGTTGTGTAGGTCCCAAGGTTCAAGTTATAGTGAATAGGATTCCAAATAAAGGGTTCAGATCGAGTCTAGCTTCGGATCTCAAGATGGAAGTGTTAACAGTGTTGGAATTTGGTGATCTTGGTACTTTTGGATTCAAAATTTCGAGCTCTGTACATCTATAAGGTTGGATTTCAAATTTTGTGTGGGATATGGTTCAAGATAAAAAATGATCCCGATTGAACAATCGGAATAGATTCCGGCTTTGGGTTTTGAGATGAAGGGGTAAACAGTCTCAGGTTTGGGTGATCTTGGTGTCGTCGGATTTGGATTTTTGGGCTCTACCTACCTATGGTGTTGGATTTTCGATTTGACGTGAGATGAGGTTCAAGATCAAATGACCACGATCAGACGATCAAAATCAGTTTCGGCTTCGAGTCTTAAGATGAAGGGGTAAATGGTGTTAGATTTGGGTGATCATGGTGTTGCCTGTAGACACCCCATTTTTATGTTATTTAGCCATTCTATAGCACTTCGAGCTTTAAGCATGCTTCCACTAACTTCTCAGTTGACACGAGGGCATTTTTGAAATTTTACAAAAGTTGTGGCCTCAGAAATCCAAAACCATAGGTACGTAGAGCCCAAAAATCCAAATCCAAATACACCAAGATCACCCAAATTTGACACCGTTTATCCCTTCATTTTAAGACCCAAAGCCGGAACCGATTTTGATTGTTCGATTAGTCATTTTGATTACGAACTTCATTTCATGTCAAATAAGAAATCAAATACCATAGGTACATAGAGCTTAAAAACCCAAACCCAATGACATCAAGTTCACCCAAATCCAACACCGTTTACCCCTTCATCTTAAGACCCGAAGTTGGAACTAATTCTGATCATCTGATCAAAGTCATTTTAATCTTGAACCTCATTTCACATAAAATAAAAAACCATAAGTATGTTGATCCCAAAAATTCAAACCCAACAACATCAAGATCGCCCAAATCTGACATCGTTTACCCATTCATTTTAAGACCCAAAGCTGGAACCGGTTCTGATAATCCGATTGGAGTCATTTTGATGATGCACCTCATTTCATGCCAAATCATAAATCCAAAATCATAGGTACATATGTCCCAAAAATCCAAACCCAACGATACTAAAATCACCCAAATTCGACACTGTTTACCCCTTCATCGTAAGACCCAAAATCAGAACCGATTCCAATCATTTGATCAGAGTCATTTTGATTCTAAACCTTATTTCTTGTCAAATCAAAAATCTAAAACCATAAGTACGCAGACCCCAAATAACATTCAACCAATCCAGGCCTCCTTTTAAAATCCACTCCATAATAAATTTGGACCTAGGGCATCCCACGACCAAACCTTAACTTTCATTTGCAATACAAAATGCACTAAATTACGAAAAATACTTATTTTCTTTTCTCTTCTTTTCTCTTGAACCCTAATTGGCGCAAAAATACTTATATTTTCTCCAAATGAGTCCGACTACAATAACAAGAATAATTTCAGTCACATGACTGTCTTTATTCATATAAATGAAACCTTAAATTTATATCTATCAAAAAGAATCCTCTACCATTTCATCCATTTCATATGAATATTTGAATATAAGAAATCTACAAAGATCTATCAAAACAATGGGGAGTAATTCAATGGGTAATTTGGAAAATTTAAAAATATTAAATAGTTGAATATGAATTTTTTCATAACTTAACCAATGGAACTAAGGGGTATTTGAATGAGGGATCTTTGTAATTTATCCATAAAGAAACCAAGCATATGGACTTAGTTGTAATTTATCCAATTGAGAGGTGGTTTAATTAGCACGTCAATTGTGGAAAGGCGAGTGATTCAATACCAAAAAAAAGAAAAAGAAATAAGTGTATGAGTAAGGAGGTAAACAATTAAACATGGACTACAATTTGTATATCTCCACAATTTCGAATCTATTCCATCAACAACCTCCTGAATCCAACAACTATTATTAATGGACCAATATGCTGAAAAATTTTAAGGAAAAATTTCTGATTAGTACCTTGTATTTTGGGCTTAATGACATTTTGGTCCCTAATTAAAATATGATAATTCAGTACCTGAATTTTTAAAATGTGTCAATCTAGTACCTATAATTAACTAGTTGTTAATTTGTCGTTAATTAGTCATTTAATTCTCTTTATCAACCATCCAAATGTTGACAAAAAATAAATAGTTCCAAATCATTGTCTCTTTTATTTAAGAAAGTTAGGGTCTTGTACCGTGGACATTCTAGTGACCCCAACTTTCTTAAATAAAGAAGACAAGGATTTGAGATTGTTTATTTTTTAACGTTTGAATAATTGATAAAGAAAATTAAATGACACTTAAATGGTATTTATGTTTTAAAATGCAACTTGACGGCTCCTTAATGTCTAATTTATGGTATGTATTAAATTGACACGGTTTGAAAGTTCAGGTACTGAATTCCAAATTTAAGTTTGGGCACTGAAGTGCCGCATTTTAAAGTTGAAGGACAAAAGTGGCAGTGACCCAGGGTACTAATTAGAAAAATTCAAAATAAGAGTTCAGTTCCCAAAATTCAAAATGCCACTTCACCGTTTCATTTTCTACATACTCTGCTCACTCACATCGTAACCCCTTTTCTTCTATTCTTCTCAGTTCTCATTACGACCGTGCTTTACTGTTTTCGGCTTCAGCCTCTCTTCGAGCTTTCATTTCATTTCCTTTGACAAACCTATCAACTTTTCTTTTCTTCTCTTCCGCTCAGAGAGATACAGAGATGTCCTGGAAAAGCAGACTGCAAGGAAATCAACAGGAGGAAAGGCTCCCTGTAAGCAGCTGGCAACCAAGGCAGCTAGCAAGTCGGCGCCGGAAACCGGAAGAGTCAACACAGGTTCAGGCCCGGAATCGTGGCCCTTCGTGAGATCAGGAAGTATCAGAAGAGCATGAGCATGGAGCTTTTGATCCGAAAGCTACCCTTTCAGCGCCTTGTCCATGAGATCGGTCAGGACTTCAAGCCGATCTCCGCTTTCAGAGTAGCGCTGTCGCCGCTCTCCAGTAAGCTGCCGAGGTTTACTTGGTTGGTCTTTTGGAGGATACCAACCTCTGCGCTATTCATGCCAAGAGGGTCATCATTATTGCCAAAGGACATCCAGCTCGCTCCCAGGATCCGTGGTGAGAGGGCCTAGATGCACATCTCATCTGATTCCTTCTGTCATCAGCTTTTGTGTTTTCTCAATGACAAACTATTCATTCAAAACACCGAGTCATATGGTTGGAAGGGTTGTTTACACAACTTGCAGTGTTAGAGGTGATCGAGAGCGACTTTCTCAAATGGAAAACATGGAAATATAGTGCCTCCTTGTCATCTGAACTAGTTCTGTTGCTACCCTCTTAAATCATGATTCCTGAATCCTGAAGAACATCCCAGGTTTAAATTAAAGTAGGTGATCCCAATTCCCAGCGATTGGGTTCCTTTCCATGTTCCACACATGCTTACAGAACCTGGGTTTTGCAGGAATTTCGTGACTTCCAGTTTTAATTTGCAGTATTTTAGTTGATTCTGCAGGAATTAAACTGAAGTTAAAGGGTATAGAATTTCATCTAAGAGTAGCCAAGATTTGTGACAAGAAAGAAACTGGACCCAACTACATTAGGGTAACCAAGAAAATCACAACTAGTGGCCTGAATTTTGTTGTCTTTCTTTCTCATTGCATTGATGCATTCAATGTCTTAGAAAAGAAAATTTGTGACCTTTTGACTTGTTTTGTTTCCCACTTCAGGAGGTAGGGAGAGAAGAAACTCACACAATCAGCTAGTTTCTCTCTTGAAAAAAGAAAATCTAACAATTTCTTCTACTTACCGAAGGGATTGAAGATAATAGACAGAAGGATTTTGAAATCAAACGCATACTATCTTCACTTTGTGTCATACTCAAATCATACTAAGTGTAGCCATCTTCCAAATCTCAGTCATAAATCAAATTTACAGTATCCTCATCTTCAATAATACCATAACTTATTAAGGCCACTGTTCCATCAAGCCGCTTGCCTTTATATTGAAGATGGAAGTCAGGTTTCTCAGCAAAGTCAGCACGACGAATCAGACCTTTCAATGTGTAAACTGTATCATATCGGTCCACCTTAATGACCATTGATTGCCCAGTGCTGGGAACCTCCACATCAATGGCTACAAACCACTCTGGATTTGGAGGTTTCTCCCTGAGTTGAACGGTTTGTCTAGTGGCAATTGCATAATCCTCCAGCTTCCATTGCTCATACATCCGAACTCCCAGCGTAGTCAGATTCTGGCGCCTTGGAGTTATACCCACCCTCCTGTCAATCGTATTTTTCAGTTTTAAGACTTCATCGTCGCTTGGTATGTCGATGTATAACACACCATCCTCTGTTTCAACGATGACTGTGATGATCTCATGGCGAAGCCTCCTGTAAAGATACATCTCTACTTCATAATCTTCATCCTCCAGAATACCCATATCAGATAGAGCCTCCTCATTTGTTAGCAGTTCTCCTTTGTAAACAAGGAGTTGATCATGGTAGGATACATGATCCTGGAGGTGATACTTTACGTCTCTGACTGATTTGCATCTCTGCTTGATTCTGTATATGTTATCGTTGTGCATCACATTGATGACTACCATTGCCGAGTTATGTCAAAGACCAGAAGTGAAGCCTGAACTGGGGAAAAGGATCTCAATGGCCGGAGTTCAGGGATGTGGCTGTAACTGGATTGGAAGACTGAAAGACAAAGGAATTTGGAGTGAAAACCGATCACAGAAAATGGTGATTCGGTTGATGATGTATTTATATTGGTATTGGTAGATAAGTTACAACAGATTAATCTCAGAGATTTACTCTTGTTGGTTAGCTGATATACAAGTTTAAGCTGTACATGGTAATCCAGTTAGTTACGCGGGCGCCTTGGACTGAGCTGGATTGGGCGTGGGCCCATTATCTTCAACACCACCATGCAACCTGATGGTGGGTGAAACTACTCAAAGCTTGGAACGGAGGAAGGAAAACCAAGGACCGCCAAGAGGTTTTGTGGTTCAAAGTATGAGAAACACAAAGTCGGAAATAATTTTAATGGAAGTATCACACCTTGGATATGCATGTGTATTGGAGAAAAATTAATATGCACATAGATACATATGAAAACACTATAAATATTTAAATAAAACATAAAAGTATGCCATTAACACTAAATATAAAACCTCAATAAGGTGTATATATATAGACGGAAGTTTTAGTAATTTTCTCTTTTTTTATTTTTTAATTTCATGTCATTTTTTAAACAACCAATGATATACTCTCCTTCCCCATAAAAAGTTACCTAAAACCTCTCTCTCTCTTCACCCACACACACTTCCCTCTCCTAAAATTTCTCCTAAGCTACCTCCCCCACTATCTCCTACTTTCTCCTAAATTATCTCTAATTTCTATTTATCCTCTCCCCCACTTTTTGTCTACAAAGAAAGTTTGATTTAAAAAAAAAATTAAATATTCTAATAAAAGTATATAATAACTTTAAAATAATTATTAATAACATAAAAAATAATTCTAATAGATTTAATAATATTCATATTATTATTAATTTTATCTATCTATCTATCTATCTATCTATCTATCTATCTATCTATATATATTAAAAACAACATGTGTCTCCTTTGAGAGAAGCTATTTATCTATTTTCTCATTTTTTATCTTTTTAATTCCATGTCATTTTTGAAACAACCAATGAGAAGCACTTTCTCAATAACCTAAATAATCTCTTCTCCTAAAATTACTCCTAAACTACCTCCTCCACTTTCTCCAAAATTATCTCTAATTCTATTTATTTTCTAAATTATCTCTAGTTCCTATTTATCTCCAAAATTATATCTAATTTAGTAAAGAGTTTTTCTCCTAAATTATCTCTAATTCCTATTTATCCTATCCCCTACTTTTTATCTATAGCTATCTAAAGAAAGTTTGGATTAAAAAAATTAAGAATTATTTAAATATTCTAACAAAATTATAAAATAACTTTACAATATTTATTAAAAACACAAAAAAAAAAAATTATATTTTTACAAAATATATCACGAAATTATGTAATAACAATTTAAATTATGGTTTTCTAAATTATCAATTTAAATATTTAATAATATGTAATACCTTTAAATAAATAAAATTCAAATAACAAAAAAATTTAAATATTTTGTAGATTATTTAAATATTTAAATAACTAAATATTTATCATAACTAGATTTTAAATAGTTAAAATAACGACATTATGTAAAAAATTTAAAAAATTTCTTCAAAGTACAAAAATAATTATAACATAATAGTTAAATTAATAATAATTTAATATATTACAAATTTAATAATGAAATTATGTAATCATATTATAAATTATGACTTTATGGATAATTAAATTCAATAAACAAATAATATTTTAAAATTTAAATATTTTACATATTATATAAATATTTAAATAACTAAATATTTTAAATAACAAAATATTTACCATAACTAGATTTTAAATAGTTAAAATAAATAAATTTAAAAAAAATCTAAAAAGTAGAAAAATAAATATAACATAATATTTAAATTAATAATAATTTAATACTTTTACATAATATTGTAAATAATTAATTTCACTTATATCAAGTAATAATTTGAGAAAATAACTTTCAAAAATTGATATCTATTAATAATAATTTGAAACTCTTAATCTATATTTATTATATAATTATATATACTAAAATTAAGATTTATTGTCTTTTGTGAAAAGTGTATTTTCAATAAGTATGTATATATTTATTTTGTTTAGTTATTTAATAGAAAATTTTTAATGAGATTAAATTACTATTGTTGAAATTTTTAAATTTCATTTATTGTACTTATTGTATTTATTGTGTTTATGTTATAAGTTATTGATTAATATTTAGTAGAGATTAAACTATTATTTGAGATTATACCATTTATTGACTAAGTTAATATATTTTTAGTACTTATTGTATTTTTGTAATTATTGTAGATTTTATTATATATATTTTCAATAATTGTGTACTTTTGCTATAAATTTTCAATAATTATTAGAGATTAAACTATTGTTATTTATTGAAGATAAGAATATTAATTTAGCTGAAATTATGAGTGTTCATGAGTTGGTTCAGTGTGGTTGTAGGTTATTTGGTCAACCAAATCGACCTGGTCAGGTTAGGGAATTAGTTAGCTGAAACTGACTAACTTTTTGTGAAAACCGACCCACTCAAGTTGTATTGGTTGGGGTCGATTTTTTGGTTTGGTTAGTCTGTTCAAAAGTTTTAAACTTAAAAATTTAATTTAATTTTAAAAATTACAATGCGATTATTAAATAATAAATTTAAAAATTAGATTTATGATATAAAACATTTTAGACTAAGAAACATGGGAAAATTCATACTTTTTCATATTAAAAATAATATTTAAAATATAAAATATTAATATATATCCATGGTTAGGTCATTCGATTTTGGTCGGTTTACAAATGGCTAAAGTGGAACTGATCCAACTTGGTCGAATTGGGAAATTTTTGAACCAAAGCCAACCTAAAATACTAGAAAACCGACTAACTCGGGTTGAGTTAATTGGGTTGGTTGGTTTCATCAGTTTGATAAATAAACCTAACTGAAATTAATTATTGTTATTTTTGTATTATAAAAAAATTTATTAAAAGTAGTATATAAAATATGAATAATTATTAATTATTTAAAATGTAAAAAATATAAAACAATTGTATACTCTTATGTGTTTCTATTAGGGTCATTTATTAGAACACACTTTTAGGGATGACAATTTCCCTATCCTCGACAGGGACCTGACTTCCCCGACCCAATGGGGTTGGGGATGGGGATTGTTTGGGCGGGATGGGTGTGGAGACGAGGATTAATAGGAATCCCCAATCGAGGTTGGGGTCGGGGATGGGGATTGAGGTCCGACTGAATGGAAATTTATTAAATCTTTCAATTAACAATAATAGAAATTTACCATGTGATTGATACTCAATATATCATTTTGATCATTTCTATCATCAAATTGAATATTGGGTTGACATGGAAAGTATTTTCAAAACTAGATCGAACCAGATGGTTAGACAAAAAAAATTGGGAACCAAACACTATTTCACCTCAAAACCGCTTTTTGTCCAAAAACTGTTTATTTAGTTAGCAAACTACTGACCTGAGCGGTCGAACCATCAACCTGGACAATAGTTTTTGTCCTTTTTTTTGTATTTCTAATTTTTTTTTGTCAAAGCGGGTCATTCGTTCGGACCGAACAATCGGGCCATTCGACCCCAGAACGGTTTCCTATCTGGTCCAATTTTAAAAACCTTGAATGGGGAGCGGGTGCCTTGCCTTGAGCTTGGCTTGGTATACGGCATGGCCTGGCCCAAGGCCCAGCCCAACCCATGGCACGACACGGGCTCGTGCGGGCTCAAGCCGTGGGCCGTGCCAAACCGGCCCCCAAATTATCCTAGAAGGAGGCATGGCCCGGGACGCCTCGTGGGCCAGCATGGCACGACTTGCACTTTGTGCGGGCCACATGCGGGTTGTGTTGTGTCAACCTAGTACAACCCAATTTACACCTCAACTTGAACCCGCCCAATACTTGGGATGGGGTAGAAAAATTCGAGGACTCTCCATCCTTGATGAGGAGTGGGGTGCCTTGCCCTTGAACTCGCCCAACATTGACGAGTGATTACTTTGCTCTGAACCCGCGTGACACTAGGGACAGGGCGGGGATGGGGTAAAGTGTCTTGACTATGGGCAAGGAAAGGGATGGGGTGCACTGCCCTGAACCCACCCTGTTGTCATTCCTATATAATTGTTAATTATTAGTGGAATTAATAAAAATGTTAGCTTTTATAATTATTTCTATTTATTTAAAGTTAATCAAAATTTCATTTAAAAATAATAAAAAGAAAAAAAAATTATTAAGATTACTACAAATTATCAATAAAACTAAATTTATTAAAAAATACTTGTTCATATTCAATTAATAATAATTATTTTTATAAATCAACATTAAATGTAAAACAAAATTATTAAATCTTTTAGATTTTCCCATGCATCGCATGGGTCCCTACTAGTAATTTTACAAAATTCATCACGAAATTAAGTACTAACAATTTAAATGTAATTCAAATAATAAAAATTTAACATTAAATGTAATTCAAATAATACTTAAAATTCATCATGAAATTATTACTTTTTGGATTGTTCAATTTAAATGTAATTCAAATAATAAAAATTTAACATTAAAAAATAAAATATTACTTAAATATTTCAATAACTAAATATCTTAATAACAAAATATTAAAATAGCTAAATAATTATATAACAAAATATTAAAATAGCTAAATAATTATATAACAAATTATTTAATATTATGTAATAGTTTAAAAAATAAATTCAAATAACAAAAAATTATAAATATTTTATAGAGTACTAGCGAGGACCCGTGCGATGCACGTGATTTATTAAGCGAAAGCTAAATAATAGAATTGGTCATTTACAAAAATACCCCTTATAATTTCATGGATTTACTAAAATCTACCCTATAGTTACAATTTTTCTAAAACACCACTTATACTTTGCAATGGATTTAATCAATATTCCATTACATGACATTGGAAAATGATATGTAAAATATTTTAAACAATGGATTTAAAATACCCATTTATTTAAATACTTAAATAATATGTAAAATATTTAAATTTCAGAATATTAGTTATTTGTAGAATTTAATTATCTATAAAATCATAATTTATACTATTATTACATAATTCCATTATTATTTTTGTAATATATTAAATTATTATTAATTTCAATATTATGTTATAATTAATTTTATGCTTTAAAGAAATTTTTTAAATTTATTAGATAATTTCGTTATTTTAACTATTTAAGATCTAGTTATTTAAATATTTAAATAATCTATAAAATATTTAGAATTTTTTGTTAAATGTTTGAAAAATTGATGACCCAAAAAAACATAATTTAAATTGTTAGTACATAATTTCCAGATATATTTTGTAGAAATATAAAATTATTATTTTATGTTTTTAATAAATATTTTAAAGTTATTATATAATTTTGTTAGAATATTTAAATAGTTCTTAAAATTTTCAATCCAAACTTTCTTTAGATATGTAGATAAAAATTGTGGGAGAGGATAAATAGGAATTAGATATAATTTAGGAGAGAAACTCTCTACTAAATTAGAGATAATTGTGGAGATAAATAGGAATTAGAGATAATTTAGAAGATAAATAGGAACTAGAGACAATTCTAGAGAAAATGGGGGAGGTAGTTTAGGATAAATTTTAGGAGAAGAGATTATTTAGGATAATATATAGATTTTATAGAGCATTTGAATATTTAAATAGCTAAATATTATATATAACAAAATATTTAAGATAACTAGATTTTAAATAGTTAAAATAACGAAATTATTTAATAAATTTTAAAAAATAGTAAAAATAGAAAAAATAATTATAACAATATTGAATTAATATTTTAAAAAATAATAATGAAATTATGTAACAATAGTATAAATTATAATTTTACAGATTATTAAATAATTCATATTTTAAAATATAAATGATTATATTATTTAAATAACTATATAATATTGTAAATAACTAAGTTTGCTTATATGAATTAATAGTTCTACAACATAACTTTCAAAAAATTAATATTCATTAATAATACTATGAAAATCTTAATCGATATTTATTATATAAGTATGTATACTAAAATTTATATTTATTGTATTACAATAATTATTTATATAATTAGATTTATTTTAGTTTTGTTATTTAGGTGAAAATTTTCAATAATTGTTGGAGATTAAACTACTATTATGTAACTTTTTAAATTTAATTTATTATATTTTTATTATAATTTATTGATTAATATTTCTTAGAGATTATACTGTTTATTTACTAATTTAATATATTTTTAGTATTTATTGTATTTTTATTTGTTATCTATTGTATTTTCATTATCAATATATTTTTAATAATTATTGGAGATTAAACTATTATTATGTATTAGAGATTAAACTATTAATTTAGCTGAAATTAGGAGTGTTCGCGGGTTGGTTCGATTTGGTTGTAGGCTGTTTGGCTAACCAAATTGACCTGGTTAGGTTGGGGAGTTGGTCACTCGAAATTGACTGACCATTTGTAAAAACTGACCCACTTGGGTTGTATCAGTTTAGGTTGATTTTTGGTTTGGTCATTCAGTTCAAAAGATTTAGACTTAAAAATTTAAATTTAAATTTAAAAAATTATAGTGGCATTATTAGAAAATAAATTTAATATAAAATATTTTAGACTGAGAAATATGAGAATTTTCACACTTCCCATATTAAAAAAATATATTTAAAATATAAAATATTAATATATATCTATGGTTAAGTTGTTAGATTGTGGTTGGTTTACAAATGACCAAAGCAAAACTGATCCAAATTGGTCGGGTTGGGAAATTATTAAACCAGAGCCAAATAGAAATACTAGAAAACCAACTAACTTGGGTCGAGTTGATCGCTTTCATCTATTTGACTAACAACTCTATCTGAAATTAATTATTGTTATTTTTGTATTGTAAAAAAATTATTAACAGTAGTATATAAAATATAAATAATTATTAATTATTTAAAAAGTAAAAAATATAAAACAATTGTATACTCTTATGTGTTTCTATTATTTATCTTCACTTAACAAATCTTGTGCATCACACGAGTCCCCGCTAGTACATACATTGAATTAATATATTTTAATGGTTTTACGAAGAAATAAATTGGTTAATTATAATTTCATTAAAAAACCTATGCTTAACTATAATTTATAAATTATAATTCTTCAACGGGAAAAATCCAACTATCTTATCCAATCATAAAAGATGCATTGGCACAACTTCTAAGTGAAAATATAATTAATAATTATTTATTATTTAAATAATTACTATTTAACTTTTTATTTTCAAAAATTATAAAAATAAAAAATAAATAAGCATTGTATAAAGTATTCAAATTTCAATTGCTCTATGGATATGATAGATCATCTATAGAATTATAATATATTCAATCGTTGTTATAAAATGATTAAATATAATTAATTATTATTAATTTTTAATTTTAAAAATATAAAAGCAAAAAAAAAAGTTATTAAAGAAGAAATTTCAGTTGCTTTATGAATATGATAGGTCATCCATAGAATATAATATATTCAATCATTGTAATCAAGTGATAAAATATAATTAATTATTATTTATTTTTAATTCTAAAATATAAAAAATAAAAAAAAAAGATTACAAAGAAATTTCAATTGCTCTATGGATATGATAGATAAATCCATAGATGTAAGACATATTAAGTCTTTATAGGTAGATAAAAAATTACATTTTTAATTTTTTTATTATTTTATATTTTTACTAAGTCTCTTTACGAAATTTCCATAGATCTACTTATTACAAAAAGATAGTGATTTTGAATGTAGAAAATGTAGATCAAATAGATTTAAACATTCGAGAAAAGAAAAAAAAATACAAGATATTATGAAAAATTAAAAAAAATTACCTACTTTTGCCATATTTTTTCAAATTTTAAAAAATCTTCAAAAAACATCAACAATTTACACTTGTTTGTTGCATATTTTTGCATATCTAATACTCTAGGAATGAGGTTTGAAGTTTTAGAATTATTTAGGGGTAAAAGAAGGCTTATTTCAGGGGAAAGAAACTTTCTTTTTCAATTTACTTTTTTTTTTTTATTTTTTTGTCTGTATCTTTTTTGTAGCATATCGATCGATACATTACCGATATGCCCTGATACACCCACGATACAGTCTGACACACCCTTGATGTGACCTGATACTATGTAATACAGTAGAAAAAAGACGATACCACCAATTTTAAATCATATCGTATCGGGATTTGAAAGATACGTCCCGTATTAGATGTATTGTATCAAAACTTAAAACCTTGGTTTTGTGAAGGTGTCCGCAATTTAACATGAGAGGAGTAAGAGACATGTAAGGTTTTGGAGGTGACCTTCTCACGCACAGAGTGAAAGTCTAACTCTATGTGTTTGGTGCATGCGTGAAAATTTGGGTTTGCCACTAGGTATGTGGTGCCAATATTATCACACCAGAGTGTGGGTGCCCATGAGTCACACCCAACTCATTAAGTAAGGAACATAGCCAAATTGCTTCAGATGTTGCAAGAGCGAGGCTGTGATACTCACAACCTCTATGCTGGAATGTGGCACCATGGTGTGCTTCTTGGAAGACCATGAGACAATGTTGTCACCAAGGTAAATACAAAAACCACCATGCGACCTCCTATCGTCAGGGCAACAACCCAATCAGAGTTGGTAAATATTGGATATCTAACGAAGCACATGATTGAATGCAAAGGTCAGTGCCAATAGTATACTTGATATGATGTAGAATATGCTTGACAAAGGCCCAATGAGTGGTAGTGGGAGTGTGCATAAATTGACACGCCTTATTGACTACATAAGCCAAGTCAGGTTGAGTGAGCAACAGATTTTGAAGAGCACCAATGAAGAGGATCACCATCATTTTCGAGAGAGCTGAGTGGATGATGCCATAGGCATTTGAATTGGTTTAATGCCATCCATAGAGAGGGTCTGCAATAGACCTTGCATATATTTTCTTTGAGAGAGGAAGAGCCTAGATTTTGTGCATATGTCTTTAATGCCCAAAATATAGTGAAGTGAGCCAAGATACTTGAGAGCAAAGTGAGAGCCCATTTGCTAGAGTAAAGTAGATATGCCAGGCAAGCTAAACCCAATGACAATGATGTCATCAACATAGATTAATACGTAAAGAGATGTAGTACCATGAACAGAGATGAATAATGACGTGTCAAACTTAGACATGACAAATCCTTCACCAATGAGGGGTCTGTTTGAGTCCATAAAGGGACTTGCGCAAACGACACACATGATGTGGTTGATCAGGATCAATAAATCTTGGGGGTTGATGTATAAAAACCACTTCAGATAAGTATCCGTGTAAGAAGGCATTTTGTATGTCTAGTTGGTGCAAGGGCCAATGCTGACAAATGGCAATATTGAGAATCACCCGAAGTGTCGTAGGCTTAATAATTGGGCTAAACATTTCACTATATTTGAGGCCTTCAGGCTGGTTGTATCCTTAGGCAACCATTTGGGCCTTGTAACAGTCAACGGTACCATTTGCAGCCCACAACATTAGCATTGGGCTTGGGTTGGACCAAATCCCATGTACCATTCCATAGTAATGCATAAAATTCATCCTTCATAATAGGTCTCCAATGGGCATGTTGATTAGTAGATGAGAAGCATGTGGACTCAGCCTCAGATAAAGGATACTTAGTAGAGACCAAAAAATACTTCTTGGTGGGCCGAAAAATACCAGTTTTGGCCCATGTAGTCATAGGATGAACATTTTGGGTCTATGGAGGCAGGCTGTGTAGGCTCATCACATGAAGTGTTGTCAATAGGTGACATGCATGGACCCATGGAGGAGGACATATCCAGGTTGGACGAAGATAAATTCAGATTGGGTGTTGGCCCATTAGCTGAACCAATAGCAGGGGCAGCCCATTAGACGATGAAGGCAATAAAACTAGCAGCAATAATGGTGTTGTGGACCTCATAGAATTTGAGGTGGATGGGACTAAAGAGGAACTTGAGTCTTTGAAAAGGAATGAATACTCATTTAATGAAGTAGCACCCAGTTTTAAGATCCAAGCATTTATAACTCGTGAAAGGTTCAATTTGTTTCCACCCCCAACTATAACAATCTATAAATTTATACTACTTTAAAAAGCACGAATGGCCTTAAGAATATTTTTGGAATTTTTTAGGACAAAATTTACCTCCTTTATATTTAAATTTATTGATAAAAATGAGGTTAAATAGGGTAATTGGTTATTGATATTAAATGAGTTAAAAAGGTAATTTTAATAATTTTAATGTATTCAATTCCCTCTCATTAAATCCAACATTTAATTTATTAACTTGCATTCATGTTCATTGAATCCTATATTTAAGCCATTTTTGTTTCTTCTCATCAATCATCATTAAGTTTTATTAATTATATCGATACTTAATAAATTAATAATTTCAATAACATAAAAGTTTATACTTTTAAAATCTACGTAGGGAAAATAGTGTTTTCATCTAAGTGGTGGCAAGAAATTAAACAATTTTCAATCCATGTTGCCACAATTAAATAATAAAATTCAAAAATGGATAAAATGAAAAAATAGGGTACATTTTTAAAATACATATTAAACAATAATAAGTATGATAAATAAGAAATGTTTATATTAATGATGGAAATGGAATGTAAAATTTAAAACCAATTGGAAATAAAAATATTTTCTTATTCTCTTTCATTAAAACCTATATTTATAATATATTTTTCTCAAAATTAAATTCTTGTAATTAAATCTACAACATTAATTTTAATAGTATAAAAATAAATATTTTGAAAAGTAATGTAAAAACAAAACCATTTTCTTCCCTCTTGGTGGTAGGCAAGCAATTCGACCATTTGGGATAAAATGGATTAATAAATAATGCCATAATTAAACAATAAAAAATAAAATAAATAAGTATTAAGTGTAGGAAGTATCTTTATTAATGATGAAAATGGAATGCCAAATTTAAAATCTACCTAGAATTGAAATGGTACCATAGTCAAATAATAAAATTTTTAAAAATAGAAAATACAAAGAATCACAAAATAATAGAGAAAAATTTGGGCACGTATCTAATGTTATATATTTATAAAAAATAAAATACCGGTTATATCTCTAATATTATGCATACATTACATTGAACAAAAATAAGTATTAAGCATAAAAAATAATTTTATCAATGATGAGAATGTAATACAAATTTAATGTCAACCTAGAAATCAAACTATTTTTCTTTTTGCATGGTGAGTTAGTGGTTTGGGTCAAATGATATCATAGGCAACAAAAATTAAGTGTGGTAAGTAAAAATTATTTTATATAATGTAAATAAAACATATAATTTAAAGGAAAATATATAGTCAAAGCCGGTTGTGCGATTAAAATTAGGTCACAGGTTGGCCCTGAAACAAACAAAACATTGACAACTGGCTCCACATTTTAAATTATAAAACCCTTGCCATGTCATCGAAGGCTTATGTAGCTGTTGCCAACGTGGGACTCTTAATCCATGTCATACACAACAAAAAGCCTATATTAACAATAGATTTTCATAGTTTCTATCCAATTCCCTTTATCTCTTGATCTCCCTCCCTTCCCTCTCACTCTCATAGTCATCTCTCGACCTCCTGCTCTCTCTATCTCTTCCACTCTCTCGGCTTCAGTTTATAGCCAAATCAAAACCTCTCTCTCTCTTTCTCAATCTATCATTCTCCCACTCCCTCTAGCATTTTTTTTTATTTTTCTTATAAACTTGTACAATATTAATCAAATTGTATAAAAGAACTAAAGGAACCAACCACTTGTATAATCAAGTTATAATTTTTTATCAAGTTGGTGTAAATTTCATAGCAAAGAGTTTCTTGTGAATTTTTATCAAATTGGTTTAATGATTTTTGAACCATACCAAATTGGTCTCATGTTCTTTTATTCAATCTGATAAATACTATATAAGTGTGTAGGAAAAATAAAAAGAATGAAAGGGGGAGCAGGAGAGAAAGAGAATGAGAGAGATTGAGGGAGCACGATAGGTAGAGAGAGAATAAGATAAATTGATAGAAAGAACGTAAATACATAAACCAAAAACCATTTTTATTTATTTTCAAACCATATAGTTGTTGAGCAAGAGACAATTGTGTGTGTGTGTGTGTGTGTGGGAGGGAGGGAGCGTGAGATAAACTAAAAACCTTTTTTTTTATTTTTTATTTTCCAATCACCCAACATTAAAGGGCAATTTTGGTATAGCTTTTTGTTGTGTCCAACATAGATTAAGTCCCATGTTGTCAACAACCACATAAGCCTTTCGATGGTATGGTGGGGGTTTTTATAATTTAAAATACAGAGCCAGTTGTTAGAGTTTTGTTAGTTTTTGGACCAACCTCTAACTATAATTTTCTCTAATTTAAAACGAATCCAAAAGAAAAAATAATTTCTTATCTAGATGGTGGGTCAATGGTCCAACTTTTTAAAGAAACCCATGATGTCATAATTGAATATTAAATATTTAAAAGAAGATAGAACACAAAAAATGAAAATGTACAAAATTTTGTTGAAAACATTTGAAAACATTTCTAATGTTATATATTCATCATATTAAATAAAAATAATTGTTAAAATAAAACTTATTTTTATTTTGATAGAAATGGAATACAAAATTTAATAATAATAATAATAATAATAATAATAATAATAATAATAATAATAATAATAATAATAATAATAATAATAATAATAATAATAATAATAATAATAAGAATAACAACAACAACAACAACAACAACAACAACAACAACAACAACAACAACAACAATAATAATAATAATAATAATAAACGTTATTTGCTACAAGCATTTAAGTTTATTTTTAATCATATTGTTACTTTTGTTAATTTTCAATTTCTATCTTAACTATGCTATATATAAAATTCAAGTAATTAATATGAAGAAAAAATTTTCATATGAAACTCATCTGCTTAATTACTAGTAGTATATAATATTTGAAACCCGGTACAAAAATGAAAGGAGAGGGTCCTCATAAATTAGAGATAATTAATTCTAAAAGCCTAGAGTAGACTGAATTAGTTGGTGGAAGATGCAACTGATGGCTTTTCCCTTGTGGACAAGCTGAACAGAAAGGAGTCATGCTAGATATTGCGAGCCGTAAACAACTCACTATGTGCTTAACCACTATTGATGATGGATGCTTGAGACGAGAGTGCCAAATGTCTATCAAAGTTCAAAACCAAGATGAGAGTGCCAAATGTCTACATGCTTAATAACTCAAGTGTGAGGGTGAAACTCAAAATAAACATCGTTATTAAAAGCAAATTGAGCCATAAAGAGCAGATTTCGTTGAATATTAGGCACATGCGATATGTCTTTCAAAAGTAAAGAACAAGTAAAGGATGGTATAATACTAGAACTAGTATTAAAAATTGTCAAACCTTTACTATTGCCAACAGTGACCTAATCAGGACCGTGTATTCAGAGTGCAACTGTAGTTTGCTTAAATCTGAGATCATATGATTAATTGCCCCAGAATCTAGGTACCAATAGTCATCCTCATTTGAAGCATTCAAAAAAGAATTTATACGCTGTTGGTGTAGTCATTGGGTGCAGTGATTTTCTTGGGCTTAGGTTTGAACTACTGATTGTGATTGTAGCGACAGCGGTACCAAAAGGCTGTGTAAATGGGATCTAATATGGACCAATCCAACTCCTTAAAATCTGACTAGGACCCGAATCAGGACCTCACTCTATTGCTTTTATTAGACTTGGATACGGATTTACTTCGATCCGATCCAGATCCAACCCGTTTTACTCCCTAGTGAAAAGGATAAGAAAATCTTAAGAACATAGCAGAAAAGGTAAACTAAACCATCATTGATCATTACTTTACAGAAGATATTTAGGATTTTTCCTTAATTTAGCACTATTTCATTTTGAAGTTTTATTATTAACCAGGTTTATCCAGTTTTAGCACAAAGATATTGTGATGATACTGTGATTCTTGTTTCTTTTAAAGGCATCCTAACTATATTCAGGAAATAATGGGTGTGGTTTCTATGGATACATGCAACAATGGGTCTGGATCGAGGTAGGATAGATCCAATATTGATCCAAATACTATTGGGTATTGTCAGAACCGGCCTGTTGATGTCCCAAATTAACTTATTTTATAGGGTTGGATTTGTTTTGGTCTTTTGGGTTGGCTCAGACCTTTGAAGATCTAGGAGCTCCAAAACTTGCCACCTGCCCTTATGTTTGGAGCATCAATCAGAACTTATCATCAAATGGGTCATACTATGAAGATAAGTTGGGCACAAGACAGAAGGTTCGAAGTTCTAATCTTCTGATTTTATTGCATTTTGGTGGATTTTAAGTTAATTTTTAACTAAATTGAGATCAAATCACATTTGTGTAGCCCATTTCATGAGTCCGGATCTTCTGCCCATACAAATTCTGTCCATGTTTATGGCAGCCATACATGAAAAACATTTCATTATCTGTATAATATTATGCAGGGGAGGGGAAATGTTTCTAATTCACGGGGTAGTGTGTTGTGGGTAGACGTGAATAAGAGTTCGTGTGGACAGGAGATCCGAACTCCCATCTCATACCCATAATCAATTAGGTGTCTACCATCAACAAAATGCTCCCAATGTACTGCTGTAGTGGCTGGTTGGGACATGTTGGGAACGTCTGGTTGGTAGCAGATCTGAACTCCCCATGACCGGTATTTGATTTTGATCCCAGGTCTTCGCTACAAATAACTAGAGATCCTACCGAGCCATCATTTTAATTGAGACAGCAGAAAAGTAATGGGGCCCAAGATCCAATATATGGTTCCTGTGTCCCTAGCCTAAATCGGAAACGGGCCCTTAATAGGATTAAGTCTAAGCAAAAGCAATTGTAAACAGCTGTAAAGAAAACTGACTTAATCTAGAATCTAAAACCATATACTGATATACATTGGGTTTGGGTCAAATTTTTATAAGGATATCAATGAATAGACCTAAGTTGGCGTCCTTTGTGAGCTAAATTCATCAACTTTCAAGGTTTTCCAGTCTAAATTGTTTTGCAAAATTAGCCATATCTGTGTTGGATCGGGTTGAGGGTCAACCTAGGGTCAATCCGAGGTTAAGCATGAGTTTGTAAGGCAGCATTTGGCATTCTTTATTTTAAGGATTTATCTTCTTTTTGCAATTAAATGCCCCTATGAACATTGAATTTTTAACTGCAAAAATGAGATAAGTCCTTCAAATAGGGAATGCCACATGCAGCCTAAACCTTAGCTTAAGGCAAAGTAACTTGGGCCAACCTCAGGCTTGGTTGAGCTCGGGTGGACTTATTTGGGCCAGAATCAGGATGGGTTGGTTGGGTTTAAAAATTTAAAGGTTTTTACAGTGTATTTTATAGCCCAAATCAGATTTTTTATGGATTTCCCTACCTTTCTTTTCCTTTCCCTACCAACAACCCATTTGTGTTGGGCTAGAGCATGTTTTTGTTAGGGTAGAGATAAAGAAATAATCAATCTTAAAGGAAAATAAGGGAGAAAACTAATCTACATTGCAATAAGAATAATTAAATGTGGCCTCATGAGAACCAAGTGATTTTCTTTTGTCTGTGTTTATCACCTGGGAATTCCAAACTCCCAAAGAATGTAAATATGTTCTAAACTGGTGGAGATGTCCCCGAAAGATGATAATTTTGTCGACAAGATATCCCTGAAAGATGAAATGTTCTGAACTGTCTTTCTGTGTAGTTCTCTGAAGTGAAAAATTCCTTCCTTGAATGGAGAGCACCTCACTGATCAGAATTAGATCTTCTTCTTAATTACCACCATTATCATCAATTCGTCATCATCAACCATTTTTATTTGGGTAGTGAGGATTATTAGAAACTTATCTGTAAGAGCATATATATATTATATATATATATATAATTTGTAAATCAACAACAAGGCTAACAAACTAAAAGGGTTCCGCAACCATTTCAATTAATAAGAAGATAATCTAATACTCTGAAAACACCATATATCTAAAACTTAAAGCAAACCCTTCTCACCATATTATCATATTCATCATATATTACTACTACTATTACTACTACTGCTACTCTCATCTAGAAAACACCAGATACTTGATATATCTACCCAATAAAACTTAGAACCCACCCTTTTCATCACTTCATGTTTTCATATTCATCATATACTACTACTACTAGTATTCATCTCAGTCATAAATCACAGTCACAGTTTCCCCAGAATGAATCCCGTAACCGATTATGTCCACTCTCCCCTCAAGTCGCCTTCCCGCATGTTCAAGATGGAAAAGACGTCCCTCATCAACTAAGCCAGCACGACGAATCATTGCTTGCAGTGTGAAAACTGTGTCATATCTTTCCACATTTATGACCATTGTTTGGAACACCGACTCCTCACTGCAGGGAACCACCACATCAATGGCTACCAACCACCGTGGGTCCTGAGGGGTCTCCACCACAAAAACGGTGGGTGTTGTGGAAATTAAATACCTATCCAGCCTCCACTCGTCATGCATTGGAGCTCCCAGCGTAGTCAGATTCTGGCGCCGTGGAGTCATACCCACCTGCTCGTCGATCATCTTTTTCAGACCTAAAACTGTGTCGGTGCTCGATATCTCCAGGATCACCACACTGTACAATGTGTGAACGGTGACTATGATCATCTGAGGTTGAACCTTCGTGTAGAGTCTCATCACCACTTCATAATCATCCTCCACGTTAATACCCAGATCAGATAAAGCCGTATTTCCATCTGCTAGCAGATTTCCGTTGTATAACAGGATTTGCTCATCGTAGAATTCATGAAACTGGAGAAAAAAGCGTATTTCTCCGACTGATCTGCACCTTTGCTCGATTTTGTATGTCTTATCGTAGTGTTCCACTTTGATGACCACCATTGCCGATCGAGTTATATCAAAGACTGGAGTTGATAAAGCCTGAACTAGTACCGGGGAGATATGGTTCCAGCAGGGAGAGCTAGCTCAGTGACCGGAGCTCAGGGACGTGGCTAAAAGACTGGATTGAAAGGCAACTTATAGAGTGATTTGTCACACTTATTGAGCATCTTTTACATAAAACTACCATGACAATTAGATTCCCTATTTCCCCAATTTCTGCGTGAGGGAGTGTGGAGTGTGATTAACTGATTGCCTGCAGATATCAGATATCAAATATAATAAAATGAAACAATGGAAGCAACGCATGATACCTTTTTCAGATACCAAAATAGGACAAAGATATTAACAGACCCAATTAACTTTTTTTCTTTCTAAATGAGAAACCCAACTAGCCTTTTTCTTTTCTGAAGGGAGAATCAAGTTATTAATATTTTTTTTTGGCAATTATTAATATTGAATGAAATGTGTAGAAAAAACAATGGTAAGATTCTCAAGTAAATGGGATCAAGTACCGAATATGGATAGTAGGGCCTATGGATGTACATGTGGTTTTTAAGCCAAATAAGTGGGCTCAACTTATATAATAACCTCCAAGGTTAATATGGGCCTCAATAGGCCCAGGGCTAAGCCTATATAGAATCATATCTTATTGGAATGATGTGGGCCCTTTGGTCAAACCACTAATTCTTATTTATAATATCTATATCTATATTATTATTAAAAGTATCAATGAGGGTGTGAAATTTTTCTTGACTAAAATATTCATATTTGTGTATTTAGTCCATCTCTAATTATGAGAGTTGAAAATGTAATTTCAATTAATGCTTTTCATTTCATTTAATCCACTTCATTAAGTCTTATATTTAGTATATTAACTCCCTCTCTTTTTTATTAAATCCTATATTTAAGTTATTTTTTACTAATAAATAATATTGATTAGATTTATATCTAATACTTTTAAACAATATAAATCCATATATTTTAAAATTTACTCAGAAACAAAACCATTCTTTATCCAAGTGATGTCTAAGTAATTCAACCATCGAAATCAAATTAGTCAATCCATGAAGTCATAGTCAAATAATAAAATTTTTAAATAGGAATAAATATAGAAAATTACAAAAGTGTAGAAAAAATTAGACACATTTATGATATTTTTGTTAAGCAAATTAAAAAAAAAATGTATTTAGTGTGAGGGTTAAAAATGTAATTCAATTAATGTCTTTCACTAAGTCTTATATTTATGGTATTAACTCTCATTCTCTCTTATTAAATCCTATACTTAAATTATCTTTACACTAATAAATGCTACTAATTATATCTATGTCCAATACTTTTAACAATATAAACTCATATGTTTTAAAATTGGCCAATCCATGAAGTCACAATGAGATAATAAAATTTGTAAATAGAAATAAACATAGAAAATTACAAAAATTTAGAAAAAATTAGACACATTTATGATATTTTTATTATTCAAATTAAAAAAATAAGTGTAATAAACAAGAATTATTTTTATTAACGATGCAAATAAAATACATACTCTAAAAGTAATTGATGATGCACAATCCGGCCGGTCTTAGCTGTCAACGATCTTGCCTCTGAGCTGAGTGGCAGGGGACCTGAAACGGAGGGAGTGAAGAAGCTCCGGGGAGAACCCAGCGTAAGGGCTCCGAAGCTCAAGTTAGAGTCTTTTCAAAGGCAAGATAAGCCAGATAGCGCAAAAGTTAGCATACCTCGTTCTTGTGGGGTAGGAGCCTTTTATAACCACCTTGCGCACTCACTTCTAGGCTTCTGTCAGATCGGGCATGATTATTTCTGAGCTCCCGCCAGTTCGGATGTCATTTCCTCTGGCCGGACAGAACCGCCACTGCTCCTTTTGTTGGAGCCGTCTCTGCGGCAAGTAATGACGGTGCAGGTGGCGGTAGCAGGAGGCCGTTTGAAGTGCGGCTGTCAGGCGTGAGATCCCAAATCAGTCAGGTGCGCCGCCCTTGGATACGGACGTCCTTGGTGTCAGGTACGTTTGGTCAGCCTGGTGTTTCGGAAGCGAAGTGCTGGAGTGGTGAGCGAGATGTCTTGAGCTCGGTTTGGGGAGTGTTCCAAACTGCCATGGGTCAGCTCGGGTCACAGCTTTGCGAGGCTTGGGACCCGAGGTAGTTCGTGCTCCTTGCAGGGAGCTCGGGTTCTCAGTAGGGAGCTCGGGTTCTTAATAGGGAGCTCAGACTCTTAATGGGGAGCTCGGACTCCCAGTAGGGAGCTCGGACTCTTGGTAGGGAGCTCGGGCTCCTAGTAGAGCGGTCTGGTGGAGTTCGGGCTCGGTAGTGAGCTTGGACTTCGTTACTTTCGGTGCTCGTTTTGGACGCTCTGCTGTCCCGAGTTGTTTGCTTTTGCCACGTGTCGGGTGATTGCGAGGTCGGGCCAAATTTCCCTTCATCAATTGCCCCCCACTCCCTGCGACAAGGGTCCTGTCTTGGCGCGGGGAGTTCGTAAGGTATCAGGAGGGTTTTGGTCCGTACTGAGGGCGCTTGCTTTAATTTGATTTTCAAAAAAGGGTGTGCGTTTAGGAGACGTGATGGTAGCCGTTCGGGAGTCGTGCTGCAGATGCTTTTATTGTGAGGAGACGTGCACCGACACCCTGTCAGTTTCGAGAAGTTGCATGTTGACGCCACGTCCTCTGACAGGACGTGCGTGACGCTTCGTCAGTTTCGGAAAGACGTGCGCTGGTCGGCTTCGGAAGACGTGCGGTTTAGCGTGGCTGTGGACCGTTGGATTGGCTTCGATCTGGGCCGTCGCTTTCCGGCCGCTGTGGATATAAATAGCGCGGGGGGGGGGGGGTCCGTCCTCGCTACTGTACCTCTTGAGCTCGCGCCTAAGTTTTAGTTCGCGTTCAGGCTCTTCAGCTCGCGTCCTAGGTTCCTTGCTTGTTCGAGCTTTCGCGGTCTACTTCAGTCTTCTTCCCGGGTGAGTGCTCTTGGAATCCCGTTCCATTCTCTGATTTCTAGTTCGGAGGGTTCAGACAGTTCAAGCGGGTCTGTTGTAGGTTCTACGAACCAATTTGCGTCCCCCGATAGTTCAAGTGAGCCCGATGTAGGTCCTGAGGAAGGGGTTGAACCTACGGGCCGAGGTGCCTCGGGTAGGTTGGCGTCCACCTCCCGTCGTGGCCGGGTTTTAGATCAGTTCGGCCCTTCGACTATGACGCCTGAGGGACTTCAATCCCTCATAGACTACTACAACTTGCCCGGGGAGCACGCCTACTTCATCCCTACGGGTAGCTTCCCTTGGGAACACGGTCCTGATGAGATCGTGATTTTCCGGGAGCAGCTTGCTGCGGGGCTGCGATTGCCTTTTCATCCTCTTCTCGTCGAGGTTCTAAACCACTTCGGTGTGACGGTCGGCCAGCTTCACCCGAACTCCATTAGGAATTTAGTGGGGACGATCTCCTTATTCTGTGACGAGAACTTTCCTTTGGATCTGGAGATTTTCTCCTCTATTTTAATGCTGAAAAAGCAAGCGGGTCCCCTTCCCGGGTGTAGGCGGGCATACTACCTATCTCCTCGCCCAAGCTTCAAGCTCTTACATGGACTCCCTAATAAGGTCCCGGCGTGGAAGCGGGACTATTTCGGGGTGCGAAGTGCACTGGGGTGGCCGTTTCAGACCGGCTGGGGGATGGCCGCTCCCGACTCCGGCATCACACTCGATAAGGAGACGGCAAAGGGCCTCCGGCAATGGGTGCGGCTTGGGCTGGAGTGTCAACGGTATCTGACGGAGGCCAAGCTTATTGCTGCTGGCCTGAGTTCGGGTAGGTTCTTCCCCTAGCGATCCTGTCTTGCTCTTCTTTTACGTGTCTTACTGATGCCGAACTCCTTTTCGCAGGTACGATGGACTCTCGAGGGACCCGAGGTGGGCACTTGTTCCAAGGCATGAAGAGGAGAAAACGGGTGGCTAAGTGAGCTCGCGCCGAACCACCCTAGGGTGCGGAGCCCGAGGTGCCGGACTATCCGGCGGAGGATCAACCTATGGAGCCCGAGATGGTTCCTCCTATGCAGGAGCCGGCGGGGGCTCCTTATGCCGAAACCACACACATAGGGGCTCCCGCTTACTCCGAGTCTGCCCATACGCGAGCTGGGCCGTCGGGCTCGGAGGCCCCGGGGGACTTCAGGAGTGTGCTGTCGCCTGTTCACGCTCTTCAACGGAGTAAGGAGGCCATGTTTCCCGAGGAATTCGCGGCGTGGACCGAGCTCCCTCTGCACCAAGTGGCCTGTCGTGTCGTTACTCATGCCATGGTGGTAAGTGCTCCCTTCTTTAGAGTTCTTCGGCCTTTATTCTTCTATTCGTTCCTTTGATCCCGTTTCCCTCTGATAGGTGAACTCTTCTATTCACGCCTTAGCGAAACAGGTGGAGAGGTGCTCGAGGCAGGCGCGAGCTGCCGAGGAGGCTGCTCGCCTCGCGCGGTCTAGGCAGGCGAGGTCTCAGAGAGATGCCGAGGCCATGGGAGTGGTGGTGAAGCATATGGCGGAATTGAAGCTGGACCTGTAGCATCAGGTCGAGTATCTTCAGGAGGATATCAGGGAGAGGACTCAGATCTTCTCTCAAGGCATCGAAGATGCGAAGAAGAAAGCTGTTAGTGATTATATTGCTTAGTCGGATTTCGATGATCTGATGGTGGACTCCTACAGGAGGGGTTTCAAGCTAAGCCGGTGGATGATCCGGAATATGTACCCCAAGCTCGATACCAGCGCCATATCCACTAAGCGCATTACTCAAGAGATGGCTAATGCTGCGGATGCCGAACCGGACTCCGAGGGGGAGGCAGGTCCTTTGGGTGTTGTCGAAGTGGCTTCTGATAATGATGAAGTAGCCCCTGGCTTGTAAAATGGCTTTTTGTTCAAGTGGCTTCTGATAATGTACTCAAGAAATGGCTTTTTTTTTTGAATGTACACCTTTATCTGAAATGAAATGGCTTTTTGTTTAAGTGATGGTTGTCCTGTCTTCGAGCTGCGTTTTTTTCCGAACTGACCATTTTGATCCTTCAGTTCGTTTTCTACCTAGGCTTCGGGGTACTTGCCTTGGTGGTTTATAGGTAGTATCTTCTTAAGTTGACGACGTTCAATGCTCGGGGTACTTGTTTCCCTTCTAGGGTTTCGAGCTCGTATGCCCCCCCACCGAGTGCTTTCTTTACTCTGTAGGGTCCTTCCCAGTTTGGTCCAGGTTTCCCTACGCCGGGTTCGGGCACCATGACCTTACGGAGAACCAGGTCGCCAACGCGGAAGTTCCTCTTCTTTAATCGCACGTTATAATACCGAGCTACCTTTTGTTGGTAGGCCACAGTTCGGATGTGCGTGAGGTCCCTCACTTCCTCCAGTAGGTCGAGGTTGGTGCGTAACTTGCCATCGTTTGTCTCTTCGTCGTACGCTTCTAGTCGCAGCGTAGGCACTTCGATTTCCGCCGGGATCACCGCCTCGATGCCGTAGGTGAGGTTAAAGGGGGTCTCTCCTGTGGCGGTTTTTTCCGTGGTTCGGTGAGCCCATAGAACACTTGGTAGTTCGTCTGCCCACAAACCTTTGGCTCGGTCTAATCGTGCTTTCAGTCCGCGGAGGATGGCTCTGTTCATTACTTCTGTTTGGCCATTTGCCTGTGGGTGTGCGACCGATGTGAAGTTCTGACTAATTCCCATACTTTGGCACCATTCTTGGAACTTGATATCTTCGAACTGTTTGCCGTTGTCGGAGATCAGTACCCGAGGTAGCCCGAAGCGACATACAATGTTCTTCCAAAAGAAGTTCTGTATGTTTCGGGCTGTAACTATTGCCAGGGGTTCAGCTTCTATCCACTTTGTGAAGTAATCAACTGCCACCACTAGGAATTTTCTCCCGCCTGTCGCTGGTGGGGTATTTGAGGTCGGCAGCGGGCTGATGGTGGATGTTGGCATGCTTCTGACACTTGTTGCATTTTCTAACGAGCTTGATTGCCTCTGTCTTCATCGTTGGCCAGTAGTATCCTTGTCGAAGTGCTTTTTGGGCGAGGGCTCTGCCCCCCAGGTGTCCGCCGCACAAGCCTTCATGAGTGTCGTGGAGTACCAACCCGGCTTCGGCTGGGCGCAAACATCGCAGGTAGGGGAGCGTGTAGGATCGTCGGTACAACCGTTCGTCTATCATGACGTATTTGGCTGCCTGGCGCTGCACCCTCTTGGCTGCGTTGCGGTCCGCGAGGAGGGTTCCGTCTAGCAGGAAGCTCGCGAGTGGGTCGATCCAGCTCGGCTCTGCTTCAGTGACGGGAGCGACCTCTTCTGCCCCACCGAGAATGCTGGGCCGAGATAAGTCCTCTACGTACACGGTTCTCCTAAAGTTGTGGCTCGTGCTAGTTAGTCGGGACAGGGCATCGGCCTCAGCGTTCTCTGACCTCGGGATTTTCTTGATGAAGTGTGACTGGAAGTTGAGCAGGGCCTCCTTTACTTTTGCCAAATACGCAATCATTATGAGCTCGCACGCTTCGTATTCGCTTATAACTTGGTTGACCACGAGCTGGGAATCACTGCAGATAACCATGTGCTTTGCTCCAACCTTGTGCGCTAGGTTTAGCTCGGCTATCAGTGCCTCGTACTCCGCCTCGTTGTTGGATGCCGCGAACTCAAAGCATAGTGCGTATTCCAGCTTTGTTCCGCTCGGGCCGCGTAGCACTATTCCAGCCCTGCTGCCTTGTTGGTTCGAGGAGCCATCTACGTGAAGGATCCAGGGCTCCTCATCCCAGTTCCCGCTTGGTCTAACCAGGAGGGATGCTACACTGGCTACTACTTCACGGGGTTCGGACTCGTTTGGCTTGGGAGCTCCGAGCTCGCCCGAACTGGGGATCTCGGGCTCGACCGGCTCAGGGGCTTCGAGGCTAAACGTGCATTCTGCGATAAAATTTGCCAAGGCTTGGGCCTTAATGGCAGTTCTTGGCTTGTACTGGAGATCGTACTCGCTGAGTTCGATGGCCCACTTCGCCAGTCGGCCGGAAACCTTAGGTTTGAGTAAAACTTGTCTCAGAGGTTTGTCGGTCAGGACGATGACGGTGTGAGCCTGGAAGTACGGGTGGAGTTTCCGTGCTGCTATCACCAGTGCGTACGCTAGCTTTTCTATTTGCAGGTACCTTGTCTCTGCTCCCTGCAAGATTTTACTAACATAATATATAGGTCGTTGGACCCGGTCTGCTTCCTTTACTAGTACCGAACTGACCACCTCGTCGCTAGCCGAGAGGTATAGTTCTAAGACTTCGCCTTCCTCGGGCTGAGCTAAGGTTGGCACACTGGCGAGATAACCTTTTAGCTCGTCAAACGCGAGCTGGCAGTCTTGGGTCCACTCGAACCCTTTGCCTTTGATTGCTTTGAAGAAGGGTAGGCAGCGATCTACCGACTTGGACATGAAGCGGCTTAGAGCGGCTATGCGGCCGTTTAGCCTCTGAACTTCTTTTACTTTCCGAGGCGGTCTCATATCTAGGATGGCTTTTATCTTGTCCGGGTTGGCCTCGATACCGCGCCGATTGACAACGTAGCCTAGGAATTTGCCCGAGGTGACGCAAAAGACACATTTGTTGGGGTTCAATTTCATGCTAAATTGACACAGGATTTGGAAGACAGAGTCCAAGTCTTTTATTAGTTCTTGTGAAAACCGTGTCTTGACGACCATGTCGTCTAT
Organism: Nelumbo nucifera; assembly: GCF_055504915.1. Lineage (NCBI taxonomy): Eukaryota > Viridiplantae > Streptophyta > Magnoliopsida > Proteales > Nelumbonaceae > Nelumbo > Nelumbo nucifera. The sequence goes on from NC_142650.1 coordinate 107,139,355, forward strand.
ATAACACTCTATCTTTGTAACAATCAGGGGCCGAAACAGCCTATTTACAAGTCTTTGGAAGGTCGCTCCGGCATTTTTTAACCCAAAGGGCATGACCTTGTAACAGTACAGACCAAACTCGGTTATGAAGCTGGTTTTTTCCTCGTCGGACTGGTCCATTCGGATTTGGTTGTAGCCTGAGTAGGCATCCAGGAAGCTTAGCAACTCATGTCCCGAGGTCGCGTCCACTAGGCGGTCGATCCTATGAAGGGGGAAGCAGTCTTTCGGGCAAGCTCGGTTCAGGTCGGTGTAGTCAACGCACATGCGCCACTTGCCGTTCGTCTTTTTCACCAGCACAGGGTTGGCCACCCAACTCGGGTAATGGACTTCCCTTATGAAGTCTACCTCGAGGAGCTTCTCGATTTCCTCGTCGACCGCCTTCCAACGCTCTGGGGCTAAGTTCCGTTTCTTCTATCTAACGGGTTTGACTAAAGGGTCAGTGTTAAGTTTGTGAGTTATAAGGCCAGGGTCAACACCGAGCATATCGGCCGTGGACCATGCAAAAATATCTAAATTTTGAAGTAAAAAACTTACCAGTTCGGTCCGTAGGGGTTCTTCGACGGAAGCACCGATCTGGAGTGTGCGAGCTGGGTCCGTAGGCGAGGTTGGGATCGCGACTGTTTCCTCTGTGGGCGAGGCTCGTTCTTCGCCTTGTTCCGCGGGCCGCTCCAGATCGAGGTCACCGGCTGCCTTGGCGACAACGTAGCACTTGCGGGACTCGAGCTGGTTGCCTCGCGCTACCCCCACACCGAAGTCCGTAGGGAACTTCATGGCCAAATAGAAGGTGGAGACCACCGCCCGCAGGATATGCGTGATTGGCTGCCCTATTATGGCATTGTATGGGGAGGGGGTCGCGACCACCAGGAAGTCGTGGTTGAGTCCGACCGCGCAAGGCCACGTGCCGACTTCCACAGGTACCGTTATTTTTCCGAGGGGCCTGACTTCCTCTTCGCTGAATCCCACCAGGGGAGTATTTGCGGGCTTTAGTTCGCTCCTCGGCAGCTGTAGCCGATCAAACGCTGATTTGAAGAGGATGTCCGCTGAGCTGCCCGAATCTACGAGTACGCGTCTAACCTCGAAGTCGCTGATCCTTAGTTTAATGACAAGCGCGTCATCGTGGGGGTAGCGAACTCCTCGCGCGTCGTCTTCCGTGAAGAGGATTGGCTCTTCGGTCTTTGGCCTTTTCGGAGGGTTCCGCTCCTCGAGGACCGCTTCGCGAACTGAAGTCCGGGCTGCCGCCGATGTACACCCCGCTACCACCGAACCTCCCACAATTACATGGATGGTTCCCCGAATTGGCCTCTCTACTAGAGGCTGTCGCTGCAACGGTTCGGCAGGCCTGCTACTAGTTTCGGGGGCATCCTTTTCATGCTCGTCTGGCCGATCCGCTTTATTGCTATTATTGTTGTGCTGTACAAAGTTTCTTAAGTATCCGCGACGGATGAGCCCCTTTATTTCGTCTCGGAGGTTATTGCACTGCTCGGTACTGTGACCATGGTCCCTATGGAAACTACAATACAAATTCTTGTTTCTTTCGTTCGGATTTCCCTTTAGGCGAGGTGGCCATTTAACGTACGGGGCGTCCTTGATCGTCATTAAGATCTCGGTCCGCCTTGTGTTCAGTGGCGTGTAATCCGTCCGAACTGGTAGGGGAGCTCGGAATGACTGGTTCGATTTTGGGTCCCGGGCCGGGTTTTTTTGGTCGGCTGAGTTAGAGGGCTCGCCATCCCTCTTTCTTTTCTCGTTTCCGCCCTCGGTTCGTTTGTTGATTTCCTCCTCCGTCCTCATGAACTTGTCCGCGAGCTTGAGAAACTCGGCCACGGTCGCGGGCTGGTTAGCTACCATGTGCCATTTGAACTCTTTGTGTGTCACCCCTCTTTTTGCTACGGCGAGCTGCACCGCGGAGTCTAACCGCAGTATCTGTAAGCATGCTTCATTGAATCGTTTGATGTAGCCCCGTATGGGTTCTCCTTCCCTTTGGACTACCCCGAAGATGCTTTCCTCTGCTCTGGGGCACCGTTTGCTGGTGACAAAGTGTGCAGTGAAGACCTGCACGAACTGAGCCCAACACTTTATCGACTCGGGGGCCAGGTTCCTGTACCAAGTGCGGGCTACCCCCTTGAGGGTGGTGGTGAAAGCCACACACATGCATGATTCGCTGGCTCTGGCGAGGTGCATTTGGGACTGGAAAGCGTCAACGTGGTCGTTGGGGTCGAAGGACCCGTCATACTTGTCTAGAGGTGGGAGCTTGAAATCTCTGGGCAAGGGGACTGCCAGGAGTTCTGACGCGAGGGGGGAAGGAACTGAGAGAATCGGGGCAACTCCTACCTCGTCCGAGCTCATCTCGCCTTTGCCTCTGAGCTCTGACAGGACGCGGGTGGCGGTTCGTCGACCTCGACGGCGCCTTCGCTGCTGAGTGGGCCTTGTACTGGCGCTGCTGGCCTCCGTGTTGCCGAGCTCGATGGGCCCGGAGTGCTGGTAGTCCGCTGCTTCTAGTGCGCCGAATCGGTAAGTGGGAACTCCGGTTTGGAGCCCCGAGGTGTCGATCTCGCGGGCAAGGTTCCCGACCCGCCTGCGAGCTGCGAGGCGGGGATGACTTTTCTTTCTCTCCAGCCTGGGGACGAGGCCTGGCTGTTTGGGGGGTTCTGGGGCCTGGAGGCCTTTCCTTGGTGGGGGCGCCCATCCTACGGAGAGGCCTTGACCGGCTTCGGAGCAGGGTGGCGAGGTGGAAGTAGTGGTTGGTTCGGTGGCAGTTGGGGGAACTGCTGTTGATAGTGATACTGGGAGAGGTTGTGCAACACTTGGTGCTGGTGAAGCTGGTGTTGCTGGAATTGTTGCATCTGGGCTTGCATTGCCCGCATGCACTGCATCAGGTCGTCCAACCGATTTTGGCTAGCTGCCAGGGGGACGACGGTTGGTTCAGTGAAGGTAGTCTCGATGGGGAGAGGAAAGGGGATGTTTGTGGTAGGAAGGTTTACAGGCGCCACTGCTTGTGGCGTATTCAGATTGGGAATTCCGTCCACCGAGAGGGGGATGGTGAACTGTCCAACACACACCACGGGAACTTGAGGCTGTTCCCCGGTGGTGTTTGTCTCTGTGCCGCGTCCGGCGTTGCTGGAAGAGGCCATGAGTGTTGAGTTTTTCAAAGAAGAAGAAAGGGGTATGAGAGTTTTGGAGGGAGGCCTTTTGAATCTTTCCCACAGACGGCGCCAATTGATGATGCACAATTCGGCCGGTCTTAGCTATCAACGATCTTGCCTCTAAGCTGAGTGGCAGGGGACCTGAAACAGAGGGAGTGAAGAAGCTCCGGGGAGAACTCGGCGTAAGGGCTCTGAAGCTCAAGTTAGAGTCTTTTCAAAGGCAAGATAAGCCAGATAGCGCAAAAGTTAGCATACCTCGTTCTTGTGGGGTAGGAGCCTTTTATAACCACCTCGCGCACTCACTTCCAGGCTTCTGTCAGATCGGGCATGATTATTTCTGAGCTCCTGCCAGTTCGGATGTCATTTCCTCTGGCCGGACAGAACCACCACTGCTCCTTTTGTTGGAGCCGTCTCTGCGGCTAGTAACGACGGTGCAGGTGGCGGTAGCAGGAGGCCGTTTGAAGTGCGGTTGTCAGGCGTCAGATCCCAAATCAGTCAGGTGCGCCGCCCTTGGATACGGACGTCCTTGGTGTCAGGTACGTTTGGTCAGCCTGGTGTTTCGGAAGCGAAGTGCTGGAGTGGCGAGTGAGATGTCTTGAGCTCGGTTTGGGGAGTGTTCCGAACTGCCATGGGTCAGCTCGGGTCACAACTTTGCGAGGCTTGGGACCCGAGGTAGTTCGTGCTCCTTGCAGGGAGCTCGGGTTCTCAGTAGGGAGCTCGGGTTCTCAGTAGGGAGCTCGGGTTCTTAATAGGGAGCTCGGACTCTTAATAGGGAGCTCGGACTCCCAGTAGGGAGCTTGGACTCTTGGTAGGGAGCTCGGGCTCCTAGTAGAGCGGTCTGGTGGAGTTCGGGCTCGGTAGTGAGCTTGGACTTCATTACTTTCGGTGCTCGTTTTGGGTGCTCTGCTGTCCCGAGTTGTTTGCTTTTGCCACGTGTCGGGTGATTGCGAGGTCGGGCCAAATTTCCCTTCATCAGTAACCAAAAACAAAATTATTTTCCTATTTGGCGGAGATCAATAGTTCAACTTTTGGGTCAAATGTGTCAACCTTTAATGTCATAATTAAATAATAAAATATGCAAACACAAAAATAGAAAATACATAAATTAAAAAAAAACCATTTGGGCACATGTATAATTTTATGTATTTATTATACTAAATAAAAAATAAGCATACATAACAAAATTATTTTTACACAGATAAAAAAAAATTATAAAAAAGATTAAACACATCTATAATTCTATATTTACACTACTATTTCAAATATGAATAAGATTGTGAAACTTTCTTTTGATTAAAATACCCATTTTTCAAATTTACTCCTTGTTTAATTTGTAAGGTTTAAAATATAATTTGAACTACTACTTTTCATCTCATTTATTTATTTCTTTAAATCTTATTGTATTTTTTTTATAAATGAACAAAAAAGATACACTATGAAAACAGGACATTACAAAAAGAAGAATTCATCCAATTAGGTAGACCTGTCATTGATACCTAAAACTTTGTAGCCCAATATGAGGTGTTTACATAATTGGATTCGGATTTTGCAATCTGCATCCAAATAATAATGAAAAAATATAAAAAAAAATACAAGAATTTTATAGAAAATTTTGGATATATCATTACTATCATTATTATCGTCTAGAATTACCATATATCAAAGCACATGTACACTTAGGGGGTGTTCTTTTTTTAGATTTTGAGAGGGGGAAAGTTGGTTAATGGGATTTTGATTCCCATTGACCAAGAAACCCATGCTCTTTTTTCAGATTTATGTAGAGACTAGTGAAAGTTTATTTTCCTTGGTATCACTTACCCGGGTAAGTGATACCCATCTCCTAGGTGGGTAAATTAACTTTCCCATCTAGGGGAAAGTTGCCAATACTTAGATGGGACAAAAATGCCCCTTCTAATAATGGATTTTTTATGGCTAAGATTGTCATTACCTTATTTACATGGGAAATAAAAGAACATGGGTAAATACATTTACCCAAGTAAGTGATTTTACCGAAAAGCGAATGGGGCATTACTAACATAGTTACATGAGAGTGGTTATCAAGTGGGTTGAGGTGGCAGCCCTAATCCTAGGTTATAAATAGCGGTACCTAGGGAGAAGCTTCTCTTTGAGTCTCACTGCAAGTTTACTCCAAATAAATTACAAGTTCAAGGGAGTTGTGTCTCTCCTTTTAAATGTACATATGAAGCTTGACTCACTGTCAAGCTCAAGCCGATTTGAGCTTGAACATATAAGTTTTTGAGTCAAACCAAATTTAAACTTATGTTTTTAGCTTAAATCAAATTTGAGCCATATTTTTTTGCTGAACCGAGTTTGACTAGCCAAATATTTGGCTTTGCTTGACTCGAATCCCCCCTATTACTACAAAAAACTAGAGATCCTACCAATTGAGCCACATCAATTAGGCAATACGGCCATATAATTTTTAATTGCCAATTCAATGGCTGGTCTGATTCTTAAAATATGGGACAGGTGGTAAGTCGTGGGGGCCCAAGACCAAAAAATAGTTCCTACGTCCCTTAATAGGATTATGTCTATTGCCTAATAGTAAAAGCAATTGTAAGCAGTTTCAAAATTAATTAAATCTAGAATCTAAAACCATACACGTTGGGTCAAATTTTTGTTAGGGATGTCAATTAATATACCTAAGGTGGCGCATTTGTGAGCTAAACTCATGAATTTTCAAGGTTTTCGAGTCTACCTTCTTTTGCAAACTGAGAATCCAGGTTGGACCAGGTTGTGGGTCAACCTGAGTTTATAAACCTTAGCTTAACACAACATAACTTGGGCCAGCCTTTGGCTTGATTGTGCTTGGGTGAACTTGTTTGGGTCAGTATGAGTTGGTTGGGTTTAAAAGGTTTTAGAGTGCATTTTATAGACCAAATCAGAAATAATGCACATTAAAAATATATACAAATACTACCAATACTATATATACTGATATACATATTTTAGATAAAGATGTTTGTGTATAGATAACATACATAATATGTGTGTGCAGAGAAAAAATGTGCATAATATGTGTATTTTCTTATGCTTTTGCATTCTATGAGTTTGGGTTAATCATATGCATATGTAAATGAAAAGTATCCTAAAATAATTAATATATATGTATATGTAGATGTGTAGATGTGTAGATGTATGTATATTATTGAATGTCTAACAGGCTCACGGTTGGATCAAATTGGGATTGGCTAACCAAGGTTTCAACCCATCCCTAACTTGAGTTCAGATAGTCCCATGTTTTCTAGGCCAAACCCTGCTAGGGCCTAAAAATTGAAGCCCAATCAGTATAAAAGTTCCGGTTTGATCCTCTCAAGTAAGACTGCAACTTGGGCCGGGTTGGCCCGAATCCAACCCGAAAAAGTTGGGTTGGGTTGGGTTGATGTTTAGGTTAGGGTTAGGGTTGAAATTCATGAACTCGACTTTACTTTGGGTTGGGTTAAGGGTTGACCCCTTAGCCAACTTGACCCGACCCAACCCAAACCAAACCCGACTCTATAGTACATGTAATATATAAATATATGTTATATGTAATATATAACATACATTGGTTTGTTTAGATGCATGACATTTGTATAGCCCCACCACATAGTATCATGTATTTCTTTTAAGATAATCACATCACTTCACTTAATCCTAATATGAAAGATTAAAACCTTAATAACATTATTTTATGTTTTTTGAAAATTTTATTCTTCATGTCGTCTATGTTGTTTGCCGCCCAAGAAAAATTTATCGTAATCCATAACTCATAATAAACTATAGTCATTTCTAACACTTGTTTTTTTGAATTTTGTATCAAAAGAACAAAAAAAAATGTCAACAAACAAATACTAATGAAACATAGGATTAATATATGTAGTGAAAGTTGAGTTAAGTTTTAAAATTGAGATATTCTATGAGGTTTTAAGGGATGGGAAGAAGGTTGGGTTGGGTTAGGGTTGAAGGAATTTAGTTAGGGTTAGGTTAGGGTTGAGCTAGTCGGGTTGGGTTAGGGTTAGGGTTGGGGTTTAGAACTTAGGGTTGGGCTAGGGTTGGCCTTAACTCGACCTATCCCAGCCTGACTTGCAGCCCTAGTCTCAAGTTGTAGCCCTAAGTAAATATGGTGCCATGTTTGGTATGGTGGTATTGTGTTTCAAAGTATAAAACGTTTGCACTTGATTAGTCTACAAGAAAAGATTTAAGCATAAGGGATTATGTGGCACTGATGTATAACTGAAACCAATGTTTTAAAAAATGACCCGGAACCGGAATTACATTCGCCACCAGTTTTTGGGTTAGTGGTTTGATCATCCGGTTCAAATGGATGGCCTGTTCTAATTTAAAAAATAAAAATGTCAAAAATAACTGTTGTTCGGGTTGAACGAGTTTAGTTTGACTGCTTGGGTCAGCGGGTCACTGACCAAAGTCATCAGTTTTTGGTTAAAGAATGGGTTAAGGGTGAAATGGAACTGGTTGACTGGACAGTTCCTGGGCTGAACTGTCTGACCATCCGGGTCAATTATGGTTCAAAAACACTGACTGAGACAGAACCGCGACCGACATGCATCACCACGATAAAAAACACTGCAGTGAAGTTTAAATTTCTGTTATTTTCTGAACGACATTTCCTTGTGTATATGATAACATGAAGCATGGATACAGAACACTGCAATGAAATTCAAATTTCTGTTATTTTCTGAACGACATTTCCTTGTGTGTATGATAATATGAAGTATGGTTTTCGAAACCAGATCGGATCGATCCGGACAGTTGGACCTAAAAAACCAGGAATCGGTCAGGTGACTGGTTTCGTTTTACCCCAGAACCGTTATTTTGCCAAAAACCGTTGATTTAGTCAGCAAACCACTGATCCAGACGGTCATACCGTTCAAACCATCCAATGGTTTTGGCCTTTTCTAATTTTTTTAATTTTTTTAATTTTTTATAATGGACTGTCCATTTGGTTCGTACGGTCGGACTGTTCGACCTGAGAACCGGACCCCTGACCAGTTCGTTGTCAGGTTCGGTTTTTAAAACCTTGATATGAAGTAGAAAAAGAGAATTTGCCATAACGAGTTAGGTTGGCATACAGAGTTACCATTCAAAATTATTACTTTTGTGGGTCGATATTTGCTTTCACAGAAAGGTCTAATACAAGAACTGTTTCATTATTGTTCGGATGACTTAACTTTCATTTTCAGAAATCAGAAGCATTGGATTTGCATTTCCTGACAAAACAAAATAGTTGTAATTCCTTAGACTCATCAACCAGTTCCTTTTGTCTGCAGTTGGAACGGCTGAGTGGAGGGGAGTGCATAGCTAGAATGCACGAGCTTGTTGTGGAGAGTTTCATCAACAGTGAATGAAACCAACAACCCATTTGTGCGGGAGAATGTTGGGCTGAAGCTCGTTTGTTAGGCTAGAGCTTAAAGAGAAGTCATAAATCTGAAAAGAAATAAAGAACTAAATTTTCAAGGATACTACAAAATAAGTCATCTGGGAATTCCAAGAATGTAAATATGTTCTAAATTGGTGGAGATATCCCTGAAAGATGATAGTTTTATCATCAATTTTATCTATTTATTTGAATGGAGATATCCCTGAAAGATGAGATGTTCTAAACTGTCTTTCTGTGTCTTTTTGTATATCTAAGAAAAAATTTCTTTCCTTGAATGGAGAGAACCTCACTGATCAGAATTAGATCTTCTTCTTACCACCATTATCATCAATTCATCCTCATCAACCATTTTTATTTGGGTAGTGAGGATTATTAGAAACTTATCTGTAAGAGCATATATATGTTCACAAACTAAAAGGGCTCCAAAACCATTTCATCAATTAATAAGAAGATAATCTAATAATCTGAAAACACCATATACTAATTTGATATATCTAAAACTTAAATCAAACCCTTCTCACCATGTTATCTTATTCATCATATACTACTACTATTACTAATTAGAACGAATAATGAATCAGGCTGATGAGTCGAGTTTCCTGTTTATCATATAATCCTTGCAACCTCTTTGAGAAGTGAATTACAAGGATTATATGATAAACAAGAAGCTCGACCCATCAGTCTGATCCATCATTCCTACTAATACTACTACTACTATTCTCATATTGCCCATCATGAATCACCGTCTTGTTAATCTCATCAGTGATAAATCAAAGTCACAGTGTCCCCAGATTCAATGTCGTAACTAATTATGTCCAGTGTCCCATCAAGTCGCGTGCCTGCACATTCAAGATGGAAATCACGTCCCTCATCTGCTAATCCCGCACGACGAATCATTCCATGCAGTGTGTGAACTGTGTCATACTTCTCCACATTTATGACCATTGATTGCCCAGTGGTTGGAACCTCCACAGTAATGGCTACATTCCACCGTGGGTCCTGAGGTGTCTCCGACACAAAAACAGTGGGTGTAGTGGAAATTGCATACCTCTCCAGCTTCCACTGGTCATACATCGGAACTCCCAGCGTTCTCAGATTCTGGCGCCGTGGAGATATACCCACCTGCTCATCGATCATCTTTTTCAGACTGAAAACTGTGTCGACGCTTGATATCTCAAGGAATAACACATCGCACCCTGTGTGAACGGTGATTGTGATGATCTGAGGCCGAATCTTCCTGTGGACTTTCATCCTCACTTCATTATCATCCTCCTCCTCAATGCCCAGATCAGATAAAGCCGTCCTCCCATCTAATAGAAGATTTCCGTTGTATAATAGAAGTTGATCATCGAAGGGTACATGAAACTGAAGATAAAAGCGTATGTCTATGACTGATTTGCATTTCTTCTCGATTGTGTATGTCTTATCGTAGTGTTCCACTTTGATGACCACCATTGCCGATCGAGTTATATCAAAGACCGGAGTAGTTGATAAAGCCTGAATAAATACTGGGGAGATATGGTTCCAGGTAGAGCTCAGGGAATTGAGTTCAGGGAAGTGGCTGTAAGACTGGATTGAAAGGCAACTTATAAAGTGATTTGTCACACTTATTGAGCATAATCTACATATCATAAACACTACCATGATAATTAGATTCCCTATTTCCCCAATTTCTGCGTGAGGGAGTGTGGAGTGTGATTAACTGATTATCAGATATCAAATATAATAAAATGAAACAATGGAACCAACGCATGATAACTTCCAGATACCAAAATGGGACAAAGATATTAACAAACCCAATTAACTTTTTCTTTCTAAATGAGAAGCCCAACTAGCCTTTTCTTTTCCGAAGGGAGATCCAAGTATTAATATTTAAATATATAGAAAAAACTAAAGATTTTAGTTTTACTCGATGGTAAGATTCTCAAATGTGTAAATGGGATCAAGTATCCACTATAGATCCAACAACTCCTCCACCGTGGAAACAAGTGATTTTTTAAGCCAAATAAGTGGGTCAATATGGGCCTCGGTATGCCGAGGGCCAATGGCTCATGGCCCAGGAATCTATTTGTAACAAGCCCACATAGGTTCATATCATATTGTAGTGGTGTGGGCCCTTTGGCAAAACCACTAATTCTTATATAAGAAAACATGTGTAAGAGTTAACCTAACCAATCTCTCAATTGCATGAGAGTGGTTCTCAAACTTGGCTGAGGTGGCAGCCCTAATCTTAGATTATAAAGAGCAGTGCCTAGGGAGAAAAGGTTCTCTTTTAGTCTCACACTCTCACTTATATATTTGAGAGTTCTTCCACTCTCACAAATTAAAAGTAATACTTGGGAAATACAAGATAGAACACCAACAATTTTACTCCAACTGCATTTCAAGTTCAAGGGAGAAAAAGAAGAAAAGTAATTTACTGTCTCTCTAGCTACTTAATATCTAACCGGATTCAAATTTTCAAGGGATGGTGGTGCTTCTTATCAGGTTCAGATTGTCCCAAGACCCATGCCGTGTCTGACCCAATATATGGTTCCTTTATATCCAGAACAGTCAGGATTGGGTCTATTAGTAAATGCAACTGTAAGCTGTTTCAAAGTAAATTCACTTAATCTAGAATCTATAACTATATAGGTTGGGTTTGGGTTGAGGTCGAACTTAGGGATAAACTCATCAAATTTTAAGGTTTTCGAGCTCAATTTGTTTTACAAAATGAACCTTATCCTGGCTGAGTTGGGTTGAAGGTCAAACCTAGGGCCAACCTGAGGTTAATCTGAGTTTATAAATCATAGCTTAAGCTTCAACCCAATAAATAAAACTTGGACCCAATTCATATTCTGCTTATGGGTCTGATCTATCATATATTATATGCTGTTTGGAGGATTGTCTTTTATACATCTTTGGCTTTTAAAAGATTTTGAGTTTGTGAGTTTGGGTGTATTGGAGTTTAGGGTTTTTTTGATAGAGTGCTTACACAATTTTATAATTTCCAGTATTGTTTTATTTTTTATAGTGGATTTCGATTTCTCCTTCACCCGTGGATGTAGGCTATAAGTCGAGTCATGTAAATCTGTGTGTACTGTATTTCTAGCTTCTCATTATCTCTATTTACTAGGTTTTGCATAACACATACGTATTATATAATAGTTGTTTATGTATTGATAACATGCAAAATATGTGTATTTATATTATGAGCTTAGGTTAATCATAAGAATGTTGTTAAGGGTATCAAATGGGTGGGTTGGGTTGGGTAAGGGTTGAATACCAACCCACCATAATCCATCATCAATCCTTGTTAAAGGGTCATATCCCACCCTAACCCTAACCCACCCATATTGACCCAATTGACCCATCCATATGGACCCTTAACCACCTTCACCCATACTAACCCACCTACCCTCACTTATAAATACAAAAATGGGTTGGGACAGCCCCGTATACCCAAAATAATAAATTTTGAGAGAATAATTTCTTTCAAGACTGCCACATGACAAAAACAAGTCAGGTCAACCCATATACTCAAAAATGCAAAAATTATAGATAAGTGCAGAAAATAGTAGAAAAATTGCAGATAATTCAAAAAATACCAAAAATACCAACAAATTACGAAAAATACAAAAAAAAAACAAAAAATTACAGAAAATTCAGAACTTTTGTAGAAAAAATTAAAAACTATGCAACAAATACCAGAAAATTGTAGGAAATGCATGAATAACACCAAAAGTGAAAAAAAATATGTACGAAAGCTCCAAAATTTTGTATAAATGCAGAAAAATACCAAAACAAATTTAGAAAACATAGAAAAATACCAAAAAATTACAGAAAATGCAGAAAATAACAAAAAATTGCAGAAAATGCAAAAAAATGCATAACTTTTATAAAAGTGCTTTCACAAAAGTACTTTTATGAAAGTACTTCTATAAAAGTGCTTTCATAAAAGTACTTTCATAAAAGTAATTTTATAAAAGTGCTTTCATTAAAGTACTTTTGTGTAAAAGTACTTTTATAAAAGTGCTTTTATGCATTCATAAGTGCTTTCATAAAAGTACTTTAATAAAAGTGCTTTCGTGTAAAAGTTCTTTCATAAAATTACTTTTATAAAAGTGTTTTTATGCTTTCATAAAAGTGTTTTCATAAAAGTACTTTCATAAAGTGCTTTCGTGTAAATTTTTTTTTCTAAAAGTACTTTCGGAAAAATACTTTTATAAAAGTGCTTTTCTGTAAAAGTACTTTTATAAAAGTACTTTCATAAAAGCCCTTTTCAGAAAATTACTTTATAAAATTGATTTTGTAAATGTGCTTTTGTATAAAATTTCTTTTGTAAGAAGTGCTTTTGTATAAAATTGCATGTGAACATGAAAGTTAATAAAATCTATTTTATTTCACTTTTAATCTCAAAATGAAATGTGGCATGGTGGTTTGGAAGTGTAATGAGATGTGGGCATGTTAGGAGGCCTGAGTTTGAATCGTTGCAACTTCTGTTTTTTCGAGTATAGATAAAGTTGACTTTGATCCAACCCATCTTGATCCGCGTGACCCAACCCATCCTGACCCTAATGGGTACCCTCGACCCAGCCCACCCTAACCCTTTTCCACTGATCCTATTGGGTTACTCAACCCATATTGACCCACAAATTGATTGGATGGGTATGGGTGGATTCCAAGGTGGGTGGATTGGATGGATCAAATAGGTTGGGGTCAAGATTGTTAGTCTTAAATGTTGTAAAATGACAAAATATTCTTATGTGCATATGATAGAATGAATATATAATGCACCTATATACGTAAGTGCTATATTATAGAATGTTGATTGAGCAGGCTCAAATGAGATCAAATTGGACTTGGGCTGCTCGAAGTCTAAGTCCAAACCTAACTTGAGTTTAGTTCATGCCTAAGTTTGCCAAATGCAGCCTTGCTGAAGTCCCAAGACTGAAGCTCAATCAGTTCAAAATTTTTTATTGATTGGGTTGTGCTTGGATTATGTGATGGAATCTTGGGTAAGAAAAAACTCTACACACACTCTGAAAGCAGGGGGTCCATACAAGCATGTGAAATTAATAAAGAGATGTCTCCAATGTATGATTGGATGTCATGTGTGTAGGGTTTTTGTTGAGATCTAGGTTCTTTAGTTACAGCCTTGCAAGTTATAGCCCTACATGTGGTTTAGCATTCTAAATTGGGATGTAACTACATGATGAATTCTAAATTTATATTACTAGCATTCTATGTTTGTGTATAGAAAAAAAGAATTTGTTAGTACGAGTCAAGTTGGCATAGAGCCACTATTCAAAATTGTTACTTTTATCTATCATTAGTCTCATAGAAAGGGCTAATAAAATAATTGTTTCCTAATTTTTAGATATGTTAGCTTTCCACTTTGGAAGAAACTAATGTAAGGGAACGAGCTTTGTAAGTATGCAAATAAAGGTCAAGATATAAGTTCACATTAAATACTTCAAGTTTAACTTTTACTAAGGAAAATCTGATACCCAATATCATGAGAAAAGAGAAAAAAAACTCTTTCATATGAAAATATCTATACTATACAAAAGTGTAGATGCAATATGAAACTTTTTTTGGACTAAAATTATCTTCTATTCTTTGTTTGAGAAAATGTATAAAAGAAATTTTATTATAGCTTTAGTGCAAGTTTTAATGGCTACTAAAATGCCTATATTTTTGTATTTAATCCATCTCTAATTGTAAGGGTTGAAAATGTAATTTCAATTATTACTTTCCATCTCATTTAATCCCCTCCCATTAAGTCTTATACTTAAGATATTAAATTCCATTTTCTCTTATTAAATCCTATATTTTTAAGTTATTTTTCACTAATAAATGTTCTTAATTAGATCTATGTCGATATTTTTAACAATATAAACCCATATATTTTAAAACTGACTCAAAAACAAAACCATTTTTATCCAAGTGATGGTTAAGCAATTCAACAATCTAAATCAAATTGATCAGCCTACCAAGTCAAATTGATCTACCACTTTTCACCTTATTCAATTCCCTCTATTTAATACATCAAAAAGAGAAAACACTAAAAAAATAAGTCTAGCCAAAAGATAGGCTTGTCAGTGATACTTGAAACTTCACAACTCAATCTGATTATCACATATTTGGATGAGGTGCTTATGTAATCAGATATAGATTTTGTAATCTGCATTTGATTAATGATAAAAAAATATAAAAATAAAAAATACACAAAATTTATAGATAAATTTGAATATATTATTACTATCATTATTATCATCTAGAATTGCAACATGCAAAGCACATGCATGCTTACTAGTCTTCATAAAAATATCTTTATCTTAGTCAAGATGTCTTTTTGTTCATAAAACAAGAAAAGAATTCTTCCACAATGTGCTAACATCAGGCACGCAACCTAATTCTTTTAATTAAAACAAAGAAGTGCATAGGAATTGAGTTCATGGCATTGTTCCATGGAAAAAGATCTAGTTTGTACCCTCATCAATTTAGCTTTATAATACCTATGGCATAGTTCCAACCTAACTCTTTTTAGAACTTGAGGGCATTTATTTCAACTTTAGATTTGTTTTCCTTTGGCTTTGATAACTTTGGTCATCAATTAAGTTTTATACTCTCATCAATTTAGCTCTAATATAGAACATATGGAAGACATTAGAGATAAATGTTTTAAAACAATGTAAACTCAAAGATACAGTCCAAAATAATTCTTTACTCACAAAAATGAAAAATTAAGAGTGACATATTAGAATATGAAACAATGGCAATAGTAGTTGATTGATTCAACAACTTGTTACCCAAGAGGAAGGAATCCATCATCTAATTCTCACCTCTTAAGTGTAAAACAGAGGTTCACTGCCCAAACGTGGTGTTAAGCAGCTTTGGTCTTATCATCAATGCAATGGATAAGGCTCCCCTTAACACAAAAAACATTTTATACCACCTTAGGCATTCCTTTAAAGCTTTTTTTGACAACTTTTCAGTTTAGAAAGAACATAATAGTGTCAACTTTTACACATTAATAGATGAACAAAGCCATTATTATTTTATTTTCTATTAAAATCCAAGGCACAAAATATATGCAACTATTACATTTGAATTAGTATATCATTTTTTTCTTTTTTACTATTTCTGATTTTTAACATTACCAACAAAATCAACTAAAAAATTAATTCCCTAAAGTTTGGTAAATAATGTTTTCATTTTTGTAAACAATAAATATGTTATTATAAAATGTAAATTGAAATATCAATTAATAATTTATAAAAAAACAAATAACTTTAACTTAAAATATATCAAACCTATTAAATTTTTTAAGATGTATATCATATGAAAATTCATAAATTTTAATTATTAAGATAATTATCCCATTACTAATATTTTTATTTTTATCAATTTTATAAAATAAAAAATATTTTACTTTATAAATGTAGATTAGTGGACTTGATATATTCAATTTATATTATATTCTCAAATATTTTATAAAGAATAAATATACTTTTATTTAATCAAATTTAAAATTTATATTATTAATTTATAAAAAAATTAATATTAATGTGGCATTTTATTATTAATATAATTATTATATTATTAATATTTTTATTTGTATAAATTTTTTGAAATTAAAAATTATTTTTTGATATATATGTGTATTTAATAAATTATTTATTCCATCGATTTATAAAATACTAATTTTATTTATTATTATTATTATTATTGATTTGTATTTGGAGTTATTGAATATAAGTGTATGTTGCTTGTTTAGATTGTATGTAGACATTAATATTAATAAATATTAATTTATTTCATTTATTGACATGAAATAAAAGATGGCTTAGTGGTTAATATTGGATACTTTCTTAGGTGTTGTCAAGCTGGATGACATGGGTTCAAATCATGTGAGGTTTGATTTTTAATAGTAGTGAACTAGTAGGGACCCATGCGATCCATTGAATTTGTTAAGCGAAAGCTAAATGATAAAAACACACAATAGTATACAATGGTTTTATATTTTTAATATAATTTTTTAATACAAGAAAATGGGAAAATTCCTATATTTCTTAGTCTAAAATATTTTATATCATAAATTTAATTTTTACATTTATTTAGAATAATGACACTATATATTTTTTAATTTAAATTTAAGTTTTAAGATTAAATATTTTTAACTAACCGACCAAATCGAAAATTGACCCAAATCGATACAACCCGAGTTGGTCGGTTTTCACTAATAGTTAGTTGGTTTCGGATGACCAACTCCCCAACCTGACTAGGTCGATTTGGTTGGCCAAACATCCTACAACCAAGCCAAACCAACTTGTGAGCACTTCTAATTTCAACTAAATTAATAATGTAATCTCTAATAAATAACAATTGTTTAATCTCCAATAACTATTGAAAATTTATAGCAAAAATACACAATTATTAAAAATATATTGATAATAAAAATACAATAAGTAACTAATAAAAGTACAATAAATAAAATAATTACAAAAATACAATAAATACTAAAAAATATATTAAATTAGTCAATAAATAGGAGTGCAACTTGGGTGGGCCCAAACCAGAAATTTTACAAGGGCTGGGCTTGGACTTTTGGTCTTTGGGTTGGGTTTGGGCCCAAGAAGTCAGTTTTTTTTTTTTTTTTTTTTTTTTTTTTTTTTTTTTTTTTTTTTTTTTTTTTTTCGGGTTGGGCTCGGGTCTAGCCCTTAGGTAACCTAAATTGGTCCGAGCCCAACCTGAGTGCATCAAATTATAGTGTGGACTGGTCTCGGGTTGGGAAGATCGGGCTTGACCTCAGCCTCGGTTTGGGCTCAGGCCTTAAGCCCAAATTTTAGGGTCGGGCCTAGGTTAACCATAAACCCAGTCCAACCTACCTGACATGCAACCCTAATAAATAGTTTAATCTCAAATAATAGTTTAGTCTCTAATAAATATTTATCAATAAATTATAAAAAAAATACAATAAGTACAATAAATTAAATTTAAAGAAGTTAAATAATAGTAGTTTAATCTCCAATATTATTAAAAATTTGCTATTAAATAACAAAACAAAAATAATTTTTTACCTAGATATTGAAAATATATTTATCACAAAAAACAATAAATTTTAATTTATTATAGATAAATATATAATAAATATAGATTAAGATTTTAAAATTATTGTCAATAAATATTAATTTTCTTGAAAGTTATTTTCTAGAATTATTAATTGATATAAGTGAAATTAGTTATTTACAATATTATTTAGTTATCAAAATAATATCAATACTTAAATTTTAAAATATTAATTACTTATTGAATTTAATAATCTGTAAAATTATAACTTATACTATTATTATGTAATTTTGTTATTAATGTTGTAAATTAAAAAATTATGATAAATTTGTATATTATGTTAAAATTATCTTTCTATTGTTAAGAAATTTTTTAAATTTATTACATAATTTCATTATTTTAACTATTTATAATCTAGTTATGTTAAATATTTTGTTACTCAAAGTATTTAGTTTTTTAAATGTCTAAGTAATATATAAAATATTTAAATTTCTTTTGTTTTTTTGTTTTTATTTATTTTAAAGTTATTACATATTATTAAATATTTTGTTATATAATTATTTAGCTAATTCTAATATTGTTATTTAGGATATTTAGTTATTGAAATATTTAAAATAATATTTTATTTTTTTGATGTTAAATTTTTATGGTTTAATTAACATTTAAATTGAATAATCCAGAAAATCGTAATTTGTTAGTACACAATTTTGTGATGAATTTTGTAAAAACATAAAATTATTAATAATATGAATATTATTAAATCTATTATAATTTTTTTGTATTTTGAATAAATATTTTAAAGTTATTATATAATTTTGTTAGAATATTTAGATAATTTTTAAATTTTTAAATTTAATATTTCTTTAGATAGATATAGATAAAAAGTGGGGGAGAGAATAAATAAGAATTTGAGATATTGTAGGAGATAAATATGAATTATAGATAATTTATGAGAAAGTGGGGGAGGAAGCTTACTAGAAATTTTAGGTGGAGAAGGAGAGCATCTCATTAGTTGTTTCAAAAATGACATAAAATAAAAAAAATAATAAATAATAAAAAGGGAGAAAATTTCTATGCTTATGCCACCTTTGAATAAATTAGGCCATATCGGCAGATACTATAGACACTATACGATATATGCCAATAGGCCCAATACAACATATCGGACCGACACCATAGGATACATTTCTAGTTGTAGCATATCCCACATTAGCTCTAGTAGGCCTTAGAGTCTGTGTTGCCAGAGCTGGAGTAAGGGAGAGGGAATTCTAGTTTAGACGCTATTTGATAGTAGAAATTAGGGGTGGCAATTTTTCACCCAACCCGCTAAACCCACCCAACCCACCCAGTATCTCACCCACCCAACTCGTCCATTTACTTGGCAGGTTGTGTGATCAACCCGTCACCCGATCCGTCCATTTAAATGGGTTGGGTTGTGGATAACCATTGGGTTAACCATACGAACATTAGTATTAAATCCTTAGCTTTTTTTTTCTTCATTTGAATTAAATAATTTATAATTAATGCATTAATTTTCTATTAATTATTGACTAAATTTAGTTTTGTCTTAATCAACACACTTCACCCAATATAAATCCAAATCAATTTGACCCAAGTCCAGACCAGTTCAACGCGGTTTGACCCGATCCAACATATACCAATCTGAGTCGACCCAAATCCGAAATAGACCTCAGGCGGGATGGCTTGGTACCACTATTCTTTGCCCGGTTTGGATTGTCCAGTCCAACCATTAGTCACACAGCCCGGCTCGACCCGGCACAAGCTTATCCGAGTCAACCCGAATCCGAACGGGTCGGACCGGGTGGGGTCCGAACCCTAAACCGCCCCGCTTACTTTGCCCGATCATCCAATTTGGCCCATATCCGTACAACATGACCCGAACTACCTTCACCACTTGTGTAAATAACAACTACTATTACCACTAAGCTATGACTAACTTATTTGTTAAGATTAATGGGTTTGGACGGGTTGGATTGGGTTAAAGCAGGTTTAGGTTGAACCCAACCCATTTAATTTTATATAACTAGGTCATTAACAGGTTGGTGGGTTAAATGGGTTGGGTTGAAACTTAACCCAAACCAAACCCAACCCAACCCGCCCAATTGCCACCACGGAGAGACATCAGCTAACAATGTTATAGTCTCAAGTGGTGCGATTATGGAACTGTAAATCTGAACTAAAGCTCAGACTCGTTTCCGGTGGTCGTTTTCTTTTTGTTTTAGATTCGTAGGTGGAAGCTTTACAGATAGTGGAAAAGACTCCGTATCGAGAGTTGATGGAGAGTTGGAGTTTTTGGACTTCCGTCATGCTTGGTGCCTGGAAATTATCAGGGAGGTGGGAAATGCCGTGGGGGGCTTTGCCGAAGTAGTAGAGGATAACCTCAAGTGGAGGGACCTCGAGGCTGTTAAGTTACTGATTTGGGCGGGAGCTCCGCATGAGATCTCTATGGTGTTGACAGTGGAAATCTTCTACGAGGTCTTCGTAGTCAAGTTCGTGGTAGAAGTTTCGGATTCTCTGATCATCAGACACTCAAGACGGTTTCAATGGGTTGTGGTGGAAGAAAATAGTTTTTGTAAGAGAAAAAACTATTTTCTAAGACATGTGTGCAAGTGTATTTTTCATGTAATTGATCAATCAAATAGTGGAGACATCCCTGAAAGATAATAGTTTTGTCGAAAATTTTAACCAGTTATTTGACTGGAGATATCCCTGGTGAGTCTGTGTGGTACATGGAGAGAATCTCATTATCGTCATCATCAACCATTATCATCATCAACAACCATTTTTATTTGGGTAGTGAGGATTATTAGAAGCTTATATATGTAAGAGCATGTGTGTGTGTGTAAATTTGTAAATCAACAACAATGTTAACAAACTAAAAGGGTTCCAAACCAATTTCAATAAAGTAAGGATTTTGCAATCAAATACAAACATTCACATCCAAGAAGATAATTTTATAATCTGAAAACACAATATATTTGATATATCTAAAACTTAAAGCAAACTCTTCTCACCATGTAATCTTATTCATCATATACTACTACTACTACTATTCTCATCTTGCCCATCCACGATGCTTGATCCCATCAGTGATAAATCAAAGTTACAGTGTGCCCAGATTGAATATCGCAAAGAAGTATGGCCATTGTCATTGTCCCATCAAGTCTTCTGCCTGCACATTCAAGATGGAAACCACGTCCCTCTTCTGCTAAGCCTGCACGACGAATCATTCCATGAAGTGTGTAAACTGTGTCAAATTTTTCTAAATTTATGACCATTGATTCCCTATCGCTGGGAACCTCCACAGTAATGTCTAAACTCCACTCTGGGTTCCGAGGGGTCTCCTTCACAAAAACAGTGGGTGTAGTAGAAATTGCATACAAATCCAGCGTCCACTGGTCATACATCGTAGCTCCCAGTGTAGTCAGATTCTGGCGATGTGGAGCTATACCCACCTTCTCATCGATCATCCTTTTCAGACCGGAAACCGAGTCGAAGCTTGATATATCAAGGTATAACGTTTCGTACCCTGTGTGAACGGTGATTGTGATGACCTGAGGGCGAATCTTCCTGTGAAGTTTCATCTCCACTTCATCAGAATCGTTCTCATCAATATCCAGATCAGATAAAGTCGTCATTCCATCTAATAGAAGCTTTCCTTTGTATAACAGGAGTTGATCATAGTAGGGTACATGAGGCTGGAGATAATAGCGTATTTCTCCGACTGAACTGCATCTCTGCTTGATTGTGTATGTCTTATCGTAGTGTTCCACTTTGGTGACCACCATTGCCGATCGAGTTATATCAAAGACTGGAGTTGTTAAAGCCTGAACTACTACTGGGGAGATATGGTTCCAGAGATCAAC
Organism: Nelumbo nucifera; assembly: GCF_055504915.1. Classification (NCBI taxonomy): domain Eukaryota; kingdom Viridiplantae; phylum Streptophyta; class Magnoliopsida; order Proteales; family Nelumbonaceae; genus Nelumbo; species Nelumbo nucifera. The sequence goes on from NC_142650.1 coordinate 107,160,876, forward strand.
TTATAGAGTGATTTGTCACACTTGTTGAGCATCTTTTACATAAAACTACCATGATGATTAGATTCCCTATTTTCCCAATTTCTGCGTGAGGGAGTATGGGGACTGTGATTAACTGATTATCAGAGATCAGATATCAAATATAATAAAAGGAAACAAAGGAAGCAACGCATGATAACTTACTTTCAGATTTCAAAATTGGACAAGGGAGAAAAGGTTCTCTTTTAGTCTCGGTTATCTATTTGACAGATCTTTCACCCTCACAAATTAAAATTAATACTTGGGAATTGCAAGATACAACACCTGCAAGTTTACTCCAACTGCATTTAAAGTTTAAGGGAGAAAAAGAAGAAATATAATTTACTGTCTCTCTACTTCTCTCTACTGTAAGCAGTTTCAACGTAAATTCAGTTAACCAGGAATCTAAAACTATATAAGTTGGGTTTGGGTTTGGGTAGGAGTTAGGGATAAGCTCATCAAATTTTAAGGTTTTTGAGCCTAATTTGTTTTGCAAAATGAATCTAATCCTGGTTGAGTCGGGTTGAGGGTCAACCTAGGGCCAACCTGAGTTTATAAATCTTTGCTTAAGCCTCAATCCAATATAACTTGGACAGGCATCAGATTTGGTTGCGCTTGGGTTGAATTGTTTGGGCCTAGGTGAGTTGGTCGGGTTTAAAATTGCTTTTAGTATATTATGATCCAATTTAGAAGTAGAACATGTTAAAAATATTTACAAATGACATTAGTGATACACATTCCATCGTATTTGTGCCTTGAGTTGTTTATTGTGATCCATTTCATGACTGTCACCTAATCAAAATGAGAAAAACCTCAGAGAATTTGTGCCTTGAGTAGTGGCCAGAAGCGCAAGGCTTGGGCCACCACCAGGGGTGCAGGAATGGAGTTCTCTGTGGTGGTATGGACCCGATCCATATTCAGTTTATGGGTCCAACCCGAATACGATATGCTATAGTGGGGGGTTCTTTTATGTATCTTTGGCTTTTAAACGAATTTGAGTTTGCGAGAGTTTAGGGTTTGTAGAGGGATTTGGTGTAAAACAAGGCCATGGTGTTAAGCAGCTTTGGTTTTGTCATCAGTGCCATGGATTAGGTTCCCCCTAACAAAAACGAATTTTCTGATCTGATCAGTTTAGAATAAATATAATAGAGTGTTAATTCTTGGAACCTAGATATTCACTCTATGAGGAAAAGATAGTGTATATAGATCAGATAGAAGATTGTTATCTAAACTTGCATAGAAGATCGAACTAAAAAATTGGGTAAACATGAACGAAGCTTTTCATGAGTTATTCTAGCTTGGTTCATGAAAAAGCTTGATTCAGCTCAATTTAAACTGAGTTTTGAGCTGAGTTCTATCCCAATCACGAGGCTTTGCTAGTGAGACTTGCAATCCTGTAAAGGAGAGGGTCAATAATCAAGTAGTCCAACACTTGAAATTCCTTTTGTATTTGGTGCTGATTGCTGAAACTACAGATTTTCTTTGCGTCGAGTGCTTTGCCCCATTGATCCATTCTAACTTCCTGTACAGTATGAAAAGACCACCCTTGAATTACGCAAACCATGAATTAGATGTGAGCCACGTGTCCCTTTCTGCTTCTCTTGATGCTTTGTTGTCTTGTCCCAGCTTTATATAAGCTTCCTTGTGGAGTTTTCTCTAGTCTTGTCAAAGAAAAAAAAAAAAAAACAGTCGCTTCAGTTAGTGATCAAATTTGTACGCCATGAAATTTCCATCTATTGGGCAAAGGGTGCAGGGATTGACATATAACAAACCGGTTCAGTTTAACTGAATTTGGGTTGGAAGAAGATAAACCTGAACTTTCAGTTTGGGTTGAGTTTCTTTAACCGAAAGAAAACCTTGGCTGTTCAGATCTTGGTTTGGGAAATTTAATCCAAATGGATTTATAATTGCACGGGTTGTTGAGGAGAGAGCCACAGAGTAGGTGGTTGCCCGCAAGTGCAGAGGCCTTTGAAGTCTACAATCTTCTCTACTAACCCAACAAAATAACGCCACCTGTTTCTAAACATGCTCTAGAATTAATCCTAACCTGTGCAAATAGTTAACGGTTGGTTGTTATTGCTCTTTCATTAGACATCTTTTCCTAAAAAAAATCTTTTTTTTTTTCTTGTACACAATTTCTTTGTAATTCCTCAGCCTCTCCTTTCTGGTGTTGCCGGAATTTGCTATATTCATGGGACAATAATTTTTTGTCACCTAACATCATAATTTTTCTCACTGCAATTATCTCATTATATATATGCTGATTAGGACGATCCCTTCTTTGATGCCCTCTAAATCTCTCAAAACCCTTCAAATATAAGTCAATCTCTTATTCAAGATGTATGGAAATCCCAGCTCCAATTCATGTTGAATCTGCATCAATCTTGTTAACAACTTGTTTTGAACAGGTTAGAATAGGTAGACATCCCCTTATTTTTCTTGCTTTTGATTCCATTTTCATCCTCTTTGCTTTTGCAACTCAATTGAGTATAGACACTATTGCTCTGTTTTCTGCAACTGGAACAAGGCAAACTAATTTAGTGTCGGTCATCCCAAACTTCACTCCTCCTTTAAATGGAAATCTACCACTGTATATGGAGGCTAGTAGACAACTGATTCCCTGCCTATAATCCAAACCATAACAATTCTATATTATGAGACTCGTTCTGTTCACTTTTAGACCAGAACCTCCCTTAATCGATCTTTGGTGATGATTTGCCTTTCCATTGAGTAAATCTTGGAATGCCATAGTGATTCCATTAAGTTCAAAATTTGGTCAAGAACACCCATCTTCAATTTTATCTTTGTAGTCATTCCATGGGCCAGAGAAAACATCGAGCAGAGAAGAGAGAGGTAATAACACCATCTGTGTTATTTGCAAAGTTAAAGACTCAAAAGACGTTTAGGTATAGGTGGCATTGTTTTATTCGGTTGGTAGAGAGGATTGTAAAATTGAGTTAGTAGGAAATCCCAGTGCTATGCACCCAAGGATACACACCACAATTTCTATTGCCTCCACCGTGCACCCAAGATGACACTCACAGTAGTAATAATAATGAACAAGGTATTCAACTAGAAGATCGGTTTTTAACAAATTGCTTATCTTTATGGGTGGATATTTGAGCATTTGGGTGGTTGATAAGTGTTGTCAAATATGAGGCCAAGGGCAGCAAGATGACTGGGATTTGATCTAGTTGATGTCACATGGCATGATCTGAGGCCCGCCAAGTATCCCCTACATCGTTAAGAAAAATAGATAACACCCAAAGGGTATTTGCATCCTTTCATAGGTCATCTAATGGCTAGTTAACAGTAGATACTAAATTGGCACGTTTTTGGAGTTTGGGGACTAAAGTGAGAATAGGCTCAGAGTATATATACTAATCTGCAAGAAAATTGCATTTTCTTTAATTTTCTAAATTACATTTCCCATTTACTAGAAAAAAAGAGAATTTGTCAGCACGAGTAGGGATGGCATTCATAGAGCCACTATATTCAAAATTATTACTTTTGTCAATCTTTGCTTTCACAGAAAGGTTTAATACAACAACTATTTCATAATTATTCGGATGGTTTAACAACTTTTCTTTTTAGAAGCATTGAATTTGCATTTCCTGACAAAACAAAATAGTTGTAATTCCTTGACTAACATTAACCAGTTCCTTTTGTCTGCAGTTGGAACGGCTGATCGGAGGGGAGTGCATAGCTAGAATGCATGCACGAGCTTGTTGTGGAGAGCTTCATCAACAGTACTGAATGAAACCAACAATGTAAAGAAGTAATCAAATATGAAAGGAAATAAAGAATTAAATTAATCTATATTGCAATGAGATTAAGCTGGTCACTGGTCTCGGTGATGCCTTGCCATTTCAAGGATATATACTACAAAATAAGTCATGATGGAATAGGGAGACGGTGAAATCTCATTCTTCTTTAACCAGTTTACTGTTTCCTTATAAGATATAGTAACGCAGGTGATTCTGTATTAATTTGTCTGAGTGTTTATCATCAATCTGGGAATTCCAAGAACTTAAATATGTTCTAAACTGGTGGAGATATCCCTGAAAGATGAATAGTTTTGTCGACAAGTTTAGCTATTTATTTCAATGGAGATATTCCTGAAAGATCATGTGTTCTAAACTGTCTTTCTGTGTAGTTTTCTGAAGTGAAAATAACTCTAGTTTTTGTATATCTAAGAAAAAATTCCCTTCCTTGAATGGAGAGAACCTGACTGATCAGAAATTGATCTTCTTATTACCTCCATTATCATCAGTTCATCATCATCAACATTTTTATTTTGGGTAGTGAGGATTTTTAGAAACTTATCTGTATAAGAGCATATATATGTGCAATTTATGAATCAGGAACGATGTTAACAAACTAAAAGGGTTCCAAAACCATTTCACCAATTAATAAGAAGATAATCTGATAATCTGATCAAAACACCATATAATAATTTGATATATCTAAAGCTTAAAGCAAACCCTTCTCACCATGTTATCTTGTTCATCATATACTACTACTACTACTCCTCTCATCTTGCCCATGTATCACCATCTTCTTTAATTACTACTACTACTACAATTCTCATCCTACCCATCATGTATCACCGTTTTCTTGATCTATCTCAGTGATAAATCAGAGTCACAGTTTCCCCAGATTCAATCTCGTAACTAATTATGTCCATTGTCCCATCAAGTTGCCTGCCTGCATATTCAAGATGGAAATCACGACCCTCATCAGCTAATCCCGCACGACGAATCAATCCATGCAGTGTGTAAACTGAGTCATATTTTTCCACATTTAAGACCATTGATTGCCCAGTGCTGCTGCGAACCTCCACATTAATGGCTACATTCCACCGTGGGTTGGGAAGGTTCTCCGCCACAAAAACAGTCAGTGTTGTGGAAATTGCATACCTCTCCAGCTTCCAATGGTTACTCATAGGAGCTCCCTGTGTACTCAGACTCTGGCGCCATGGAGACATACCCACCCGCTCATCGATCATCTTTTTCAGAGTGAAAACTGTGTCGACGGTTGATATCTCAATGGAAAACACACCGTACACTGTGTGAGCAGTGACTGTGATGATCCGAGGGCTAAGCTTCCCGTGGAGTATCATTTCCACTTCATCATCATCCTCCTCGTTAATACCCAGATCAGTTAAAGGCATCCTTACATCTGCTAGCAGCCTTCCGTTGTATAATAGGAGTTGATCTACGTAGGGTACAAGAAACTGGAGATACTTGCGTATGTCTCTGACTAATTTGCAGCTCTGCTCGACTGTGTATATCCTGTCGTCGTGTTTCACTTTGATGACCACCATTGCCGAGTTATATCAGAGACTGGATGGAATTGATAAAGCCTGAACTAATACTGGAGAGATATTGTTCCAGGTAGAGCTCACTGACTTGAGTTCAGTGAAGTGGCTCTAAGACCGGATTGAAAGGCTACTTATAAAGTGATTTGTCACACTTATTGAGCATAATTTACATAAAACTACCATGATAATTAGATTCCCTGTTTCCCCAATTTCTGCGTGAGGGAGTGTGAAGTGTGATTAACTGATTATCAGATATATCAGATATCAAATACTAAAAAAAATACGAAACAATGGAAGCTACGCTTGATATCAGATATCAGATATCAAACCCAACTAACTTTATTGTTTTTCTTGTTTTGGGGAAATTTGAGAATAGTTCCTGTACTTTGGGCTAGTGCCATTTTCGTCTCTGAAATTTTAAAAGGCAACAACTCAAAACTTGAACTTTCAGAACATGTCACTGTCATTACCAATCCATTAACCAACTGTTAAGTGGCATGACCTTTGAGTGTTATCTAATTTTCTTTATCAACCATCCACATGTTGATAAAGAATGAACAGTCTCAAATCCTTACCTCTTATATTCAAGAAAGTTAGGGTTACATCTCAGTGAGTATTCTGGTAATCCCAACTTTCTTGGACAGAAGAGGCAATAAGAATTTGGGACTGTTTATTTTTTATCAATGTTTGGATGATTGATAAAGAGAATTAGATGGCACTTGAAGGGTATTTGTGTCTTTTCAAATGACACTTAATGGCTGATTAATAGACTGCTTAATGGCAGATACTAGATTGTCATGTTTTGAAAGTCCAGGGATTAAATTGTCATGTTTTAAAATTTGGAGACCAAAGTGACACTAGATCCAAAATCCAGGATACTAATATAAAATTTTAAAATGATAAACCCGAATAATTTTTTGCTTTTTTTTCCTTCTTTTCTCCCAACAACATCCAACTATATTTGATCAGGAAATAATGGGTATGAATCCCTGTTGCTTTGGGCTGGATCGAGGTAGGTATACCTGTATTGACCCAAATGCTATTGGGTTGGATTTGTTTGGGTCTATTGGGATTGCCAGTTGCCACGGCCCACGGGCCTTTGGCAGTCCTATCTTAATTTCCTTACCCTTCTAAAGTTGGCCTTTGGTGGATCTAGGGCCCAGTAACTTGCCAACTGCCATCAAATGGATCATACTAAGAAGATAAATTGGGCCAAGTTTTGATTTGGATCTAGGGATTAGGGACGTCAGTAAGTCAGCTTAAGAGGTAACCCACATTGACCCGACCCTATCAGGTTAGGATCAGATCAGCCTCAATTGGGTTTTGTATTGGTGGTTCTGTCGAGGTGAGTTCGTGCCAGATCCCCATCCATTGCCACTGCAGCATTGAACTACATGTATATATAGGCTTGGTTAAGTATTGGAATATTATATACGGAACGGGTCAGGTTGGGTTTGACATTGAATTGCTCCTGAGTCCAGACAGCTAGCTAGCTCACAGCCACATCCCATGGTGTATAGTTAGGTGCTTTCGATCGGATTCAGATTGTACCAAAGATGGACAGGTGACAGGTGATAAGTCATGGTGCCTCAGACCCAATATACGATTCCTGATTTCCTTTCTCCATAGATCGATATAATGAGGATTGGGGCCATGTTTGGCAGTGTTTAAAAATAAGTGAAGCACTTATTTTAGGTCAAGACCATATCAATAAATACTTAGTATTTGAGAAATAAGTGTTTATTTTGAAATAAGCACTTATTCGATAAGTACTAAATTTGAGCTTATTTTTAAGTATTTATACAATAAGCATTTATTCTAATTTTATACCTTTCACCTCCTCTCCCTCGACCTTTGCCATGTCCTAAGCCAGATTTCATGACTGACTGACAAAGAGACCATGTAAATCATATGTTCTGGTAGTAAAAGATTCAAAGTGAGTTTCAAGCTAAGTCTTGAAAAGATGTACAATATGATGTCTTCTTCGGAAACAGGAGCTTGTATAGCCGCGAGCATGTCAAAGAGAGCTCTAGCTTTTTGAAATTTATTTTGAGATTGATGATGTTTTCTTCTTCAAGTTTTGCAATTGGAGACATAATTACAAGACTGACTCTGACTCTTGCTTGTGATGTTGAAGAGAACGATCAAGCAAGAGTAGTTATAGATCAAACAGCATATGAAGTGTTGAGGTCGATTACTAGTGACAAGATGCCTTCAGTCAGAGAAGAAAATAAAATAACTGAATACCCATTGATCTAAACAAACCCATTTTTCATGTTCCGAATTGGATATCTTCTCACTGCTATCATCTGGATTTGTAATTTCTGTTGGTGGACACTTTGATCTTCCCTTTAGCAATATCTTGCAAGCCATAAGTTCTAAAATAGGAATAAATTGTGAGCACCATAACATATGATTTTCTTTAATTAATTTGATAGGAATAAAAGGGGTCATGCTTAGCAAACCAAATTACTTTGTGGATGCCTATAATGTAAATGTAATATTATTAATTTATAAATTTTGATTGACTAATGTCCCTTATTAAAAGAAAAAAAAATATACTAATTTAAATAAAATAAAAAAATATATTTATAAATAAATAAATAACATATATACATATATATAAGTATACAATATATATTGGATCGGATAGGGGGTGATCCAAATCCGATCCAATCCAAAGATCTAAACAGAGGTGATCTGAATTCGGCCTAATAAGATGAGATCAAAGATCAGATCGGATCATCCGATCCATTTGACCCCCTAGGATTACCCCCTGTTGTATAGCCCCTGCAGGGAGGAAAAAAAACAATTATGATATCAAAGATGTGTCTAGACTTTTAATTATTTAATTATTAATATCATGAGTTAACCATTTGACCCAACATAAAAAATGGTTTCATTTGTATGTCAAATTTAAAAATGTAGCTCCATTTCCATTATCAATAACCGGAAGGTATTGTTAGGAAGATAGAGGGAGGGGTGACCGGGCCTGTGTAGTCTTGAGTAGAAAAAAAGGGGTTTGGCTTCAGTCAGGGCAAAACTTGTTAGAGCAGTCTTTACTGCCTTGCATTAAGAATATCTCACTATTTAATATGCTTTATTTTATAGGGAGATATTCCCAATGCAAGATTGCAAAATATTGTTGGAACGATGTGGGCACGGGTTTGCCCTATGGAAGCCAATCTCAGAAAAAAAGACCTAAAGGTAGCGAAATCTTTGGAATTACATTTATATGGAGGGGAGATGATTCGGAGATATGAGGCAAAAGCAGAAGAAGCACGAGCAAAAGCAGGGTTGACAGCAATGAAGAAGAGTTACCAAGTTAGTGATTCAAAAAATATAAGCGGATTCGGATTTTAATAAGATCAGATGGGTCAAATCTGATCTGATTATTAATCAAATGTTGATTGTAAGATTCGAATCCGATTCGATTACAGAAATGCATAATTTAATCAAACCGGGAGTCTGAATTTTTGGATTTCATTGACAGGTTTAATACGTCTTTAACTTCAAAATATATATTTTTTTCTTTTTTCTGTCAGCTATCGTCCAATTGGTCTCCAATCATCCGGTATTTATTCAGATTCACTTGGGCTTTTGAGTGGCATCTCCAAGGGAAAGGTCAAAAACAGGCCAGAGCCCATCCAAAATTGAACTCAAATGTGTTAAAAGGACAGCCCGACCCAACGCATAGCCCTAACTCCAGATCTCCGCAAAAGTGGCGCCATCTTGACCACAGATGTTGTTTCTGTTTCTGTTTTAGAATAATAAAATCACACATTGGTGAACGGGAATAATCTCCAATGTTGGATTTGGAATTTAACAATAGATCTAGTTAGGTTATTGCAAAATGTTGTACATATTTATTGTCATCATCATCTAAACTTTATTCCAACTATATGATCTTGGCTATCTTTCTGTGTAATTTCACATTAGTTGTTAAATTATGAACCCTTGATCATTTTTTACTACTTTGATTTGTATCTTTTTGGGTCTACTTCTACCCTTTTAGTGTCTAACTTGTGGCAGATCACTTTGTCTTATAGTATTATTGATGGTATTCATTTTTCAATCACCTGATCAAACCATTTTAGTCAATTTTCTCATTTTATCACTTTGGGTCATTCCTAGTTCCTCCAAACGAATTCGTTTCTAACTTCAGAATTCATAATATCTTAAGGCTATGTTTGGTTTGAAGAAAAAAAATAGGAAAAGAAAAAGAAAAGTAAGAAAACCTTACAAATCTTGTATAGGTTTTCTTACCTTTCCCTTTCTTTCCCTACCTTTTTCCTTCAAACTAAACATAGCCTAAAAGTATCCAGGAAAGAAATTGCAGAACATAATATTAAACCAACTAATGCATGCCCTGGGTCTTATGTTTGTACAGGAAGCTCCAAGCTTTATTTTTGTATTGAACCGGTCCTAATACTGAGTAGAGAATGGCTTCATGGGCAATCATCAAAATTGTAACATTTTGACATAGTTAATCAAAAGCAGCCCCAAAAGAATTTTATATTGCACTTATTTTTTCAAAGTATACAAAACTGAAACTGAACACATTTTTGCATGCGGAGAGAAAAGAGTTGGGACCCATCGGCATTTTGAGATGTCAAACCCACCTAAAACCTGTAAAAATTCTAGTCCTGTATTCTGGAAACATAAAAAAGAACATTCTCGAATCAAGCAACGACCGTCAATATTCTAATCCCTGCACCACAAGCCGCAATCTCTGAAATTGGGAGATTGATATACAAACGTCAACATGACGTTTGACAGCCATCCGTTGACAATGGTGAACCAAATTGTACCTTTTATTTCATTAGATATCAATCAACCAATTGATCAGTGGCACACAGGAAGAAGGAGATCAACTCAAGTCATAATATCATATATTTACAACAACAAACAGGTAAGGAGAACAAGGTCATACCCAACTGCTTGAAAGCGAAAAATCATGGAACCTGAAAGATAATTCACCAGCTGTGTCTCTCTCAAACCTGGGCTCTGGTCCTTCACCAATACGTGGTGACTGTGGCAGTGGAACTTCAGGTGGTAAAGGTAGTATTTGGCTATCGTTGCTAGGACGTGGTAACTGAATTTCAGCTGGTAGGGGCATGACTGGCACCGGATTGGCCCTAAACCTGGCAATACCTCCACTCTGAGAAGCCAATGCCCGATCCCACATCAACACATGAATGAGAATCGGCCTCAAAGCATGGCGGTGCAATGATAGCTTCTGGCTGAGTGAGACAGTGTCGTAGCACCGGATAGCTCCTGTCGATGACACCATCCAAGGAAGAACCTTCTGGTTGGATACTCTTGAGACCACCAGAAGCTTACAAGCTCTAGTAGCCTCTTTGTACAGATCTCTAAGTCCTGATCGAGTTGAGGCAACGTCCTCTTCACCATCCATTACAGACGAAATGTAAATGAAGCCCTGTCCATCGAAGAAGAAATATAAGTAAAACCCAAATAAAAGAATTTTGCTTATGAAGAGAAAATTCGCCGTGAGGGTGATTGAAGTAACCTCTTCTGTTCGACTTATGGCAAATCCGAGCTTTGTGTCTCCTTCCCTTAATTGGATCTCCAACGCAAACTCTCCACCAATGGGAGCATACCAGAGACGAACTGCTCTCACCACACCAATGTCAACCCCATGGTAATCTTCAAAACCATAGAGGCTCACATTTGCAAGGTTCGATAGGTCAGATAAAGATCCAGCATTGACAGTGGATGAAGCTGTTTCCCCCGATATCTGCTCAATCACGAGTACACCACAAAGCATTAGGATAGCAGCAAATAAGATCTTATGCTAGAAATCCAGGAAGAAATAATCTACACTTGTGACCATTCAGGAATCAGGAATTTACCTTGGTAAGAAGAGACTCTGTCTGTATATTCATGAACACAATGGGTACTCCAGTGGCCTGTGACGCATTAAGCCAAGCGTTGGCCCTGGAAAGTGTGTCCTCCAGGTCATTGTACCGAGAAGAAACCCTGTCAGAGGCCTTGGGAAGAAGGAGCAGAGACAAAAAGCAGCTTGAATTGTGCACAGGGAGTACTTCCTGCATCCTCTTCTCCCACGGATATGATACGTATCCATCTTGAAGCTGAGCTCTGTTTAGTGCATACATCACCCTGGAGCTTCTTGATCCTGTGCACCCACAATTTTTTTTTCACATTTTTGAAAAGTCTATTTTCATATTAATTAGTTTATATGCGAAACTTTGATGAAATCTATTTTGAATGCAGTAGTGACTACCTAATTTATGGTTCTAACTTCTAAATTTTGATGAAATTTTGTGAAATTTCACATTTAAGGACGCGAAATGGGGGAACATTTGGGTGTATTTATTTTGGCCGAGATTCCATGCAAAGCTTCAGATATAATATTAAAATTAATAGAGATCAATAATTAATAATATAAATATTTAAGCAACCAAATACCACCAAACAGACAAACAACAGTTCCAGAAAAGATTGTATTCATATAACTGAAATCATATCAGCCCAAGAGATAAATAGGAATTATAGTCATCTTTCTATAGGCCATGGAAAAGCATATGGCTTAGGCTCACACTCCAAATGTATTCAAGCAGAACTTTATTAGATGAGTACAACTTAGTACCAAAAGAAAAAGAAAAAAGATGAGCAACTGAATTGGATGCGAAAGCCTTCCAATCCTCGTGCTTGTACACCAGTGATCAGCATAGACCCAAAATGTTTGGATGCAGTTGTCAGTTGAACAAAAAGAAACAACTCGTATCAAACCATTTCAGCACCCTCAATCCCTTTCCAAAGAGGCCCATGGTTTAAACTATCAATACCATATATATGGTTGAATAAAAACTATCAATACCACATGCTTGATATAGGACCATATCCATTTCCAAAGAGACCAGTTGAATAGTTGATGCCCATTCTTTCCACCTGTGCCTGTCAGTAGCAGAACGATTGATGTTTGCTGGTTTCACTTTTACAACATATTTTCTCACTTCTAAACCTCCTATTTTTAATTTATCAGAGATGCTTGTGGGAAGGTTTCTATCTATGAAAACACTTGAGTTCTCGCAATGAAAGGGAAGAAAACTCATCGGAAGAAAGAAGAAGAATGCTTTTTTTTTTGTTTAGTCCTTAAATATAATTTTATTTTAAATAACTTTCATGGTAGGAACGAATTATAAAATGGATCTATGAATTATCTATCAAATCTCTTGATTCATCAACGTTTATGCCAAAAAGTGTTTTTTTTTCTATTATTAATTTATAGAAATAAAATAGTAGAATCAAAATAATTATTTTAGTACTTAAGTTTATGGATTGCATATGATATTAATATGAATCTTAGAAATTTTAATGGATCTGATATAGTTTTGTAAATTAAGTAAGATTCAATGTTCATTAAATTACTAAATTGTTTATTTTTAAAAAAGTAACCACATATTTATTATTTATAGAAATAAAAATATTAAAATCTTAATTTATATTTGCAGTTTAATTTTAAGAAGTTATGTAACCATTACTTAGCATATTAATAATTTAAGATTAAATTGGCTTTTCTTCTGTAATACACAAGTAAAAATGATAAAGTGGAGAATAATTGATTTAGCAATCAAAACGTTATGATAGCTTATGAATTTTGTTTGGAAACTTATATTTACGGATCTTCGACATGTAGTTTTAGATTGTCTTGGACTCTTGGATGATGCATCTACAATAAAGTTATTGTCTCATATCTAGATGTTCTGATATGTTTATTGTATTGTATTTCTTCTTGAAGTATCTGTTTTAGTTTTTTCCTCGTTCAACGTGCATCCTTATCCTTCTCACCTTACCAGTACACTTTGGTATGCTTATATTTTGAACCTTGTTCCCATCCTTTCTTCATGTCAAGCTAAAAATCAAATAACACAACAAAAGATCTGAATGGTTTTTCAAGTTAGATTTGAATTACAATGATAAAATCTTATGAGATGTTTTAAGTGTAAATGCTTGTTTGTTCACTTTCAAAAAAAAAGAACAAAAAGAACTTTCTAAATTGCAACTTCTGTTGGATTTCCTGAATGGTTGAGCTGCCCAGTTTTGTGTTCTAGCTATTTGCAATCATTTCAAGAACCAGAACAATTTTTTTTTCTTGTTTATTTTTTTGTTTTTTTGTTTTTTTTTCTTTTGAAACAAGCCCTTAATTCATTGCATCAAAGCATCCATAACTACAAGCCTGAGAAAGTAAACTAGTAACCCTTTATGCCTCTCCTTCAATGTATCATGTCTATTTGAATGATACTCAAATCTCGATTCTGGAGCCATTCGGTGACTCTCATGGAATAACTCAAGCTTCAATATATTCTGAAAGCAAAATTATCATTCAATCAAAACAACTAAGTATAGAGGTTGGACAAAGGGGGATCCCAAAGCAAACAAGTTCCTCCTAAAGAATTAGGGCCGCAAATGGATTAAATCGAATCGAATATTGGTATACCTAAAATTTGAATCATTTACAGCACCAAATCAAATGCAGTCAGGGGTTAGAAATGCAGGTACTTCTATTTTCCTTTTGTTTTCTAGTCCTTGACGATTGGGAATTTTGAAGGCTAAAAATCAAATGCAAAGCTCATGATTGTAATTTCTGCGATGAGAAAATCTATGCTGCTGAAAAGATACGATACCGAAAGGGTTTTGACCAACTGAACCTGATGTTGCCAGTTGATTGATTATAAGTTTTTCGGTACCATGTCTTTCCGTCAGTCGAATCCCTGTATGTGTTCATTGGTTACAACTTACAAGTTTTTCCGCGGTATCATGGTCGAAGTCGAAGTGTCGAACCCGTGAGGGCTGTGACCGTGAGTGATAAATCAACAACTCTAGGGATGTTATCGTAAATTCATATGTCCTCGCACGTGTAAAAAGAACACGTTGGCAAGTGACGGAAGTGAAGAGGACATTCACCCGTGCAATTAAAGTACGCGGGAGACTCAAAAAGTCAAAGGTCTTACCTTGCAACTCCAGGCACTCGATTTCCGTCCGGTCGGCAAACCCGACGGCGTAGTTAGGATCCCCGATCGACCGAAGCATGTACTGTTTCCTCCCGGCCGATTCGTTCGGAACGATGCAAGCCTGCAACTCGATGAACTCGTCCGTCCCTCGACGGACTCGAACTTGAATCGACGTCACCTTCTTCTTGAAGGAATCGTGCAGTAGCCTCTGCACACCGCTCTTGCCGTTCTTGAACGGAGATCTGACACACATATAGCTCCCGATCTTGAGCTCCTCCACGATATCGCCCGTCTGGAGCAAGTTCCCGTTCCATTCGTCGGCATTCGAGCTCCCTTTCAAGCATTCAATCGCCACCGCCGCTCCCCCTCTCCCTGCCGCTTCCGCGTTCTCGGATCTCTGATTTCGATCCATGGTCATCTTCTTTGCTTCTTCATCAATTTACTCGAACTCGAAGCATCAAAGATCAAACCTCCTCTTTCTCTCATCTCAACAATCTCATCTCCATTCCGACAGAAACACAGACACACGAAGCCCGACTTTTATATAAAAGACTAGAATGGCAGAATTCCTCTCATTCAAGAAATAAATTCCACGGATCCCTCAAAATCTTTTCTTCTGAATAGAGTGGACAAAATCGTTGAAGATCAAATGGATTAACAGGAGAAAAGCCCCTGAGATTTATAATTCCTCTGAAAACCAATTTCCAGCTTCCACGAATCTACAGAAGAGAAAGAATCCTCAGTTCTCACATCAGCGGTTTGAAGATTCTGAAAAGAAAGCTTGTGGGATTCTAATTTCGCCAAGAATCCCAAATTTATACAAATGAAGCAGAGATACAAAAATAAAAAAATCAACGGAAAAAAAAAAACAAGAATTCAGTAATCAGTTGCGTACGCGGATTAGTTGAATGATCTTGGCTCAGCCATGGAAAAAACAGAGAAGCGTTCAAAAATAAAGAGTATTTTTTCCGTCCGCGGTGCTTTTGCTGTTGCCACCTCTCGTTCCATCGCTTCGACTTCATTGATAAATCCGTATCGTCGGATTGGAATAAGTTTCCGAACCCGGTTCAGGTGTTTGAAATCGTGATTCAAGGCTTGAGAAAGTTGGTGGGTGGGGGGTATTAATTAATAATTACACTATTAATTAAGATAAATAAATAGGCGTTTACAACTTTAGTTTATATGCGTGGACCCACACAAATCTATATCCAGAGAAGATCTTCATCTCACGCTCTCAGCCATTGGATTAACACTAAGAATTGTCATATTAGATTGCGTTGGATCATTGCTTCAACACCAGGGGCGGAGTCAGGGGGACCCACCCATTTGGTTCAGAAATCCTCACTTGAAATTCAGTCTTATACGTAAATTTCCCCATTTCTCACCCCAATGGTTGGCCCCTGTGATTCTGTGAGTCCATTCATATTTAATTTTCTCCCTCCAAATCTGTTTAAGTTTTGGCCCTCATGGAAAATTCTTGGCTCTACTCCTGTTTAACACCGTTGGATCAGGATTAATGAGGAGCTGTTCCTGTTCAACACCGTTGGATCAGGATTAATGAGGATAAGAAGGTGAATATGGGTGTCAACTGTCAAGCGGTTGCTAATCCAAGGTTTAAGTGACCCTAATTGGTGAGTCCTTGTTCTTGGACCAGTTGACTGGCACGTGCAAATACACGTGAGGCAGATTTTTGTCATCAAAATTTCAATGCTATTGAATGCCTTCTATTTAATTTATTTAATATATACTCTAATACTAATACATAATAGTCAATTGTATTGATTCTATCAATCTTTTAAAAATGACCCAGAGGTTTGAACTGTTTTTGTCTTCGAGTCGTGGATCATTGGTTCGACCATGCAAGTTGAACAGGTCAGATCATTTCATGTTAATATTTTACATATTTAATGCATTAATTTATAAATACGCACATATATATATATATATATAATTTATATTTTTATATAAATTATATTCCCCATGTAATATGTGTATTATTTTATATGTAATTTATATTTTTTATTTTAGTTCTAATTTTTTATTTGTAAAAAATAACACGACAAGGCACCTATGTCACCTTGGAATGCATAGATCTCGAAAAATTATCCAAAATAAAATAAATAAATAAATACCTCAATTGGGCATCATGCGCAATATTATGGCTTCCGAAAGTTTGCATACATATTTATTATACAGCTTGTGGCTCACCCACCGAGTTGAATGAATCAACAATCCAATTGGCTAGGTCGGACGGTTTTTGACAAAATTTCGGATTTTATTAGAACTAAATCTAGAATCATGGTTGAGTGATGGTTCAAACAGTTCAGTGCAATCGGGTGAACGACAAATTGAAAACACTGGATTCTTTTGTAATTTAAAGTTTATAGTTAAATGTTTGTAATAAATTATTTTACACTATTTCTTTTTCTTTTTAAATTAAAATGTTATAGACAAAAGTCACAAAACATTGATCCAAAATTGAACAGTTTGCCTAAATGATTTGTAGGGGCGTTCACGTTTCAGTCTAATTTAGAGAAAATCTCAGAATAAATCAACAAAGTATTATATAAATAATTCTCAGACCAAAAACCATTTAATTCGGTTTTTAATACATTTTGAGTCATTCTATTGGACTTATTCCAATCATGATTTTTATATTGTAACAACAATATATGAGAGTTTTCTGTTTTCATTTTTTTCTTTCTTTAACTAGAGTAGGGCTTTTCTACTTAATGGTCCCTTGCTATTCTAAATCTAATAACCATATATACATACAGTTCGGCCCAATTCATTTCTTTTTTTGTTTTTGAAATACATTTTTATTAATTTATTAATTTGTGCTCTAAGAAGCTCATATAAATTGGATTACTTGAAGCTTAATTATATGTTTATATCCTTTAATATATTTACATTATTTTAATATTTTCCCATATTTTATAATTTATATCCCCATTTGGTAGGAGCCTCATGCACTGGGCTGCTCATTTTCTTTCCTTTATCTAACCAACTTCTACATATGTAGCAAATAAGCAGTAGAACTTTGAAAATTATTCTAATATTCACCATTTTGTGGTATCTTTTTGAGCTTTCTTCTATTTTTTCACCTAAACTTCTTAACTGATTTCATGTTGAGTTGTGAGTTAATTCTTGACCAAGTCACTATTACTCAGTTTTGCAAAATTAGAGCCTACTGAGCCACTGGTCAACTCAGTACTATTCCATCTTAACTTTTGTTTTTTTGTTTTTTTTTTTTTTTGACAATTATTCCTAACTTGGTCTTCTGACAGCCTAAGGGAGGACTTCAGGCAGCGGCTTATGGCTTTTGGTAGAGATGGGCCTAACAAGGATAGCCTATAAGTCATGTTTGGTGAATAACCCATAAAACTCAACTATGATGTCTTTCACCAAACAATTAGTATGAATTTTTCAAAGTGGCTCAATAAAAACTTTAGAGCCCGTTTGGGAGGATTTTGCGTTTGGGGTGCATTGTGTTATCGGTGTTTTGGAAAAGATACTTAAATAGTTTCATATTTGAGCAATGGTTTAAGCATCCAGAAAGTTTATATTGACTTTCTGGAATTTTACTAAATACCTCCTAAAGGTAAGGGTATTCATTATACAATTCAAAATTTATACTTGTGAACAATTTGGTTCGATTTCAAAATTTTCTAAATGGCGGTTTATGGGTTCGGTTTAGTTTATTGAATTTTATAAACTGAACCAGACCGTAAACTGTAAACCAAAATTATATATATATATATATATATATATATAATATGAATATATGATATATAAATATTATATATAATATATCTAAATGGAATGCGTGAAATTATAAATATATAATGAACTCTTCATTTTATAATAAAATAATAAATAAAAGTTTTAAGTTTTAATTTTTAGGAGAGTTATTTGGGCTTTCTAATTGGGTTAAGCCCAAAAGAACCATAGAATGATCCAATCCCCAAACCATATTAGAAACCACATCAAAATATAATAAAACAGTTTGATTTGGTTTGGTTTCCATACCAAAACAGTTTGATTTAATTTAGAAATTTCTCAAACCGTAATTTATTGGTTTAGTCTGAGATCTTCTCCAAACAACACCGAACTAGACCATGAACACCCCTACTTAAAGGGGCACTTAATCTTCATAAGCTTTAAAATTTCTGAAATTTAAAACCTTGATTGTCATAAACTCCCTTAGGCTGTGTTTGGTTTGAAAGAAAAAATGAAGAAAGGAAAAGAAAAGTAGGAAAAGCTATACAAGATTTGTACCTCTTCCTTCAAACCAGCACTTGCTTTTTGATGATGTTCTGGACACGATCGATGTCAATTTAATGAAATCAAATTTTTTTATTATTTTTTAACATTTTTGTATACTCATTGGCGTCAACAGTGTGACGTAAGGAAATAAAAGAGGATGATGAGTGAATGACGTCTGTACTAATTAATTAAGGAGGAATTAATTAGTTATCCCTCCTTAGGAAATAGAATTAATTAAGCATCCCTTGGATATATGCATACGCCCGTGAACCGCCAAGCTTTCATTTAATGTCTAAACAGAGAAAGTTGGTTTGGTTTAATGTGTTTTAAATAATTTTAAGGGGGCGTTTTTTTTAGGATTTTTAAGAGGGGAAAATTTGGTCAATCAGATTTTGGTTCTCATTGATCAAGAATTTTATATTATTTTTTTAGATTTATGTGGGGATTAGGTAAAGTTTATTTTTTTGGGTATCACTTATCCACTTAAGTGATATCCATCTCTTAGGTGGATAAATAACTTTCCCACTGACGGAAAAAGTTATAAACATTTGAATGGAACAAAAATGCCCTTTTTAATAATGAATTTTTATAGTTAAAATGGGCATTGTCTTATTAACATGAGAAATAAAAGAACTTAGATAAATGTACCTATTCGGATAACTGTTTCTCAAAAAAAACTTACCCAAATAACTGCATTTACCTGAACAAATAACTTACTGAAAAATGAAAGGGGCCTAAAAGTTCTCACATATATTATTAAGTATGTAACAAATGGTATGAAGGCCTATCACCATGTTTTAAAGTTTCAATTATGAAGGAGAGTATATAGGAAGATGGGTATCTAGAACAAAGTGAGAATTACAAAAAAAGGGCCATAGGAAAAGGGCTATTTGGATTTTGGATTAAAATACAAACTGTCAGAGGAAAAGGGCTATCTATTATCAGAGTGAGAGCCGTCATGGAGAGGACTATCTATCAGTTGCCGCTTTATTGAGAATTGACCCAAAATGAAGCTATCAAGACATTGGCTACATAAGTTTGGGTATATTTCCTAAAGGTTAACCATGCAGCTTGACATATTGGTCATGCTTTAGGGAGAGATCATTTATAGTAAGTACTTATTACTTAGGTACAACTGAGTTAACTTTAGAGTTTGAAACTGGACTGACCATAACTTGTTTCCATCTCCAAATTAATGAGTTAGAATGTTTAGGTCTAAAGGAGCTTTCCAAGAATATCCGAGAGATAAATGGGATTTGTTCCTCAAATCCACCTTATAGCTCTTGCAGTTATACATTGGAAACATCTTCCCATGAATAAAAATATATAAATACGGATATATTTATGATGTGCAGATTTTGTGGACTTGTGGACCAAATCAGACCATCTAGAGAGATCAAGACAATCTCCTACTGACATTAATGGTATTTATTATGTTTAACTAATTAGTCAGTCAATGATACTAGCCAATAACCCAATAGCTGAGATAGTCACTTGGTACCCTTACATAAATAAGGTGTGTTACCAAATTTTTGTAATTGGAGTCTTTCCATGGTAAGGTATGGGTGTAGGATCTGCTACAAACAGCACCTGGACAACAAGTTATGAGTTCTAATGTTGTCTGAACTGAGGTGGATGTATAACAGATGAAGTCCTACCGACTCGAATGAGCCAAGGTAGAAGGATAAATGGCTCAGGAGCAGAACCTACAGCCAAATTGCACTTAGAGGTCTCAAAGATGAGGTCTTCGGAAAAGGCACTTCGATGCTCAAATCAATAAGAAATGAAAGGATCAGTCAGGCCAAGCTGTAGGGGGCAAATTGGTTTGGGCCGAGCAAGGGTAAGGAAGCAAAAGAGCAAAGAGAAGGCTAGAGAATCAAAAAATTGAAGAGAACTATACCTTAAGGGGAAATGCCTTTAAATAGCCAAGTGTGTGATGCATTTGATCATGTGCCTTGCAGCCCAAGAGGTGCCCTCTCCCACAAGGTTAGAGGAGTATATATGTGGCCACAAATTCAGACGTTTCTAGTACCCTAACAAGGAGTATAGATCTACTACCCACAAGACGTTTCTACTCACAAACTCAAACACAAAGGGAAAGATAACAGCTAGCTAATCTGGGTCATGAACTGGGCCAAATCCACTTGATTGACCAGGCATGTGATGAGTTTTAATGGATGACTTCTACGGCCATTCATGCCAAAAAGAAAAATATATATAAAAGAGACAATGTCCATGATACTTGATATGTATGTTCCTTGCAAAACTTCAGTCAATCAAAGGCACATGTGAATTTGAGTCAATACCAGTTGATTGATTATGATGACTACCAATACTTTAGGTATGATACCTTAATTGGGTGTAGGGGATGCAATCTGGGCCGGGTTAACCTAAACCCGAGCACATTTTTTTGTTAGATTAGGTTGAAAGATCAGGTTAGGGTCGGACCGGTCAATGTTGAAAAATATGAATTTGAACTTCAGGTTGGGTTAGATTGATGCCTTGGGCAATCCAGGCCCAATCCACCAAAATGTTTACATATATTCGCATATATAATTATTTCATAAATATATGAATATATAAATTACCAAAAAAATATTTTATATATACTAACAAGGTTTTTAAAAACGATTTGGAGAATGAACCGGTCAGGGGTCCAGTTTCCGGGTCAAACGGTCCAACCATTGAAACCAAACAGTTGGCCAAAATTGTTCGAATGATTCAAATGATTAACCACCCGGGTCAGCAATTTGCTGACCAAAATCAATGGTTTTTGGGAAAAACGAAACCTATCACTTGACTGGTTCCCAGTTTTTCTGGTCCGACCATCCGGTTGATCCAATTTTGAAAACCATGTATACTAAGATTTTCTAGAACTATATTCCTTTAGCACTGTATCTTGTGACCAATGGGCTTGCATATCTATCTTGTGATCAAGGTTCAAAGTACCAATATGCTTAATATGCAATACAAATTAAGGGCACGCTCCGTTTTTTTTTTTTTTTTGTTTTCTTTCTTCATAATTTGATAAGAAGTGATCACACTTAGGCCTGCCTACCCCTAAAACTGGTCAAACTCCAAAACACCCTTTATTTAATGGGTACAATACATCCAATTTGATATGTTTTTTTTTTTTTTCTTTTTGGGTATTTGGACATATGCCCCGAATTCCTGCAAGGGCTGTTGAATAGCACAACACTATACTAATAAACCCACACCCTAAAATCGATGGGAGAAAGAACTAAATCCGCCTCTGTATTAGAACAAATCAGTGAGTCTGGGTTTCCTGCCCACAAGAATCTTGTCCACATTTATCGCAGTCACACATGGAGAACATTTCATCATCTGCATAGTAATATGCAGGGAGAGATGTTTCCAATTCATGGGGGCTGGTGTATTGTGGATAAGCATGGACAAGGTCTAGTGGGCAGGAGATCTGGAGTCTAAACCAGTTAATGTATCAACTGAGCCACCCCGCACTTGTAGGGCCAAAGCTACATTTCGTGAAAAATAATAATAATAATAATAATAATAAATACAAAAGAAATAATTCACCCTAAAAAATTATATTATTTTAGATGGGAAAATTATCTACACATGATATGTGAAGAACTTTGACCACCAGAAGATGGAAAAAGAAAGGAAAAAGTAATCAGACAAAAAGTACGAGGGCAAACCTGAAGGATGTAAAAATAGTACCGATAGGCCGCATCACTGCAAATATTTTCAATGGAAAACCTAACTTTCAATTTCTGTCATTATTGTATGTATGAGCCTTTTGGCTTCACCGACCTCTCCAGTCAGTCTCCCAAGATAAAAATATCATCGGCGTGGAATAGAAAGAAGAAATGGATTGGCTTCTGATTTTAGTAGTGTTGGAAAGTTGATGATCAGTCACCATCCCCATGAAAGCAACATTCACCATAACCACTGTAACCCTTCGATCACTACAATGGAAGTCGTGTTAATGGAGGGTTGGAACAATTAGCCATTAGCCAATCACCATGACCAAGTCTTTATCATCGAACGCTTTTTTCCCCTTTTTCATGGATGTTTGTACACTTTGAATAGCTGGTTCATGGTTAGAACAAAGGTTGCACGTGAGGCTCTCTAGACAGCTAAACGTACGGATTTGATCTTTTCTCTATATTTAGATTAATTAGGATTGGTCGCGCACCAAGATTTTCAGAAGCTACTCGAGTTTGGTTCGTGAAAAGTTTAGTTCGACTTGTTTTAAATCGAGATTCGAGTCAAATTAGTCTGACATATAGGCTTATTTGATAATCAAGCCGAGCTTGAACTCAATGAAGCTTGACTCATGAAGTTTACGTTCAATCTTACGAGCTATGAACCGAGTTGACTTTGAACTCGAGCTTGAACTTGATACTATTCCTGTGAGATGAACTCGAATAGTCAAGTATTCAACTCGGCTCGACTCGAATTCACCTCTAATGCTGACTGACCATTTCAGCTAATTGATGAATGTCGTCAGCCCAATGGATTTGATTCATCCCTTGATTCGTTTAGGCCTAAGTTGTTTGTACTGCAATTTTAGTTGCACTGGTGCAACCAATATGTGAATGAAAGTGCAGATGAATTGAAATAAATTCTAATTTATTTTTAATTTAAAATTTACCTTCTTTTTCTTTTGTTTGTTTGCAATGTAAATTACCTCAAACCTAAATCAAAATAAAGTGCAACCCAAAGCAAAAGTGAAGAAGAATTTACACTCTTTTTCAGATTTGTATTCTCACGCACTTGCACTTGTCCAAATGAAAAGTGTGATATTCTCTGATGTAAATATTTATTGATGTTATATTATTGAATTTTAACTCTATTGAGAATAGAATTTTAAGACCACACTCCATCCAAGCGTCGATAAATACAGACCAGAATACTTAATTACACCGGTTCATATTTACACTGCAAACAAACACAACCTTAAGAGTTACCTAACTAATACCTTTACAATGCTTAGACGTTAAGTGACTTGTTCCACCTCATAAATGGACATGCCATCAGTTTTAGCGACCGAAGCATTCATACACTTTTTGTTCACAATAACTCCTTGTCCTTACAAATATGAAAAGCCAAATGGAGTTTTTGTTTTCTCGACTTTTTTTGTTGAAGAAAGAAAAAAAAAAAAAAAAACTGTTTTGAGCCTTTTTCCAAACCACCTTTTGACTGGCTTTTGATTTTTCCAACGTGAAAAACACAAAAGGCCCGTTGGAGAAGCACTCCCAAATACAGCCAATGTCTACTTTATCCTTTCATAACTTTTACTGCTTATTTAATAATCACTTATTTTGAGCAAACGCCATACCAATAAGCATTTGCTTGTGTTTGGAAAATAAGTACAAATAAGTGTTTATACCTGTAAATAAATACTTATTTAAGAAGCCCAAATTTTAAACCTATTTTTAAATGCCCATTCAGTAAGACCATGTTTATTTGCGGTGTAAATGCGGACTGGTGTAATATTACATTTTAACCCAATTTTGTGGCTATTAGGATGGATTGTAAAATAACACCAAAGATTGGTGTAAACCTTTATTGTGAAAGACTTTTACATCAATAATCAAGGTAAAAAAAACACATTGATTTTTTTGGTGTAAAACTCCTTCCACCTCTTTCCTCTGTTCATAACGTATCTCTATTTCATCTCCTTCTCATAGCTCCCTCCAATAGTCAAGTTTGCTTTTGGAGGCTTAGGAAGATGGGTGCTTTATCATTGTGGCATCTTATGTTTGTGCCTTAAATTTTTTGTGGCCACCCGTTTCATGAATTCGCTCTGAATTATTTTGAGAAAAGCCCGAAGGCAAATTTTCATAGTGGTTTGTGGTGGATGTATAGGGCCAGTCCAAACCCGTAGCCCACCACAAAACACCATTGGGGGTACAGGGGTGTAACCGTCATGGCACTATAGACCCGATCCATATTCATCTTATAGCTCAGAACCGAATACGAAGAATTTGTATTTTGGGAGTTTTCTCTCTTGTAAATAGAGTCTGTCTTGTGAGAGATGAGTGAGACTTTGGGTATATTTAGGGGCTTAGGGTTTTTTCTGTGAGGGCACAACTCTATATTTCTTCACCATTGACAACTTCATAGTGGATTTCTATTCTTTCTTCACCCGTGGACGTAGACTATAAATCGAACCACATAAATCTATGTATTTTGTGCTCGTTTCTCTTTATCTCTTTTTTACCTTTAGTTTGGATGTCATTCAAATCTGTTTTCATGGGTTTTTCCGCAACATGGCAAATAAGAGATGGGTTTTTTCAGTCAGGCCACAAGGCGAACGACAAAGAAAGGAGAAATCCTTCTCCGACGATATTTGGTCAGACAATTTAGAGTGCTTCACCGACAGTAACCCCAAATGACAATCTGTATCCCTAGGGCATTGAGTGTATTTGTGATGTCAAATGAGGAGAATAGTGTTAGACAGTTGTATGTCCTTAGCTTCGATCAGAAATATGTACATTATGAATTTATTATAAATGAATAAAGTACACATTTGATTCATGTTCCTATGGTGTGTTTCCGTGTAATACCCTTAAACTGGACACTTAATGAGACTTGTGTTAGTTTAGAATGTTCACAGCCATTGTGTAAGTCTAGGGAGATTTATCTTGCCAAGGCTGACACTGGTGTGCTGCCAACTATTGGGGTGGCTTGTCTCAGCTACCAGGGTGAAACCCGAAGCACATGCAGTGTAGGATTAATAGAACCTTTGAACCGGACTAGATTTCCAGTATTGCCCTGGACCTTGGAGATAGATGGGCAAAACTAGAAAGTTACACTTGACCCCTAGACTCGATTATGATACTACACTAGGTGTCGAATTGGGCTATCTTTGATGTACCAATCAGTAAGATCCTTAGCGGAGGTCAAAACCTAGGTATGTTGGGACAGTCCGAGAATTCATCTGAGTGGGTGATCATAGTGACAGGATCAGCCCCTTTGTCAGACAAAGGTAATGATCGGGGATGCACTCTCTCTGATGGAAACCAAGACTGCCGACAGCCGATTTCAATTGTTGAGATTTTGTTTTGCAAAATATATTTATATATATATATATATATATATATATATATATATATATATATATATATAAATATATGTTATGGTTTCGAAATGATTTGCAAAATGTTTTAATTCCCGGGATCCATGTAAGCAGAGAGTACAACACTGTTCCTTGCAGTCGAGGGAGAGGTCCTCCCTTGTCGGGCAGTGTTTGATCATTATGGGTTGAGAGGTTAACTATAAGACCATTGAGGATAATACCTGATGGGCTAATCTTGCATCTACCCACAGTCCCTGGGTGTTACAAGGTGGCTTGGCCCAGGGACCACTTAGGGTAAGTGTTGGGCCCATAGAGCCCATAAGATGAGTTTCAGGGGGTGCACTATCCATAGCAGTGTATTCGGCCAGGCCTTGTAACAAAGGCTAGGCTGAACCCATGTGGCTGAAGTGTAGATCAATGTTTGGGTCCCACGCCATACAAGGAAGCCCAACTAGGCAGCAGTTTGGAAGGTTAAGTGAGTACATAAACTTAAATGGGCCTTAAGGGCATTTCGAACTGGGCTGATTTGATCAGTCAATTAAAGGGGACGAATTCTGAGATGGATTAGCTGATAGGATTGGGCCTAGACCCTATCCACTTAGAGAGTCCAAGATCTAAATAAGATTTAGATCTGTAAATCTCCTAATTAGATTAGAAGATGGCTGATCTGATATGCAGATAAGATAAGGGTTCTCCCTTATCACTTAAAGGGACTTCTAATCCAAATATAATTTGGATCAGCAGCTCCTAATAGGATTAGGAGCTGATCCCTTTAAATCTATAAAAGGAGGAGGGGGCGGAAGCCTTTAGACATGCAACCTAAGACTCTTGTCTTCAGAGCTGAAATCACAGAAGAGAGATTTCTGCAACCTCTGCAAAATCTCTCTTGCCGCCTCCTTCCTATCGCCGCCATTACCTTCAGTTCGATCTCCAGTTCTTGGGAGAAATCAAGATCTGATCTTGATACCAATCTTTTGGGAAAAGATTGATCGGAGCTGTACTCACAAGCCATCCAGTTGATTCTTGCGAAGGGTCAAGTTCTTTTGAAGGACATTGCTGATTCTGCTCCATCCTGCACTGCGCCATCTTCAGTGGGAGTAGTCTTTGGATCCTTCCTTGGGCGTGAACACTTCCATTGGGTGATACTAATTCTTCGTATCAGGTACATCCTCCCTCCTAATCCTTTTGGTTCAGATTTGGTTTGGTTCATGGTTCAAGATTGATCATTGAAAAAATATTTTTCTCTAAAATAGGGAATTCAATTCCCTGCAAAGATGGGAAAATTTTTGAAATTCGCCCAGTCCATTCTGCAAGACTTGGGCGTCCATGTGATGGATATCCCATTCCTTCAGTGGTATCAGAGCCATGGTTCAAATCTTGAATCATTTTAATTCAGATCTGAACTTGCGCAAATGGGCAGAATGTGTTCTACCCAATTTGCGCAGATAAGTGTTTTTGGGAATTTGCTCCCAAAATTGTGGGCGAATAATCTGAAATTAAATTTTATATAAATCTGATTATTGTTTAGAATAGTTCTTTATGATTTTCTTGATTTATGGGTTGTTCGTACAAGAGGAGATTGAATTCTTGGTTTGCGTAGGGAACCTACAAGATTTGCAGTTTCTTGATTTATTCATTACATTTGGTCTGTAAATAATTTTTTTTTAGACTCAATGTATTAGGTATTCGATCTGATGTAATTATAATAGAAATTAGGTTTTCTATTTCTATTTATTTTTGGATCGAAGATGGTAGCGCAAGGAAGGAGATTTCGCAGATGGGACATTCGCTACCTGCGATTTGCAGTTTGTGAAACTGCATTCTGTGATCTAACCTCTGTTTTGCAGGATGGATTGTACGAACAACTCTGGATTGACTGGTTCTTGTTTTGTTTTATCAGTTCTTTAATTTCATATTATTTTCTTGAATTAAAGATTTAATTAAAGATCAAACCCTAGACCCATTCGAACCAAGATTGGTTCAAATTGTTTTGACCGAATCTAGGGTTCGATCAAGGCTGAATTTCAGCCCTATTTTTTGTTTAATGGGTCTAAGGAATTAATTGGATATTTAATTTGGCCCAACCTGTAAGGCCCAGTTTTAAATTGTTAAAACTACCAAAAGTCCACTTCAAAGGATAAAGCTATATGGGCCGAACTGGGTAACCCTAATTCAGCTCATATACCTGGATGATATTAGTTGTTAATATTATGGATTAAATTGGGCTTCAAATGGGTTTTTACAGATATTTAATTGATTGGATCAATTCCTCCCTGCATGTGATGTATGGATGTGAGATGTGCTACGTTCATGGGCCATAAGTACTTGGCCCATGCAGATTTGATAGTGGCTCTTACGCACACCATGGCTGAATGCGCATCATTGCCATGGTGTCCCTCCTGGTCATTGGATGACCTCCCTCAATGGTGGGCCCACACCTCCTGAAGATGTTACGTGCAGAACCCTATCCGATTTAGGCCCACCGAAATTTGGCTTTATGAAAGTCAGTGGGAGCCACTTTGGTTTGACCTAAAATAAACTAGGGCATAATTCTTGTTCCCTCCAGTAAATATGAGTGCACGTGATAGGGATGGGTCCTTCAATAATGAGAAAATACACCAGAAAATGGGCTATCCATTTGCTGTTGGGCTTGTCCAAGTGTTTCATAAGATGATAGCGGCGTCATAGACCGATGTAGGAAGGGCTTCACCAGAAAATGGGAACTCTCTCATGGTACCTTGGCGTTCACGAATATGATGGGTGAGCACTCACTGGACAGAAAGGTTTACCTGAAAACAACTCTGAACCTTGTCTGACAGAGGCCAAAGGGAAAACTCATATGATGAGTGGATATGATTCTTTACAGAAAGGTGGTGGGGTTTTGTAGCTAAAACAGTTGGCTCCATGCACCCTATGTGGTTTCCCACATTTCTAGAGACAATTCGCTGTCTCCGTCCCTGAGAAGGAGGGAAAACTCAGAGATGAACAAATGGGAATGGAACATAGATTAAAATCCATGTCTGTGATATGAACATGAATCAAATAAGGTTGTGGACTGATATTTGTTGTTTTATCAGAAAATGGCAAACGGACAATTTGCAAAGCTTCTTGACGACAACAAGCTTAAGGGCCCAAACTATGCCGACTGGTACCGTAACCTAAGGTTGGTTTTAACATCTGAAAAATTGGACAAGGTAGTCAAGTCTCCTACTCCGGAGCGTCCGGGTGATAGAGCTTCAGAAGCCCATAGGAGAGAATTCCAAGATTGGGAGGATAAAAACTCCCTATCCCGCTGTTATGTCATTGCTTCTTTGGACAACTCAATACAGAGGTAGTTCGATCAGATCGAACTCGTAAGGACATTTTGGACATTCTGAAAATAATGTACGAAGAGCAGAACCGTTCTACTCGGCAGAAGGTCTTGAAAATGTTCATGACCGCTTAGATGTCCAAGGGGCAGAAAGTTCACGACCATTGTCTTCGGATGATGGGATACATTAACGAGTTGGAAGCCCTTGGATCCGAGCTAGATCTTGGCACTCAAGTGGATTCCATTCTGAACTCCTTGCCCTCTTCCTTCAATGGGTTCATATTAAACTACAATATAAACAAGCTGAATGTCAGCGTCTAAGAGCTCAGCAATATGTTGCAAAGGGCCGAGGACTTACTTAAGAAGGATGAGCCTGTGGTGATGCTTTTTGAAGCTAACAAAATGGGCAAGAAAAGGAGGAAAGCAAAGAAGCCCCAGAAGAAGACTACCAAGCCCAAGAAGCAGAAGAAGGACAAGACAACAGATGCATGTCACTTCTGCAAATAAACCGACCACTGGAAGAGGAACTGTCGTCAGTACCTGGAATCCAAGAAAGGTAATTTCGAATATTGTGTCATAGAAACCAACTTATTGGTGGCTTATGCGTCCTGGTGTATTGACTCTGGGGCTTCAACTCATGCGTGTAACTCACTGTAGGGGTTCAAGGTAAGCAGAAGGCTGAATGATGGAGAAGTGATGCTCTACTTGGGGACTTCTGCAAGTGTTGCAGCTACGGCAATAGGCACCGTAGAATTAAAATTTAGAGAAGGAAATATTGTACTTAAAGATTGTCTTTTTGTGCAAAGTCTAAGAAGAAATTTGATTTCTGTCTCAAAACTGTGTGCGGATGGATATTCTGTCTTTTTCAGTAATACGATTACTATTAAAAGAAACAATAAATTCATCGCATATGGGGAACTGGAGAATGGTCTCTATGTTCTACATCCTTCTCTAGAAACTAACATAGCCGAAACTACGTCGGCTGAAATCCCCAAGAAAAGAGCACATGATACAGTTAATCCCACGTGCCTGTGGTATTACCGACTTGGCCATATCGGTATTGACCAAATCACGAGACTGGTAAATGATGGTCCTTTGGATTTTCTAACTGTAGAAGATCTTCCCACTTGTGAACCTTGCCTTCAGGGTAAGATGACAAAGAGGCTATTTAACGGTAAGCCTGAAAGATGTACAGACATGCTTGACCTTATACATACTGATGTATGTGGTCCCCTGAGTGTTAGGACCCGTAACCAACACATGTATTTCATTACATTCACCGATGACTATTCTCGGTATGGTTACGTGTACCTAATGAGATATAAGTCTGAATCCTTTGAAAAGTTCAAAGAGTTCAGATAAGAGGTCGAGAAATAGTTAGGGAGAGAAATTAAGTCCCTTCGATCAGATCGAGGCAACGAATATCTCTCGACGAATTCAGGGAGTACTTAAAGGTAAATGGGATAGTATCACAGTTCGCTCCCCCTACTACACCACAACTTAACGGTGTTTCAGAGAGGAGGAATAGGACCCTATTAGACATGGTCCGGTCACTCCTCATCCATTCAGAGTTACCCACATCCTTTTGGGGATATGCATTAGAAACTGCGACATACGTGCTGAACCGGGTTCCAACCAAATCGGTTCCTAAGACTCCTTATGAGCTTTGGACTGGAAAGAAACCAAGTGTACGACACTTGAAGATTTGGGGTTGTCCGGCTCACGTTAAAAGAACGAATCCAGACAAATTGGAACCCAAGACCAGTCGTTGCCTATTCGTAGGCTACCCAAAGGGCTCAGTGGGCCACCTATTCTATGATCCAAGTGAGCAAAAGGTGTTCTACAGTCGGAATGCACAATTCTTGGAAAATGACTACATCTTGGACAATCTTTGTCAGGAAACTGTTCTGGATGTGGAGAGCTCAGATGCAGTGGGAGGTGTCCCACAAGTTCCAGGTAGTGACCAACCTAGAAGATCTACTCGGGTGTCCAGGCCACCGGTCCGTTTTGGTTACGATCAGGATAGTTACCTGGTCAAAACCTTGACTAGTGAAGAGGATCCTGTGACTTATACGAAAGCTATGTTGGACATAGACTCCCTTAAATGGGTAGATGCCATGAGAGCTGAGATGGACTCAATGGAGACCAATGGAGTCTGGACTCTGGTGGATTCGCCCTCCGGGGTAAAAGCAATTGGTTGCAAATGGATCTACAAGAGGATCCTGTGACTTATACGAAAGCTATGTTGGACATAGACTCCCTTAAATGGGTAGATGCCATGAGAGCTGAGATGGACTCAATGGAGACCAATGGAGTCTGGACTCTGGTGGATTCGCCCTCCGGGGTAAAAGCAATTGGTTGCAAATGGATCTACAAGAGGAAGAAGGGCCTCGATGGCAGGGTTGAGACCTACAAAGCTCATCTGGTGGCGAAAGGATACACTCAGAAAGAAGACATCGATTATGAGGAAACCTTTTCGCCCGTGGCCATGCTTAAATCCATTAGGATCCTGCTAGCTGTAGCAGCTTACTATGACTTTGAGATTTGGTAAATGGATGTCAAGATTGTGCTCCTGAATGGAGATCTTACTGAAGATATCTATATGCAGCAACCGCAAGGTTTTGTAGCTACGGGTCAGAAACACATAGTCTGTAAGTTGAATAGATCCATATATGGACTCAAGCAAGCTTCTAGAAGTTGGAACATCCAATTTGACTCTACGGTCAAAAAGTTTGATTTTGAGCAGAATCTGGATGAACCCTGTGTTTACAGGAAGACCAGTGGTGACAAGGTTACGTTTCTGGTTCTGTATGTAGATGACATTCTACTCATTGGGAATGGTGTAGAAATGTTAACTACGATAAAAGTATGGCTATCATAGCAATTCTCCATGAAAGACCTTGAAGAAGCCTCCTATATATTGGGTCTTCGACTCTATAGAGATAGATCGAAGCGGATAATAGGATTATCCCAATCTGCTTATATTGACAAAATAGTCAAGAGATACAGCATGGAAAACTCCAAGAAAGAAAATGTTCCTTTCAGGCATGGAGTCAATCTCTCCAAGAAGATGTCTCCAAAGACCTCTGAGGAGATCGAGAGTATGAAAGACGTTCCCTATGGCTGAGGCATAGGGAGCATCATGTATGCAATGTTGTGCACTCGTCCTGACATCGCCCAAGTAGTGAGTGTAATAAGCAGATTCCAGGCCAACCTAGGGCAGGAGCATTGGACTGCTGTGAAATGCATACTTAAGTACCTTCGAAGGACAAAAGAGTTTTGTCTGGTATTCGATGGTAGTTCACTACAGATCCAAGGGTTCATCCGATGCCGAATACATTGCCGCAAGTGAAGCTGCCAAGGAAGTCGTGTGGATGAAGAGGTTCATTCACGAATTAGGAGTAGTTCCATCCAACACATCACCCATCCCATTGTTGTCACACAACAATGGAGCGATTGCTCAGGCTAAGGAGCCACAAGCCCACTCGAAGTCAAAGCACATCGAGAGGAAGTACCATGTACTCAGGGAGATTATTGGTAGAGGGGACATCTTGATTCAGAAGGTAGCATCAGCGGAGAATGTAGCAGCCCTATTGACTAAGCCATTGGCACAGAAAGTGTTCGAGAAACACGTGGAAAGTATGAGACTCTGGCTTATACCAGATTGGACCTAAGTGCATGTAGGAGCTGTTAGACAGTTGTATGCCCTTAGCTTCAATCAGAAATATGCACATTATGAATTTATTGTAAATGAATAAAGTATACATTTGATTCATGTTCTTGTGGTGTGTTTCTGTGTAATACCCTTAAACTGAACACTTAATGAGACTTGTGTTAGTTTAGAATGTTCACAGTCATTGGGTAAGTCTGGGGAGATTTATCCTGCCAAGGCTGACACTGGTGTGCTGCCAACTATTGGGGTGGCTTGTCTCAGCTACCAGGGTGAATCAAGATCTGATTTCAATTCGATCTCCAGTTCGTGGGAGAAATCAAGATCTGATCTTGATACCAATCTTTTGGGAAAAGATTGATCGGAGCTGTACTCACAAGCCATCTAGTTGATTCTTGCGAAGGGTCAAGTTCTTTTCAAGGACATTGCTGATTCTGCTCCATCCTGCACTGCACCATCTTCAGTGGGAGCAGTCTTTGGATCATTCCTTGGGCGTGAACACCTCCATTGGGTGATACCTAATTCTTCGTATTAGGTACATCCTCCCTTCTAATCCTTTTGGTTCAGATCTGGTTTGGTTCATGGTTCAAGATTGATCCTTGAAAAAATATTTTTCTCTAAAATAGGGAATTCGATTCCCTGCAAAGATGGGAGAAATTTTTGAAATTCGCCCAGTCCATTCCGTAAGACTTGGGCGTCCATGTGATGGATATCCCATTCCTTCAAATAGTGAGGGACTTCATATATCGGTGTTGTGTATTGCATTTAAGGGTGGTTGTTGTTGCTAGAGAATGAAACGGACGGTGCTACATACAGTCGGTAACGCTCCAGCAGTCCTTACCACCCAAAAGGCTGAAACCGTTTCTAAAGAAAAGCAGAGAGCGTGAGAAAACAAAGAGTGAGGTTGAGAAATGGCACAAGCTATGGCTTTGATGGATGGCTTACATAGTTCCTCTCAGGCCATTATAGAAGGTAGTCTCTCCACCACCATCCGGTGGACTGCTACATTTCTATTCCACTCCACTCTAGTGAAGAGTTGTTCTTCTCTATGCAGTGCTACTGTGTCTGCTACTATATCTACATACATTGATTAAATTGGTTTCTCTCAACCAACTGGCAAGGACTGCAACCTCCCGGTTAGAAAGTGTTGGGTTTTAAGAAGGTTGGAGTTTTATTTCAATCGTGTTTACATTGATTTACAGAATGCAAAGAGGACAAAGTGGGCCTAACATCCGATTCCCATTTTACACTTATGATGAACCTATTGGCATTATAATCCTCGGTGTAAATTTGTATTTACACGGCAAATAAACGTAATCTAAGTGATTATTTCTTTTCTGATCCATTTGATCTGTCATGTCATTTTAAAATACCTATACTACCCCTGTTTGAACTAAGTGTTTTTTTACGAATCATTCGTGAATACTTATTAGAATAAGCAATTATTTATCAAATAATCACTCATAGAGATGATGAAAACAGCCCATTTGAAATTCATAGGGAGAGGCAAACTTTTCTAACCGTGTTGTTATAGTCGGTCGGCAAACACCCCATTTGGAGAAGGTTTGTTTTACTATTAATACTAAGGAATAGGGTCCAACCTGGGCTGGGCTCAACCTCAGCCTGACCAACCCTATAATGCCCCCCGGCTTTTCTTAAATCTTCGTATCAGGTTTGGCTGGGCTAGAAAATGAGAAATATTATTGGAAGACATGAATTTATGTATTAGGTCTTAAATTTAAAAATATTTTGAATTTTATGTGAAGAATAATTGATGTTTATGTATTTTTTACATGTTTTAGTCAAATAATTATAAATTTTGGTATTTACTTGTTTTTTGGCTTATATATAATATGAAATAATAGGAAATTAGATACAAGTTCTAGACCCAATCTGTCAATCTGACCTGTCCCACTCTCAAATGTGGGGAAGGTTTATGCATTTTCATCTGTGGGGAGAGTTTGGATTTTGAAAAGCTAACCCACTACGGATTTTGGGAAGGGTATGGGTTAGGAGGTCTAGGAAGGTCAGTAGGGTTTAGAATTTACAAAACCCTCCACAAATTCACCCCTATTGCCATAAGTGAAGCCTACTTATTAGCACAACCTAAGGCAGTGAACAAATCCCAATCAAGAGGAAAGGGATTCTAATGCTGGGGGAGAGAGTTTCCTTTTGCCACTGAAAATAGCTTTAAGTGCAAGTTTTGGACTACTGAGCTGAACATTCAGCTAAGCTAGTTCAGCTGTTTTGAGGCGCTCCAAATAAGCTATCAGAATAAAGAAGACTGCCTTAAACAATAATGACTGACTGACAGTCAATTTGGGCTCTCCAATATTTCATCAAATATAGCTTAAATGCTGTCTAAGGACTACCTCAAAAGAAGTCACTGCACTTCAGCCCTCCAAACGGGCACTAAGTTGAACAAGAAATGATCCCAGTGAAGAGTTTAACAAGTGACTACAATGAAGATAAAAGCTAAAACTAGGTTATAATAGTTAAATCCTAAACTGCCTATAAAATATCCCTTACACACTTTACTAGAGTGCTCTCATTTGTTTTTTTTTTCCAAAAAGTACAGATATGCCTAATGCAGATTTCTGAATTCCACTACAAATCTATAAACATTTAAAATGTCAAAAACCGACACATTATACAGCCATACCTGCCCATGAATTGGCATCAACTCGGAGCTCGCACCTACCCCAAATGTACATTGAGCCTATAAATTCTGACCCTAGGCTGAACCTTCATTCTCCCTTGTTTTTTTTCCTCCTGTAAGATTATCCATTAGACAGGCGATTATGGATTGGCCACATCCCCACATTATATTAACCCTGCCAATCAGTTATTGTACTATTCATTTCATAGTCACTAAAGTTGAAATCGTTGTTTTCAAAACTAGATTGGACCGGACGGTTGGACTGGAAAAAACAAGAACCGGTCACTTGACCGGTTTCGTTTTCCTCCAAAACTGCTTTTTCCCCCAAAACCGTTTATTTCGTTCAGCAAACCACTGAACTGGCCGGTTAACTGTTTGAACCGTTCGAACGGTTTTGACTATTTTCCATTTTTTTAATTTTTTTTTAAATTTTTTATTTTTTTTCAGAACGGGCCGACCATTCGGGTCAAACGGTCAGACCGTTCGAACCGGTAACCAGACCCCTGACCAGTTCGGTCACCGGTTCATTTTTAAAAATCATGGTTAAAATTTCATATTTTCATATCTTAATCAAGAAATTGGAAAATGAGAACCTGGAGTAAAATATTAAACTTGTATTTATAAGACTAGTTTTTGGATGTGAATGTATTTTTACTAAATAATAATAGCATGAATATGTTAACAGAAACGCTTAACAGAACATATTAATTTGTTTTTGATACTTTGACCCAATTCGCCCCTTCAGGGGTTGTATCGATCCATATGAGCTGATACATATCGTGTTGATGGCTTCCCGATATGCTCCTCCAGGGGTTGTACAGGTCAAACACTGGTTCAGAGGGTCGGGCCTTAAACCGATTCCTTTAAACTGGTTTCAAAAAATAAATAAATAAATTAAACCTAAAAAAAGTACTAATACAAACTGATACGCCCTTTGAACCTTGCTTTGACCTAAAACAATCTACAAGATTTAACATAAAGCAAGATAGGAACTTACTCTATATGCAACTATAGTATTTCTTTACACATTTCTCCATCAATAATGGTACAAGTCAACAACACAATTATCAATTTGCAGAAAACCAAATCCAATGGCATCAAGTAAGCATTGTAAGCAATGTTTTAAAAACCAGCCTGGAACCAGAATCGCTTTGGCCATTGGTTTCTAGGTCAGCAGTTCCACCACCTGGTCCAAATAGACAATAGGTTGCAATTTAAAAATAATAATAATTGATGAGGAGTAATTTGGTATGACCAAGTAAATAAAAGTCATGTGGACGTGATCTGCATGTCGGATGACAACTCAGCAAGGAGAGCCTATTCAGCGGTATACGGAGCTCGGTATAAAGTCACTTCGGAATAAAGTCACTTCAGCAACAGATCACCTTGGCGTATTACCACCTCGGCGGCTAATCAAGTTCGGGGCCCAGGAACCGAAGTGACACGTAATAAATCCCGGTAGCTCCCTAGCAAATTTCGGATATTGCGTGATCATACCGCATAACGGCAAGCCTGATCTTCTCCCGGTCCGAATCGACCGATGATAATGAAGTTCATTGATTGATACATTACTCCCCGACTAAAGCAGAAATGGATCTCATCCATTCAGGCCGCAGATCTCGGAACTATTCTGGAAAACCTACAATAACTCAACTATATAAAGGCATCAACCCCTCCATGGTCCAGGTACGCGTGATTACTTGCATCAAAGCTCTCTAGCACTCAGACTCTAGCTCTCAATCTCAATATAGTATTGACATAAGCATCGGAGCGATCTCGCCAGGTTAATTGCCCCGGGTGCTCTAATCCTCTATCTTGTGGCTTGGTCCAGCTCGCTACACGACTAAGATCAAGATCATCCTCCAGCTAGGAGCTTCCAAATCGCACACCATCAATTGGCACAATCTATGGGAAAACGATTGAAAGGTCATCCCAATTTCTTTATAGTTTCAAACTCAACCTTAATCTCAATGGCATCTTTTAGCCACAACAATAAGGGTAACATGAACGTCATTGGGGGGCAAGAGTAGCAGATAGTCGCTCCCCAATGACCCTCGGTGACAATCGGCCAATTCACCATCCCTCTGACCATATCTAGAGTCTCATCATTGTCTGCACCCCACGCTGCCCAACAGGTGAGTGTCCTGCTCCCCCTAGTGACCACCACATTCTTGGAGCCTTCCGTGATTCCCCCTAGGATTGGACACTCCCAGTTCGGCGACCTCGTCTAGAGTGTCTGAACGATGCAACAGATTTATCAGTTCCAGCAATATTACTTTTATTAGCAGTATCAGTAGTAGTTCCCACCACTACAACCAAACCAACCGGCGAACAACCAGCGCCAGTCACCACCTCGTAGGGAGAGAACTTCGCAAGTACTGGCGCCCAATTCGGGGCTCACCCCGCCCCGGGGTGTCGTAGGTGACTGGCGTACTTCCCCTACCTCTCGAAGAGAAAGCCTGAGAAATAGACCTGAACCCAACCAGCCTGAGAGGCGTAGCCAGCAAATTTCCCATGTGGAGCATCGATCCGAGGTCCGAGGTATGGGCTCCAGGAGGAACCCCTCGGTTCCTCTCAACAGCTAACATCAAACACATGACGAGGAAGAGGCAACGAGGAGAATCTTTGAACCAGCTCGTCCTATTATTTGGAGTAAGATCGAAGTGCCTAACAATACGGAGGTTGGAAGTACAAATGTTGTTCCACCGAAAAAGCAGCAGCAACGATGTCGGAAGACTCACCGCTCATCTGCAAGAAATGATCCAGTAGCAAAGCCCAACCATCCGGCTGGCCAAGGTCGGGGAGGAGAGGAGGTGAGCTCGGTGGCAACAAGAACAACGCCTGCTCTTTTGTGTCAGCCTTCTCCCCTGACACCTGAGCTCCTAGCAGCCCCCATGCCGAAAGATTTCAAGGTCCCACCACTAGACAAGTATGATGGGACCTTTGACCCCAATGATCATGTGGACACATTATAGTCCCAAATGCACCTCGTCGGGGCCAATGATGTTTGTATGTGTGTGGCTTTCTCCACCACGTTCAAAGGAGTAGCTCGGACCTGGTACAGAAACTTGGCATCGGGTTCCATCAGAAGTTGGGCGCAGTTCGCAGACATGTTCATGGCCCACTTCATCACTAGTGAGAAGTGCCCGAAGTCATAGGAGAGCCTTCTATACGTGGTGCAGAGGGAGGGAGAGTCAATCCGCAGTTATATCAAACACTTCAACAAGACATGCCTACAGATATCGGACCTTGACCCAACAGTACATCTCACCGCAGCACACAAAGGCATCACTCATAAAGAGTTCAAGTGGCACATTGTAGCCAACAAACCAAAAAACATCACCAATTTCCTCCAGTTGGTAGACCAGTTTATCAGCATTGAAGAGGAAATAAACCAGAAAACTGACAACTAGACAGAAGAAAGAAGAGGGAGGAAGAGGGGACGAGCAACAAGAAAAGAAAGAAAAGTAATTCCCCCAAGCGAAGAAGCAAATCCCCGAGCTCGAGAAGCAAATCCTCCTCACGAAGCTACAAGTCGGGTCGGCGTTCCAGGACCCCTCTAGTGGAGTGGATGAACTACACCCTTTGAACATGAAGCGAGGAGAGATCCTAATGGCAATAAAGGATTCCCCTATCATCAGATGGCCACCTAGACTTCACGGAGACCCAACAACCAGAAACCTGAACGTCTATGGTCACAGCATACAAAACTATAGAAACCTCCACGACGAAATTGAAGAGTTGATCTATCGTGGATACTTGAAAAAGTACATTCTACACAAAGAAAAGGAACAGGGGAACCGACAAGGAGACCGGAAAAAAGACGCCCCAAAGAATAGCAGACAGAACGAACATTCACCTCGCCTGCTACCAGAAGAGAGACCAATCCGCGAAGTGATTAATATGATCACCGGGGGATCTATTGTAGCAGGGTGCACAATGGCAGCTGGGAAAACATCATTCTGAGAGCTAAAGCACAAAGCAGAGAACCCACCCAAATGACCTTGGATTGAAGAACTGATCTACTTTACCGAGGATGACGCCCGAGGGATCCAATATCCTCATGACGACGCCCTAGTCGTGAAGATGGTTATTAATGACTTTGAAGTAAGGTGGATCTTGGTGGACTTAGGTAGTTCGGCAGATATCCTCTTCAAGGAAACCTTTGACAAGCTACAATTACAACAAAGCGACCTAACGCCAGCAAATGCCCCACTAGTAGGCTTCAGTAGAAAAGAAGTTAGGCCTATAGGTCGTGTCACAGTACCGGTGGAAGCAGGCATGTGGCCAAATATTGTTCAATTCGAGCACACATTCTTGGTAGTCACTACCCCATCCTTGTACAACGCAATCATAGGTCGGCCTATTACGCATGTTTTACGCACAGTAATGTCGACCAAATACCTCACGATGAAGTTCCCAACGGATTGCGGAGTGGGAGTAGTACGAAGTGACTAGCTCGAGTCTCGAAGGTGTTATGTGGCTGCTCTTTAAAGAAAAGCAAAGATAGAAGAGGACATCAAACTAGAAAGACCGGCAGACTACAGCGAGGAGTGAGCTGCCCCGATGGAAGAGACGGTCCACATACCAGTGTCCGAGACCAAACCGACCAAGACTCTCTAGATCAGAGCACTCATAAGCAAACCGCTATAAAATAAACTAGTAAGTTTTCTA
Organism: Nelumbo nucifera; assembly: GCF_055504915.1. Taxonomy (NCBI): domain Eukaryota; kingdom Viridiplantae; phylum Streptophyta; class Magnoliopsida; order Proteales; family Nelumbonaceae; genus Nelumbo; species Nelumbo nucifera. Next base: position 107,200,855 of record NC_142650.1, read on the forward strand.
CTTAACAATTTAGATGTTTTTGCCTGGTCTGTGATAGAAATGCCCGGAATTGACCTTCGTGTCATAACTCACAAACTGAATGTGGACCCTTTAGTTAGGCCAGTCCGACAAAGAAAATGCAACCTCGCCCTAGAACGATGGAGGGTAGTCGATGAGGAGGTCGGGAAGCTCCTCGCTACAGACTTCATCAGGGAGGTCCATTACTCGAGCTGGGTCGCGAACCCAGTAATCATGAAGAAAGCTAATGGCAAGTGGTGCATATGCGTCAACTACACTGACCTGAACAGAGCCTGCCCAAAGGATTGCTTCCCCCTACCCAGAATTGACCGCATGGTAGATGCGACCTCAGGGCACGAATTGCTAAGTTTCATGGACGCCTACTCTAGTTATAATCAGATTAGGATGGACACGGCTGACCAAGACAAAACTGCCTTTGTAATCGAACTAGGGCTATACTGCTATAAAGTTATGCCCTTTGGTTTGAAAAGCGTTGGAGCAACCTTCCAGCGACTTGTAAATAAAATTTTGAGCCTTTGATTGGAAATAAAGTGGAGTGTTATGTTGAAGACATGGTTATAAAGACCTAGTTCTCTGAATCTTTAATTAATGATTTAGACGTTGTTTTCCAAATTTTAAGAAAATATAATATGAAATTAAATCCGAACAAGTGTGCCTTTGGAATCACTTCAGGAAAATTTTTAGGCTACATAGTCAACCAACGTGGTATCGAAGCCAACCTAGAAAAGATAAAGACAGTTATGGACATGAATTCATCTCAAAATATAAAAGAAGTCTAGAGGCTGGCTGGCCAGGTAGCAGCCCTAAGCGGTTCATGTCCAAGTCAGGAGGTCGATGCCTCCCCTTTTTTAAAGCCATTAAAAAGAATGAGACTTTCGAATGGACTGAGGAATGGCAGTTCGCGTTCGACGAGCTCGAAAGGTATCAAAGTACTGCCCCAGTTTTAACCCGACCTGAGGAAGGTGATGTCTTGAAGTCGTACCTCTCCGCAAGTGACGAGGTAGTCAGCTCGATACTAGTTAGAGAGGTAGATCGGGTTCAATGGTCCGTCTACTATGGAAGTAAGGTACTGCAGGACACAAAGACCAAATACCTCGACATCGAGAAGCTAATGTATGCGCTAGTGGTGGTAGCTCGGAAATTATGCCCCTACTTCCAAGCCCACACCATTGTTGTCCTCATGGATAGACCTCTGAGGCATATCCTACTTAAACCTGAGGTGTCCGAGAGGTTGACGAAGTGGTCCATTGAGCTCAGCAAATATGACCTGTTCAAGCCACGACCAGCGATAAAAGCCCAAGTATTGGCAGACTTCATAGAAGAATGCACGTTCAATGCACCGGCCCCTAAACTCACTGAACCTGCTCGCACATCAGAGGCATCAACCAGTGCGGCACCGGTCCCGGTTGTAACAGTACTGACCTGGGACAAGGAGCCCTAGGTCCTCCATGTCGATGGCTCGCCTAACCAACAAGGAAGCGGAGCGGGACTGATACTATACGGCCCGAGCGAGGTGAAACTAGAGTATGCTCTCTAGTTCGGATTTGAGGCATCGAACAACGAGATGGGAATTAAGCACCTCATCATCTGCAGCGATTCTCAACTGGTAGTTAACCAAGTCAATGGTGACTACGAAGCTCGTGACCCAACCATGGCAGCCAATTTAACCAGAGTCAGAGAGATCCTGTCGAGCTTCTTCTCCTGCTTCATCAAGCAAATTCCGAGGTCCGGGAAGGTTGAGGATGACGCCCTGTCACGACTAGCAAGTACAAGCAACAACACTATACAAACTGTGTACAGAGAGGACCTACCTCGGCCCATCATTCTCAGGGGCAAAAGAGGCTGCACCCGTGTTGCAAGTGGAACCGAGTTGGATTGACCCACTCATTGATTATTTGCTCAATGGTACCCTACCTACAGAACGCAATGCATCTCGAAGGGTAGAGAGATAATCAGCCAGATACGTCCTCATAGATGAACGGTTGTATAGGACATCATTCACGCTCTCCTACCTACGTTGCTTGTGACCCACAGAAGTTGAGTTTGTACTTCACGATATCCATGAAGGTCTATGCGGAGGACACTTGGGGGGTAGGGCCCTTGCTTAAAAGGCATTAAGGTAGGGCTACTATTGGCCCACAATGAAAGCAGACGCATTCGAACTCGTCAAGAAATGTGACAGATGTCAAAGGCATGCCAACATCCTCCATAAACCTGCTACCAATTTAAAGTATCTTACTAGCCCGTGGCCCTTCGCGCAGTGGGGAATTGACATCCTCAGTCCATTTTCGTCAAAAATCGGACAAAGGAAGTTCTTAGTCATGGTGGTAAACTATTTTACGAAGTGGGTGGAAGTCAAACCACTAGTAAGCATTACAACCCAGAACGTGCAAAATTTCTTTTGGAAAAACATCGTATGTCATTTCAGACTCCCCAAGATCTTGATTTTGGATAATGGGAAGCAATTTGAAGATATTAAATTTCAGAACTGCTGCACTGAGATGGGGATTCAGCAGAACTTCACTTTGGTAGCACATCCACAAGCAAACGGGCAGGCCGAAGTAACGAACAGAGACATCCTTCACAGGCTGAAAGCTCGTCTTGCACGAGCTAAAGGGTTGTGGGTGAACGAGCTACCCAGTGTTCTTTGGGCCTACCGGACTACCATCAAGACAGCAATGGGTGAGACCCCCTTTAACCTCACATATGGTACAGAAGCGGTGATCCCAGCAGAAATCGAAGTGCCCACGTTGTGACTTGAGGCTTATGATGAGGAAGCAAATAATGACGAGTTTCGTAGCAACGTGGACCTTGTAGAGGAGGTACGAGACCTGGCCTACACCCGGACTGCGACATACCAGTAGAAAGTAGCTCGGTACTATAATGCCCGGGCCAAGAAGTGGTAGTTTCGCGTCGTCGATCTAGTCCTATGGAAAGTTATGGTACCTAAGCTTGGCGTAGGTAAGCTCGGATCGAATTGGGAAGGTCCGTACAATATAAGACGGGTGTACGAGGAAGGCACTTATTAGCTCGAGACTTTAAAGGGAAGCTAGTACCTCGAGCATGGAACATCGACAACTTAAGAAAATACTATGTATGAATCCACAACTCCACATATAAGTCACTCATGAAATCACCAAACTGGTCAAATAGATGGCGAGCTGGAGAGAGGACCATAAGTCACTCCCAGAAGCCTAAGGGTTATGGTGTTGAGCTGATAATAGACCTCGGCACGACAAAAATCTCAGTCGCCTCTTTGGCATAGGCAGCTTAAAACCCAATCACTTTGGCATGGGCAAATCAAAGTGACCCAGGCACAGACAGGTTGGGTATGTACCCTATAGGTCTGGCATACAATGGCAATTAGATTATTCCTACTAGTGTCGAGCTCGCCAGCTTGGGAGTAATCTATACTTAGAAAAAAGTTCACTCCTATTTGGTTTAGTTCGCAAGATCAGGAGAAAGCTACACTTAGAAAAACTTGCACACAATGATTGCAAAACACTTGTATTTCATTGATAGAGAACTTCAACTACAAAAAAAAGGAGAAGAGAAAGATTACAATTAACCAAGCTCGGAGGCTCGGAACATTGAGCATTACAAAAGAAGGGGGTCCAAGAAAAGAGGCTTCAATCTGTTCGGGGCTTTTCATCCTTATTGGAGACTTCGGCAGGAGGATCTGTCTCCATGCGGTCATCAGAAACACTGGTCTCCTCTTCCTCGTCATCAAGCAATTCATCATCACTCTCCGCTTCGAAGTCCGGGTCCTTGGCAGCTTCAACGGCCATCTCCTTGGTGATCTTCGAAGTGGTTATGGCATTGAGTTCGAGGTGGGGAAATTCATGCCGGGTCAACCACTGATAGAGCTTAAACCCCTTGCAATAACCCATTGTCCCTGCCTCGACCAACATTTCCCAAAGCTCCACTAAGGACTTGTACTCCTCAACTGCCTTAACCTTGGCCTCCTCCATTGCCTGAAGCAGTAATTCGGTTGATTCCTTCACGTGGGCCTCAAGGTTCTCGACCTCCCTCTTCAATGCCGTTTCACGTTCTTCAAGCTCCTTCTTCTCTGACATCAATAGAGTTAGCAGCTCCTTCTTAGCTCGCGCGTCATTCTTCAATTGGTTGATTTCGTTGCGAGCTAAGTTCAGTTCGTTTTGGGCATTTTGGGAAGACTCCTCGGCTTCGAGAGCCCGCTTTAGGTTCACTTCGAACTAATAAGCCAAGGCATGGATGCAGGAGTTCACCTGCCAAGAGAAGATAACGAGTATCAGTATACGAAAAATCTAAGTACTAGACAATTTGAAAGACAAGTTCAAGAACATACCACCATACTATGAGTGGCTGCTCGGGCCCCGAGCTGAGCAACTGGCAAGTCGGCCCAACGAGCGACCTCCTCAGTGAACACCGCATCCTTGCTCTTGAGAAGGCAGAACTTTGGAGTCAAAATGCTCTAAACTGGAGCATCGCTGCCCGAAGAAGTGGTGGTCGCTGGAACAGGCTCTGTAGACGTAGCCTCCTTGGGCATGCGGGGTGGGGTGGCCTTCCCCGAGTCCTCCTCGACCAAATCGATTGTGGAAGGCTGTTCAGCAACTGGTGGGTGCTCAGGCTCATGAACGGCAGCCCCAATTGTGGCTGCTTCGGTCTCGACGCGAGCCTTTTTGGAGTCTCTCTTCTTCTTCTTCCCCTTCTTCATACTCCTGAAGAGTTCATCAGCAGGGATGTCGTCCTTGGCAACTGCAATAAAAAATGAGCTAAGTCAGAGATAGTACCGAAGTAAAATGAATAGAAAAAGTATAGCAAATAGCGACCTACCAGGAGAACTTAGGCCGGCCTGCACGAGCTTCTCCTCAGTCATGAAGTTTTCGAACTTCAGGCCGAGCTACGCCTAGGATTGGACCACCTCCCTTGTCTTTAGGTCCAGTCTAATGTCGGGGTCTTGGATGGCTGCCCTCCAGTGAGTCAGTAAGGGCCACCTGTCGGTGTTGCGGACCACGAAGTAATGCCTCTTCTAGGCCAGGACCTTATTAAGAAGCTCGTGCAACAGCTTGTACCCAGGACAAGGAGACAAGTAGTAAGTTCGCCTGTGCTCAGGCAGAACGCAGGACAAGTTTCTCTTAATTGAAAGGATCGAAGAGAAGACATCGAGGTCGAAGGGACGGTTGTAATCATGGAAAAGAGAAATGGTCCCTACGATGTTATGGATAGAGTTCGGGTGTAGCTGGTCTATGGTAATGTTAAACAATTTAACAATCTCGATTATAAGAGGGTGAAGTGGAAGATGCATACCGGCTACGAGTTGCTCCTCGAAGATCACGATCTCGTTGTGATCATGATCCCAAAGAAATTTGACTAAAGGGGATGCTATATACAAGGTTGTTAGGGAGTTTGTACCGGGCTACTAAGGCTAGGAGCCTGTCCATCATCATTATGAACGGGCCAAAGTTGTCAAGTAGCCAACCTCGGTGTGAGGTGGAAGTTGATTTACGAGAAGCCTCTCGCTCTCGCCGAGGTGAGTCCACCTCGGTAGGACGAGGATCCACAGTCTAAGCCGAGCAGGGTCAGTGGACTCGCCGCTCCCGTCTAGAAGACTATCTAAGCTAAGGCTAGACATATTAAAGGAAAAGACAACGAAATCAAAAGGAAAAAGCAAAGGAAGGTGGACTCACCAAAAGGAAGACCGAAGAAAAGGAGGCGACCTTGGACCCAAAAAAGGTTGATGTCAAGCTGGAAGACTTGAGCGCGACCTCAAAGATTGTGGATTTGCGGACATATGGTGAAGAAAATGGACCCTTTGGCCCCTACCTATAGCCAGTATATCTAGAAATCAATGGTCAAGATCAACACGATCCAATGGCTCCTAAGAAAATTGGTTGCACGCCCCCTAAGGTTGAAATCGATTTAGCGCGTGTTTTGATGTCCAGTCTATAAATGGATTGACGTCCATACATATCGGGTACGCGATCTGGGTTACTTCCTGGTTGAACCGAACGATCGAATAGCGACTCCCCCTCCACATCACCTAGATTTCGCACCAAATCCACCTAACCTCATTGTGAACTCCCCGCGTCGGGTTAGGACCCCTGCCACGAGAAGTGGGGGGCAATTGATGAGGAGTAATTTGGCACGACCTAGTAAATAAAAGTCACGTGGACGCGATTTACACGTCGGATGACAACTCAACAAGGGGAGCCTAGTCAGCGGTATGCGGAGCTCGATGTAAAGTCACTTCGGCAACAGATCACCTCGGCGTATTACCACCTTGACGACTAATTGAGTTCGGGGCCCAGGAATCGAAGTGACACGTAATAAATCCTCGTAGTTCCCCGGCAAACTTCGGATATTGCGGGATCATACCACATAACAGCAAGCCTTATCTTCTCCCCGTTCAAATCAGGCGACGATAATGAAGTTCATTGACTGATACATTACTCCCCGACTAAAGCGGAAATGGGTCTCATCCATTCAAGCCACAGATCTCGGAACTGTTTCAGAAAACCCGCAATAACTCAACTATATAAAGGCATCAACCCCTCCATGGTCCAGGTACGCGTGACAACTTGCATACAATCTCTCTAGCACTCAGAGACTCTAGCTCGCAATTTCAATATAGTACTGACTTAAGCATTGAAGTGACATCACCGGGTTAACCGCCCTGGGTGCTCTAATCCTCTGTCTTGCAGCTCCAGCTAGGAGCTTCCAGATTGTTTACCATCAATAATAATAAATTAATTAAAATAAAAATGTCTAAAAGCCATTATCCAGGTTGAATGAATTGATGGTTCAACCACCCGGGTAAGTGGATCACTGACCAAGTCAATGATTTCTGGCAAGATTCCAATTCAAGGGCAAATGGAGCCGATTGACTAGATGATTTTTTGGCCGAATGGTCCAACCATCTAGCCAACAATAGTTCAAAAACCATGGTTGTAAGGTTGTGTCTCTATGACCAAACAAGCTCCGTTTTACAATGCTCATCTCCGGTGTTAGATATGAGATCAAGGATTATCCAAAAAAAATTAGATAAGGCATAAAACTTGGCTTTTCAATAATATTTCATATACTAGTAATGCATCATTAATTCCTAAAGAATTGATGGTAGAATCCTAATCACCAAGATGGCCCAAATTTTGGAGCAAAAGCTTCATTGGTAGAATTAGCAATTGGTAGTGGAACACAATTTAATACTTGTTTTAATATGTAGTCCCAAAATTTTAGGATAGTGAAGTCACCTTCTTAAAACATCTACACTACTATTAAGGGGGCGTTATTTTCTTTTGGATTTTAAGAGGGGGGAAGTCGGGATTTTGGTTCCTATCGACCAAGAATATCATGTTCATTTTTTAAATTGATGTGAGGACTAGGAAAAGTTTATTTTCCTGGGTATGATACTCATCTCCTAGGTGGGTAAATAACTTTCCCACCTAGAAAGAAAGTTGTCAACACTTGAATGTGACAAAAATGCCCCTGTTAATAATAGACTTTTATGACTAAAATGGTCATTACCTTATTTACCTGAGAAATAAAAGAACATGGGTAAATGCACTTACCTGGGTAAGTGTTTCCTAGGAAGAACTTACCTAAGTAATTGCATTTACCCAAGTAAGTAACTTACCGAAAAACGAACGGGGCCTAAAAGTGTGAATGAGATTGTAGAATTTTTTATTAATTAAAATACCCCAATTGTTGAATTTGGTTGCTCTTTAATTATAAAGACAAAAATTTAATTCGAACAACCACTTTTTTATTCATTCAAATGACTCATTAAATATTATAATTAATGTATTAACTCACATTAACATTCATTGAATCCTATTTTTGACTAGAATGCCCTTATTTTTGAATTGTGAGGGCACAAAATGAAACTATTACATTCATCATTCAATTCCCTCCCATTAAATCTTATATTTAGGATATTAACTCTCATTCTTTCATTCAATCTTATATTAATTAACTATATTAAAGAAAAATAAGTGTGATAAGGAATAATTGTTTTCATTAATAATAGAAGTAAAATACAAATCTAAAATCAACACAAAAATGGAGTTATTTTGTTGTTTTATGGCAAGTCAACAATTCAACCTTTTAGGTCAAATGTGTAAAACCCTCGATGCCATAATTAAATAATAATAGTAATTATTAAAAAGTATGAAAACACAAAAAAGTATAAAAAATGTAGGAAACATTTGGTCACATCTCTAACATTGTATATTCATCATATTAAATAAAAATAAGTGTGACAAATAAGAATAATGTTTATAGACATAAAAATATAAAAAGAAATTGTATAAAATTTTTAAAACATATTATTTTTTATCATCATCCAAGGTTCAAAATATCGCAACATACCAGTCTGTATCAACCGATACGTATCATTCTGACAAGAACCCAATACGCGGAACGTGTATAAATCATTCATTCGATTTCTTTTCATATGTATTAACCGATACGAGCTCGTATCGGACTGTTTCAGATCTGTATCGACCGATGTGGGCCCGAAACAGTCCAATACGGGCCTAAAACAATCCGACATAGTTCAGATATGTATCGTTAATCCATATTTAAGGCAAATCCATATTTAGCCAATTACTCTAAGGCAAATCTAATATACATACATACATACATACATATAGTGACAATTTTTGAGAAATTCTTGCTAAAACCCACAACCCACTACGAGGCTATAGCTCCCCACCATTCAAACACATGGCCTTCTCATTTTTCTGGAAAGCTAGATGATGTAACCATTTCTGGTCATGTACCAATTTTTTTTGTGATGTACCAATTTTTTGGCTAAGTACCTCATCATTTGACCTGCTCCCAGGTGGCCTGTGACTCAGAGGATGATGGAGCTCCCTGGTGGCGAACTGCTTGGTGATGAGCTACTTGGTGGCGAACTCCCTGGGGGTGAGCTACCTGGTGACGAGCTCCCTGGTGGAGAGCTACCTGGTGACGAGCTCCCTAGTGGAGAGCTACCTGGTGACGAGCTCCCTGGTGGAGAGCTACGTGGTGACGAGCTCCCTACTGGAGAGCTACCTGGTGACGAGCTCCCTGGTGGAGAGCTACCTGGTGACGAGCTCCCTAGTGGAGAGCTACCTGGTGACGAGCTCCCTTGTGGAGAACTACCTGGTGACGAGGTCCCTGGTGTAGCACAACCCGACTGCCCTCTGCATGAGGTGATCTCCTCTCCTTTGCAGGCGGCGGGAGCTGAGGAACCTGCGAGAACTGAATCAATGGACCCGTGGGTATTTTCCCGGCGGGGACTGTCCAATGCCTAAGTTAGCATTCTGATTGTAGGGAGCTTGGAGAGAAATGAGAGAGCTAGAGAGCAAGGATTACCTCCATTTTTTCATTCTCTCCCCCTTGTCTTTGGGGGTTGGAGTCCTTATATAGTGGTGTCCTGTCAAATCAGGCGTAATAGCTTCTGTCAAGTCAAGCGTAACCGCCTCTATCTCTTTGTCGCAGTCATTACTGCCAGAGCTAAGGTGGCAGGTGCAGGCAGCTGCTACAGAGTACGGCTCTGCCAGTCAAGGGACAGCTCTCAGGACTGCCAGGCACGGCACCGCCTAGCGAGAGACGTGGGCGCAAGTCTCTAGATCTGTCAGGTACGGTTGTCAGGCAGGAGATCTTCCTGCGATATGCCAAGCTGCCCCTAAGTGTCGAGCTACCTGTAAGTGCCGAGTTGCCCCTAAGTGGCGAGTTCTTCGTAAGACGCCAGGTTGCCTGCGGAGTGGTCAGCTGCCTGTGGAGAGCTGCCTATGCCGAGCTACCTGTAAGTGCTGAGCTGCCCCTAAGTGGCGAGCTCTTCGTAAGACGCCAGGCTGCCTACGGAGTGGCCAGCTGCTTGTGGCGAGCTGCCTATGCCGAGCTGCCCCTAGCTATATTGAGCTATGTCGAGCTGCTTGTGGCAAGCTCTGCCAAGCTGCCTGTGGCGAGCCATGCCGAGCTTTCTGTAAGTGCCAAGCTGTGGCAAGCTCTGCCGAGCTGCCCAGTTGTCAAGAGGTTGCACTTGGTTTGCATGAGGTGCCAAGTGTCACAATTTCACTAGAGGGCCAAATCCACCCTCATCATTTGCCCCCCACTCCCGAGCTGAGAGTAACTTAGCGAAGGGAGTAGATTTCTTCTTTTGGCCCGCAAGTCGATGAGCTTGTAAATGCTGATCCAATTCCTTAGGCTTTGGGAGCAGCTTGTATGTGGCGAGCTGCCTGCCAATGGCGAGCTGCCTGTAAGGTGAGGAGGTCTCCGCCAGTTTAGTAGTGTAGCCCTTAGGCTCTGGGGGCAACTTATAGTTTACTTTTGCTGATTTTACTCATGCTGAGGAAGCGACTGGGTATTTAGCAATAGTGTGGCCCGTAGGCTTTGGGAGCGACTCGTAGTCCACTCTTCTTGACTTTGCCCATGCCGAAGAGGCGACTAGGTCTTAAGCAGTAATGTGGTCCATATGCTTTGGGAGCAACTCGTAGTCCACTCTTTTTTGACTTTGCCTGCGCCGAAGAGGCGACTGGGTCTTAAGTAGTATTGTGGCCCGTAGGCTTTTGGGAGTGACTCGTAGTCCACTCTTTTTTTACTTTGCCCATGCCGAAGAGGCGACCGGGTCTTAAGCAATAATGTGGCCCGTAGGCTTTGCCTGTAAGGTGCTGAACTGACCAGGTGTCGAGCTACCTGTGAGGTGTCGGGCTGACCAGGTGCCGAGCTACCAGTGAGGTGCCGAGCTGACCAAGTGCCGAGCTACCTGCGAGGTGCCGAGCTGACCAGGTGTCGAGCTACTAGTGAGGTGCCGAGCTACCTGCAAGGTTCCGAGCTGACCAGGTGCCAAGCTACCAATGAGGTGCCGAGCTACTTGCAAGGTGCCGAGCTAGCCAGGTGTGTGCCTTAGAGCTATGATTGCGCTACATCAGCTTCGTAATGCCGGTTACCCACTCCTACAAGAAGCTAGTAGGAGCTCGACCTTCGGGGGCAGCACTACTAACGTTAGGTCGCCAACTCACACGGGAACCTTAGAAGGCTCGACTAGAAAGGGCGCCCATGTAGTCTGTTGGCCGCCAACTCCCGCAGAAGCAATGAACAGCTCATCTTTGTAGGGGGGACCTTGCGAAGAGGACTGATGAGGCTTTATCTGAATTGAAAGTAAACTTAGTTTGTTAGCTCCCTGCGTAGTCTTTGAGTTCATAAAAAATGTAAACTATAAAGCGAGATCTTCAATTTCTAAAAAGTGAGGACTTAGCTTTTGTATGATGAGAACATAGCTTTTTCTAGCGTGTTCCCACAGACGGCGCCAATTGATGTAACCGTTTCTAGTCACGTACCAATTTTTTTTGTGATGTACCAATTTTTTGGCTAAGTACCTCGTCATTTGACCTGCTCCTAGGTGGCCTGTGACTCAGAGGATGATGGAGCTCCCAACTGGCCTGTGACTTAGAGGATGATGGAGCTCCCTGGTGGCAAATTGCCTAGTGATGAGCTACTTGGTGGCGAACTCCCTGGTGGTGAGCTACCTGGTGACGAGCTCCCTGGTGGAGAGCTACCTGGTGACGAGCTCCCTGTGGACAGCTACATGGTGACGAGCTCCCTAGTAGAGAGCTACGTGGTGACGAGCTCCCTACTGGAGAGCTACCTGGTGACAAGCTCCCTGGTGGAGAGCTACCTGGTGAGGAGCTCCCTAGTGGAGAGCTACCTAGTGACGAGCTCCCTGGTGGTGAGCTACCTAGTGACGAGCTCCCTTGTGGTGAGCTACCTGGTGACGAGCTCCCTAGTGACGAGTTCCCTGTTGTAGCACAACCCGACTGCCCTCTACATGAGGTGATCTCCTCTCCTTTGCAGGCGGCGGGAGCTGAGGGACCTGCGAGAACTAAATCAGAGGACCCGTGGGTATTTTCCCAGCGGGGACTCTCCGATGCCTAAGTTAGCATTCTGATTGTAGGGAGCTTGGAGAGAAATGAGAGAGCTAGAGAGCAAGGATTACCTCCATTTTTTAATTCTCTCCCCCTTGTCTTTGGGGGTCGGAGTCCTTATATAGTGGTGTCCTGTCAAATCAGGCGTAACAGCTTCTGTCAAGTCAGGCATAACCACCTCTGTCTCTCTGTCACAGTCGTTACTGCCAGAGCTAAGGTGGTGGGTGTAGGCGGTTGCTGCAGAGTACGGCTCTACCAGTTATGGGACAGCTCTCAGGACTGCCAGGCACGGTGCTGCCTAGCGAAAGACATGGGCGCAGGTCTCCGGATCTGTCAGGTACGGTTGTCAAGCAGGAGATCTTCCTGTGATACGTCGAGCTGCCCCTAAGTGTCGAGCTACTTGTAAGTGTCGAGTTTCCCCTAAGTGGCAAGCTCTTCGTAAGATGCCAGACTGCTTGCGGAGTGGCCAACTGCCTGTGGAGAGCTGCCTATGCCGAGCTACTTGTAAGTGCTGAGTTGCCCTTAAGTGGTGAGCTCTTCGTAAGACGCCAGGCTACCTGCAGAGTGGCCAGCTGCCTGTGGCCAGCTGCCTACGTCGAGCTGCCCCTAACTATACCGAGCTCACCGAGCTATGTCGAGCTGCTTGTGGCGAGCTCTGCCGAGCTGCCTGTGGCGAGCCATGCCGAGCTGTCTGTAAGTGCCAAGCTGCCCGAGCTGCCTAGTTTTCAAGAGGCTGCACTTGGTTTGCTTGAGGTGCTAAGTGTCACAATTTCACTGGAGGGCAAAATCCGCCATCATCACTAGACATGTGGCATTTTTTGAGAAGTTGATGCTAAAGCCCACAACCCATTACCACCATTTTCAATCCATTCCTAAAAAATGCAAAAAATGCAAAAGTGGCTATCCACAACCACTTCTGCCTACATTCTATCAATCTAACTTAATCATTAACAATAATGATTCCATAATATAAATTTAACATTACTGATTCCCCATATTCTATAGCTAACATTCACTAGTTTAAATTTAAACTAGAGAATGACCTCGTACTACAAAGCAAGTATTTTTTTGATAATTTTTATTTTGTTTAAGCAAAAAATGTCTAATTTTTTATTATTGTTTTTTTATTTTTTAAATATTATTTGTATTGTAATATTTAGTTAATTAATTATTGTTGTTATTATTAAGTATTTCATTATCATGATAATTGTTATAATTAAAATCTTTACCATAAAAATTTAAAGATCAGTCAAAATGTAATATTTGCTTAATTATTTAATTAAAGATCAATATTATTTTTAATTAGTAATGGTGATTATTATTTTCATATATTCTTATTAATAATCAGTATTTAATTATTGAGTATTTTTATAATAGATTTTCTAATTACATAACTTTAATGCACAATCAGTTTTTGAACCGTAGGTCTCTTAATTAAAATTTGTTTGCGATTAAAGTAACCACTTAGACAGTTTTTAGGAGTGGATGAACCCATTTCTGGAGAATTCGACTTCCGTCAAGGCAACACCCGTTTGAGTAGCCTTTACAGCCTTGCATTGGGAATATCTCCATACTCATGTGCTTTATTTTATAGGGAGATATCCCTGATGTAAAGTTGCAAGAAGCTGTTGGGACGGTGTGAGCACGGGCTTGCCCTCACCATAGCCGATCTCACCTATGGTATGTAAGTATGTTGTTTAATTAAGTTTTAGGATGCCACGTGCTTAATTAAATTTTATAGATAAATATGTTTTAAACTAATAAATAATTTTCTATTGAGAATATTTAAGAGTGAAACTATTCACATTTTGAATCATGTTTCTTGAATTAATAAAATGTCACGTGTTTGAAAGGGGGTGAACTCTAGCTTAACGAGTTATTTGCATTTTATATATACTAAGTACAGGGCCACCATTCTGAATTATTTGCATTTTATAAATAATTTATATTAGAAATTTAGATTAAGTTTGTTATTTCATTTTAATAGATTTTTATTGATTTAAGAGATTTACCATATTTTATCTAGAAGAATGGGCCCACACCATTTATTATTTCATTTGAGATTCACAAATATTGAATCATTTTTAATTAATCATATTTAATTATTTAACCACTTTTCCTTTTGTCAATTTTTTAATTTTTAAACATTTTATTAATTGTTCAATTATCTCTTATTAAATTCTAAGGCGGTTGGAAACCGCTTTGATTTGGAGTGAATTTTCAGTAATAATAACATTTACTATGAGAAAAAATAATATTAACATAAACTATAATAATAATAACCTGAACAGTGTATGGGTTTTCACAAACAAATTTACCCATTTATTTCTTACCTATAAATAATACGTTATGGGCTATTCAATTTAATTAAATTGATTTAATTAACTTATTTTCCTTCATTATTATTAACTTCATACTTAATTATAGTAATTACCTTAATTCAATTACTTAACTGAATTAATTAATTCATTTGCATAAGTAAAAAATTGATAAGAGAAATACAAAATTATTCAATTATTTATAAAAATGATTAAATAATTAAAAACATTATTAAATAATTTATAAATTTAGAAAAGCACTATAATATGATTAAACAAATAAAATTGATTATTCAACATAGAATGGATAGTTAAATAATAAAATGATTAAGTAATTTACTAATTAAGACTTTAATTAACAAGAAAAATAGTGAAAAAATTAATTTATTCAAATCAAATGATCAAGTACATTGTATTTTCAGTCAAGGCTTCAAAATGTATTTCAACCGGGTAACTAATTTGAACCGGCATTTAATGGGACCCACTTTAAAATAAATAGATGGCCGAATGCACAGTTGTTTCTTACTTAGTCGAGCCACCGTCTTCTCAGGCGATGGTTCGTGCTGCATTCAAAAAACGGCCACTATCCTATCAACCTCTTGGCCACTAGCGGCCGGGCATAAATGATTGCCGGTGGTCGGCGATGTCTTCTAAACTAAAGGACAACCCTGTGATCGTCGGTATTAAATGGTCATTGTTTGATCGTATCCACCTTCTTATGACAATCCCGGCCACCGGCGGACAGACAAAAATGGTCATTGGTGGTTGGCTATCTCTACTGTTAAAAAAGGGGCATTGCATATTGACACAAACAACTCTTCTCAGACGCTATCAGCAGTTCCATCCTAGACTCTCGTCCACCGACTACAATACATATGGTATCACACAACCGGCCACCGATGACCACACAGAATTGATCATCAGTGGTCGGCAATCTCAATTCTTCAAACTCATACAGCAAACCAAAAATCAAAGTAAATTTATAATAAATAGCATTGAAGGAACAGGGACTATAGTAAGCATTAAAAAACGTAGAGGTTGTAGTAAGAAACATTCTTCAAACTCGTACAGCACAACAAAAATTTACTTGAACTTTTAATAAGCATTAAAAACAGACTGTAGTAAAAAATAATAAACCAAACCAAATCTACATGAACTTCTAATAGGTCAGTGGTATATTCCTCAGATTCAAATTGTGTACTGATTCCATCTTTTGAATCACAACTTCCCGGTGCATTAGGTACAATCAAACATGAAGTAGGGAGTAAGTAGGCAGTAATTGAACAGAATGCTAAAGATCCTGCTGAGAGCAAATCCCAATGAACAAACTTGTATGTTGTGAGACAACTAACTCTGAGTTGTCTTCATCCGTAAAGAAAAGACTTCTACATACAATTAGGAACCCCATGCCTCTAAAGATTCCAAGCAAGCACCAGGGAGCTGGAAGGAATCAACTACCGGAATCATCTAAACCTTCTAACTACAATAATCGGCCATGGTGGTTATTCGGCTAGTAGGTCCTCTTCTAACTACAATAATTAACCACAGCAACTTATTCGGTCTTAGAAAGGTAATGCACTGTCATTGCCTGTTTCTGTGGTTTGCTTTGTGTGAACCTAGATCAAGATACTAATGAAAATTGTAGTTTGAACTTTGATAAATAGGTATATACACACTATAGTTCTAGCAATATCAAAGCGAGAAGGGGAGGATTCTGACAATACGGAAGCTTATGGAGCAATTGCAAATTGTTAAACTGAACTCAGAGATCTTGAGAGATTGGCACGTTAGCAAAGCTCATGATTTTGTATCAAGATTGAACAGAGATCGCTAGCTTCTGAGTAACATTTTTCTCCCCTTTTCAATGTTGTATGAAGATTGGCACGTTAGCAAAGCTCATGATTTTGGGTTTGAAGATGGTCTCTGGAGGAAGGGTTTTGGAGGAGGGCTTGAGAAGGGTCGTGTTGGAAGTCATTCAGGTTTTTGAAAAGAAAACCGTTTGTACAATGCAAATGAGTGCTTTGGAATTAATTCTGCAATCAATTCCTTTACGTATTGAACAGAGATTGAAACATGAAAGTACTAACCCCAAACTTAGTTCTACAATCATGTAATATTAAACTAACCTGAAACTACTATAAAAAATAGAGAATGTAATAATAAACTAACCGGATTGAATTTGTGATTAATTCTCTGAAATTGCAGTTTGTGGCAGATAATCTACTAAATTCGATTCTTGGTCTTAATCCAGAACTTCAATCGCATTTGATGTAGAAGTTGTGTTTCTTAGTTGCAAAGTTGTAGTTTAGGTGCAGTGGGTGGTGGTAAATTTGTTGATTTTTTTTTTTTTTTTGTCACAGTTTGGATGTAGGGGTGAAGAGTTGCAGTTCGAATGATATGGTTGGTACCTAGCCTACTAACTGAATAACCTCCCCTCTTCCTGCTGCAATTTAGGTACATGAACTACTAATTGATTAACCTCTCCTCTTCCTGTGTGGCCTACTAACTGAAACTACATTAGAATGAGGAGTTTTAGTTTGTTAAAATTTACTTAATTATTTAATTAAAGATTAATATTATTTTTAATTAGTAATGTTGATGATTATTTATTATATTCTTATTAATAACCAGTATTTAATTATTGGGTATTGTTGTTAATATAGATTTTCTAACTACACTAAATTCTGATAATTTACATGATGACTTTAAAGCACAATCAGTTTTGGAACCGTAGGACTCTTAATTAAAATTTATTTGTGATTTAAAGTAACTACTTTGACAACTTTTTAGGAGTGGATGAGTCCACTTCTAAGATGTTGTTTATTTAAATTTTAGGATACCACGTGTTTAATTAAATTTTATGGATAAACATGTGTTAAGTTAATAAATAGGTATCTATTGAGAATGTTTAGGAGTAAAACTATCCACTCTAGCCTGAAGTTATTGTTCAAATTTACACTTTCCTTTTTTTAGGAAAGGATTAAGAGTGGGAATTTCCCACTTCACACGACAGTGCATTGTGATGCATGTTAGTGGGTTTTTTTATTGAAAGACAACTAATCAAAAGAAGACACTTGTCTAATTTGTTTAATAGTTTGAGTACAGGTGTCTGAATAGAAGAGATACATGTGTGTGACTAGGGGAGGTTTTGGCCTTAAATCATTCATTTAATATATATATATATATATATATATATTAGATTTGAATTTCAACGCCTAATTCAAATTCTCTCATTAATTCCTTTAATTAATCATCCCCTATCATTAATTTCATTTTGTTAGTGTTAAAAACTTCAATTTTAGCTACAAAAAGATTTGAACCTTGGTTACTTAATTTTAACAACTACAAGTTCGCCAATGAACCACACACATTTGTTTTCTATGATTATATGTATTTTTAATTTTAGGTAAATTTCTCTTTCCTTAATGAGTGACAAGTTTTTATTAATAAATGCCAGAATTATTTATTAAAATTTATATACAAATAAATATTAAGATTAATTATATTGGTTTTTGAAAATTGACATTCACATTTTAGTTTTTTTGTTTTTTTTGCATTTTAGTTATTCCATCATTTTTTAATGGTTACTAATTGTCTCCCGATATGTCACAATTTATATAAACCATTAAATTATGGTTTTTTACATTTAAATGACTTATTTACAATCATATAAAATTTGTAAATATAGTTAGTAATATATTTTTTAAGATTTATTTGAATTTTTTACCATATTTATGCGTATTTCAATTTTTCGTTCGTATCCAAAGCATATCCCAATATGTCTCTTAAATTTGTCTTTCCGATACACATTACGTTTTCGATACTTTGAATCTTGTCATCATCATCATCATCATCATCATCAAAAATTTCCACGTACAAATCACATGCAGAGCTATTACTTTATTAGTTCTCTCTAAATCTATAAAACAATGTGCAAGACAAACAAACAAAAGTACCCAATTAATTTTGAGGCAAACTTTCGTCAATGGGACATGTCTCGTGCTGGACTTATGGCAGTTGTAATCCCAACCTGTTCATCATATTCTGGTAGCAGATTTGAGATTTCTCCTGGAGAAAAAAAAAATAAAATAAAAAAAGATATTATTGAACCCATGTCTCATGCTTGCCTAATTTCTTTTAGGCTACAAACTTGGATGAATATCAATTTGTCAAAACGATTTTATGAACTGGTAAATATCAATGATACCAGAAGAGCTTTGACCTATCATAGTACACCCGTGAATTTTGATGAATACCACCTCATTGGGCACTTCTTTTATGAAATTTTTTTTAGTACCGTATCATTGGTCAACCCCTGGTAAAGTATCATATGGGATTACAATCAAAGTATTATATTGCTATTAATTTAACAAAACCCGAATGCAGCTAAAATCACCACCCTTGTACTATGGGGTCTGTGACAGACCCTTCTGTACATTGTTTTGCAACAAAGACCCCTTGTACGATAACCGTGAAACAAAGACATCCTTCTGTTAGCTTTCTGTTAAAATTGGCCATTGCAATATTTTGTAATCCCCATATTACCATTATAATAATTATTTGGACAATTGAAGAAAAATACAGTTCATCTTTCTCAACCTCACGATACATCAACAGCAGAGGTGATAGCTGTTGCAGCGGCGGCAGACTTCGGTTGAAATCCTCCCTCTCTCTCCCCCGATCTTTCTTCTTCCCCTTCCCCTTTCTCTCCTCCCCTTTCTTCCCGATTTCTTCTGTTTTCCGTTCCTTGCATACGGAGAGAAAGAAAGTAAACTAATAATGGGAGCCATGACATCACTTTCTTTGCTTAATTACTGTGGAGAAAGATGCATTTTAGCCTTAACAAGCAACGGAGAACTGGCCACGTCTGTGTCATACGTGTGTGAGATGTTCTGTGCAAGGAAAGCATCAATTTGATTGGCTTGAATTATTGCAAGCAACAACTATTTTGGACAGCTAGCCAGTAAAAACTCTATTTTGGCTGCTATTAAAATGACGGAAAGTCTCAAATGGGAGAAGGTTTTCTGAGCCGGATTCTTAATCAGCAATCAAAGCAATAATCTTCTGGTATTCCTTGGCAGTTTCTGTTTTGATAGATCAAGTCTCTTCAAAAATAGAGCAACACATGTAGTTGCTCAAGAAATTAAGAAAAGTGAGAAGCAATTACCTCTAGGTGCTTGAGATCAGTCGCTGTAGATACATCCTTGACATTAGTTAGTTATAGATGTTTAAAAGGTCATCCCAGCTGGGTATGGTCATATTCCTGGTGAGACCATTTGCAACTGCTCCAGGGTAGAGAAGGGCCTTCACCATCACCAGAGAAACTCTCACTTGCTATCAATTGAGAACATGTGACCTCTATTGGTGTTGTACACATCCCAGATAAATATGGGACCCTGTGAAACGAACAGAACTGGATTCCATTAATATTCCAAACAAGCAGAACCCAGCTGTTTGATTTCCCCTCCAAACTTTTGCATGTAACAAAAAGAGATTTATTCCATTTCAATCGAGTAAGCCAGGCGAAAGGAGGCCCTAAAAACTAATGTCATCTAGTCTGTGCTTTTAAGCTTAAGAAGAACAACCTTATCTACAAGGAAAATCATGAAATCCCATTGGGTTAAACTCCAAGATATGGAAAACACGGAAAAGCAAATCTATTGTCTCGCCCATTTGTTCGACGTAGTTAAAGACAACTATAAATTGGCATTTCAAGGTCAAAGGAGATGCATTTATTACATGGAGAGAAAAGATACAAAATCTAGTTTCATCTTTCATGCAGGTGGAATTTGGCCTCTTCTAGGATCAATCTGAGATCAATGTAGGTGGAATTTTCGAAGATAATGCAAACCCAACATATATATAGATGAAGCACAACATCAGAGATTCATGAAGAAGCTTTACTTTATTACTTACCGGATCGTAAGCCATTGGACAAGCATAAGACCAGTAGAGGTGAACATTGCAAATTAAGGAGAAGGTTTTAAACCCATATCCTGAAAAATGGTTTGAACCATTTTGTTTGGTTTTATTCCATAATTAGAATGCTTCCATTGGTGCTTCATTGATACAACCAAGGAGGGTTCCAGATTATAGAACATTTAAGACTTCCAAAGCTTCTAAACCACAATGCAAAGAGCAGAAAACAGAGGAAATCGGAAAGAAGAGGAGAGAAAGGGGAAGAAGAGAGAGGAGAGAAAGGGGAAGGGGAAGAAGAGAGATCAGAGGAGGGAAAGGGACGACTTGGGAAGTCCGCTGCCACTGCAACAGCTACCGCTGCTGCTGTTGTATCATGAGGTCAGGGAAGATGAACAATGTTTTTCTTACAATTGTCCAAATAGTTATTATAAGGGTAGTATGAGGATTAAAAAATATTACAACGGCAGACTTCAACAAAAGGCTACTAGCAAAAAGGGGTCTTTGTCTCACAGTCATAGTACAGGGGGTTTTTGTCGCAAAACAAAATACAGGGGGGTATTTTTCACAGACCCAATAGTATAGGGGGGTCTTTGTAATTTATGCAAAAAAAAAGAAGAGTTTTGAGTCAGATTGCTTTCAATTTGCTTTCTATCTAGCGGATTTGGCATTGTGCTATTGTACATAAACAACCCAATGAGACAAATCCTTAACTCAGAGACAGTGAGAAACTGGTCCTC
Source organism: Nelumbo nucifera (assembly GCF_055504915.1). NCBI lineage: Eukaryota > Viridiplantae > Streptophyta > Magnoliopsida > Proteales > Nelumbonaceae > Nelumbo > Nelumbo nucifera. Next base: position 107,221,738 of record NC_142650.1, read on the forward strand.
TTTTATGCTGATTGGGAAAACAAACTGTATAAAACCAAGCCCTAAACTGCTCTAAAGCAAAAGGATTTTGATAAATTAGGATTAAGAGAACTACAAACAGTAAGAAATTGCCAAATAATACTCATTCATGTGCAGTTAGAGTAATACTAATATACTTGTTCCCCAGAAGTTAAATGTGTGGTGAAACTGCACTCATTCATGGCTTGAAGTTAAAAACTAACATAACTTACAGTAGACAATAATGGTGATCCAGCACTATCACAAAATTGAATTTCATGCCCTGTGATGAAAAAAAAAAGTTCTGTCTGGTGCTTATCTGATACAAAGAATTGCGGCAATTGCAGAGAATAATCAAATAAACCCTCGTGCAGAATTGGCCTTAGCATCTTTAAAGACTATACTGATACCAGACCAAAAATTCCTAACAGGTTGATGGCAGGATCCTGATCACTAGGAGTGCCACTCGGTTGGAATGTTATGACCCCTACCTTGGTACCATTTTCTGATAGTGACTCTTCCCTGATGAGAACAAGCTCTTGCATCCATGACTTCTTTTGAAGTAGACATGATTTTCAGCCTTAAATCCTCATCATATAGAGTTGTAGACTCAAAAATAAGTCTGCACCCTGAAGGCAGAAGACATCAATCACTACAAATAGTTGGAACCAATACCAGCATGTCCAACTAAGAAGATAATTAGTGCTAAAACCAACCTAGAAAGATGACCACAACCATCTGTTATAATCTTATTTTTGGAATTTAACTGATGCAGTTCATATGAATTTCCAGAGAACAAATGGTAGTTTTCATCGATTGTTCCATCTTTTAATTAGGTTTTGTAGGCGGAAGCCATAATAGGCAGACCTTCTATGCTTCAAATAAAATCTGCCTGCCACAGGGTTGATAAATTTTCTCACTAAAACTAAAAATTCTATGCATCTATGGTTTGTATAATTGTATTCTCACCATCTCCATTTTGCTTCAGTAATACCTATTTTAACCAATGTACAAAACATAGTTTTGGTCGAGGTAGATGAACATCCAAAACTCTATTAAACAGAAGAATCCAGGTTGCCAACAAAGATGAAGTCACGGAGACCTGTAAAATCAACTGAACAAATCCATTTGATAGTGATATATCAATGCACCAGTCATTACCACTGTTGGAGCCACAGCCATGAAGGATTGACCTTAACCATGTACCCTGTTAAAGGACGAACACAATACAACGAAATGCATTTATTGTATTTGGGAAGAAATCATTCATGGGCTTAGACATTTTGAAGTAATGAATAGACAACTTTCTATTTACATTCTCGCAAAACATGCCTACTAGTCCTACTAGACCTTCAGCAAATGGCATTAACATCTAAAAAACTACCTATTAATCCTAAACCAAGACCTTCAGCAGGAACCATTAAAATGCAGAAACAAAAACAGAAAACTAAGCTATTTCTGTCTAAGCAGCTTCAAATGTGAGAAAGAATCATCAGTGGATGATTTATCATATCCCAGGTAGTGCCGTTCAGTCTACTTTTCCATTACTTTCTCATTCCTTCAGTTATCCACTTCTTTCTGTGTTAAACCAAAATGAACCGTTTCAACTTTCAATCAACGCATCGCCATCAAGGTGCGAACTTTGTTTTCTCTCTCTGCCTTCTTAGCAGTGGGTGTCCTCTTTAGTCTCCGGAATTCTTCCATCACGACCTTCTCAACTTGGTCTATTGAGTTCAAGAGTTTCTTCTGTGGGGTCAGGACATCAGATCCTCCAGCAACCTGATTATCAATACCAAGCAAAGATTTGGCCAGATAGCCGACAGGTGGTGGGCAAGCCTTATTAGCAACTTGATTTGGAGAGAGAACAGAGAGGCTATGCTCGAGGGGAGAACATGAAACAGGTAGGTTAGAGTCATGAATATTCAACTCCTGTGGTGAAGGGCTGATAAGTCGTTGGCTTTCAGCCTCTCTCAGGCGAGCATTTCTCCTTTCGACAGCCTAAAGAAACATAAAAATACAGAATTCAGACTCGGACCCAACAAGGAAGAAGAGACCAAAAAGGATGAATGAAAAATAAATCTGCAAAAATGCACCAAATGCATGAGAAAAAGATGTTCGACAGAATTTGTACCACAACTAAATTCAACAATGTACCCTGGTTCAACGTCACGATCTAAAAGGCAACAGTGATTTCAGTAATCATCAAAGGTGCATCTGAACCTTTTCTGCCTAGATTGAAAGAATAACTAGTGGATATTACATTTTGTAAGCTATTTTCGGCCATTCTCAATATTGGGGCGATCCAGAATAGATTGAAGGGAAAGGAGGGAATAAAAGTTTCAGGAAAGAAGCAATAAAAAGTTCAGGAAAATATCAAAATAAAGAAACAGTGAGACCAGGAAGAAAATTTACCCGTATAATAGAAGTAATGTCGCGAAGAGGCCTCCTGGGGCACCAAGAAGGCAGAGGAGTGGTTGCAGCACGTCCTCGGCTTCGGCCACTTCTCGCCGCCGGAGTATTCTGTCGCCCCAACAACGGAGACCTGTGTGAAATCCGGCCACGCCCATTTGCCGACCTTGGAGTACCATAAGCCGCCCTTCCAATATTGACGCCCCGTGAAACCACTGTAGCTCCCACCCTTGCCGTGCGTTCCGGTAAAGCATCCAACCTCGCAGTTCCCCGGGAAATTGGAAAACCGATGAAGTCTCGACCATCGGAACTACCCAGTCTTGAAGGCGAGCCGAACAAGTTTGCTGCACCTCCGTCACCGAATCTTAAAGGGGAGCCAAACAAGACCCGTCCATCGCCGTTGCTGATTCTTGCAGGAGAACCAAACAGCCTCCCCCCTTGTTCCATATCGAGCGGATCCGCAGCCGATCGGCGACGAACAAATAACGACGCTGTGGGGTCCGGTCTGATTAACCTGTCTCTTGATTCCGGCATTGTTATCTTTGTCTAAAACAAGAAAATTTATAAGAATGCGTATTACTATTTCCGACGAACAAAGAATCAGATTTCCGATAACATACGCAAATCTGAAAACCTATTAAGAAAATCAAACAGAAAGGAGGAGAAGATTTGAAAACCGGAGACTACCTTGCTTCAGTTCTTGAGGATCTGGAGTTCACGATTGGTGGGGTTGAAGAGGAGGACGAAGTAACGTTTTAATGGCTTCCTCTACAGCTGAATCTGAAATTTGGAAAAGCTTCGAGAGAGAGAAAGAGAGAGAGAGAGAGATGAAAGCGTGAAATTTGAAAATTAAAAAGAGCGGCTGAATTTTGAAAAGCTAAAACTAAACCCGGGTTAACACTTAACACAGGTCTACGACTCAACGTTGGTTATCGCTTGGAGCGTTGAGAGTGAGTCCCGTCGTCCTGGGAATGGCCGAATGGGATGGCAATTTTGAATTTTCCCATCCCCGCCGGCTACCCGGCTGGTCGGTTCGGGTCGGGTCGAGGATGGAAATTGTTTGGCGGTGGCAGGGACGGGATTGGGTCAATCGGGTTGAGTCGGACCGTGTTGGGGATCCCCGATCAAGGATGGGGACGGGGTGGGTAGTAATGCGTCTCGGCCTCCAATATTATGCCGTTTGGCATGTACTCTTAGAATGATCTTTTTGAGTCTTTCTGCATACGTCTTTTGGTATTTTCAACTTGTGGTTATCAAATCAAATGGAAAAGGATCAGTTTTTACTTTTGAACTTATGGGAGCCCCTAAAAACCGCATGGAAAGATTTGCCAAACACCATCTATATATTAAGACCATGCTTGATCGAGAGATTGAGAGTGCTTAAAAATAAGTGTTTATTCAAAATAATTGCTTATTTTGGCCATTAAGCACTTATTGGAGAACATCTCATCCTCTGCATAGTATTACGTAGGGAGAGATGTTCCTAATTCACAGGGGGTAATGTATTGTGGGTAGGCGTGGGCAGCTGGAGTCGATTGAGGCCCTGTTTGATGAAATACTTGTTCACAAGTCTTCTTAAAAGTACTTATTTTAACAATCCTTTAGGCTGTTTTGTAACTCACTTTTCAAATCACTTGTTATGTTTTTAAGTACTTATTGGGGTGGGAATGCTTGATAAGCTACTTTCCCCATAAGCGTTTATATTTATTCAAATGACATTTTTAACCCTCACTTTACTTGTACATATATACAATACTTTTCACATGTTATACTATACATTTCAACTGAGAGCCCACGTGGATCCCCACATGGCTGTCATGTGGATCCAATTAATAATAATAATAATAATAATAATAATAATAATAATAATAAAATTATCATAATAATAATTATAAATAATGTTAATAATTAATATTAACAAATAATGAATAATATTGATAAATAACAAAATACTACCAAAAAGTACTTTCAAGGCGTAATTTACACAAAATACTTCTAGAAAGCACTTTCAAGGTGTAGTTTACACAAAATACTTTCAGAAAGTACTTTCAAGATGCAGTTTTCACAAAATACTTCCAAAAAGTGCATTTAAGGCGTAGTTTAAACAAAATACTTTCAGAAAGTACTTTTAAGGCGCAGTTTTCACAAAATACTTCCATAAAGTGCTTTTAAGGCACAATTTATACAAAATACTTCCAGAAAGTACTTTTAAGGCATAGTTTTCACAAAATACTTTTAGAAAGTACTTTTAAGGCGCAGTTTTCACAAAATAATTCTAGAAAATACTTTTAAGGCACAGTTTTCACAAAATACTTCCAGAAAGTACATTAAAGGCGTAATTTTCACAAAATACTTTCAGAAAGTACTTTTAAAACGTAGTTTTCACAAAATACTTCCAGAAAATACTTTTCAAGCACAGTTTTCACAAAATACTTCTAGAAAGAATTATTCATGACTGCATTTTATTATTTTTTTTTACATAAGTGCATGTTTATACCATCCTACCTCACACCATAGACAAATATCATGGCCTAGGCCTATTTGACATTGGCCTTGGTTGGGCCATAGGCTGAAATGGGCTTGGGCTTAGACTTCCTTGGCCTTGGCAGATTTTGGATGTGGGTTGGAATGGTTTGGACCCAAGGTTACAGCCGGCCTATATGGCCTTGGCCGAGTTGGGCTAAGCATGGAATTGGTTTGAGATGAGCTTGGGCCTAAGGTGGGCTTCTAGATTGGAATGGGCTTAAGATTCTAGGTGGCAATGAGCTTAGGTTGACATTTTGACACTTTAGTTGGACTAACTAAGGGGATATGGGCTTGGACCTAGGTTTAGTTCTCAAAGAAAATCTCCAAAGAATAAATACCTAAAGCCAAGTGTATGAATTATGATCAGAAATTTCTGGGATTTTCAACTATCCATGAAGTTAGGTAACCCTTAGTTGACCTCTTAATGTTAGCAGTTGCTTTGGCTCAATTGTTAAGCCCTAATCCTAAGGACTAGTTATCATCACTGGTTTTTGTTTCACAGTTTTATGTTTTATTATTGATGATTTCATAATTTTAGATTTCCAATGAGAGATCTATCATAATTCATAATAGATTTTAAACATTTGAAACAAATCTTTTTCAATTTGTACTGAAACAACCAATAACAACATCAAACGATCAAATACCAATAAAAATAAGATCAATATGTGATAAAAATAAAAGTCAACTTTTATGAGGATGGGAGAAGGTCCGGTGGGGCACAACCCAACCTGAATTCAACTTTGGGTTAGGATTGCCTAGATCAGTTGAAAGTTGGGTAGGGTTAGGATTAGGTTCAGGGGTTCAAAGCTGGTTTTTTCTTTACACAAGGTGCTGGCAATGGACAAGTTCTGAAGAGTTCTCTGTCAAGCAAATTACTAGTTCATTTCAGCCCAGCCCCTGGCATAGAAATTTCTAGTTCTGAAGAGTTCATTTTAGCAAATAGCAAGTTTATCTCTAATAAGTTGCATATTTGCAATTGATCAAATCTTTTCAGCATGGAAGTATAAATTCAGCTAATGCAACCAGAAAATAATTAAGGACATATCAGAATGAAGAATGGTGAATTTTTGCTCTAGGAAAATGTGAAAATGTTGAAAAGAATAAGAATTCTTGTGAAATTAACATTGGAATGTCGTCATTCTTTTTGAGTGATTTCTAAACCCTGAGTATTGTAAAGAAAAGAGGTCTGAATTTACCTATTTCTAGCTGTAAGATGTGGAGAAGAAACTTGCTTTGAAAATAGGTAGGCTTCCAGTGGTCAATGCCAAGACTTTAGACTCCTACTTACACACAAATCAGAAATTAGAACATTGAACAATTAGAAACTTGCTTTGAAATAGGTAGTTTTTCAGTGGTCAATGACAAATCTAAAGAGTGTCCCTGAATCAATTAGAACATTGAACAGATCTTCCTCAAACATTGAACAGTTGAGGGATCCAGATTCCGGAGTGTCCCTGAATCAATTAGCCGCACTGTTATCGTACAGGTCAAGAACTGTGTAGCCTATTGAGAAATTCTAGCTAAAATAGGAATTCATGCAACTCTTGCATCCCTCAAACATGGAGGGACCCATGAAAAAGTTGGACATGTCGTTTAGTGGGTTTCACACACTGTACGTAGGGAAAAGAAATCCACAAGAAAGAAGAATAACTGAAGAAGCAAAACAGATTTTCCATGAGGTTATGTGCTTTTGAGGATAACGGCCATCAATTACAAGTGCATAAGACCAATTAATGCAGCAGTCTTTTGATGTAGTTGAAGTTGATCTCTAAATCTGGGTTAGGGCTCTAAGCAAATCATTATCAAACCTTTTTCGAGGTCTTTGTCCAGTTTCAAGTTAAAAAAACCAAACTTACCTCTTGTCGCCGGTGGCTGGATGGTGAGAATGTCGCCGTTCAAACAAGGGAGTTCAAGTGTAAATCTGTGAAGAACAGGGAGTTCAGGTTAGAAAAAAAACCAAAACAAATGATTAAAATGAGAACCACAAACTTCAGAAAATAGGAGGAAGTGGCCAAACGATAAGTCCGCCGGCCACTGTTCCTCACCGCTGATCGTCATTGGTGGACCTACCAACTAGTGCACCGCTGCTGCTAGGATTTGAGGATCGAATGAGTGGAGAAGGGAGAGGTATAACCTCGCTGGGGTGATGGAGGCCCATCCCAAGGCCCACATCACCTTAGGGGCGGCAGCTCATAGGATAAGGATAAGGATAAGGTTAATTCAAGAAAGGATAATTCAAGAAGGGATAATTCAAGAATTCAAGACTCATCAAGAATTCAAGAATTCAAGACTCATCAAGAATTCAAGATCCATCAACATTTCCAAGAGTTCAAGATAATCCAAGACTTCCAAGATTCATGCATGGAGAAGATCAAGCCAAAGAATTCGATCCTATCAAGACCAAGATCAAGAAGAATTTGATCCTATCCAGATTAGATGTTTTGATATCTATCTTAGTTGTTCTTTCCTAGTTCTTCTACAATTTCCAGATGTACTATAAATGTTGTTCTTTCCAAGTTAATACACACTTCAGATTTACACTTCAGATTTTCTCTTCAATTCTCGCCACCTTTTCTCTCTCCTCTAGATATTTTCTCTCTTTCTTGTTTCGCTAGAAACTTGGTTCGCCCGGTGCTTGCATAGCCAGCCCGGTTTATTGCTTCCACGCTGCGTCAAGTGGTATCAGAGCAGGGAATTCGCCCAATCAGATGACCAACCAAGACGGTAGCAGTCGCAACCCACCCCGTGACGGAGATCAGGGATTCCCAGCTGTTTGGAGAGCAATCGAAGAGCAGCACACAGCCACACGTAACATCGAATAGCAGCTGGCAAAGATGGTTGAACAACTATGAACCTTGTTACGGGAGGTTGTTCCACGGAACCGGGAAAATCCACATCCAATCGAAAGAGACGACCACGACAGACCGCCCGTCAACGCTGCATCTCGGCGTCCAGTTCTTGACGATGACAATGATGATGAGTTGGAATTTGGTGGTGCTCCAGTTTTTCCCGACAATGACAGAAATGGCAGAAATTGGCACAATCAAGGTAATTTCAATCCCCGTAGGAATAATGATGAATTTAAACTCAAAGTAGATATTCCTACTTTTAGTGGAGATCTTAGCATAGAGGGACTTCTAGATTGGATCACAGAAGTCGATCGTTTCTTTGAGTACATGGAGATACTAGAGGAACGAAGGGTAAAATTGGTAGCTTTCCGATTAAAGAGAGGCGCATCTGTTTGGTGGGAACGCCTAAGAGAGACCCGGATCAGAGAAGGAATGGGTCATGTTCGAACCTGGAGGCGCATGAAACAGCTTATAAGAGGTAAATTTTTACCCCCAGATTATGAACAGTACATGTTTGAATCTTACCAACGGTGTGCACAAGGTGCTCGTAGTGTTAATGAATATACATCCAAATTTTTAAGATTAGCTGAAAGAAATCAATTATCTGAAAGTGATAACCAGCAGGCAGCCCGTTATCTGAGCGGTTTGAGACCGTCTATCAGAGATAAAATTGGTGTACAGATGGTTCTTAGTGTGCAGGAAGCAAGGAACCTAGCCTTGAAAGCAGAATTGATGTTCCAAGAAAAGGCCCGTAGTGATAATTATCGCCGGTACAGCGGGAGCGACAACAGACCGGCAACTGTCGACAGAAACAAATCAGCTCCAGTAGTACAACCTTCTCACCTGGCAAGTACAACTAACGCCGGTAAAGCCATCACAAGAGGACATACTCGAGGTAACCCTTCCAACCCTCCTAAATCCAGTAATCCCTATGCAAAGCCTGTTCTTCTTAAATGCTTTAAATGTAATGAGGTTGGACATAGGTCCAGTGACTGCCCCAGAAGGAAGGCAGTTAATATGGTGGAAAGGGAGGAGGAAGAAGATGTGGAGGAGGAAGTATATTGTAGACCTGATGGGGAAGATGATGAGGGTCCATACGAACATGAAGAGTATACTTGTGTTGTGAGGAAATTAATGTTGTCTCATAAAAATAAAGATACCTCTCAAAGGCACAGATTGTTCCGTACCAGATGTACTGTCAAGGGTAAATTATTGATAGTGGCAGTCAAGAAAATATTATTTGCAGGGATGTAATACAAAAGTTACAACTACTTCCTGAAAAACATACAAACCTATACACAATTGGGTGGATTAAGGAAGGAGGTGGCATACGGGTGGAGGAACGCTGCAAGGTACCATTTTCTATTGATAAGTATAATGATGAAGTATATTGTGATATTGTAGACATGGATGCTTGCCATATTTTGTTAGGTAGGCCTTGGCAATTTGATACAGATGTAAGACGCTTCCATGGGTTAGCAACTTTCTACAGGCGATTTATTAAACATTTTAGCAGTATTGTAGCTCCCATCACTGAATGTTTGAAAAAGGGAAAATTTCAATGGGGAGAAGAGCAAGAGCAAAGTTTTGCTCTCATAAAAGAAAAGTTATGTACTGCTCCTGTCCTTGCTTTACCAAATTTTGATAAACTGTTTGAAGTTGAATGTGATGCAAGTGGAGTTGGTATAGGGGTTGTATTGTCCCAAGAAAAGAGACCCATTGCTTTCTTCAGTGAAAGATTATGTGAAGCCAAGAGAAAGTGGTCCACTTATGATAAAGAGTTCTTTGCATGCTAGATGGTCTGCTTTCCTTGACAAATTCCCATACAAAATTGTGTACAAGGCTGGACAACAAAATAAAGTGGCCGATGCCCTTACTAGAAGAATAGCCATCATCAAGACCCTCAGTATGGAGATTGTGGGTTTTGAATGCCTAAAAGACCTATACGCTCAGGATGAGGACTTCCAACAGGTGTGGGAGAAATGTGTGAATCGACAGCCAGCAGATGATTTCTACATTCATGATGGGTTCCTTATGAAAGGGGAACAACTATGCATCCCTTGCATCTCCCTCCGTGAGAAGATCATCAGGGATCTACATGGGGGTGGACTAGCAGGACACGTGGGAAGGGATAAGACAATTGAAGCAGTTAAGGGGCGTTATTACTAGCTGAAATTGAGGAGGGATGTGGCCACCATTGTGAGTATGTGCTATATTTGTCAGACAGCTAAGGGATAAACCCAAAATACTGGTCTCTACATGCCCCTACCCGTTCCTACTGCTATTTGGGAAGACCTGTCCGTGGATTTTGTGCTAGGCCTGCCAAAGACCCAAAGAAACATGAACTCCGTCTTCGTAGTGGTTGATAGGTTCTCTAAAATAGCTCACTTCCTCCCATGCAAGAAGACAGCAGATGTCTCAGCAACAGCCAAATTATTTTTCAGGGAGATTGTCTGTCTACATGGGTACCCAAGACTATTACATTAGATCGAGACACAAGGTTCCTAAGTCACTTTTGGATGACCCTATGGAGGTTATTTGATTCGTCACTAAATTTCAGCAGCACAACCCATCCGCAGACAGACGAACAATCCGAGGTGGTAAACCGGACCCTTGGTAACTCGATTCACAGTATATGTCGAGAGAGACCAAAACAATGGGATTTCGCCATTGCACAGGCTGAGTTCGCCTATAATAATGTAGTACAAAGTTCTACAGGCAAATCTTCATTCTCCATTGTCTACATGAAGGCTCCAAATCATGCATTGGACCTAGTAAAATTACCCAGAGTACCCGGTGTCAGTGCCTCCGCAGAATTGATGGTGGACCAGATCCAATCCGTCCAAGAAGCCGTGAAGCAGAAACTAGAGCAAACTAGCGCCAAGTACAAGTTGGAAACAGACAAGCATTGTCGGCCCCAAGTATTTGACGTAGGTGACGAAGTTATGGTATTCTTGAGGAAGGAAAGGATTCCCGTGGGAAAATACAGCAAGTTGCAGCCTCGAAAGTACGGTCCATACAAGATCATGAAGAAAATCAATGACAATGCCTATGTCGTGGACCTACCAGATCATATGGGTATCTCCAAGACCTTCAATGTTGCTGACATCCATCGCTACCTGCCAGAGATGACACTTGCCTATCCCAGTCACGACTCGAGGTCGAGTTCTTTCCAAGTGGGGGAGAATGATGGAGGCCCATCCCAAGGCCCACATCGCCTTAGGGGCGGCAGTTCATAGGATAAGGATAAGGGTAAGGTTAATTCAAGAAAGGATAATTCAAGAAGGGATAATTCAAGAATTCAAGACTCATCAAGAATTCAAGATCCATCAACATTTCCAAGAGTTCAAGATAATCCAAGACTTCCAAGATTCATGCATGGAGAAGATCAAGTCAAAGAATTCGATCCTATCAAGACCAAGATCAAGAAGAATTCGATCCTATCCAGATTAGATGTTTTGATATCTATCTTAGTTGTTCTTTCTAGTTCTTCTACAATTTCCAGATGTACTATAAATGTTGCTCTTTCCAAGTTAATACACACTTCAGATTTTCTCTTCAATTCTCGCCACCTTTTCTCTCTCCTCTAGAGATTTTCTCTCTTTCTTGTTTCGCTAGAAACTTGGTTCGCCTGATGCTTACATAGCCAGCCCGATTTATTGCTTCCACGCTGCATCAAGGGGTATTTTGGTCATTATAAAAATTTGTTAGGGGCTGGTTCGTCCTATTATTTTGGAGAAGTACTTAAAAAAAAGCCAACTTGAAGCCATTTTTTCAAAGTACTTCTTTAAAAAAAATACTTGTTTCCCACTTTTTTGCCAAACACCCATAAGTACTTAAAAACCACTTAATGTGTGGTCCCGTGTCTTAAAAGAAGTACTTCTTTTAAGTGTTCTCAAACACTACCTGAGAGTGCTTAAAAATAAGTGTTTATTCAAAATAAGTGCTTATTTGGGCCATTAAGCACTTATTGGTATTTGGGAAATAAGTCTGAAATAAGTGCTTATTTTAAAAATAAGGGCTTATTTTTTAAGCCCAAATTTCCACCTTTTTTTAAGTGCTTATACAATAAGCACTTATTCAATTTTTTCTTCCAAAATTATCTCTAGTTGAATTTTAAAATACCACTTATAAAATTATCCCTACTTGAATTTTATAAAACGTACTTTTATGAAAGCACTTTGAAAGTACTTTTACAAAAGCATTTTTTAGAAAGTACTTTTATGAAAGCACTTTTATAAAAGTACTTTTACAAAATAACTTTTAAGAAAGTACTTTTACAAAAAACACTTTTATGAAAGCACTTTTACGAAATCACTTTTACGACTTTTACAAACGTATTTTTATAAAGTGCTTTCATAAAAGTACTTTTGTAAAATTGCTTTCATAAAAGTGTTTTTATAAAATGTTTTTGTAAAAATGCTTTCATAAAAGTACTTGCATAAAAGTGTTTGTATAAAAGTAATTTAATAAAAGTACTTTCAAAAGGGTATATTTTGAAAAATTGAAAGAAAATGAAGGAAAAAATAGTCACAAATGTTTATTTAAGTGCTTATTAGAGAAAAATACTACGTACCAAACGTCCAATAAAAAATAAGCACTTGAAAAAGTTGAGTGCCAAATGTAAATAAGTGCTTATTTGAATAAGCACTTGTTTTTAAGCACTTATTTTTAACTTAAAGCACTCTCAAACATAGCCTAAATAAGATAAAAGACTTAAACACACCCTGAGTTTCTAAAAATTGACTTAAATATATCCTAAATTTTTAAAATTGACTTAAATATACCTTGTGGGTGACTCCATTGGACTTAATCATACCCTCCTTCGTTAAAATATAACATGTGAGCTAATAAAAAATTTTAAAAGCTAATTTTGCCCTCCAGTCCTCCGTGTGGTGTGATCTTTTGCTTCCTCTTCTTCAAACGAGAAAAAAGGGAAAGAGAGTGGGAGAAGAAAAGATAGAGAAAAGTTAGATATGTTGAGAACACAAATATACACCGGATGTACCATTCCTTAATCAATTCCTCTCTCTCTCTCTATCTCTCTCTCTCTACTTTGTTAGAGATGGTTTGGCTATATAAACTCATGGCTTTCTCTTCTGTACGAGTTGCAAAAACCAATGTTTAGGAAATTGGACTAGACTGACCTATCGGATCAGTTGAACCTAATCAGAGACTTAGCCGATTCAGTCACACCCCAATAACCTTATTTGTTAGAAACCCATTGAAAACCGGTTGACTAATTGGTTAAACCGAAAAACAGTAAATTGGTCTCGGTTTCATGAAACCACCCAGACCATTAAACAATTGAAATTTTAAAATGTGTTTAACAAGACTTACATCTCTTATGTTATTTAATGACTCTTCATTATATATATGTGTGTGTAAAAATTATAAAATATATTATATATAGTATTTATAGAACCTGTAGTATACATACGTATAGGCCATGTCACCACAGTTTGACCTCCAGCTCAACCCTAATTGAATCTCTAACCCCTGAACCTCTCCCTTCTCCGGTTCTATGACTGGCCCAGTTGTATGAACATTGACAAAAACTATTGTTTGTCAGATTTTTCAGAAGGGAGATAGTTGAGTTTAAATTCGCTCCTTCATGGGGGAAGAATGCGCCCCTTTGAGTGCCTAGAGAGGCAATGGACAAAATTCAAAAATACTTATTAAGTATTCCACTATTCTAAGTTTCTTGTGGTTGCCCGTCCAAACTAATGGAGGATTTGTTGAGCTCTTGATTTGAAAAGAGCAAGACAATCAGGGCCATCCAAGATCAGCATTTGAATTAAAAAGAGTGATAATAAAAGAATACTGAGTTGTGTTGCTGGTAGAATAAGCTAACATTGACGACCAAGCATGTTGAATAGCCACCAATTTCAGAGGCACCTAGCTTACATTATTTGCCTTTGATAATGGATCTTTGACATATGAGCACATTGTCCAATCTCCGACACACTAGATGGGTCTTTGAAATATTAGCACACCAGATGTACTATTCCTTCACAGTGGCTTGTTGAATGGTGGTTGAATCAGATTTCTAGCCATGAGTATTGTTTTGGTGGTGGTGATGTCAACGATGATTGGTTCTTGTTGGGATGATGTGTTTGCCGTGGGCCGGAGGATATTGAGCTGAAAGGAGGTGCAGCCCGATATGCCCACCATCCAAATTGAACACAAGTAAAGGTAAATTTTTCTTAGATATCTTCGATTCTTTTCGAAAATTTGAAAGAAAATGAAGGGTAAGATAGTCACAAGGTATATTTAAGTCTATTTTAGAAACTCAGGGTATGTTAGAGTATTTTACCCTATTAAATATTACTTACATTATATATATGATATGGTTTATACTTATTTAAAATATTATTTATATTTTAAAATTTTCTTTTATTTTAAATAAAACCTAATTTAAAAAAAAAACATTTAATTAAAAATTTCAAAGACTCTGGTCTCCACAGGGATTAGGGATGGAGGGTAACATTTATCCTTGGAAGGGGTTGAGGATGGGGACAGGGATTTGTTTCAAAATTGAAGTTGGGGGGAATATGATCCCCACTCTTAAAAGTTAAAAAGATATTATTTGTTTTCAAGGACTCGGGTCTCTGTAGGGACTAGGAATGGAGGGTAACATTTATCCTCGGTAGGGATCGAGGATGGGGACGAGGATTTGTTTCAAAATTGGAGTTGGGGGGAATATGATCCCACTCTGAAAAGTTGAAAAGATATTATTTGTATCTGAAATCTGAAAAGAATCATAGATGTTTTTCTACTTTTTAAGGCTCTTAATAGATAAGTTCGTTTGTGTTGAATCAATCCTTAAGCATTTGAAATTCCCTGAGTTTACTATTTTACCCCTAAAACAGACTATTTGGTAAAAATTATAAAATAATAAAAATAATTTATTAAAATCAAAATAATATTGAAAATTTTGAATAAATTCCAATGGAAATAAATAAAATATGTAATCAGCCTTGTCGATCTTTCCATCGATCTATCCGTTCAAAAATTCCCATCAATTGAAATTCCCTTCGATCGATCTTTTCGGTGCATAGTGGCCACGGCCATTACAAATTCAATTCAATTTTTTTTCAATAAAAAATAATGGACATAAATTTTATTCCATCTAATCAAAGTAGAATCATATTAGTAACCAACCCTCAAGGAAAAATAATATAAATTGATGGAGGACGATTTGGCCTGACCTACGAAACGACGACACGTGGACACTGACTCAGCATAAGCGATAGCTCAGCATTGTCGCCCAGTACAACCAAGTAATGGGCCCATAAGGCAGCTTGCTACATCGTAGCACACAAAAGGAGGAGTTCGACACAACGCGAGCTTCGGGTTCCCTGAGCTACCTCTAAAGGGATATTCCGAGGCAACTTTAGCTCGCGAGTTAAGAAAACCAGCTCGCTCGAGCTCCCAAGTAGACAAGTCATCTCGAGGACCAATTCTACTGAGGGTACTCTTGAAGTATTCCGAGCTCGTTGCAAAATATCTTGCGAATGGGCCGCACGAGCATTCCTCAGGAAGCTTCTATCTGGCAGGTCGTACCGATAAGACTGTGCCACATCCCTTATTGACGGCGCAATCCCTGTCCTTTCGACAGTCTGCACCCATGTCTCTCAGCAGGCGGAGGCGTGCCTTTCACTTTGGAGACGTGTCACTCACCCGAGTGAGGAGTGCGTCACAACGGCCACCTGCGCAGCCCTGGTAGGTAACGGCTGTGGCAGGGGCCCAGTGGCGGTTATGCCCGATCTGACAAGAACGCCCCTAAAAAAACCCTCAGGGCAGAAGAGAAACTGCTTCTTGAGACCTCTAATCTCTCGAGTATAGTGATAAAAGCGTGACCTACACTCTTAGCTACCAACTCTTCTTTTCCTTCTTTCTTGCGTTCTAACTTAAGCATTGGAGTATTCCCACCAGGTAAAATCCCCGGAAATCCTCCCTTTCCATCTTCTCAGGTGCCGTCCGTTACCAACGAGGAGCCAGTTAGCAGCCATCTAGGAATGCCCGGATCGTGCCGCATCATAAATATTCCCAGAACAATTTACAGGTCCAAATGCCATTAAAGTTTAAACCAAGTAGAAATGAGAAGAAAGATAATCAATCAAAAAACAACGTCCGCCAATTACCTAAAATGATCAGATTACGTTATCAATTAAATGACATTTTTTACAGGAAATCAATCATTGTAAAGGGATCCCTCTATGTTCTTTGAGAGAAAAGAACATCATAGTGAGAGAGAGAGAGAAAAAGATTGCCACTATTGAGAGTTGCAACAACGATTGAAACTGTTATCAAATGCCACCTAAACGTCTACAACAAATTAGATGAAAGCCAAAAAAACTTAGATCCAAGTTTGATTAGTAATATTCGGATTCAAATGGAATCTTATCCATCATTTCTTCGTTTGGAATAGAAAAGTGGCATTGATTGCATATTATGAATAAATTAATTTCCATGAGACTTGACTTGGGATGATAATTTCATCTCAGCCAAGAAATTCCAGGCATGGGCCTAGGTTTTATGTTCAATCCCAATCCAAGCCCACATAAAATTAAGTATATATATATATAACATGAAATTTACAAATTATAATATATATTATATGTAATATTCTATATTATGTAATGTATAAAATAAATTTATATGCATATTATATGCTATTCAATATAAAATATTATATATTTGTAGTATTTTATATATAAAAGACATAGGTCCAGGATCAAGTCCAGCTTGGCCATGATCACCCCTAAACTTGATTCAAGTACACATAAAAGGATAAACTATTGAAACCTCCCCTGAATTTTCTGACCGTTGTTAAAACCTCCCCTGAAGTTTGGTAATTGCAGTCACTTCCCATGAACTTTCTAACATAGTCGCAAGTAGACCCCCTTTGTTAAAATCCTCTAACAAAGAGGCACAAAATGTCCAAAATATCCAAGCAAATATTTATTGAGACTGGTTTCTATAGAAAAACAATACAAACTTTATGAACAACAAAAAAGAGAGTTTGAAGTTGTAGTTTTACCTTTAAATGATTGATATAAAGGGCAAATTTGGAAAATAAATCAATTTCGTAAAAGAGATTGGAAGGGATTGAGGTAGCGATTGATATGAAGAGAAAAATTGGAAAATAAACATTTTTGTCAAAAGTAACAGCATGGGTATTTTGAACATTTAGTGTCTCTTGTTAGAGGATTTTAATAAAGGGAATCTACTTGCAACTGTGTCAGAAAGTTTAAGGGAGGTGATTTCAATTATCAAACCTCAGGGAAGGTTTCAGCAGTGGTCAAAACCTTTAGGGGAGGTTTTAGCAAATTACCCTAAAAAAATGTCATTATTCAATGTGAGTCCCAATTATATGTGGTCTTGGGTAGGGGTATAATTGGGTTGAACCCAGCTACATCCACAATTCTACATCCCATCTGCCTATCAAATTTTTGGGTTCTAATTTGATTTGAAATCCAATATGTCTGAATGGGATTGGATTAAGATTTCATGTTTTCATTTGCATTTGAATTGTTGTGCTAAAAATGACAAAATTAGAAAAAAGTCAGAAAAAATAATTGTTTTTAATGTATACATGTATAATTAATGTATATAAATACAAATATTAAATTTATTAGAGAAAATTTCACTTTAGTACCTGAACTTTGGGGGTAGTGTCAAGTTACTACCCGAACTTTCAAACGTGTCACTACAGTACCTAATCTTTCAAAAAGTGTCAAGTTGGTTCCTGCTGTTAACCAACCGTCAATTATTTGTTGAAAATGTCAAAACTACCCTTCAAAAGAAGACATTGTTTATTGTCTTCTACTTTGAGACTGAACCGGTTGAGGTGTTTGAGATTCTAGACTAATTAATGAAGTCATTGTCTTCTACCTTTAGATCGGAAACACATTCTTGTCTAATTATTTCTTTGCTTTTAGTTATTGTTTCCCTCATTCATATTTCATGTTTTTTCTCTCTTTATTTTTGAAGATAACCGGTTCAGTCTCAAGATAGAAGACAATGAATAGTGTCTTCTTTTGAAGGGTAATTCTGCATCTAACAAGGTGTAGAAAATTTGAAAAAAAAACAAAGCTTTTCAAGAAAACAACATTACTACATCTAACAAGGTGTAGCATCAAATCCATGTTCCCCTTACAATTCTATAATGTATAAACAAGTAATAGTTAAACTCAAAGATTTTGGTGAATAAGCAACTCAATGATTATCGAGTGCCTTGAGTATTTATATATATTTGTAATTTACAAGAGATAAGTACAGATGTGAAACAAACGTTTGAATTTGAAAATATACAATAGATATGCATAGCACCCCAAATTAGAACATTATCACTTGTGTGACGTGGAGTTGTCCCTTACACCCCCCTCAAGTGAAATAGTGGTATGACAGTGAGCTTGGATCGGAGTTCCTCAAAGCAAAGTGCAAGTAGAGGTTTGGTTAGGATATCAATGGGCTGGTCAGCACTACAAATGAATTGCGCCTTTAGGGAACCATCTTCAACACGTTCACAAATGAAATTGATGTTGTGCGATCCGATCACTTCTAACTGGCCGAAACTTGGCTCCTAATTGGCGATGGAGGGTATCTGAGGAGAAGGATGAGATGAAGAATCCCCGGGGATCTCGCCTGGCGGGAACACTCCAATGCTTAAGTTAGAGCTCTGTAAGAAAATGGAGAATATGGAAGAAGCTAAGAATGAAGAAAGCACAGAGATTGAGATTACCCTGGCCCCTTGGGGGCTGTGGTCCTTTTATAACGAGCCTCTACCAAATCAGGCGCAACCACCACTGCCAGATCGAGTGCAACCGTCACTGTCCTTCTATGACAGCCACTGTTTTCGGGGCTGAGGTGGCAGGCGCGGGCTGTCTCTACAGGATGCGTACCTATCAGGTATGAGACACATTTCAGAGGAGGCAGGTACGACGTCGCCTGCCAAGAGGCAGGGGTGCAGCCTCCAGGTTCGGCAGGTGTTGTCAGAGAGATATTTTCTGGACCTTCGGACTATCTTGAGCCGAGCTGCATTCTGTCGAGCTTCCTGATGCCGAGGTACTAGGTTGGGCCGAGCTACTATCTACCTGAGGCGCATCCCCAACAGAGGAGCCAAGGGCTCCGGCTCGTGGTGTCCCTACTTCGGGACACCCAAGTCGGATCGGGGTTTTCTCTTGGGAAAGGCTTAGAGCTCATCGGGAAGAGCTCGGGACCCAGGAGGAGCTCGGGCCCAGAGAGGAGTTCGGGCCCTGAGAGGAGTTTAGGATCTCCCACACTTGGTGGGAGTCAAGGTTGGCCGGGCGCTAATCCCCGGCGAGTCGCTTAACCCGCCGAATGACCAATGTTGGACTCGGCGGGTCCCTCCCGTTGAATCACGGTTGTGCTGTTAGGCTGAGCTGTTTGTCGAGCCAGGTCACACACATGTATCCCTGTGCTACGAGGTCGGGTCAAATCACCCTCCATCAGAAATGATAATCAAGTTCTATGTGCTTTCTCCTTACATGGAAGACTAGGTTGGCAGATAGGAAGGTGGCACCCCAAGTTGTCGCACAAAAGAGTAGGAGGAGAAGATAGGGTAACTCCAAACTCACGTAATAGCTTTTGGAACCAGACAAGATCAATAGTGGTAGTGGCTAACCTCCTATATTTTGATTCAGTGCTAGAACGGCCCATTGTGTGTTGCTTGCGTTAGCTCCAAGATATAATATTAGGCCCAAAGAAGATGATGTGGCCTCCTTGAGACCGTCTAATATCAATGCAAACAACCCAATTTGTGTCAGAGAATGCGTGAAGATCAAAATGTTTACAATGGGAAAGAAAAAGACTATGATTAGGTGTATCCTTAAGATAAAGGAGGATTCTTTTAACTACAACCCAATGATCAAAAATTTACAGACCATGTTAACTGAGAAGGATATCTTAGGTCTAGTGAGTGCGAGATATTGTAGGGAAGGTACTAGGCTCAAGTGTTGTTGGAGAGTAATGCATGGTATTTATCTACCATGGCAAGGCACCATCACAGGTCCTTGTTACCTGTGTATAACACGTGGGTTCAAATTCCTTCAATGAGCTAGCCAACATGGCATATTTTGGATTGGGGTTTAAAATACCAGCATGGGCCCATGTAACCATTGGATGAGTAGAACCACTTTGAGAGGTTATAGGAGAAGCAAAAGACGTCTGGCCCATAGAAGTAGTGTGCATTGGGCCCAATGAGATAGAATGGTCAATAGAGGGAGGTAAACCAGTTATATTAGGCCATGTATTAATGGACTGATGTGAGTGCTCTTCACTATTAGAGGTTGGTGGTGTATGGGAATGAAAGGGGAAGTTAGATTCGTTAAATACAACATTCCTGGAATTAAACCAACAACTTAAAGAGATATAGTAGCACTTGTAGCCCATCATAACACATTTTGTGGTTAGGAAGTCCATTTTGTGCTAACTATAAGGTCTAGTGTATGAGAAACTTGTATTTAGGGATAGTGCCAAAGAGTTTCTCCCAAAGAGAGTGAAAACCAATGGTTGAAAAAGGTAATCTATTGATAAGGTAAATAGTTGTTTCAAATGCATCAATCACTCCAATAAGTGGAACACGCCCATTGGATAAGAGTGTAAGGCCCATTTCAATGATGTGCCTGTGTTTTTGCTCTGCAAAACCATTCAGTGCATTTGAGTGAGGGCAAGACAAACGACGTACGATGCTGGTATCAAGAAGAAATTGCTTCAATGGTTATACTCAGAACTACCATCAGTATGTAAGTATTTAATCTTGTAGTCATGTAAATTTTCAACCATGTGGTTGAATTGCATAAAAATGGAGGGCACTTGAGATTTATTACGAATTGGATAAAGCCAAATATATCTGCTATAGTTATCAACAAAATGAGCATAATAACAGTGTCTGTGTATTGAAGGATGATGAACAAATTCCCATGCATTTGAATAAATTATTTCAAGTGGCATAGAAACAACCATAGAATTAGAAAGATAAGAAAGTTGATAACACTTCCTAAGTTGACAAGAATCACAAAATATAAGCTTCTTTGATGATGTAGGAAGACTAAATTTAGAGAGCATAAGCTTTCGCTAGTCGAGGGGTTGGATGACCCAGCCGCTAGTGCCATGGACGACCTAGCCACGTAGGTGGCACCTTGAGTTGGTAGAGCCCGTTCTTAACCCGTCCTCGGAAAAGAATTCTCTACGTCACTTTGTCCTTTACATAGAAGTCATGAGAGTCAAATTCAAAGAGTGCATTGTTGTCTTGATAGAATTGAGTGACTAATGGCAAGTTATGGGTAATGTAAGGAACATGCAAAATATCTTTAAGTAAATAAGAACTGCTTGAAGATTGAAAAGATGAGGAGCCAAAATGAGCAATATTCAAACCTACGCCATTGCCAATGATGATTTCAAGCCTGAGATCAGCGTTGTTGAGACATGGAGAACCCAACAAGGCAAGGAGCCTCTTGCAATTCTGAGCAATGTGTCCATAAGTATTGCATATCTGGCAGAGAACTTTTATATTACAGTTGTTGAGACGACTGTCATTGGTTGGACAGTGATTGTTGTGGTTATTGGCATTGTTATGTCCCTTGAAGTTGCCACTGGAGTTATTGAATGATTTCCTGGGACGATTGTTTTTGTTAGAAACATTTGAATTGGAAGAGGACGGACTGATGTTACCTAGCTTGCCATGAGATCTGTTGACAATGTGGGTAGAAGGTGACTGATTCAATTTAATTTGATTGCAACATTCAAGACGTTTATTATAAACTAAGCAACATGCTCTACACATCAGTTGCACTTAAGTCATCAAGATGGGTTGTTATCGTAACCACAAATGCATCATAATCTGGTCCCAAACCTCCTAACATATAGTGAATCAAGTCTGTATCACTAACATCATAATTTACAACTACCAATACATAAAAATGCTTTCGATCTTTTTTATGTAATCAGGCACAAATAGTGACCCCTTTTGGATATGAGACTTATTTGAAGAAGACAAGTGTCTTGAGAGTGTCGTCCATAGTGAATGAGAGGTTGTACATCCCACTACTTGTGCAAACACTGGTTTAGTGAGGAAAGAGAGTAACAAACTTAAGAAAAGTTGGTCTTGTTCAATCCATGTTATGTGCTCAGGATTCTGTGTGGAACAAGATGCTTCATCATCAATAGGTCAGGGAAAGGATATATCAACATAGCCATAAAGTTTATGGCCTTGGTGTGTAGGAACAGCCTATATAGTCCATAGTGTGTAGTTGTCCCATGTAAGTTTTACTAAAATGGTGTTGGAGAAGGAGATGAGTGAAACCAGTTGAGATTGTTGCTGTACAAAAGCAAAGGGAGAAAGTGATGAAGATCCATTGGTGTTCTCCATTGATGAGGAAAAGGAGACATGAATCCAATGACTCTAATATCAAGTTAAACTCAAAGATTTTGGTGAATAAGCAACTTAGTGATTATTGAGTGCCTTGAGTATTTATATATTATGTAATTTACAAAATATAACTACAGATGTGAAACAAACATTTAATTTGAAAATACACAAAAGATATGCACAATGCCCCAAATTAGCACGTTATCACTTGTGTTACGTAGAGCTCTCCCTAATAGTGATACCCCTGATTCCATTGCTTCTCTATACATACTACAATTACTGTCTTCCACTATCAAACCCCTTTTGTTCAAATTATCCACAATAAGATATATTTTCATTGAGATGCAGGTGTAAGTTTAAAGTCCCACATTAGAAAGAGATAAAGAATGCAAAGGAAATATACACAAATTGGCTTAAGCTTTTGGATTAAAAGTAATGTCCAACTCTGCACACATATACACAGCTCAATAACCATAGATTAGGATCTCCTACAAGCAGAAACTTTACACACTCTGTAAGCTGGAGCATCCAACTGCACCTTGGGAACATTTAAGTGTAGATGGATGCACTATGCACAAAGTTTCTATTTTCAAAATATCTAGGCTCCCCAACCACAATTACCTAAGAACATGTTAAATTGCCTATGGACATGTTAAAGGTAGCTTCCTCTTGGAAAACTTATTCAATTATTCAACCACTATCACCTAAGAACATGTTGATTAAAACCTTTCTTTTTTTTTTTAGGCAAAAGAACTTAAAAGCAATTTATTTAGGACCTACATGCTATAACCCTTAAAATTAGTCATATATTCATTCCCACCATTCTAAATGACTCACTTTGTAAGCTTGCACTATAATATTTCTCCAAATGGTCTTAGTTGACTATTTTTTTTTTCAGTCTTTAAGGTTGCCACTAACCAACAAGAGAATTATAGCAGATAAGGGAAACTTTTGGGCCCTAATGTCAATAAAAGTAATATTTTTAATAAAATTTCAAAAATATGTTAACTTTTTAAAAGTAATATCAAGTAAGGGCAAAAACATTGTTTATCTTCTTCTCTTGTAGATCATTTATTAATGTTGTCGCTTGTCGCCGCCTTCACCCACCTCCGTCTCCAGAGGTGGGCGGAGGTGTCAGTGTTGGGTAGAGGCGGAGGCAAAGGCAGTGGCATGGCCGAAGGCAGAGGTGGTGGTGTTGGGCATAGGTAGAGGCGGAGGTTGTTGGAGGCGGCGGCAGGCAGCAGTGCTGATGAATGATCTACAAGAAGAAGAAGATGAACAGTAATTTTGCCCTTATTTGATATTATTTTTAAAACGTTAACCTATTTTTGAAATTTTATTAAAAATATTACTTTTATTGATATTAGGGCTCAATAGTTGCCCTTATTATCTGCTATATAATATACAAGGAAGAGCAAATCACGATAGCACTACATTACTCTATGGGTAGCCCTATCCAAAGATCACCAAAACAAATGTAATTTGGGTCCCACATTGTATTAATAGGGAGAAAATTCACATGCCTCTAATGAACAAGCCAATCAATAGCTTAGGTGGCATTTGGAAGCATGGTGAAATCATGATATATTGGGTTTCAAACCATGCCACACCTCATTCAGTCGTTTGGTTGTGGTGTGGCATGATTCGAACCCCACCATATTGTGATGTGTTCCCTAGCACACCCAAAATATCGATAGGAGTTTTTTTTCGTGGTCTCAACCACACCACGAGTACTATATCCCCATCTTTCATTATCGTGCTTCATAGGTTTGTGTTTCCCAAAACCCCTACTTGTTTATGCTTCTTCTCTAGTGCCTCTTCTCTGCTGTAAAACCCTTGCTTTGCTTTCAAACTATTGCTAGTTGTTGCTAGTTGTGATTCATTTTTGTCCTTAGGTTAACTGAAAATAGGAAGGTAAGGTCTCGTTTTAATTCATTTATCATTCTCACTTATATTGATCCGATGAAATAGCATGAGTTCCCTTAATGAAATGGAAAGAATGTTAGTTTTAGAACATAGTTTTCTATAGAACGTTATCATTTGATTACACATAGTAGAAAAGCAAAGAAAAATTTTTTAGTCCTAAAATACTATTAGTTCTAACAATCAGTTCTATCCAACGACTGAATGAACTCAGTTCTATTCAATGATCGACTAGACTCATGTCATCTACAAACAAAGTGAGATTTAGCTTTATTTCCATTGCTTTAGCAATAACATCTCTAGCTGGCTTTGCAAGAAGGTATTCCTTATGTGCAATAAATATTTATTTCTCATCAAACAAGAGACAAACAATAAGTAGGGGCAGGAAAGAAAGCTAAACCTCGCCTTTGCAAACAATGTAGGCACATTACTTGTCGTTCTGAACAAGTTTCATTTGAACACTAAGGGTTTGGTCTCATTTGCATGGTTGGAAAGTAATCTTTAAGAGCATTTATATCCCTATAGTTCAGAAAGTGTCAAATATATTCAAGTTAGGAAGTCAAGTACATGGTTGTTAATGTATCTATATGAGCATATAGCAACCTATTACAAGATTTACTAGTGATAAAAAAATTAGAACTTGTTACATGATTTACATGATTATTTATGCCAAAAAGAAAACTTGCTTTTGAACTCATATGTAGGAATTAAAGTTTTAAATATCTTACTCAAATGTTGTTGTACCAGCATGAGCATATAGCAACCCATTACATGATTTACTTTATTTCCATTTATAAAAAGTTATATCATTGTCAAGCTTTGCCAATTTCCTTGAAAGGTTTAGCTTTATTTGGTGGATGTATTTGGTTTTAGCTGGACTATACTAACATATCCCATTCAATTGCTACTTGGTGTAAGGTAGCAGATTTTTAAACATATTTCCCGTTGTCGTGTCTGATGGCCATTTGGAAGGAATAAAATATTTGCATATGTGAGAATATAAGATCCCATGTTTTAAAGTTTGAGGTCAATGTGATTGGTCTTACACTTCTTTAATTGAATTTAAGGTAAATAATTTTCTTGTTTGAGTGGCAAAAAGGAGAGTATGTTACCTTTCTTATCTATAATTTTCTCTATAGCTCACTATAAGGATACATTGACAAGGTAGAAATATAATCATATCCTTTATGTGCAAGGCTAATACCATGTTGTTCCTCTCTATTTTTGTGCCTAAAATTGGTTTAGCACCTTTTGGGGCTTCTCCATCTCCTCCAACATTCCCATTTACATCTAACTTTTTCCATTAACCATACCTATACATGCAATGTAAGGAGACTATTTGTGAAATGTGGAGTCATGGAACACTCATTACCCATAGAGCAAAATTGTAAGGAGAAAAATACCGGATACAATATCCGAATAAACCTAAACTTTCTAAGGTGCACATAGCCAGTGATAGAGGGAAAAATTAATAGTATAATTAAAGAACTTATAGGGAAGATTGTTTAAGAAAAGAATCATTTGCAGTTGCCACAATAATTAGATATGCTCCACCCATTAGATCCTAGAGAAAAACTTTAGGCCTTAAGCTTGAGATGTAAGCTAGAAGATAAAATCAAGCCAAACATATCTCTGCTGACTTCTAAACTATTTTATATTATGAACTAACTCTAATTCTTCTAGTGCGAACATATGGATCACTTAAATTTCATGTTATAGTTTTCCAGTGTTAAAGTTGGAAAAAAATTATATTCATTTCAAGTCAATAGATTTCATTTTTTTCATATTCCCTTTTAATAAGATTATATTAAATTGTACTTAGATCTTAACTTAAGAAATTTCATAACCAAGAGTGTTGTCTTCCCTCCCAAAATGTTTCAATTACCCAGTTGTTGAAAGCATTTCAGGAATTTTTGGGTAGAGTTCAAGAACAAATTTGTTTTGAGAAGTCTTTGCTTTTTAGCTATGTAGCAAATTCATGAAAATGTGTCTCACACAACACATGCTTTGTAACATTAATGCATGTCTATATTTTACAAAATAAGATATATTGGAAATTGTTATGGCATGACCAAATTTTAGAAATTTCAGAAACAAGGTGTTATAGAGGCATTGCTTTATGCTCCTGGATTTCATATACAAAGCTTATATAGTGGTGATGCATCAAAGACTGATAAAAATGGTTCATCTGTTCCTATTTAAAAACCACAAGCCATGTGGCACAAACATTTTGTAGGTCAACTGAAACTGGGAATATGTGTCATATAGTCCAACAGTATAAGAGATAGATGCTAGTATGGCAAAGGAAGAAGAGAACAATCTATTGTTCCCTCTTGAGTGTCCTTCTATTAGTGATGGGTTTGTTCTCATTATTTTTAAGGGTGATGTGCCTCAACAAACTATTAAACACATCATATTCACAAAACCAAGATTGGGTTCAAATACGAACCAGTAATAAACATCTTCACATGACTAACTATCCACATAGGAAATAAGGCATATGCTTTCAGTAACACAAATTACAATGCAAGTTTTATTGGAGGAAAAACATGTATTATATCTACATTGTACTCTCTTGTGTTAATCTATCATATAAATGAATATCATAATGAAATTTGTTTTATAAATAATAGATATAGATAAATAGAGAGAAATAGGGATATATAGGTAAAGAGAGATGTGGAGAGAAGAATAAAGCAATGAAGGGATAGAGAGAGCAATGGAGAGGAATATCATAGTGAAATCTATTTTGTAAATAACAAATAAAATCTTTCTTGTTTTGTTTTGTTTTAGTTCATTTTTATTTTGAATGTATGATTTTTTCTAAAAGTGGTTTGCTTCACCCACTCCTATCGTATAGACACACATGGACACTCAAGCAAGCCCTTTACAAGAGGATGTATTAAGTGAATCAGCCACTTGGAGTAAGGCCAAAGAGAGGACATTTATAAAGTTGATGGTTGAGTGATGAAGGCACATAACAGACCAATCTCAACTTTTAATATTGAATGATGGAGGAATATCATAGAGAATTTCAAGAGACACAACAAGTCGTACACATGTGACTAATTTAAGAACAAGTTCCATTTCTCAAGAAAAAAATTAGTGATTACAGAAAATTGTGAATCACACAGGGGTCACCATAGATCTAGTTACAAAGAAACTGAGTGCTAGTGGAAGTGTGTGGGACTATCTTATTTTGGTAAGAATGTTATACAATTATTGAGATGATTATTAGGTGTTTTAATTTCCTAGGATACTAACTACAAGTACACTTCATACAGAAGAATAAGTGTGCAAAGTAAGGAATGATTGTCCATATCTAGAGGAGTTGAAGCTCATATATTCAGGGACTAGTGCTATTGGTTTTACATCAATGGATAATGTTGAAACCCTTCAGACAATGAATTTGACCACATGCCTATGACACAGGACCATGTGGGCAACAATTCTCCCAATGGCATATTCTTTCCATGTGCATCTACTCCTGAAACCCCTAGTGCTGACATTGATATTGAAGTTAATCCATAAATAAATAGATTGGGGTTCCCCTCCCATCATCCCTTAAGAAAGGTAAGAGGGCCAGGCAAGTCATAGATATCTTACCTGCAATGAAAGAATGGTCTGAAATGAACAAGGCTAGGAAGAAAATGATTGAATTTGATCTGGAGAGGAAGGTGATGGAGGATATAGAAAAGGAGAAACAACAAAAAAATGAGGCCTCAGTGGATGAGTGCATGGAAGTAGTGAACAAGTATTTGATGATGAAAGCTATTAATGTTGGTCATGTTCTGAAGTTTTTGAAAATGACTATTGGAGGAAGACATTTATAAAATTTACCACTGAATGTCAAATTCAGTGGTTGAGAAACCTTTAGACATGGGTAGACATTCTCTCTCTCTCTCTCTCTCTCTCTCTCTCTCTCTCTCTTTAATTATGTATAGTCATATGCCTTAATTGACTTATGCATGGATTGTCATTTTGTTATCCTTTTTGTTTGTTTAAAGCTTATAAGGGAACACCCTCATGGTTTGGATTTATGCTACTTTGTTATATTGTGACTAAATTAGACCTCATTATTTTAAAATTTCATGAATGATGTTTTATTTTAAATTTACATTCACTATTATTTAGAGTATTTTGGAATGTCATTGTTATGTTTCTCAGGACTCAATTCAATGGATAACAACAGTGTTATTAGTGGAATTCTGTTTGAATCATGGGATGACTATAATAATGAATTGTTTGAATTGTTATTTGTGAATGAATTGGTGAAATACAATAACACATATTTTGTGAAGCAACCCTTTTGTACTTCACAAATGAGTGGGCATGCATTCATTCGTGAATTCTTAGATATTTTAAAACACCCAAACAAAATGTATGATGCATTTAGAATGGAGATGCATGCATTTAAGAACTTTGCAAATCTTTTGAGAAAGCGGGGCCTTATGGAGAGAATACACAGAATATTACAACTGAGAAATCTCTTGTAATTTTCCTCATAACTGTTGGCCATAATGAATGCTTCCATATGATGGTTAAAGGGTTTCAACATTCAAAGAGCACAATAAGTTACCACTTTAAGAAAACTTGTAAAGCCATATGTAGATTTGAAAGAGAATTGATTTGTCCACCATCATTTGAAGATGTGCACCCTCATATTAGACACAAAAATATCATTCAATGGTTTTAGGTATCTAACTAGTGTCTTCTAACATGTTTTGTTGTTTCAATGTATAATATATCATGTGACTTTAAGAAAACTTGTAAATCCATATGTAGACTTGAAAGAGAATTGATTTGTCCACTATCATTTGAAGATGTGCACCCTCATATTAGACATAAATATTATTCATGGTTTTAAGTATCTAACTAGTGTCTTCTAACATGTTTTGTTGTTTCAATGTATAATATATCATGTGTTGACATTATGTATATTTGAATAGGATTGTATCGGTGCAATAGATGGCACCTATATAAGTGTGTGGGTTCCACTTGAAGAGCAAATACCATATAGGGGAAGAAAGTCATGATGCACCACAAACGTATTAGTAATGTGCTCATTTGATATGCAATTCACTTTTGTTTACATAGGGTGAGAAGGATCTGCACACAACTCTAGGGTGTTTGTAGAAATTGTTTCGTCCCCACCTAGAATTCCTCCATCCTCCTCCAGGTAATATTACATAGTTTGTTTATTTGGTTAAAATCAATTTTAAAACGAATTTATGGGTGATGATCGTCTTACATGTTATGTAGGAAAATATTATGTTATAGATAGTGGATCCCCAAGTGGGCTTGGATATATAACCCCTTATGTTGGTGAATGATACCACTTGAATGACTTTTTAGAGGACATCGTAGGTTTCAATCAAAGGATTTGTTCAATTACAAACACTCGTCATTGAGGAATATTACAAAAAGGTGTTTTGGTATATTTAAAGGGAAATTTCCCATCTTGGTGAATATGCCATCCTTTGAGATACGTATGCAACGTTACATTGTAATGACATGTTTTATCACCTATAACGACTTTATTAAAAGAGAAACTATTCATGATCAAAATATTGAAAGATGGTCAAAGGAAGATATGACTAACGAGGATGGTACCAATGATGATGATGATGATGATGGTTATATGAACACATCAACAACCAATATTAGGGACTATAGCAAATTGGATGTGGGAGCAATACTGGTCTTTTGAGTTTGATGTTTGAATTGATGTTGTAACATGGTTAACTTTTATTTAGACACTTGTATGTCTTTGATATTTGTTTTTAAATTGAACACCATGTTTGTTTATACATTAGACATACTATGATATTATAATATCATGCACTGTTATTCCCCATTTTATGCATGAGTTAAGTCAATATTTGTTGTTATATTGTTAAATTGATATATGGATGGCCGATCATGTTTGAAAGTAGTTATTTTTAATATTTTAAATCATAGTTAATCAATTTTATTATATTATTAGTTATTATTTTTAGTTCTCCTATGTATTTATTTTATATTTTTATATTACTTTTATTTTTTGATTAATATTAGTTTTTTAAATTAATTATTATTTTATTAATTTTATTATCAATATTAATTATTATTTTACTTATATTATTATTATTATTATTTTTAAATTTTTGATCAATATTAATTTTTTAACTTTTTTAATTTTTATACTTAAAATTTTTTTAATTATATTATTATTATTTTATCACATGTTAAATTAATTCATATTACTGATTTGCATTTTGCTTAAAAACACCAAAAAATATTAATCTTGATTGATGGCGTGGATCACCTCACATTGTGTATATGAGATACAAGGAATCAAAATACAAGGTGTGGCCTGAACCACACCACACCTTGCAGAGCGCCTATGTAGGTGTGGTGTGGTTCGGACCACCAAATTGTGACCACAGTATAGAACATCCATTCTGCTATGGTGTGGTATGGTTGAGGCCACACTACAACTTGTGGTGTAGTCTCAACCACACTGCCCAATTTCTCAACCACACTACAAATTACCCCCTTAGTTGCCTTATCTCCATAAGTGGGAATAAGCAATTCCAGGTTACGAGCCAAATTCTTGAATCCTTCAAGAGTCTTACATTTCCATAGTGGATCTTCCTTCCCATTGGAAACATAATAAGGGCTTTCTTGTTGGGTCATTTTTCGTTACCAACCATGCTGCCATGGAGAAGATTGATCAACCATCAGGATGGACACAACACAAGTTGCAGCTATATTTCACATCTTATAGTTCATGATAAATCTCCACAACTCATAATAGCACGCTGTTGGGCTTGATTTAGTCTTAGAGGAAAAAAAAAAAAAGATCCATCTTAAGAGGCGTTTCTTTCTTTTTAATATAAATTGTGATAACTCAGTAGTTTCATTCAACAACAAACCCCCTCCTCTCTTTTGAAGAAAAAGAAAAAGAAAAAGAAAGATAACCTACAAAATACCAAATTTTGTAAGTCATTGTCTCCTGGAAAATTATAGGTTTTTTCAACCCAGACCTCAAACAAATAAACAAACAAAAAAGAAGACCAAAGCTAAAGAACAAGTTTCACAAAAAGCAAAAAAACTCAGACCATATGATGGGCAATCCTTGTGAAAGTTAAAAATAGGGAGTAAACCTATTAAGACATACAACATGCAGACTTCTTTTCGTTGGCACGTTTCTCCTGGCCAGGGACAATTATCTTGGTTCCCTTGAGAAGTGTTGAATGTCCTGCTGTTTCTGCTTCATTTGCAACGAGTGTTTTTTTGCTTATGATTCGATAAATTTCTGTAAGGATTGTTAGGAAGGCATTCTCAACATTAGTTGCCTCCAAAGCCGATGTCTCCATAAAAAAGAGGTTTTCGCTTTGAGCAAATTCCTTGGCATCCTCGGTTGGGACCGTTCGAAGGGTACTTAAGTCAGACTTATTGCCAATAAGCATGATAACTATGTTCTTATCTGCATGGCCCCTCAACTCATCTAACCACCTTGTTACATGATCGAATGATTGGCGTTTGGTCATGTCATACACTAGCATTGCTCCCACTGCTCCTCGATAGTATGCACTTGTCACTGCTCGATACCTAAGCCACCACACATGAGATGTCCATAAAAACCAGAATTCATTTATTTGAATGTCAAAGTAATACTTGTAAAAGGTAACAGTATATAATATAAAATAACAAGTAAGAGGACATAAGCAATACAAGGTAAGAATTCTAGCATAAACAATTCTTTATCATAGATGGATTATAACAATTTAATATCCACTTCCAAAAATTCAGATTTGAAAGTTGAAATTGATTTATGTTTGACACCTTGGAAGCAAACACCAAATCACTGATATTCTCTCCCTTCAAAGAAAATAATTTTGACAAATAAAACACCTTCCTTTCTATAGTATATATGTTATTTCTTATTTATGCAAATTTCAACCAGTGGCTCGTGTGGAAGAGAGGCCAATATCCAGCCAATCCTCTCTAATCATATTGGTCAATAAGGAAGAATGCTTAACATTGAATTTAATTCAAACTCTAAAGTTGTTATGTTTCTACCTTCCTTCCACTTATTTTCGAATTTAAATGTATTCCAACCAAATTGGTCATCAAGAATGTTACATTCCCTCTTTGAGATTTGATCACAACTTTATATATTCAAAAGGTAAAAGGTTTTCTGTGGCTATGTTTGGTTAAAATTCTGATCCAAAGAATCATTGTTTGAATAATGAATTCCAAGCCAAAACTGATTTTTTTAAGATAATTTTTCTAGCTCATAAGAATCAATTCTTAGAATGAGTTTTGAGGTCAACAAAAGATAAAAAAAAAAAAACAAGAATTGGTTTCAACAATTTTCATAAATCCAAACTTAAAAAGGTTTCTTAGAATTTCAAAACAAATTCTCTAAAAGCATATGCCATATGTAGATTAAATAGCACCTATTCTCTTACTAGATCAGATGGTTCCAAACACATAACTAAAATAACTATTCTACCATTGTGGGCGCTTAAATAATTTCTTATTATTTCCACCTAAGTCCTTTTTCAGTCTGGTCCTTACCTCTTCTAGCCCCTTAAACATGTAGTAGATCACTTTTCCTAACAGGTGCTACAGATGGTCTTCTATTAATGTGACCAAATCATCTTAATCTACTTTCGCTCATTTTAGGAATCAACTTTTCTGGGTTGTGTTGTGATTTATGTAATCTTTTGTCATCTTGGAGAGAGCTAAGAGAGTTAAAGGTATCTTTACCAACCATTGGAACAGCTGAAGGAATTCTTATAATGTCATATTCAGAGGTGGTGGCATTGAAGGGAAAGGAAGTAGGGCAATACTCCTTGTCAATTCTATTCTAGATGCAGGAAGATGGATGGGAGTAGGTGTTCTCAAGGATTTATGGGCCAAAATGATTGGATAAGGGTGGGTCTTTGAGAGGAACTATGGGTTGTGAATGGGTGGCAAGAGGCATGAGAGGTTTTGCAGAATTTATGCATAGAAGGGATCTAGTGGATATTCCATTGTCGGGGGGCTAAGTATACATGGGTAAATAACCAAGAGAAGACAACCTTATTGAAGTTGGACAAGTTTGTGGTATTTACTAGGAGTGTAAATGAGCTGAGCTGAACTGAGCTGAGCCGAGCCAAACTTTGGAATGTCTTGGATCGGCTAGAGTAAAATACTACTAGGTTCGAGCTCGATTGAAACTCTATTTTCCGTTTTGAGCTCAGTTTGATTAAATATTCAATGGGATTGAGTTCAGCTTCATTGATTAAATATTCAATGAATAATTTTTTATTAGACAACAATATTCCCTTAGCTCCAACAAGAGTGATGTGAACCGACATTTGTTACTGAATAAACCTAGTTCATTATTGTTTCATGTGTATTATGGTATATTTTTGGGTCAATGTGTATTATGGTATATTTCTGTATAGTGCCCCTTAAGCTAGACATTCATGAGACATATATTAGCTTAAAATGTTCTCAACTGATTAATAAACTTGGGGAGTTTGTCATGCCAAGGCTGACACTCTTGTGCTACTGAAATGATGGAGCAGTCCGTCTCAATTGCTTAGGCTAGACCTAAGCTACAACTAGTGGGTGTTTGAGAAACACTGAACAAGACTATTTCCAATTAGACCCTAGACCCTAGAGACAAAGGGATAAAACTGGAAAGTTGCATTTAATCCCCTAACTTGATAATAATTCTATACTAGGAGTTGGACTGGTCTACTTTTGATGTGCCAACTAGTGAGATCCTTTTGAGGTCAAATACTTGGGTATATTGGAGTAGATTGGAAAGATACTTTGGTGAGTGATCATTGTCTAGGATCAACCACTTTGCCAGACAAAAAAAATATCACAGTTACACTCTTTTTAATTGAAACCTAAAACTTCCGGCAATTGATTTCAACTTGTTTTGAAATCAATTTTTTTTTTGCAAAATGTATTTATATTTATAAATATTGCAAATGGTTTTTGAAAGTCTATCTAACAATTTTAATCCCAGGATCCATTACGAGGAGAGGGTGTGCACTGCATTTGGCAGTTAGGGAAGAGGTCCTACCCTATTGGCATGTGTTATTATATTATTGATTGAGAGATTTTAATGCAAGTGTCTTCTTAGGCATTAAATATCTGATTAACTCATCCAAAATTAATAGTCTTGGGTTCATAGGGTGGCGGAGACCCAAAATAAAGTTTAATGGGCCAATTATTGGACCCAATACACTTGGGAGAATTCACGTGTATAGACACAAGTTGAATTCAGCCATGTGCAGGTTACATTTAAGTGTGGACCACTCTTATTAATTGGACTGAGCTCTTGAGGGTCCGGCACCACATGGACATCCTTTCTCATTGATCTTAATCCCTAAGGTTTTCTCTCATATACTTGGACAACTTTCTGACCTGTTCTTGGTGAAGGTCAAGGCATCCATCATTTAGGCTTATTTCAGAGGCAATTCGTTGATGGTACATCAGGGACAAAGGAGCAAACTTGGAGGTGTGCCATCTCCATCTCTAGCTTTGTAGCAGGGAGACAGCGATTGGGTGTTCCGGTGTGAACTACTACTTGGAAGATCTACGCTTGTGGACTATCAAAGCATCAGGTATAGGAATTTAGATTCTCTTCTTTAGGTCTGAGAAACCTTGATGGAAACCTTGGAGGTCAATCCTACATTCTTAGGTGAATTTTGGGTCGAAATACATAAATCGATATGCTGGAATTGTTTTCAGCATGTCACAAATTTTTAAATTGAAATTTTCCCATCCAGTACCATCAAATGCCGACCTTTGTTCGTTTTTATATTTTATAAATATATGATATTTTTATAATATATAGTATATTCTTATATTATAAATAAAATATAAAAATATAATTCTTTCATAATATATACTATAAAATATATTTTTATATTCTATACTCAAGCCAGCCTTGCGAGTTTTCAGACTTGATTAGAATCAAACTTGAACAGAGACTAATTGAACTTGAGCCCGAACTATTCGATTAAAGCTCGATTTGATTGCACTTTGCACCCCTAGTATTTACTGAATGTAAAGACAAATTTGGTCAGTTGTCTTGATAGTGGGGGAATCCATCCCAAACTAACCCTCCTCTTTAGGGTTTGAGAATTCATGGTTGGAAGAGGAAGGATTTGTGGGATTATTGGTGGTGTGGTGGTCCCATATGAAACTTGAGAGTCGGCTAACCACATCCTAAGAAAGAAGTTAAAGGGTTTGAAGGAGAGAATTGAGAAGTGGAACATGGAAGTTTTTAAAGGGGTAGGGATCAAAAGAAAATATCTTGAAATAATAAAGGAAGTGGATAAAATTGAAAGAAAAGAGTCTCATTGTAGAAGAGGATAGGAGGAGAATACAAGCTAACCAAGACTTTGATAAGCACACCTACCAGAGACAATGAAATGGAAACAAAGGTCCAAATGTTTTTAGTTTGGAGGTCATAAAAACATCAAATTCTTCTACAAAATGGCAAATGCTAGAAGGAGAAAAGTGGTGGAAGATGAATCCAGAATACAGACTACATTATTGAATTCTACTCAAACTTATATAAAGAAGTCTGGAAGAGGAGGCCAAAATCATATGTTTGGAATTTAGTAGCATTTTTGAGTAGGCAAGAGATCTGGAAATACGTTTTGAGGAGCAGGAGGTATGAAAGCAATTAATGAGATGGAAGGGGATAAATCTCTGGGTTCAAATGGGTTTAGAATGAAGTTTTTTAAACAATGTTGGGGGTTTCTAAAGGAGGACATAATGAAAGTGTTGCTTGAATTATAAAAATCAAAATGGAATTTCCACATTCTATAGTTGGCTCCATTCAGTTTAGCAAGAATGGTTTCAGTCTTATCATATATCATCTCAAAGAAAAACAACTCTGAAACCTGATCTTGTAGAGGAATAAAATCTGATTTAACAAAAAACAATATATGGCATGTTCTCCTGGGATTTGTGGGCTATTGAAGTTTTCAGAAAGTTCTCCAATTATTTGATGTAAAGAATGGAACGAGAGGAGAGAAAATTTCACGCCGGCGGGGAAGTGGAGGTTGGAGTTGGTTATTGAATCTAAGCATTTCTTATTTGAGCAGGGATGGACAAGAGGTAAGGCATATCTGAAAATCAGAGAAGGTAGTAGGGCAACGATATTCATACCAGAGGAAGCATGTCTTTGGTTGAAAGGCTTTGTTGATGGAACAGTAAACACTACCAGGGAAGAAGGTTGGAAAAACTCAGTGGCCTGTTGTGGGAAGAGCTATGAAACGGTACCGAGAAGGAATGGAAGAGGATGGTTTATCAATGGTAACAGAACACTTTGACAATAACAAAAAACAAATGATTTGCATACCGGAAGGACAGAGGGGACAAGGCTGGGCTTCCTTCGCCAATAATCTACAGGCGTTTCTTTTAGAAATTGAGAGGAAGGTTGCAGAAGAAACTGATAACAGTCCGAGTGAAAGAGTTCCAATGAAACGTTGTACTCTGGAAATCAACGAGCAGCAAAGGCCATTTCGTCAAGAAATCATGGTAGCAAGCTCAACAGGACAACGGAAGGTTGCACTTGAAGAAGGGAGAGGCAAGTGGGAACATAGAATGGTACTAACGGCAGATAGGGCTGTAAGGGATTGGACGAAAGTCTTAGATGCAGTTGCGGAAAAACTGGGCCTAGAAGGCGATACTGTATTATTGCCGTTTGCCGAAAAGAAAGCCATCCATGATACTGGCGACGAGAAACTGAGTTTCAATACAGTCCAAATAGATGGAGGACTGATACAAACCCAAAACTGGGTTCCAATCTGCAACGAGGTAGAGTCAAAAGATGGCAGCCTCCTGATCAAAATTAGGGCTTCCCTTTAATCTCTGGAACAAATCGACCTTAGAAAAAATCGTCAGAGCCCTAGGTGGTGTTTTGCTGGAGCTAAATCTGAGAAGCTTGCATGCTGTGGAGATCAAAATTGCAGGGATTAAGCCGGAGAACCTGCCTCGTTCATTTGACATTCTCTCAGATGGCGCCTGGTGCAGGGTCTGACTGGCATCAGAAGCTGAGGCGTCTCTCTGGGGAAGATGAACAGAGGTAGGATAAGATGGTGAGGTCACAGGGTGGAGCACACGTGGCTACCAAGGAATGGTGAAGAAACCTGCTGCGCGTGAAAGAGAGAATGAACAGTCGCAGGATGTCACCATTTCTCGAAGCTTACTATTTAAAGCCATTAACTCAAATTTCTTTGAATTAAAGAAAAGATCTTTAAGTGGCTCCTCCTATGCTGACGTGTCCAGAAAGGGACAGGGCTCGGCGGTTTTTAACAAAGTTGCTTGGTCTGAACTGGCTGGACGAGTGGGTGAGTCTACAGTTCAACCAAAGGCGACCATTAGTGAGCCATGTGATGACTTAAGGTGTCACGTGGGGCGGGAGAGGCTAAGAGAGTTAGTAGATGAAAATTTTCGTCTATCTTCTTCTAGGTTCGGTTCGGCCGAACTGAATGAATCTCAGAAAATACAGACACAAAGAGGAAAGCGTCCTATGAGCTGGATCCATCGACCGGATGTTCAAGAGCAGGCGTTCAGTGTAGATGATCGCCCAAACCCGCGCTACATCAGAGACAAAGAAGAAGAAAGAGAGGAGGAAGACCAAGGGTGCATAAGCTGCAGCTCCGAGAGTGATCTAGAGGGCAGTTTAGAAGAGATTGCAAGCATTGATAGCTCGGAAGAGGAAGGACTCCACGAAGGCCTAAACAGAGAAACATTAAACTTGGAGCATCTGTTTATCGGAAAAATGGGGGGATTACAAAAGGAAAACTTGAAGTTTACGGTGAACACAAACAGGGTAGTCCAAAGCCCAAAAATGGGACAAGCCTTCACCAAGCTTTAGCGCTAGGCAAGTAGCTGAGAAGGAGATAGCTCAAATTAACACAGAAATGAACAAAGGTACATCATAGAGAGGTGAACAATCGGGTAAAGGAAAAGGTCTTTGTGTAGACCATTTGACGGGGAAGCGTTCCCACCAAACCAAAGAGGCAGGATGCTCCAACTATTCTTTACAGGGTTAGAAAACCAACCACCCTTACTTGCCTCTTTCTCACAACCATCAATCGATTTCAGGTAACTCTGTCAACACTGTCAATTCAGTTTTTGCTACTGATGTGTGTTTTGTGTCCCTTGTTCCAGATTCCCTTCCCAACTAAGAGTCAGAGACCCATGGACAGAAAGCCACAGAGAGAATACAAGGGGAGAAGGAAGGGGAAAAGTAGTGGGAATAACATGCAGGGATAAAAGGATCTGGGAATCATTGAGAGAATAATGGATGAAGTGGAGAGGAATGAATTGCAAAGGGAGGGTAAAATGGAGCAGAAAGGGTTCTTGGTGGAGAGAATGAAATAAGGAATGAGGAGAGGATTAGGAGTGAAGATCTTGGAAAAATAGAAAAAGATGAGACTTGCACGGAAGATTCAATAGCAGAATTTGTGGGAAGGCTGGGGTGTAAATTAAAGAACCCGAATGATCTAAAATCCTTTCTACAAAAAAATGAGAATAGTAAGATTAAGAAAAGAAAATTGAGTGAAGTTGAGAGATTAAAAAGAGACATTTAGTGGGATAAGAAGTTTGGGGTGAGAGGGGATAGAAGGAAAGGGCTTAAATAGATTTTGGTGGTGCTAGGGTTGTACCTACAAAATTGAAATGAGAATCCTAAGCTGGAATGTGAGGGGATTGGATAGTGTTAGGAAGAGAGCAACAATTAAAGAGGTGATTAAGAAGTTTAATCCAGATGTGGTATTAATTCAGGAATCCAGAAGAATGGATTTCGATTGCAGATGGGCAAGAAGTGTATGGAGAGGTAGGGGGATTAAGTGGGTGGCTGTTCCTTCGTGGGGGTCCTCAGGTGGGATTGTAACTTTATGGAAAGAAGATGTGCTAATAGGAGTGGAGGAGCTAATAGGTGATTATTCTGTTTTTCTAAAATTCAGGCAGATGGAAGATGGTTTTGAATGGGTACTAACAAATGTTTATGTCCCCAATGACTATAAGCAGAGAAAGAAATTATGGGAAGAACAATATTAGGGGCCTTTGGGAAGGACCATGGTATGTGGGAGGGGATTTTAATGTAGTGAGATTCAAAGAGGAAACCAACAACCCTAGACAGAGAGTGACAACAAGTATGAGGAAATTCAATCAGTTTGTGGACACTTTTGAACTTAAAGAATTTCCACTTCTAAATAATACATTCACCTGGTCCAACCTCTAATCAACTACAATTTGCTTTAAGCTGGACAGGTTTCTATTTTCTACAGATTAGGAGGAACATTGGGGTGATTTAACATCTAGAGCACTTCCTAGACTTACCTCAGACCACTGGCCTACAGTGATGTGTAAGGAGGAAATGAGAGGTAATGGTCCCACCCCTTTCAGGTTTGAAAACATGTGGTTGATCAATCCGGGATTCATTGAGAAAATCAGGGAGTGGTGGGAGCATTGTAATCCACAAGTACAGTGGGAAGGAATGAGGTTCCACAAAAAGCTTCAATTCTTAAAATCCCAAATAAAGGAGTAGAACAAAAGGGAGTTTGGGGGAGTGGAGGAAAGGAAATAGACCTTACAAGAGCAGATAGAGAAACTGGATATGAAGGAAGAAAGGGGATGTTTTGGAGAAAGGGATAGGGAAAGGAGATGGAGTTTGAGGAGGCAAATGGAGGATTTATTGCTTAAGGAGGAAATAAGCTGGAGACAGAAATCTAGGTGTAAATGGTTAAAGGAAGGGGATAGAAACACTAGATTTTTCCATTCAGTGGCAAATGGTAGGAGAAAGAAGAACTTCATCTCAAAGTTGGAAGTTGAAGGAGCAGCAATATCCCACCTGGTAGAAATAGATGAGGCCTTGGTAAGTCATTTGAAATCTATTTTTAGAAGACCTTTAAATGAAAGGATTTGGTTGGAAGGATTGAAATGGCTGACTCTTAGTATAGAAAACAGAGAGTGATTAGAAAAGAGATTTGAACTGGAGGAAATAAAGGAAGCAGTGTTTTCAATGGATAGAACAAAAGCTCTAGGTCCAGACGGTTTCACAATGGCTTTTTATTAGGATTGTTGGGATATTGTGGAGAAGGATCTTGGGTTAGTGCTTGAGGAGTTCCACAAAAGGGGAATAATTAACCCAGGTTTGAACTCCACTTTCATTGCTCTAGTACCAAAGAAGAAAGAGGCATCACACCCAAGGGACTTCAGACAATTAGACCTATTAGTGCGGTGAACAGTTTGTATAAAATAATTGCAAAAGTGTTGCCTCTAAGGGTGAAGAAGGTTCTTCCTGCCATTATTGCACCTAACCAAGGTGTTTTTGTGAAGGGAAGACAGATTACTAATCAAATCTTGATTGCAAATGAGAGTCTGGAGAGATTTAAAAAATCCAAGAAGAAGGGAGTGGTTTGCAAACTAGACTTGGAGAAGGCTTATGACATGATTGATTGGTCGTTCCTACTGGATCTGGGGTTGTGTTAGGAGTTGCCACTATTCTATCTCGGTGAATGGAATTGTGGTGGACTTCTTTCCTGCCTCGAGAGGAATAAGACAAAAAGACCCACTGTCCCCTTTCCTTTTCACTTTGATTGTAAATGTCCTTGGGAGACTGACTCATAGAGCGAACTCGAGGAATTTAATAAAAGGTTGGAGAGTAGGAAGGGAGGAGGTACCAGTTACACATCTGCAGTTTGCAGATGACACAATCAATACAACTCTTTGAGCAGATGTCTAATCTCAAGGTGAACTTGGATAAGAGCAGCTTGGTGGCTGTGAATTTGAAGGAGAGGGAGCTAAGTGAATATGCAGATGTGCTAGATTGTGCAACGTCGGAGTGGCCTATGCTTTACTTAGCCCTCCCCTTGGGGGATAATCCTAAGAAGGAAAGCTTTTGGAACCCGGTGTTGGAGAGATTTGAAAAAATGCTTGCTTCTTGGAGGAAAAATTATCTTTCCTTGGGGGGGAAAGTCACTTTGATTAGGTTTACCCTAACTAACCTACCTGTTTACTTCATGTCAATGTTTAAGATCCCCACAAAGGTTTCTAACATTTTGGAAAAATTAATGAGGGATTTCTTGTAGGAACCAGGAGGGGAAAAGAGGGATCATAGGGTGAGGTGGGAAGTCGTAAATAGATGTAAAAAGTTAGGAGATCTTGGGATTGGGAATATTAGGAAAAGGAATATGGCATTGTTGGGGAAATGGTTATGGAGGTTTCCATTGGAAAGAGATAACTTGTGGACAAAGATTGTGGCTAGCATACATGGGATGGAGGACAACGGTTGGGAACTGGGAATTTTGGCAAGGGCTACAGTTGCCTCTCCTTGGAAAGCCATTCATGATTTGCTTCCAGTCTTCTCCCCTTGGATCAGGTATGGTCTTAACTCCGGTAATAGAATAAAATTTTGGGAACAACATTGGATTGGGGACTCACCTTTGATGCACCAATTTCCCTCCTTGTATGCTCTATCAAATTTGAAAAATGAACCCATTTCATCCTTCTTAAGCCCTTCAGACTCTCCTGGTTTTGGGTGGAACCTAGGACTGAGAAGGGCAATTAGGGATACAGACTTGGGATACATAATGTCTCTGTTAGCCATCCTCGAAAATGTTTTCTTGGACCCTAATAAGGAGGACACCAGATTCTGGACCCTTCCCTCCTCCGGTATTTTCTCTTGTGTTTCGTTTTTTGAGACATTAACTCAGCCTTTTGATCCTATTGGGTTGTCCTTCCCGGTTAAAGAAATTTGGAGCAAGCTCATTCCTCCTTAGGTTGGTAGTTTTTGTTGGGTAACTTTCTTGGAAAGAATTAACAAATTGACCTACTTCAGAAAAAGAGACTCAATTCTTGTTTACTTCCTAATAGGTGTACTCTTTGTAAAATTGATGGGGAAACTACTGGTTACAACCTTATGGTTACTTGCTCGGTCGCTAAAACAGTATGGGAGTGGGTCTTTTCCCCCTTTGGGTGTTTTTGGACTCCCCCTAGGAGTGTCCAAAGCTTGTTCTCTTCTTCCTTTTTCAGATGACCGAAGAAGAGAGGGAAGATCATGTGGAGAAGCATTAGGGCAGCAGTGTGTTGGTCCCTATGGGAAGAAAGAAACTCACGAATATTTTTAGACAAGGAAAGAACCCTGAAAGACTTGTTAGATCTAATACTTGTAAGGGTAGCCCACTGGCTGAAAACTATGGAGCTGTTCTCCAGGCATTATGTGGCTGATTTGGTAAGAAATTGGAAAGAGATAGCTTCCTCCGCCCTATGTAAGAGGACTCGTAGTCCTTATTGGTCCCCTCCTCCCTCTAGGTTCATAAAACTGAATTTTGATGGTAGTTGTTTAAGGAATCCTGGACCTTTTGGGATTGGGGGAGTGTTCAGGAATGAGAATGGGGTTATCACTGCCATGTTCTCAGGCCCAGTTGGAGGAGACTCTCTTAGGGCTGAGATTTCTGTAGCCTTGGAAGGTATCCTAAGAGCAAGAGATTTAAACATCAGATGTTTGGTCCTTCAAGGTGACTCCGGAGGTGGTGATTAGGTGGCTAAAGGAACAAAACAGCGGGTTGTGGAGTTATAACAATGAGAAGAAAAAATTCAAATGGCTTAGGGATATGGTGGTGCATTACAGCTGGGTGAAGACGACTGCTAACTCATTTGCTGATGGGTTAGCCAAGCAAGGGGTGAATAGGGAATCTATATTTTGGGCTAACTTTTGACTTTCTTCCAATGTATTTTGTTGGTGGGGAGTTAAGACATTTTACCTCCCCCCTTTGTACCTAAAGTTTCACATGGTTTCATATCATTAATAAAGTTTCTTGTTACTGAAAAAAAAAAAAAAAGTGTTGCTTGAATTCCACTCTTTAGCTGCACTGGAAAGGAGTTCAAACTCTGTTTTTATCACCCTAATTGCTAAAAAGAGATGGGCAGAAGATATTGTAGAAATTTTATAGGCAGATATCTGTTTTTCTTGTATTATGGGACTTTGGATCACCACTATAAGATGTATCTTATGTATATTATCATTTCTTGTATGACTTTATTCTTTTCTTGTAAGAGAGGGACATAATGGTCCTCTTTCAACTTTGTACATCACACACATATAAGACGCTCTTCTTGGGCATGTGGATCATTGAACATATCCTATTCAACTCTCTTTCTCACTTGTAAGAACTAGGTTAACATGGTATGAAAGCAGGATTAGTGTGTGAATTAGTTTAGAGAACTAAATAGGTTATTGTTCATGGCTACTGTTTATGAAATTCTGTGGTGCTTGAACCTGTGTTTTGACCTAGCTGTCTTCCCTTTGATTGAGATCTGTTTCCTAGTTTTGGTGAATGCAGTGTCCTATGGTAGTTTCAAAAGATCAAGGGGGGTTGGGATAAGA
Source organism: Nelumbo nucifera (assembly GCF_055504915.1). Taxonomy (NCBI): domain Eukaryota; kingdom Viridiplantae; phylum Streptophyta; class Magnoliopsida; order Proteales; family Nelumbonaceae; genus Nelumbo; species Nelumbo nucifera. Next base: position 107,265,251 of record NC_142650.1, read on the forward strand.
GACCCACTGTCACCACTATTATTTATGTGTGACGGAGGCTTTGTGTAGAATGATTTTAAGGTCAGTTTCTAGTGGTTATCTGGAAAGTTTTTCAATAGGGGAGGAGAGAGTGAACATCTCTTTACTACAATATGCAGATGCCTTCCTATTTTTCTACAAGGCAAACCAGGAACAAGTTGAGAATTTCCTAGAAACTTTGAGATGGTTTGAAGTGGAGTCAGGTTTTCATTTCAGTATACACAAAAGTGAGCTGGTAGCAATGGGGGAAGTCCAAGAACTTCATCAATGCAAATGGTATATGAGACGTAAAGCAAGAAAATTTCCAATTGAGTACCTGGGGACAAGGGTGTCAATGGACCGGTTTTGGATTGGACCCCGTCCAGTCCAAAATCAATTTGGACGGATTAGACGGACCAACAAGACATATTGGATTGGACCAATCTAGTCCAACATATTTATTAGATTGGATTGGACCTGGTCTATCCGTAACAAATTTATATTGGATAGGGTTGGATTAAGCCAATATCTGGTCCATTGATTTAAGATAAGAATATATGTGTCAATGGACCAGGTTTGGGTTGAAACCAATCTAAATCAAAATGAATTTGAACAGATTGGACGGTCCAGACATTGAATTCGACCGGTCCAAATTGGTCCAAAACATTCATTGGATTGGATTGCACCTGGTCCATTTATAATGGACTCACATTGGACTGGATCGGATTGGACCAAATCCAGTCCAATTGACACCCCTGCCTGGGGATGCCACTGGGTGTCAAATGTAATTTGAAGTCCATTTGGGAGCCAATTATGGGGAGGGTGGAAAGGAAGTTGGCATCTTGGAAGGAAAATATCTATCCAAAGTAGGATAACTAATTATGGTGAATAAATGTTTTGGCCTCTTTACCTATACATTTGCAATCCATGAATCCCATCTCAACCAAGATGGCAGCAGAAGTTGAGAAAAGTATGAGATATTTTTTATGGCACAGTTGGAAAGAAGAAACAATTCACTGGTGAATTGGGGTCTGGTGTGTAAACATAAAAGAAGTGGGGGATTGGGAATTAGAATGCTGAAGGAGTTGAACATTGTCCTATTAGAAAAGTGGTATTGGAGATTTGGGGAGCAGAGTGGAGGGCTATGGAGGAAAGTTACTAGAGCTAAATACAACTCTAGAAATATGGCCTGAGAACTGGGGGAAGCCAGTCATTCATATGGTTGTTTGGTTTGGAAAGGCATAGAAAAAAGCCATAATTATTTTCTTAAACAAACCAAATTTGATGTGGGAAACGGAACTAGAGTGAAGTTTTGGAGAGATGCTTGGTGCAGAGACAGTCCTTTGAGGGAAGTGTTCCCATCCTTGTTTGAGATAGCTACGGCCAAGGAAGCTAAGGTGGCTGATTATTTGCAAGCTACTAATGATGGGTGTGTATGGAATCCTCAATTTAGAAAGCCTTTTAATGATTAGGAAGCGGAATCAATGCTGGGCCTGTTACAAAATGTATACATCATGCAATTGAACCCTAACAGAGAGGATAGAACATAGAAGGGTGTGATCTGGGGGGGAATCTGGACAGTTTTCAGTTAAATCTTTTTATAATAGGTTGATGATGCAAGAAAATGTGGGGTTCCCAACTAATACAGTATGGTGTAAGAATATACCTTCAAAGGTAGCCTTTTCTTTTTTGGATGGGCTGCTTAAATAAAATTCTTCTTAGAGACAATTTGTTGAAGAGAGGAGTGCTGACAGGCTCATCAGAGTGTGCGGTGTGTACCAATTGGGAGGACTTGGTGGACCATTTATCGATTCATTAAAGATTCACTTATGAAATTTGGACAAAAGTATATTGATAAAAAAAAGAAAAAATCGGACAGAAGTTTTTAAGCTTTTTGCTGTTAGAGGTTGCTGTTCTGCATCTATGGAGATATTCTTGAAGCACTGGAATTTGCAAGGATTAAAATAAGAATGGAAAAGGTAATTTGGCAAATGATTCCTGGATTTGTTTTTTGGGTAGTGTGGAAAGAGAAAAATTCAAATTCAGCTAATTCAGTTGAGGATGTTTAGCAGAAAATATGGGGCAGAATGCTTTCTTCATATTTGTATACAGATGTTTTAATAGTGGAGATCATAGCTACTTTTTTGTTTATGAGAATCTTTTTATAAACATTGGGATTTGGTGGTATAGGCATTCTTTTGTATGTACCGATGTAAATTCCCTGTACAAAAGCATTTTTATATTGACGTGCACAAGTAAGTCCAGATAGAAAAAACGTACTCAAACCCTGTTTAGCCATATGCATTCCGAATTCATAATCAAGTAATCCAAAATAAAACAAAAGCGACACCCACATTCTAATGGTACTGATATGGGAAGCAAGATAACGAATACTCTTAATGCCCCAACTGTAACCAAGCTTAAGTTATTGCCCTTAAGGTGCTATAACTTATTCTAGCAAAACATTATGAATACAGCAGGTGGCGAAATGGGAAAAAACTCCAGAATTAATAGCAAAAGGTTCGAAAGTATTTCATTGTCTCAACTAATTTTACCTTCCAAAGATGATACGTTTAGAAGAATAAAGGAGTACCTTTCCTGGCCAGCCGTATCCCATATCTGTGCCTTGACGGTCTTGTGATCAATAACTAGCGTTCTTGTCTGGAATTCAACACCAATTGTTGCTTTTGAATCTAAACTGAATTCATTACGAGCGTACCGCGCCAGAAGCTGAGATTTTCCGACCGCAGAATCTCCAATCAAGACGACCTTGAAGACATAATCAATCTTCTGATTGAATTCTCCATACAAATTCGACATCCTAAATCGAATCAATTCCCTCCTCAACCTCCCAATTCGAAATCAAACAAGAACAGAGACCACAAATCAATCACGCTAGAGAAGGATCGGGCGGGAAAACAGAAAATGATCTGAAGCTCCGATCGTTTAGGAGAGACGAAAAGAGATGTATTCCAGAGACGTTAAGGCCACTCATGAGGTTTCTCTTAGGGAAATCTGAATCGAAACGCAGACAAGAGTGACAATCGAGGAAAGACGAAGGCGAGAGAGGGGGGGGGAGGGGAGAGATGCTTAGGGTTAGGGTTTGGAGACAGAAATGGAGAAGACGCGTAATGTAGCTTTGGCATGGTGGCGTTGTTGGAAGAGCGGTCTTTAGAGAGACGCTGAAAGTGAGAACCGCGTCAGCGACGACCAACGGCTTGTGGCGTGTGGACCTTTCAACGGTTTTCTCACTCAAACTTTTGTTTCTGTAGGTGTAAACTGAAACTCTATGCTGTGTCGAGATGCACAGGAATTTCAACACAAGAACCAATCGGAACCGTTAATCTCGAATAGAAACACAGGAGGGCTGTAATCACGTGGTTGTTGTAATGATCAGAAGCTTGATGTGTCAAATGGGCTAATGCGTATGCCACAGCATATCATTTGGATTCCTTTCTTCCAAGTTAATACAACCCTTTTGATCTATAGACAGCGCCAGATTAACTAGAAGTCGGAGATGGGAACCAACAACCAACTACCATTTGGCAGTTATTCTTCCCTTCTCTACTTCAACGGTGATGTCTGATGAAAGTTGGTGCAACGCGGGTGGGTCACTGGGTTGGATGGAATCGAGGTTTCAACCCATGTCCAACCCTAAAGGTAGCTCGGGCTGGACCAACCCAGGTACTACCTGAGTTTATTAACCCAGTTCAATCCAACGTAATTCGAGCTAGGCTTGGGTCAGATTTAATCGGGCGCATTGATGGGTTTTGAAAAAACTTGTGAATATATTTTTGTATAATCATCTTTTATTGGGTTTTATGACTCATTTAGGAGTACAATTAATCGGAAGCAAAGTTTAAAGTATCGATACGATATGTCCTAATACACCCAATATTAAACGTATTGTATCATATTTTTTTGGGAACTCATCTATTTATTAAATAATATATGCATATGTGTGTTTATAACTGAATCTTAAAAAAACTAAAAAATAAAAAGGAGTATGGTTTAAAGTACTCATACACCTACACAAAGACTTTAAATCATGATCAAGAATATGACTAAATTTATTTATTTTTAATTCAAATTAACTGAACGCAATGACTGATCAGCTGGCTGTGGGACCACTGATAATACTTCGTGTCAGTAATAAACTCATGGCCCCATCCCGAGAGGTGCGAGTCCCATATACGAAAAAATTATCATTGGTTCCACAGCATGCTGAACAGCCTAGACTGCAGGAGCATTAGGTCAGGTCCGACTTGAGTTGGGCCAACTAAAATTGAGCAATCAGAGACTTCAAAGTCACTTTCAGACCATTCAGATTGTCTGATCGTTGATCAAGTCACCGAAGGACTCATGCCCAAAAGTAGTTGGTGGGCCGAATTGATCTGCACCGTTGAGATGGGACTGGATCTAGTAGGTACATCAAAGTAAGCATGTTAAATGAACACTTGATAAATATTTTGACAACTGTGAAAAGTGGAAGTGGGTATTAATCTTTTTCCAGGGTGGGCTGAGGGTATTTTAAGGGGCAGGTGTCAAAAAATTCAAGTGTTCATTGAACGTGCTTACAACTTCGTGTCTACCTCATCTGAACCCCATTGGGATGACAGAGTTCATGTTTTCATAAGTAGTTGGTGGGCCGAATTTATCTGTACCATTGGGATGAGACAGTTCATGTCCTCATACGTGTGTATAGTGATACAAACTAATTGATCATTCCTTCTAATTGCAGGGGAAGAGAAGAGGAAAAAGAAGATAAGTGAAGATGGGCCGAGAGCTCAAGAGTTTTTCTTTTTCTTTTTTTTTTTTTTTTTGAGCAAAGGAGGGCTTTCAGTTATCTCAATTAAGCATATTAGAGGAAGCAACGACTGTCAAAAAATCAAGACAAGCCGATCAAGTAGTAATAGAAGAAACATTGATAGCAATTTGAGCAACTTTGTGGGCTGCCATATTTGTCATCCTTCTGGTATGAGTAACTAAGAATGAACGGAGGCGTGATAAAAGACCTCTGCAATCTTCAATAATAGTGTTAACACACCACGGTGGGGTTGAAGAATCCACCAACAAGAGGTCAGTTACATGTTTAGCATTGCCTTCAAAAGCCACATTGTCAAGATGTAACTCAATAACAAATTTGATACCCATGAGGAATGCAATGGCTTCAATTTGAAGAGAGGGAACCAGCTGGGAGAGGAACTGCACAGGATTAAATATGAACACCCCTATGATCTCTGATAACAATACCAGCTCCGACTTTATTTTCTCTGCACGATCAATATTTATTTTTAGCCGGTCAATACTTGGTTTAGTCCAAGAGTGGTTCTGAGTAGGAAATGTAGTCTCAGTAGTGTAAGAGTAACAACTTTTTCCATTCTTTAAGTAAAAATCACATAAACCTTGAGAACGTTTTATAATAGCTTCTTAATTGAAAGGTTTATTATTAAAGATGGTGTTATTCCTTTGCCTCCAAATCAACCATAGGATAGTGGCACCATGAAGAAAGACAGGGGTACCTAATTTTTTCTCTACCTTCTACCAAGACATCAACCACTCAACTAGGCTTTGATTAGGATAGAACTCTATTCTCAAGTTCAAAATAGAACCAAACCAGATTGGTCGGACCGCTGGACAATAGAGGAGGATGTGTTCTATGGTTTCAACATTCTCTCCACAAAGTTGATAGGTTGGATCAATGTCACTGATATGACGACGGAGGCATACCTTGCTAGGTAAGATTCAATGAATTCAACGCCATAAAGATGGGCTAAGAGTTGAAAAAGCCTATTATCACCGTCCAAATTTGAGCTGGAATAGTATATTTTGCTTATTAAAAAAATACTTGCATTTTATGACCTTTTGATAAACCCTAAAAATTAAAAATAACAAAAGTTTAGTATATTACTTTTTGTTTTTTTCTTTTTGTAAGGAATATACATCTTGTTGAAGTCCTTGCTAAGAATACTTAGTAGCAATGCTTTCAGGAATCTGGATCTGCTCCTCACATCACATTACATCCCAAACATGAAACATGCATTTGAGAAAATCTCCCCATGAATGACAACATACAAGTACAGGGGATGTTCCTGATGTGCAGATGCAATGTGCTATGAGAAATGCTCTGTGAGGAGTAGATTTAGGTAATGTTTGGTTCTGTGGGCGTTTATTGAAAAAGCGCCACCATATAGGCATTGGCGTTTATTACATATGAAACTACTGTTTGGTTTCACCATTTATCAAATAAAACTAGGAAACTGAAATGCTTTGAGTTTTGTGCACGGGGCATTTGAATAAACATCAAATTTTCATTTCCCCATAACCCTAATGCCCCAACATTTCTTGAAATAAAATGTTGATGTAGCATGTATTTATAGGTGTTAATCTGAAGTGGAAAGCAAAAAACGTTTAAAGTAAGATAGTACAAATAAACGTTTAAAGCAATAAATGGCCTCTCTATAAACACCAACAAAACCAAACATATACTCGGTCTCCATTTTCAGTTCAAGGTTGGATTAATATGGTCCATGGAGAGGAATCTATGGTCTTGATGTCAAATAATCCAAGAAAATTAATGTGGTATTAGTTGATCAATTGGGCTTCAATGGAAGTTTAGAATCAGAATATTAGAGTATTTGCCAAGTACTAGAAAGGCACACCGGGCTGCCTTTTTACCAACCTGATGCCAACCCTCTTTTATCTAGGCTTGGGAGTGACCGCGTAGACAAGCTCACACTTGCAGAGTTTCATTGTTAATTCATGGACACTTAAATAATTTTTCACCATTTCAACCCATGTCCTATGTACTAAAAAGGTTGATTTTGCAAATCTATTGCTGTGAGCCTTTAATCAACACATTTGCCAATACTAAAAACAAACCCAGCAGTTTCTACTTTCTACTTCCAATTCAAGCTTGGAAGTTCAAACTTCAAACTTATTCATTTATAGTCATGTTTGACTCTGCCTTCACTTATGCTGTATGTTGATAAGGTAGACATTATCAAAGTAATAATGAAAACAATATAATCAATATTTCTCCTTTTCTCTACTTCTTATGGTGCTGTATCTACTGATGCATAAAAATATGTGCAGCTATGCTGTAATTATAGTAAGTTTTTACTTGCAAAGATAAATATTACACTTTTCAAAGCTGTGAAGATCTGTTCACAATAGTAGGTCCTCTCTATTTCCTTTTCTCTACTTCTTATGGTGCTGTATCTACTGATGCATAAAAATATGTGCAGCTATGCTGTAATTATAGTAAGTTTTTACTTGCAAAGATAAATATTACACTTCTCAAAGCTGTGAAGATCTGTTCACAATAGTAGGTCCTCTCTATTTCCTTTTCTCTTGATCATCTGTTCACAGTGCTGGGAAGATCTGGATACTAATGAAAAGCCTTTCGAAGTGCACCACAGTATGCCAACTTGAAATTGACAATGTTTAATACCAAAATTTCCTCAAGCATCAATATCTCGGCCACAACCTAAAAGTTATAGCAAAAAAGAATATATTAAGAACATTATGAAAGCAACCATGGTCCTTTGAAATGCACAAAGCATGACTGATTCATAAATCATGACAGACCATGCACTCTGATTTTCACTTTTTCTCAGTTTGGAAGGAGTACAAATACAAATATGTACAGTACACATACATACAAAATATAAGGTTTGAAACATGCTGTTAGAATAACTGAGCACTCTAACAATAATTTGCACTCATTTTGTGGCATTTTAGTCCTTACCCATCTAAATGGGCTTTTATTCCTATTTATAAATATATTCAGTTTGCTTTTTAAATAACCAGGTTACTAATTATTATTTATTATTAGTATTATTGGCTTGTAATATAAATAGAACAACAAAAACTTTTAAGTTAGAAATATCATCAATAAAATAATACTTACTATATCCATCTCTTTTGTGGGGTCATGTCCTTTGCAGAAGTTCGACCATGTCTCCTATTCCTTTTTACATCTCCACCACCAGATGCCAATTGCCTAGGCCTTGTAGTAGCCATGGAATTGAGTCTTTGATTCATGGAGTTCTCCTTGAGAGGGCTCACATCCCGTATCTTTGAAGGTTTGTCTATAGGTCTTGGTGAGGAGTTTGGAGTCTTAGCTGAAGACACTTTCTGCACACTCTCCAAAGTAACTCCCTCCTGAAGAGCATGATTATTCCGATGTTCATGAACTGGACCACGCGATCGGTTCTCGACAGGAGAATCAGAATCCGAAGATGATGGACTAGTGCTACTATCCATGCCATAAAGGATATTATCTGACATGACTGGAAGTTTCTTAACATCTGGTTTTGTGGTAAAGGTGGAGGGCCTCTGAATCCTTGTTAGTTGTGCCACCTATATATATATTTGAACTTCAGTACTTGAATTCAAAAGAAAGGTTCCAAAGGAAAACTGAATTATTAAGTCATGGGGATTTTGTTATTCTCACCTGTTGTTCTAGAACCGCCATATCCTTCTTCAGTTTTGTAATAATCATGTTTTTTCTTCGGATCACATCTTCTAGCTCTGCAATTCTCTGTGACCAAAGAGAAGAAATGATGCTAAACAATAGAGGATTCACCATTGAGATGTATGCACAAACTTAAAGGATATCAATTATCAAGTACCTTTGAACCAGCAACATCAGATGAGCGGACAACAGCTTCAAGCTCCCTTATGGTAGCATCCTTTTCTTCACATTCCCTCTGGAGGTTGTATATATCTTGCTCTACTGCTAATGTGTTAAGCTGTAAAGAAAGCATAATTGTGCATTTACAAATGCAGATCAACCAGCTAACCACTGGAGTATTTAATTATATTTCAGATTGTAATTAGAGAGGTGTATTATGGTGGTTTAGATAAACCAGCCCAGAACAACCTGAGCTGCCCGGTCAGGGACATTGAGAGAGAGAGAGATGACACAACAACTTGAGCTGCCCAGTCAGCTCTAGAGAGTCATGGAATCCTTTTAGAATTCCAATTTCCAGGCTTAAAAAGAACACTTCTAATTCTTGTTAAATCCTCAATCAATCAAAGTAAAAGTGTTTGTGTCTTGCATGTGTTAATTAGAAACTTTCTATCTAATTAGGAAAATTTGCAACCTTCTTTAGTTGTAATTGTGCCCATTATTAGAAATGCAGCTAAATTCCCAACAAATTGAAATTTAGAAAAAGGTCCTTTTGCAATAGTTTAGGCCATAGAGTACTATATTGTCCATTCCCTAACTATTTAGAAATTAATCCCTAGGTCAAAAAAGGCCATTACCCAATGTTGATCCAAGCTATGTGGTGTCTTGGGAGGGGTGGATACAAACCTTTTTCTCACACTTGCCAGCCCAAGATTTTACTATTACACCAAACAATGGCCCCTTGAATCAATCTCTAGGTATTGCATTTTTATAGAAAACCTTTCAAACTACAAATCAATTTCCAAAAAGATTCTCAACTAAACTCAGTTCAACCAAACCTTGTCCCAACAATATGGGATTGACTACATGAGTCCTGTTCTGCCATTCTGCTCTTTTCAGTACTGAGTACTATCCAAAATATAATATCTAAAATATAAAATATAATTTTAAAAGTAATATCACAAACTATTTGCAAAATATTATATTTTGATTTTGTGTCCAAAAATAACTTCATCTCGATATTCCCTCATTCCCTCAAGATTGAGTACTAAGTTCACCCTAGGACAAGATGATGGTGTTTGGTAAATCTGAACTTTTGGTGGTGTTTGGTACTGTGTTCATATTGTGGATGGACCATTTCGGTCCATGCCACGGGCTAAACACAGAGTTCTGAAAACAAGTCTAATGTTTTAACCATAAAAAAAGAAGAAAAAAAAACACTTCTTTGCCTTTTTTGAGTTTTGATTATGGTGATGTAGTTTAGTATTCTGAATACTGGAATCTCTGAAAATGTCTATTTTATAGATTTACCCCTTGAATATATAACACAAATGATGTTATAATCATTTTTATACAATTAAAAGCATAGTTTATGGGGAGATTATGTGCAACATCTATGGTGAATAGAAGTTGTCTAAATAACCTATTAATTTAGTATTGATTGTGTTCAAAGGGGAGAGCACTTTGGAAAATTTAAGAGTTATTTTCAGAATTCAAAGGTGTGTTCACATGTTTGTGTTAAACATGACCTCTGAAAAGAAAGAATTTCAGAGTTAAAAGGTTGGTACTATAAAATCCAAGCTATTCAGGTATCGACCAAGATTGGCCTCACTGGTTAAGCAACTCAAAGTTAACAACATTATGCCTAGACTATATATTTCTCATAGGCCAAAGAGAGATAGGTTAGAAACATATTTTCTATACTAGGACGGATCATTATAAATGCAACCTCAATGGATTCACTCACTGCAATCTATATTAAACCTATTTGTAGACCCTGAGTCACCATATGTGATTGATATGTATCACTCTATCATATTCATATAGAGCTCTCACAAATAACAGGTTTCTATCTTGGTGAATTGCCTAATGCTTGTGAAGTGAGATGAGCCTATAAAAAATGAACGCGAGTCTCTTGCACATGCAACCAAGTTCTAACCCTGTCACTTGTGGATACCATGATCCATTTGATGGAACCACAATACTATACACATTAATTTTCCCCATGAATAATAATGAACCTTTCATTAAAAATCAAATCATAAATAATGTTATAAATGGCTTTGTCATGGCTCATTAACCCAATATCATGTTGACTAGATCTTATTGAAGAGGAAGAAATAAAATACTAGAAGTGAAACAAGACTTTTTTATTTTTGTTTTTGGTTTTGGTTGGTCATTTTAGAATTAAGATTGCATCCTAACAACAAGATTGTGGCGCCAATACTCTCTAAGGATCATATCCACAGAATTGTGCAAAAACTTAGTGATTGTGAGGAGACTATTCTACCACTTGAAATTGCATTTCTGAAAGACCAAAAAAACAATTCGCTTTCTTTTGCTGCACTAGAAGAATGATTATTTTGAATTCAGAGACTTTATTGCAGAATTCAAATAACCACAAGAACATGGGGAAACATTTGTTCAATCATAAATAAAAAACAGTAAAATAATTTATTCTCTTCAGAAATAGAATTAAAACTCCATGCCTGAGAGTGGACTTCTGCTATGACAGATAAGTATTTCTTATAGATTCTCTTGGTTGGTTAACATGTTTAACCATAATCATGGACCACCATTGCACAGATGCTTCATTTTCAACTACAATTATATAAAGCTCCATTGAAATGAACTCATGTTACATAGAATTTAAAGCTTGTCTCTAGATGTTCAGTTACCTGGATTTCTGCTGAAGAAGATACACTTGGAGCCCAGTCTGATAAATCGGACATCCGGCGCTCCTCTTGCTCTGCCCCATTTGTGAAAGGTACTTTCAATTTGAACTTTTCATCTCTACTACATGCTTTTCCGATAGAGTTTCGCTGATTCACAGAGAGAGAGAACGAAATACATAACCTACCTTATTAATGGATGCAAATTTTTCTCAGTAAGTCAGATAATTACCACTGAATCATTTTCTGAAATACGATTCTGATTGCAAACCCGACAACCACAAGCAGAACACCCGGTCTGACCAAGATTGATATCTTCACTAAATAGGAAATCCTTGCTGTTTGTGAACATGTCAAACCCAATTTCAGGGTGCTCTTTCTCTTTCATGGAACTAAGCTGCTCACAGAGGTCATCCAGCTTCTTCTGCATGCTGGATAGAACTTGATCCTGAAAAACCAGATCAAACATCAAAGTGAGCCATCAGAGCTGCTTCGTTTCTGGAATAAAATTCAGATACTAATAAACTAGCAAATAAAAAAGGGGCAAAAAACTGAATTATGATTCATGACAAGTTCAGCAACTAGAGATTAATAAAGGTAAATCATTTGGGAAGGGCTAATGAACTTCATATAGACTATAGAGAAGTAATGTGAATGCCTAGATTGCAATTATGAATCTCAAACAAAACTCAACCTTTGTTTTAGGAAAAGGTTCAAATTTGTTTAAAAACATTTAGAATCAATGAAACAAAACCCAGAGGTAGAAGCCCACTAAATTGAACCCTTACCTTAACAGAAAAAACGTTGATAAACAGTAGAAGAAAAATAAATGCGTAGCAAAATAAAAGCAAACTAATTAATTAATACAAGCTTATATTACGCACTCTGAGATCTACAGATCTTCTCAGCTGCCATATCTGGCGAGATTTCTTAAAGTTCAAGTCCGCAACGGCAATGGCGACTATGGCGACAATTAAGATCCGATGAATGGGTTTAAAGAGCTCCCAAGCCAGGCCCTCTTCTCCACTCAATTTACCTCCAATGGCTTTAACCGAGCTGGCTTCCTCTGCTCCAACAAGACGACCTTGGAGGGACACCCAACAGAGTTGCCGAGCTGCCCGGATAGGGCGGCTCGGCTCGCTGAAGTGAGTTGAAAGCCGGCGAGGCGAGGACGTGATTGATGGCGAGAAGGGAACAAGAGATACAAGAGAAGGCGACGGGCGAAGCGCGTGGAACTCGAGCTCTTGGCCGCCTTCCATGGCGAGAAGAGCAGGAGAGCGTGATTGCAGCGTTGCCTTGATGTATAAATGCTGCTATGGATGGAAATTTTGGAGTGGCTTGTCTGTATTTTTCTGTAATTTGAACGGATTTGATTTTCAAATTTTTTACAGAGATAGAAACTAGAAAGAGCCAAACTTGGAAGGAAGACGTTGGAATGTTGGATACCAGTTGCATTCCACCACGTTTACTCATTTATAGCCGTTACGGACAAGCATTTATAATTCTTATTTGTAGGTTAAATTATTTAGGGAAATTGTCAAAACCACTTTTTAACATTTCTCATAAATTCACCTTAACTTTTCAAAATGTCTAAAATTCATCGTCACTAATTTGACGTTATAGAGACTAATGGCTATTAATATATTACTATTTTATCCTTTCATAAAAAATATAAAATATATACATATATTTTAATATTTAGACATGAAAAAAAAAGAAAAAAATTAAAAAATATTTTCAAATATAAAATACATATAAAAACACAGAAATTATAAAAAATATAAAAAATTATAGAAATTACACACAAAATAAAAAAAATATTTTCAAATTATAGAAAGTATAAAAATTGAAAAACAAAATCAGAAAATAAAAATTATAGAAAAAACACCAAAAATTATAGAGAAACACAGAAATTGCAAATAAATAACAAAAAATACAGAAAATTTTATAGATGGTAGAAAATAGAAAAATGTAAAAAAACAGAAATTATAAAAAATATTAGAAATTATAACAAAACACTAAAAATGTAAAAAAAATAAATAAATTTGAAAAATGAAAAAGACCATTTTCCTCTAACTCGCCATTCAAGGGTGATTTGGTCATAAAAAATTGTTATTTATGCTGACATGGACACCTCTGTTATGGAAGGTGAGTTTTGGAAAACAAAAACTTAATGCATGGTGAGTTTTGGCCGTTTTGAAAAGTTATAGTAAGTTTAAGAGATGCTGAAAAGTTATGGTGGGTTTTAGACAATTTCCCAATTATTTATTTTTTCCCTGATTTTTTATCAAATTCAAACAACTCCTATCGGGTTTATCTATTTAATTATTAACCCCTATCACAGTAAAAAAAAACATGTAGAAATGTGACCAACCACTAAGCAATTGGTTTCGGCGAGGGAAATTGCTAAGATGAGTAGATGACGTTTAAAATCTCTTATAAAACAAATTTATCCTTTTTGTATATATATATATATATATATTATATTTCTTTGAATATTATACAAACAAAATTAGTGTTATTTGTATTTTTTTAAGGAATAAACTTTTGTTCTCTTCCATAAGGTGAAGATGGGAATGAAAAGTTAAACAACAGGATTTAGGCCAGATAATATTTTATGTGTTATTAGGTGAATCCCTTGTGATTGCGTGATGAAAGGGAATATGTGTTAATAGGTAAACCTGAGGGGTGAATATAATATTTGATTGAAGCTCAAGGAGGGTTAAATATTAAATAATGTATCTTTTTAAATAGGGTCATTTATTAAAACATCCCTATAAAAATTTATAGATTCATTAAAAGATAAATCTCTACTGTTTAGTTTAATGACATGTTTAGTTATTGTTTTGAGGTACGCTTAAGTTTTATGATCGTCATTAAATGCTATTTAAAGAAAATAAAATGTCAAATTTGCCCTTCATTATTCCTTAAATTTCATCCGCTCTTCTTATTTCTCTTCCTCCTTCTTTCTGGTTATCCTTGAGCCCTGAGATTCTTAAACTACCATTGGCGTCATCGTAGACATTCTTTCAACCCTCCGTTGAGCTCCCGAACGAAGAAAGAGATATTCTTCTCCGTCAACACCAAATCGGTTCCTCCGTTGATCTTGATAAATGCATACAGTCGGCAGATTGTCGGCACCGATGTATACTTCTGACAGATAACCACCAGATCCCGATCGACGCTCAATAAGAACTCAAAACTTACCCTAAAAATATAAAAGAAATCAAGCCTATAGAGTCGGTAGAACTCAGAAGAAGATATTTTTTCCTTTTTTTTTTGTTTATTGAACTCAGGAGAAGAAAAACGATAAAAAACCCAACCTCTGAGAGCGATGTCGATTCTGTCAACCCGTGCTGGGATGACTATTGCACTTACCGACGGTAGCAGAACGGAAAGTAGTCCAGCCATCGACGACATTGCGACTAGCTTTGACCACTGTCTTTCCGATCCCATCTCCGACGAACATCAGCATGGTCTTCTTCTTGCCCACGTCCACATTTTCGAAATATGTTCCTGCCTTTATATAGATCACGAATCTGGTAGCACTGGAATTAAGCGCCGCAGCTATCGCCTCACCTATCGTAAGTTGCCACTCCCGTCTTTAGCCACCACCAGATCAAACTTCATCGTGTTGGTCGACGCCTGCAACAGCTTTCGATCTTTGGGCAACACCCATCCCGGGAACCTGCCGGCCATTTTACCATACTCTGGGAACACCTCGTCCTTCAGGGTATCGGCCGCCTTTGGCATCTTTTTAAGCATCGCTAGAGAATTACTGACCAAATCTGATTACCTGCTCATTGCCCAAGGATAATCCATCGAGACAGGTGTACTGATTCGTCATAGCAGCGCTTAACAACGTTTGCAAGTCATTGTAGTGCTTTGAAGGTGAGCTTTGGTGATAGATCAGAGAGAGCGGTTTGAAGCTCTGAGATGGTTTCGTCAAAAAGTTCTAAACAGTCATCCAGAGCCCGCTGTTCAAGCTTGCGCTTTGAGCTTCTTTCGGATGCCAGTGCAGTTAGAGGCAGAAATCTCGACTTCTTTTACGGTGTAGTCGACAGTAGAAGAGATCATTTGTGGGATGGTTTTGGAAGCTAGGTTTGGGAAGGAAGACAGAGTTGAAACGCAGAGTTCTGGGTATAAGGTACCTTTACAAGCTGAGTGTGCGATCTGAAGGTGGTGCAATACTGGGATCTGGGTTCTCCTTGCAAATCTCAGATGGACGGTGAGTTCCTACATTGAAGCGGGGGACGACGGGCCTGATCTCAGATCTGGGTTCTCCTTGCAGATTTGAGATCTCCAACCTTTCTCACCGTCGCACTGCCGTCCGGAAATTCCATTACCCTCACCGCCACTCCCATAACCTCCACCACCACTTCCTCCATAATCTACACCACCGCCACCGCTGCCTCAGTAACTCCTGCCGCCACCGCTACCTCCATAGCCCCCGCTAGCAGCACCTGCATAATCACTACCACCGCCAGTTGCATAGTTTCCGCCACTGCCAGATGCATAGCCTCCACCAGCATCGCCACTGCCATAGCCTCCACCACCACTTGTGAGAATGGAGGGATGGTGAAGAAGGGAGAGGGACGAAGGGTAAAATTGGGTTTTAAAAAACATTTACACATCATATCATATGGTGTCAAGTGTGTATGAATTTCGACGGAATATTAATGGATATTAACGACCCCGTGTGTCATTACGCTAAAAAGTAGGGGTAATTTAAGAGATTTATCCTTTATTAAAATTTATCTATAGTTTGCATTTTATTAAAACAACTCTATAGTTTATAATTATTTTACTTAACCAACATTTCATTAGATTTACCAAAACCTATTTGGATAAATTTAATCAAAAATAAATAAAAATAAGTTTTAATATCATTTTTATCCTTAATAAGACAGAGGCAATCACTCTAATTGGCTCTATTTAGTCAATTCTATTTTCTGTAAAAAAAAAGTGTCAAAGGTGCTTTTGGAATAACAATCATATACCTATGCCGTCGAACATTTTATATTCAGTATAGGTGATCATGTTATTGTTTTCTATATGACAAAATGAACACTTGTTAATAAAAGGTTGATTAAGTTAATAGGTTGCAAAGTATAAAACTATTTTAATAAAATGAAAACTATAAAATAGGTTTCAATTTAATTCATCAAAACTGTAGGGGTGTTCTAATAAACCACCCTTTTAAATATTCGAAATATTGCTATAGACTATAGTGGTGGAAAGTGGTAAATGCTCTTAATGTGAGAGAAATGGGCTCCACTAAAAGGGAGCTAGGGAATGGGGCAATCAGAATTTGATCCTGAAAGTTGGTATGCAAATAATATGTAGTATAGATAGGTATGCAAAGTTGGTATGCAAATGGGCTCCACTAAAAGGGAGCTAGAGAAATGGGCTCCACTAAAAGGGAGCATACCAACTCAATAGCGTTTTCAAATTGGTTAGGCTTCTGTATGAGGAGCAACCCTTTAGCTGTCCACTTTCAAATGATAGACAGGAAAGTTGGTATGCAAATAATATGTAGGTTAAATTATTTATACTTCAAAAAAAGAGGCAAAACTTTTCTTTTTTTTTTTGAAAATAAGCTTAAATATCTCCAATGGCATATGCTTATTTAGCATAAATTTTCTTTATTGGATATTTGTGACATGATACTTTTACACATTTTTACAAATCTAAAATTACATGTTTTTTTGATAAACAAAAAAAATGTTATTGAGACCAAAATCCTTTAACTTAGGTGATGTTTGGCATTGATGATGATTTCTTGAAAATCACTGTCATATTTGAGCCACATCAGCATTAGAGGAATCGGTATTGAAATTTCTGTTTGGTTAGTTGATTTTGGTGACTTTTAGAAAATTGGTCAAAAATGGATTTTTGAAATCAGCCAGGGATTACCTTTTTGGGTGATTTCCTTATTTTTAGCTTATTCCTATGTTTTAGGATGACATGGCATCCAAAATGTCGTTGAATAATAACTCTAATATAAAAATAATTAACCCTTGAAAATCAGTACCATATACATTCAAAGCTGATTTCTCAAAAATCGGTTCACAAGGCATAAATGATACCAAATAACAATTAAAAAAATCATCAATTCCAAAAATCACTGAGGATAATTGTTAAGGAAAAATCATCATCGATGCCAAACATCACCTTCGACCACGTTTGGGGTGTTTTTCCTTTCTAGACGGGCTTCTAACAAGAAATTTTTGAATAAGTGTTTATTTCTGTTGAGATTGTGTCTTATTTTACAACCATTTGATTGCCTTTTAATCTAATGATTGGTGCAGTCCCTCTTTAGGTTAAAGAGGTTTTATATATAAAAACTTTCTTTTGCATGTATTTTTTTTGTGAGAGAGAGAAAGAGAGTGAGTGAGAGCGTGAAGAAAAGAGAGCAGGTGCTCTTGGTGTAAGAGTGTATTTTCTTTTTCTCTTGTTTTTGTTCTTTAGGTTGAGAGGAAAGGGAGAACGAGTGTATAAGGGTTAAGAGTTGGTTTTGGTTGCAAACCACATAGTATTTGTATTGTTTCTCAATTTTCTTTTATAGTGAAGAACAAGTTTCGTCTCTCCCATGGATGTAGGCGGTAAAGTCCAAACCATGTAAATCTTTGTGTTCTTCGTAGTGCTTGTTTTTATTTGTCGTTACTTAGGTTTCATTATTTCTATTGCTATTGGATTTCCCATGGTTGCTGTCTCAAATACTTTATGTTTTTATACTATGGGTGGTAGTTGTGAGGCCCCAACAAAGTAGTTTCAAAGCTCCTAGGTTGGTGTTTACAAGGTGTTTGTGAAATTGTTTAAGAGATAATCTATACTACTTTAAAAAGTACGAATAACCTCAAATATTTCTAGAATTTTCTGATGACAAAACTTACCCCTCTATATTTAAATTAATTGATAAAAAAGAGGCCAAATAGGGTAGTTGGTTATTGATATTAAATGAGTTGAACAGAAGTAATTTTAAGATATTCAATGCATTCAATTCTCTCTCATTAAATTCACCAACAATTAACGTATTAATTTGCATTCACTTTCATTGAATCATATATTTAAGGCTTTTTTGTTTTTTTCTCATCATTACATTCTATAATTAATCTATACATAAAAAAATAATAATTTCAGTAACATAAAAACTTATACTTTTAATATCCACATGGAAAAAAAATAGTGTTTTCATCTAGGTGGTTGTAAGAAATTAAACCATTTGGGTCAAATGGGTCAATCCATGTTGTCCCAATTAAATAATAAAATGCAAAAAATATAGAAATTAAAAAAATGGGAATGTTTTTAACATCATATATCTGACATATTAAACAATAATCAGTATGATAAACAATGTTTTAAAAATTGACCCACTTTTGCCTTTGAGTCACAAGTCACCGGTTCATCTATTAAGGTCAAATGAGTCAAACCGCTCTACGTCAACACTATATGTGTGTGTATGTAAAAATACATATTTTATCAATAAATAGTATAATTATGTTTTATATATTATAGTTATACTTTACATATATTTTATAATTATGTATTTATGTTTTACATATATTACAAATAATATATGTATTATGTTATATTTATTTATGTTTTTTAATTCATATTTTAATTTTTAATTTATAAAAATATTAAAATTTCAATTTGGGGCCAAAAAAGGGGTTTTCGCAAAAATAGCAAGGAAAGGCACCTAAGGCCCTTGGGACGTATAGATCTTGAAAAGTTACTAAAAGAAAATGATAACCCCAATTAGACATTGAAGTGCAAAGTTATGGCTTCCAAAAGTTTGCACATAATTAAGTATGCAACCTATAACCTAGTTATTGGGTTGAATGAGGCAATGATTGAACTACCTGGGTTAGATGGTTTTTAACTAAAAGGGAGAGTTTCAACAAAACCAAACCCAGGATCAAAGCCGAGTGATGGTTCAAATGGTTTAATCAGCTAGGTCAACAATAGGTTGAAGACATTGATGATAAATAAGAAATGTTTTTTATTAATGATGGAAATGGAATGTAAAATTTAAAACCAATTGAAAGTAAATCTATTTTTCTATTATTTCTCATTAAATCTCATATCTAAGGTATATTCTCTTATTAAATCCAATATTTAAGATATATTTTTCTCATTATTAAATTCTACTAATTAAATCCACAACATTAATTTTAATAATATAAAATAAATATTTTGAAAAATAATTTGAAAACAAAACTATTTTCATCCCTCTAGGTGGCGGGTAAGCAATTCAACCATTTGGGGCCAAATGCGTTAATAAATAATACCATAATTAAATAATAAAATATATAATACAAAAAATGAAAAGAATTGGGCATGTCACTAATATTGTATGTTCATTATACTGAACAAAAATAAGTATGAAATGTAAGAAGTATTTTTATAAATGATGAAAATGGAATGTCAAAATTAAAATCAACTTAGAAATGAAATGATGTCATAGTCAAATAATTAAATATTTAAAAATAGAAAACACAAAGAATCACAAAAATAAATATTATACACAAGATATAATTTTATCAATAATGGAAATGTAATAGAAAATTTAGTGTCAACCTAGAAAGCAAACTTTTTTTTGGGATGTGGGTTAGTGGTTTAGGTCAAATGGATTAAATGATGATATAATAGTTGAACAATAAATAGGGTAAATTACAAAGACCCCCCTATACTTTGTTTTGCAACAAAGACCCCCTTGTACTATGACTGTGAGACAAAGACCCCCTTTCGTTAGTTTTCTGTTGAAATCCACCATTACAATATTTTTTCAATCCCCACATTACCCTTCTAATCGTTCATCTTCCCCAACCTCACGATACACGAAAAGCAGCGGCGGCGGAGTTCTGAAATCCTCCCAGCGACAGCGAGATTTATAACCTAAAGAAAGCTTTGATTGAAGTTGCAGCGGTAGACTTCCGGCAGTGTTTGGTAAAGAAGGAAAAGAGAAAGATTTGATTGGAGTTGCAAAACTTCATTCCAGTTGACTTCTGGCAGTAACTTCAAAACTTCATTGGTTGCATCGGTAGACTGCAGTGGCTGATAAACCAGAGGAACCTTGCAACAGTGAGATTTATAACTTGAAGAAATCTTTGATTGAAGTTGCAACGGTGGACTTCCGACGGTGTTTGGTAGAGAAGAAAAAGAAAGAGAGGGAGGATTGAGTTCTTTTAGAGAAAGCTTTGATTGAAGTTGCAGAACTTCATTGGTTGTAGCGGCAGACTGTAGTGGCCGATAAACCAGAGGAACCCAGTGACGGCTTGATTGATTCCATCTACGACATAGATCGAGGGTTGAGGGCCTCCAGCGAGACCAGAGCAAAGATCGTGGAGCTCATCACCAAGCTGGAGGCCAAGAACCCAACTGTGGCTCCCACCGAGGCTTTGACTCTTCTTAACGGCAAATGGATATAATGGTTGGTGGGTGTGCTATAGGTACACCTCTTTCATGGGCTTATTCCCGCTGTTCTCGAGAGGGACACTGCCACTCATGAAGGTGAAGGAGATATCTCTGAGCATAGAGTGATCAAACTTCATGGTAGAGAATGTGGTCTGGTTCGCTAGGCCTTTGGCCACCACAACCTTGAGCACCAATGCCAAGTTTGAGATCCGAAGCCCCAAGTGCGTCCAGGTAAGCTATCAAGTATTAGCAAGCAACAACCAAAATCAAATTACTCAATGTGAATGTGAATCATTCGATTTCACCTGATTCCTAAACCAGCGGTGGAATTGGATTGGGTCCTCGTCCTTCACCTTGTAGTTTGTAGCCGAGGTTGCTGTGAAGCACATTGCCCACGAGACTGATGAAGGCATGAGAAAGTTCTTGATTGAAGTACAAGAACTTAATTGGAGCAACATTTTCAACAGAGGCTGATCGATGTTTTGGCTAATAAAAGCAAGAGTAGCCGATGCAAAAGGTGGGCAGCCATTTTCAGCGAAAGCAGCAGAAGAGAAGAAACCGCTTTGTCGTAGGTGAGAGACATCTGAATATTGTTCGAATATTTATTACAAGGGAAGTATGGGGATTAAAATGGCGGATTTCAACAGAAAGCTAATGGAAGGGGGTCTTTGTAGTTTATCCTAATAAATATCTAAAAAGTAATAAAAAAGTACAAGTAATCAAAAGAATATATAAAAATTATATATTAATTATGCCAAACAAAAATTAAGTGTGTTAAGTAAAAATTATTTATATAATGTAGATGGAATATATAATTTAAAATTGATTCGAAAGCAAAGCTATTTTCTTATCCAAATGATGGGTTAATGATCCAACTTTTCAAAGAAATTCATGGTGTCATAATTAAATAATAAATATTTAAAAAATATCGAACACAAAAAATAAAAAAGTACAGAGTTTTGCTAAAGACATTTCGAAGCATTTCTAATGTTATATAATCATTATATTAAATAAAAATAATTGTTAAAATAAAAATTATTTTTATTTAAGATAGAAAAGGAACACGAAATTTAGTAGTGTGTTATAATAATAATAATAATAATAATAATAATAATAATAATAATAATAATAATAATAATAATAATAATAATAATAATAAAAATAATAATAATAATAATAATAATAATAATAATAATTGTAATTGTAATTTAAAATTTCTGCAAGTGCACATTTAGTACAAGTATTTAAGTTTATTTTTAGTCATATTGTTACTTTTATTAATTTTCATTTTGTATCGTAACTATGATATAAGTAATTAATATGAAAAAAATTGTATACGTTCAAAATACGTATTTAATTACTAGTGGCAACAAAAAGTACAAGTACTTAGGTCCAAATTGAGAGGTTTGATGGCAAAGGCAGTTTTACCCTATGGCAAGATTGGGAGGACATCAAGTCAAAGTGTGTTAGTACAATTCGTCTGATAGGGGATCTGAGAGCAGCAGACCTAAATCCAAGGCCATGGAAAAAGGGCAAAGTACAATGTTACAGATGCAATGAATTTGGTTACATAGAGAGATACTGCCCTACACCAAAAAGTAATGGAGATGAATCTAGAAGCGTGGCAATTGCATTAGATGATGATTGAGGCGTTCTCACAGTTTCTAAATGTATGTGTAATTTTTCCCCAAATGAGTAGGTTTTAGATTCTGGATGTTTTACACATATTTGCTCCAGGAAGGAATATTTTGACACTTCCCAAGAGAGGAAGACACGTGTTTTCTCATTGGCTGATGGGTGTACATGTGACATCATGGGTGTTGGGATAATGAAAATCAAAATGTTTGGTGGAGTGATTCGCACTTTGGGTGGTGTTGCATATGTCCCAAAAATGCGTAGGAATCTAATATCATTGAGTTAATTGGATTCCAAGGGTTGCAAGGTCTTTGTTGCAGGTGGAAACATGATGGTCCTAGTGATGGGAGAAAAATGCAAGGGTTTATATCATCTGGTTGAGAGTATAGTGGTTCCCAAGACCTCGATGGGAAGTTGGAAACAAAGTGCGTAAGGTAGTGTAGTCACACAAAGAGTCTCTTTTGTGAATAGAGTGGAGACAAGTGTTGTAAGTTTCCAAGGTATAGATAATGGTGAGAGGAAGATTCCTACTAGAAGAGATGAAGGATCAAAGTCTCTCTTTGGAGTTATCTACGATTGTTAGCTCAGTTACAATTACATAGGTACATTAGCCGTTTTGTTTGAATAAGGTGGAGTTAGGACCGAATGATTCGAGTTATGTATAGCTAGTGATGTTTTACAAGGCCAATGGAGATTAGTGGTATTTGTGAACAGGTGGAGGCATAAATGGTAGATCTCTAAGGTGGTTGAAAAATAAGCCAAGGTGGGAGATTGTTAGGATTGTGTCTTATTTCACAATCATTAGATTGCCTTTTAATCGAACGGTTAGTGTAGTCCCTCTTTAGGTTAAAGAGGTTTTACATATAAAAGCTTTCTTTTGTATGTTGTTTTTTTGTGAAAGAGAGAGAGAGTGTGTGTGAAAGCGTGAATAAATGAGAGGAGGTGTAAGAGTGTTTTTTCTTTTTCTCTTGTTTTTTGTTCTTTGAGTTGAGAGAAAAGGGAGAATGGGTGTCCAAGGGTTAAGGGTTGGTTTGGGTTGCAAGTCATATAGTAGTTGTATTGTTTCTCAATTTTCTTTCATTGTAAAGAACAAGTTTCGTCTCTCCCGTAGACGTGAGTAATAAGGTCGAACCATGTAAATCTTTGTGTTTTTTTTTGTGGTTCTTGTTTTTATTTATCTTTGCTTAGATTTCATTATTTCTGTTGCCATTGGATTTCCCTTGGTTGTAGTGCAATTTTATTTGCACTAGTACAAATGTATGGGAGTGCAAATAAAAAAAATGCGAATTTTGGTTTAATTTTGTTTTGGATTTTACTTTATTCTGCTTTGGTCTTCTTTTACTTCATTTTTACTACAACCAAACAAAGTAAGGTAAAATTTGAAGCAAAAATAAATTAGAATTTATACCAAAAACATTTGCACTGCCATACATTTGCATCAGTGCAAATA
This sequence comes from Nelumbo nucifera, assembly GCF_055504915.1. Lineage (NCBI taxonomy): Eukaryota > Viridiplantae > Streptophyta > Magnoliopsida > Proteales > Nelumbonaceae > Nelumbo > Nelumbo nucifera. The sequence continues at coordinate 107,289,060 of NC_142650.1, forward strand.
AACACATCCGAGTGTTGTAAGGCCCATATTGTTGTAAGGCCCCAACAATTTCGATAAGCACATCCGAGTGCTTGGTGTGACATTCTAAACAAGTTTCCTGTTTTTTTCAATAAAAAAAGCACTTTTGGGGGGAATCCGGATTTAAATACATGGGGCCTGCATCTTTACGATGGGCCCATGAATTTATTGCTGACATGGAACCTCATCATTGGTTCCAGTAAAACCTTGCTCGGGTGCTTTCAGAATCTAATAAGCAATAAACCCAATAAGCACTCAATAGAAGCACTCACAAATATGCCCTTAGGCTGTGTTTGTTGGGGCTTCTTACCTCTAAATGAGCTTTTTAGGCCCTATTTGATTTCACTATTTTTAAGTACTTAATTCAATAAATACTTAAAAAAAGTATTGGAACCACACAATAAGTGGAAAATAAGCACTTATTTTGGTTTAGAAAATAAGTCAAGAATAAGTGCTTATTTCTAAAACAAGCACTTAAAAAATAAGTAGGTTGAAAGTGGTTTTTTTAAGGACTTATTCAACAAGTGCTCATTCAAAAATTTTGGGATGTCCCAGTCCCTATAATATTTTGTTAATACCCAAACTATCCCTAAGAAGGAGAAAACCCTTCTCCATTCAAACAAAATGAACAGAGCAGCGACGGGAGGGAGTAGGGGTGCAACTAGCGATCACTAATACGACTAAAAACCGACTAGTGGGTGCATTGTTTCTGACTTTCAAACCTTCCTCTTGCTTCTAATCTCCATTTTTTGTTGTTGTTTTGAAGGATTTAACGCTTGGAACGTTCTTTGTGTTTTTTCTCATATATGATTTTTAGGACCGAAAACACACTAGAGACTCGCCAGCGACCACAGGTAAGGCATCCTAATCCTATCACTTCGATTGCTTCTAGGTTATTTACCCTTTTTTGGAATATTTTGCTGAAAACCGATTTTTTCAATGAGAAAAACTGAAAATGATGCAATAGTTGTACGTATGTTTGGTTGTGTAATTGTTTGTATGAATAACTACTATTCTTTTGATCGTTTTTATGAAAAATTGCTTTTAGAAAATACTTCTCTAAAGTACTCTTCAATAATCATCTTTCAAAAGTGGTTTGATACATTTTATTTCATTTTTTTAACAATATTTACTATTTATTTATGTTATTATTCATTATATTGGGCATATTATTATTATTATTATTATTATTATTATTATTAGTGTTGTCATTATCATTATTATTAATTTTTGTATTAATGCCATGGCAATCTAGTAACTCCACATGCGTTACACATGGATCATTATGTGTCTTGATGTAGTGATATGGCAAGTTCCTTTGAAATATATAATATATAATATGTGAAAACCAAAGTTTACATGAGTGTGTGAAATAGGAACTAAAACGTCATTTTTGCTAAAGTAAGTACTTATTGGGGAAGTGGCTCACCAAACATCCTCACCCCAATAATTATTTAAAGTAATTATAAGTGGTTTGGCAAAGGGGTCACCAATCAGCATTAAGTACTTGTTCAAATAAGTACTTAAGAAATATGTACTTGTTACACAAGCCTTCCAAGTGTTTTTTAGTAAGTGCTTCTAAAAAAGTGCTTAAAATCCACTTGATAACGTGTTTTCCTTGGTGCTTTTCCGAAAAAAAAAATGCTTATTTAACAACATTACTTAGTTTGAAATGGGCTTTTGCCAATATAAAGACAATATTACCCTTCATTGTGTATAAACATAAACCAACATGTACAACATTGCTTGGTCCAAACTCGCTAATGGCACGGGGGTTTCAACCAATCCATGCTCATTATATAAATAAAATGAGAAAACATATGAGTCATACTCGGTTTGTTGCAAAAACCAATGCTGGAGGTGTTTGATTCAAAACAAAAACAATAAAGGAAAAAAAAATAAAGAACAGGTGAGATGGAGTGGTGGTAGGGATGACAATTTCTACCTTACTTGGTGGGTACCTGCCCCTACTCGTCCTGATGGGGCTTTTTTTTTTTGCTTGAAGGACTGATTTTGGGGCGGGGATGGGTTTTGGGATTCTACAACCTATATGGGTACAAGTAGGGTCCAATATAGACTAAATTTCTCTTATCTTTTTTTTTTTTACTTTTGTGATTCTGTGTTTTCCATTATTAAAAATTTTATTATTTGACTATGACATCATTTAATTTCTAGGTAGATTTAGAAATTGGCTTTCCATTTTCATCATTAATAAAAATACTTCTTACATTTCATAGTTATTTATTTTAAATTTTTATTATTTAATTATGGCATTATTTATTAATCCATTTGACCCCAAACGGTCAAATTGCTTGCCCACCACCAGGAGGGAAGAAAATGGTTTTGTTTTTAAATTACTTTTCAAAATATTTATTCTTATACTATTAAAATTAATATTATGGATTTAATTACAAGAATTTAATGATGAGAAAAATATATTTTAAATATAAGATTTAATGAGAGAGAATAGGAAAATATTTTTATTTCCATTTGGTTTTAAATTTTACATTCCATTTTCATCGTTAATGAAAATATTTCTTATTTGGTACTTTCTATTGTTTAATATGTATGTTAAAAATGTTCTTAATTTTTTTAATTTCTATTTTTTTTCATTTTATTTATTTTTAAATTTTATTATTTAATCGTGGCAACATGGATTAACCCATTTGATTACTAGGTATATTTAAAGGTATAAGCTTTTATGTTATTGGAATTTATTAAGAATGGATTTAATTAATAGAACTTAATGATGAGAAGAAATAAAAATGATTTAAATATATGATTCAATGAACATAAAGGCAAGTTAATAACTTAAGTGTTGGATTTAATGAGAGGGGGTTGAATGCATTGAATATCTTTAAATTACATATTCTCAACTCATTTAATATCAAGAACCAATTTCCCTATTTGCCCTCATTTTTTTATCATTAAATTTAAATATAAAGGGGTAAATATTGTCCTTAAAAAATTCCAGAAATATTCTTGAAGCCATTGGTAGTTTTTAAAGTAGTATATATATATTATAAATAATAGGAAATCATATGCGGGTTCTAAACCCAATCCACCCTACCCTTGAATATGGGGAGGGTAGGGTTGGGGAAGGTTTTAAATTGTGGAGGGAGGGTTTGGATACTCAAAATTCAACCTACTATTAGTATTGGGGCAGGAATGGGTTAGGAGGTTTAGGGAGGTAGGTAGGGTCTAAAATTTACAAAACCCTCCTCGAACATGTCCCGGTGCCATCCCTAAGTGGTGGTAATCAATATTTGATCAATTATTTTGGGAAAACAAAAAACAAAAAAAAGGGCTAGAAATAGAACCTGGTTGTAGCTCACCGTCACTACAAGTGGGGAGAAGTGATAATAGAAAGGAAAAGTGATGAAGAAAATGGAGCAAGGGTTTTAGAGCTGATGGGGGCATTCTAGTTATTAAGAAAGCTTTAAATTGGCAAAACCGGGATGGGGAATAAGGAGAAGCACTTCTTGAAAACGTAAGAAGCCAAAAGCCACTCATCAACTGTTTTTCCTAATGGGCTTTTTCGATGGAAAAGGCCCATTTACTGCTTTTTCATCAAACGCCTTTTGAGGGTAGTTTTGCCTTCTAAAAGGTAATAAGTGCTAAAAACACTTATTTTAAGCCTCACCAAACATGACCTTAGAGAGTTAGTAGTAAATATCGCATTTCTATTTTGTTAAGAATTCCTTTTTGCTTGCATTAGTAAATACAATACTATTAGAATTAAATCAGATAGAGAACCATTTTTGTGATTGGTCTGAGCAATTTAACTATCTAATTCAACTATTTGACCTAGAAATGCCAATGGGTTGGTTTAAGTTGTAACCCACATTGACCTTAATAGGATTTTGAGTCATGTCCACTTTATCCCAGGCTTGGTCGATTAACATCGACCGTAGCATTACAATATTTGTATGCAAAGCCTTGATCGAATAAAGACATATTACGGTCAGGTCCTATGTGATGCGCAGATAATGTTAAAAGAAGTTATGGCAAGCGCCTTATGATAATACTAATTGGGCTATGCAGGCATTCCTTATTTTAAGGATTTATCTCTTTTTTTGTAGTTCATAAATTTTTAACTGCAAAAAGGAGATAAATTCTTAAAATAAAGAATGCCAAATGCAGCCTGAGTGATATCAAGTCTAACACAAACTTTTGGGTCATATGTTGTTAGATAAATTTGTGTTAATTTTTATTATTCATTTTAATTTTTACTACTTTTATTGCATTTTATTAATTTCATTACTCTTAACTGTGATGCATAGGCTTTGTTAAGTGACATTTAGATAGGAGTCTTACGACATTTCTTATTGGGCCAAGCTGAGCCCTATCCATCATAACATTATTCTTGGGTTATGTATTGCCTAATAAATTAAAAAAAAAAACTAGAAGGGATTAGGGAGAGTTACTTTTTATTAAGTTAAATTAAAAATATTTTTATTGATTTTAATTAATAAATTAAAAAACAAAAAAGCAGTCCACAGGTCACCCTTGCTCTCCTTCAAAGTTTGCTCTAAAATCTCCATTTCATTTTTTTTTTATTTTTAATTTTTTATACTTTTTAAAGCCACATAATTAGGGAATCAACCAATGACAACCATCTTCCAATATTTTAGGATGTTTACAACCACCTAAGATGGATGGTATTCTCTCTCTCTCTCTCTCTAGTCCAAAACAAACTATTTTTGGATAAAATTTTTCTTTACTTTTATTATTTGTCTTATTGTATTACCTGTTTTTTAGTAATTTGTATATTTTTACTCATCTTATTTCAATATTTGAAATTTTAGCTTAAACAGTTTTCAAAAAAAAAAAAAAGTTTTAACTAAAACATTAATATCTTAATACATTGATGAAAAATTAAATGTATGTATTTGCAAAGTGGAGAGAGAAATAGAAATAGATAGAAGGAAAGAAATGTTAAAATTAGATGATTTATTTGACATGTAAGATAGATCAGGAGATGTTTTAAGAGGAAATTTTAGGTGGAAGGAACAGTTTAGGAAAAATTTTAGAAAATGAGATGATTAGGAACATGAGAGAAAGATAGATTTTAGGAAAACCGGGGTGCTATTTGATAACATTGGGTGAACAATATTTCATTTGTTGAATTGGATATAGAGGCATAGTAAGGTGTATTAATATTTGATATACAAAAGTGTTTTTTTAGGATAAATTACAAAGACCCCCGGTGTACTATGGGGTCTGTGACAAAGACCCTCCTGTACTATATGACTGAGACAAAAAACCCCTTAACGTTAAGTCAACAGAATGCATTAAATTATCAAAATACCCACTAAACTTTTTCTATTTTCTTTATTTGCCCTTTTTCTTTTAAAACCTATTTAACCTCTTATTTTCCCCTCCCTCACCGTCTTCTCTCATTCTTTCTCTTCCCATTCTCCCAAATGAAAGGACAGAAGAAACCCATTTCTGATGTTTCCTTTTTTCTATTCTCTGTCTTTAATCTCATCTCTATAGCCGTAATGACCACATGCTTTTTGCATAAAGGAAAGGAGGACAACGAACAAAGCGAGTGCTGCTAGTACTCCAATGATTATTGCCACCGTCTTTCCGATTTAGTCATCGGTGGAGATATCTGTAGGCAGCCATAAAAAGCAAAAGTAGTAAGGGGAATTTTTCTACAAATAAGCAAGTCTACTTGATGTGTTTCTCTCTCATCCATTGGTTTGTTGGGGTGCGATGAGAAAGCCAAAAAAACATCTATTAGGAAAGTGAATAATATCCTCTGATTTAGGAAGGTGTACAATTAGGAAAGTGTATAATATCTTCTGAATTAGGGAGGTGTATAATATCTTGTTAGACTTTCCTTTTCTTTTACTTACTATTGTTAGACTTTCTTTTTTCTTTTACTTACTATTTTTCTGCCCCATAACTTGTATATATATTGTAGCCTTCGGCCCTTCTTGTACATGTTTTCTATGAGAAAGAATTTCTCCCACTAAAAGTTCTTCTCCCTCTCTGAGTTCTGCTGTTTTCAGTTATCCCTTTCTTATGGTTTTTATAATTCTGTCTTAATTATTATGCTCTTCGTAGTTTTCTCATGGTATCAGAGCCGTGGTGAGTTTCACCACTGATCTGTTCAGAGGGCGTGAGCCCATCGAAGAAGAGGAGTCGTGTGACTCGTAACAGCTAGGTTCGGTGTGTGCCGAACCACTTCTTCAATCCAGCCGTATTTCGAGTAACCTCATATCTGAAGCAATGACTGGTAGTAGCTCATCCACCTCTTTCAAGATTCCATCAATCAGTGATCCCATGTCTTTGTATTATCTGAGCTCGTCTGATAGTCCAGGTATGCTTCTAAGTCAAATCATTCTTAATGGAGAAAACTATCATATTCGGGAAAAGGCCTTTCAAAGAGCTCTAAAATCTAAAAACAAATTGAGTTTCATTGATGGGACTCTAGAGAAAGCTAAGGCGGATGACATTGACAAAAATACTTGGGATAAATGCAATGCTATGGTTGTTTCATGGATTTTTAATTGTGTCGACAAAAGCATACAAAACACTATAATTTCCTTTGATGATGCTAGAGAGTTGTGGATTGAACTCCAACAAAGATATCATCAAGGACATGGTCCCCGAATATATCAATTAAAGGGAGAATTAAATGAATTCAGGCAAGGGTCTCTAAGTGTCACAGATTACTATGCTAAACTAAAAGGATTATGGGATCAGTTAGATCAGTATACTAAAGCCAACACTTGTGTATGCGGATCGACGTGCAAAACGTTGATCTATATATTGGAAGAAAGAGAGAATGAAAAGGTCTATAAATTTTTAATGGGCCTTGATGATCGATATGGTACCGTTAGATCAAACATTATAAGCATGGACCCACTGCCTTCACTCACTCATTGCTTTGCCATGATATCAAGAGAAGAATTACAATTGAAGGCAGGGCAGCGCGAAGATCCAAGCTGCTGCCTTTGCAAGCCAAGGTAAATTAGATCAAAGGGGTCAAACAAGATAAGGGCGAGACTCTACTGATCTACCCGTAGTTTGTACTCACTGCAAGAGACCTGGACATGACAAATCCTGCTATTTTGAAATCATCGAGTACCCGGAACACTAGAAGAATCGAAATGGAGGTAAAGCAGGCCGTGGTCGAGGACGAGGCAATGGAAATTGCGGAGGCAAAGGAGCTACGGCCAATGCCATCCAGGGCCGAGCAAGTGTTGTCACTGAAGAAGTGGGAGCATCAAACAACACTATACAGATGCCATCCCTCATGCAAGCCCAACTTGATCATTTAATATCTCTTTTGGGTATAGGTGATTCAGAAAACATGATCCATGGTGCACTGTCTGGTAAGAATTTTTCCTTGGTTCGCTTATCAAATTGGATTATTGATAGTGGTGCGTCACACCATGTTTCTAGTAATCTTAAAGCCTTTGAGAATGTTCGAGAGGTTGGAAGGGATGAAAGAGTCGTCATCCCAAATGGAGATTCTTTGAAAGTGAATAAAATAGAGGACATCATGATTAACAGACATATCAAATTGAAAGGTGTTCTTTATGTTCCAGATTTTTAATGTAATTTGATATCTTCAAGAAAGTTAAGTGAAGATATGGGTTATGCTATTACTTACTATTTGAATGTTTGTGTAATACAGGACCCCACCCGGCGGACGCTGATTGGACTGGGTGATATCAAGGATGGCCTGTACTATTTGCGAAACACACATAGTGCTCATTCAATGGCCGCCAAGAAGAATACAGAGGAATTGTGGCACAAGCGTCTAGGACATCTTTCTGAGAAAAACTTATTGTACTTATCTGGAGTATGTGGTTTTGATCGTAATAATAATTATGTTGAGTACTATGATATATGTCTTCGTGCGAAACAAACACGAATTCCATTTCCTTTAAGCGACAATAAAGCTTCACGTGCATTTGAATTAGTACATTGTGACTTATGGGGACGGTATCATACTCCATCTCTCTCAGGAGCCCATTATTTCTTAACCATCGTGGACGATTTTACACGTACTACGTGGGTATATCTTTTGCATGATAAATCAGAAACTCAAAAGGTCTTCATGTCCTTTTGTATTATGGTTAGGAAACAATTTGGGGTCAATATCAAGATAGTTCATAGTGACAATGGAACAGAATTCTTAGGGACTCTCAACAAATTTTTCCTCGGCCAAGGAATCATTCATCAAACCTCCTGTGTTGGGACACCGCAACAAAACGGGAGAGTGGAAAGGAAGCACCAACACATCCTCAATGTGGCAAGAGCTTTACGCTTTCAAGCCAATTTACCTTTGAAGTTTTGGGGGAAGTGTGTTATGGAAGCATTTCATCTAATTAACTACACTCAGTGTACTAGGAGGCTACACACCATTTGAAGTGTTGTTTGGAAAAACACCCAATTACTCTCACATTAAAGTTTTTTGGTGCCTTGCGTATGCCAAAAGGCAAGGCATTGGAAATGATAAGTTTGGAGAACATGCTGAGAAGTGTATTTTCGTTAGTTTCCCATATGGAAAGAAATGATGGAAAATGTATAATTTGGAGAAGGGAGATATCTTTACATCCCGAGATGTACATTTCTATGAGAAAGTCTTTCCTTTCAACAACAATGAGGCACTTAGAGGAGAACGACTTCCAAGTGAGGGGGAGCACGTGATTGTGGAAGATGAAAATGAGCCATTTAGAGATAAAAGGAGTCTTGGGGCTAATGACAACCAGCATATAGGTACAAATGAGAAAGGCGTCCACACAACTGATGAGATAACAAATTCGGAAGAACATCAAGGAATAGGTGCGCCTGACCAAGCTGCAATGAGCACACCACAAAGAAACGAAAATGAGCAATCTGTTCGGCGACAGGAGCAACCTCAACAAGAAAGAAAACGGCCTGGATATTTAAGAGACTATGTGTGTGATGCATTGCTACCACCATCCAACGTGAACTCAGTCCGAAAGGCAGCCGCAGGTAATGCCCATTCTCTAACACACTACATTTGCTATAGTAAATTTAGTCCAACTCATAAAGCTTTCTTAGTGGCCATCGATTCTCATGATGAGCCAACCAATTATACACAGGCAGTCAAAGATGAACGATGGATTGAGACAGTGGACAAAGAAGTTAAGGCCCTAGAAGAAAACAAAACATGGGAAATTGTGAGTTTGCCTCTAGGGAAGAAAGTGGTCGGATGCAAATGGGTCTACAAAATTAAGTACAAATCGAATGGAAGCGTTGAACGTTTCAAGGCAAGGTTGGTTGTACAAGGTTTCACTCAAAGATGGGGAGAGGATTATACAGAGACTTTCGCTCCAGTAACAAAGCATGTATCTGTTCGTGTCTTTTTAGTAATGGTAGTAGCAAAGGGATGGGAACTTCATCAAATGGATGTAAACAATGCATTTTTGCATGGTGATTCAAAGAAGAAATTTACATGAAGCTCCCACCAGGCTTCAGCTCCAAAAAACCAAATGCAGTATGCAGGCTACAAAAGTCTCTATACAGCCTAAAACAGGCCTCTAGAAACTGGTTCGCAAAGTTGACAGCATCCTCGCGTGAGTATGGTTTTAGGCAATCCACTACGGAAAGCACTCTCTTCATATACAGAAAGGGAAACATCTTTCCTGGTTTCTTGGTGTATGTTGATGACATTATACTACCTGGGAACAGTTTAAAAATGTGTGCAGAGTTCAAGGCGTATCTCAACAGTTGTTTCAAAATAAAGGACTTAGGAAATTTGAAATATTTCCTTGGAATAGAAGTAGCTCGGTCCACTACTGGATTGTTTCTGAATCAACGCAAGTTTGTTCTGGACATTTTGAAAGAAACTGGACTGACTGGATGCAAACCCATAGACACCCCAATTGAGCAAAATCATCATTTGGGGTACGACAATGGGGATTTTCATTCTGATCCAAATCAGTACCGAAGATTGGTGGGACGACTATTGTACCTGACAATCACGAGGCCCGACATTACTTATGTTGCGCATGTGCTTAGCCAGTTCGTCCAGCAACCCCGAGTTGAACATTGGAACGGCCTGTTGCATGTTCTGAGATATCTCAAGGGATGCCCAGGGCAAGGTATATTGCTAAATAGTGAGAATGATATGGTATTGCGAGGATACTGCGATGCATATTGGGCAAGTTGCCCTTTGACCGGAAAATCAGTAACGGGTTTGTACTTCCAACTTGGTTTTTCTCCTATTCTTTGGAGGAGCAAGAAACAGCCCTCAACGTCTAGATCCTCGACAGAAGCAGAATATAGAGCCATAGCCATGGCTACTAGTGAAGTAGTCTGATTGCGAAGACTATTGAGTGAATTATTAACACCGCAATCAGGAGCCACTAGTCTTTTCTGTGACAACAGTGCAGCTTTACACATTGCAAGCAATCCCGTTTTCCATGAGAGGATTAAACACATCGAAATAGATTGTCATTTTGTACGTGAGAAGCTGCTTTCTGGCGAAATTTTACCACGCTACCTTCCATCACATTTACAGTTAGCGGATTTGTTCACTAAAGGTCTTGGCAAGCGACAATTTCAATTTCTCCTATGCAAGTTGGGCATTTCGGACCTTCATGCTCCAACTTGAGGGGGAGTATTAGGAAAGTGAATAAATCCTCTGATTTAGGAAGGTGTACAATTAGGAAAGTGTATAATATCCTCTGAATTAGAGAGGTGTATAATATCTTGTTAGACTTTCCTTTTCTTTTACTTACTATTGTTAGACTTTCTTTTTTCTTTTACTTACTATTTTTCTGCCCCATAACTTGTATATATATTGTAGCCTTCGGCCCTTCTTGTACATGTTTTCTATGAGAAAGAATTTCTCCCACTAAAAGTTATTCTCCTTCTCTGAGTTCTACTGTTTTCAGTTATCCCTTTCTTATGGTTTTTATAATTTTGTCTTAATTATTTTGCTCTTCGTAGTTTTCTCAACATCTTCATCAAAGAAAAGGAAATGCAAACACATATACGTATCGTTAAGAAACACTACTTAATTATTTCGATATTTGAATGAAAGTGGAGGAGCTAATTACTGCCTAAACTTTATAAAAGGAAGCCAGTGGTAACCCTTCAAACATAGTTCTCTAAGCTTTTTCTCTGGAAATGACTGCTCTTGCTGAACATATATCCCTGGTAGTTAGACATAGTAGCTTAAGATTGTTGAACTATTTTAGTTCACTGCGTAGTGGATATGATATGACCTTATTGATCATCAACTGAAGCTTAGCTACTTCTATGTCTAGTGGTACTAATGTCTCTCTCTCTCTCTCTCTCTCTCTCTGTGAGATTTTTCTGAGATTTCTGCTTAACACATTCACAAGCAAGGAAATACAAGGAAAAATGCAAAAGAAGTAATACGAAATTATGAATTGCACCTGAAGGGGAATCATAGTAGCCAGAGGCCCAGTATCGAGCATAGCACTGGGCCAAGTAGACATCGGTTGCTGACGCCGACCTGCATGCATTCTTCAGCTTCCCAACGGCTTCTGAAAGACATGAAGAACAATCGGTAGAACTCAGATCCCCCAAACACTGAGCAAAACCCTCCACAGACCCCAAGCTGCTAACTCGAAAACCATTTGCTCCCTACAAGTCAGCAAGAACATCGTCCCTGCGCTTGAAGAACTCAACATCATTACTACTATCGCGACTGCATTTTTTGTATACCAGTGCCGTGTCGAGTTTCCCCAGGAAGTCGGCATTGTCGTATCTTAGAAAGCACCCTTCTAATTGTAAACTAGCTGCTATTGAGTAAGGGCACACCAAACTAATATGGCTAATGGCGTTTTGAACACACCACAAACAGTCACTTGTTTTCAAATCACCTCTGCATTGGTATAGCCCATAGATCGCTGCATCCGCCGGCATTGAGGTGCCATTTGCCACTGTAAAGCTGTTATAAGCAGACTGAGAGGCTGAGATTGCAATGGAGGACAGTAGGGAGTTGAGGTTGGCTTCAAAGGATGAGCTGGGTTGGTATTTGTGTGGAGAGCAGCCCCCGTAGATGAAAGTATGAGGATTACTTGCTAGGTTTTAATCTCTGTTAAGTGGGCTTACATATTCAATGAAACAATTGCATTGATGGGCTATCTTGTAAGTGGGCTAAATCAAGTGATTCATTTAGGCAAAGCCCGTAGACTTCAATAAAAGGGTATGGGGCTTAATGAGTGGATACCACATTTTGGCCCATATAGGCTTAATGGGATCCTATTAGGTCAAAATATAAAGGCTCCTAGGTTATGGTTTCCAATATGTTAAATCATCTAGCCGCCCTCTTGCTCTACCCCATTAGAGTCAAGAACTGAGAAAACCTAAGGAAAAAGGAAGATTTAACTGAGGAAAACCACAATCGACCTACCATTGATTCATCACTCATTCCGCAAAAGTTTCTACTACTGCGATGGATACAGGTATGCACGTTTAAACCTCCTTGATAACTGCAGCATGATATTCTTTGGGGTGCAACATGTCTTCTTGTTCTTCGTACATGAATGATATTGGTATGATTCTGCAAGATTACGGATTGATTTGCTCCCCCTAATTTATTCTTACATTACCGCCTCACAATCCCGTTCCCATATGGGGATTACCGCCGCTGCTGTTCTTGAGGTCGAGGAAGATAAACAGTATTTTTCTCATCCAAAATAATTATTATAAGGATTAAAAAATATTACAATTAACTTTTTGGACGGAAGGGAGCATATTCCATAGTACAGGGCATCTTTGTAATTTACCCTTTTTTTTAATTTAAAATTTTAAATTTTATGATGAAAACAAAACGACAAGATAAAAGCAAAATGAGGGCTATATTGTGCATACAGTATACCTTTTGCTACAGATTTCTCACGACATTGTGCTCGTCGAGAAGTCCTAATTCTATTTGGCATGGTTTTAAAAAAAAAAAAACTCGGAGACTGAATCGGTCAAGAGTCTGGTTATCGGATCAAACGGTCGGTCCATTCTAACAAAAAAATAAAAAATATAAAAAAACAGTGAAAACCATTTAAACAATTTGAACGATTAATCGCCCGGGTCAACGATTTACTGACCAAAAACAACGATTTTGAGCAAATTTTCAATTTTGTGAAAAACCAAAACCGGTCACTTAACCGATTTCCGGTTTTTTCGGTCCGACCATCCGGTCCGATCCGGTTTTGAAAACCATGCTATTTGGAGATGGCTGCCGGGCCCAGCTGGAATTTCTCAGTTGGTGTCTTTATCGTGAGATCTAAGCACATTACAGGCATCTGGCTGAGACCGGTTGGTCAGATCGACGAATAGGCCAGCTTAAGTCATCGCCGAGTTCGTAGAGCATTCCGTTCTGGATCACGTGGCAGCTTAGAATTGGGCTGCATAAATAAGCATGAATAATAAGTTTTAAATTTGAGATTTTAGCTCATTGAGTACAATCCAAATCAATGTGGCTGGCCCTCTAAGAGGGACCACTTATTCAATCAAGATTTTAGCTCATTTGATTATCCAATCAGTATGTTCATTAGTATGAGCGCTCTATTGTGTTTAACTGTTTATCACCCATTGGCTTAGAAATTAGAATCACTGAAAAAAAAAAAAATTGCGTTGTGAAGTTTCAAGCTATTGAATCAAGGAAATTATTTAAAACTCACCGTGTCTAATATGATGTTAAACAGATTAACCGGCGTTAATATATTACCATTTTAATTTTTATAAAAAAATATAAAATATATACAAAATAAATTAATGGCTGTTAAGATATTATCATTTTAATATTTAGACATGAAAAAAGGAAAATGTTCAAAAAAATTTCAAATATAAATTACATAAAAACATAGAAATTACAAAATATAAAAAATTATGGAAATTGCAAAAAAAAATAAAAAATTATTTTCAAATTATAGAAACTATAGAAATTGAAAAATAAAATCAGAAAATAAAAATTGTAGTAAAACATAAAAAATTATAGAAAAACACAGAAAATAGAAAAATTGAAAACTGAAATTATAAAAAACATTGGAAATTATAACAATACATTAAAAATGCAAAAAAAAAGAAAATTGAAAACTGAAAAAGACCAATTTTCCTCTAACTCACCATTCAAGGGTAATTTGGTCATGAAAATTGTTATTAATGCTAACATGGACACATCTGTTAAGAAGCATTAACGGTGAACCAACGGAATGTGAGTTTTGGAAAATAAAAACTTACTACATGGTGAGTTTTAGACATTTTGAAAAGTTGTGGTGAGTTTCACAGGCCAAGCTTTGGGCTTAGCCCACGAAAACTTGACACTTCTTCAGGTTCAGGCTGTGGGCCAGGCCTGCCCATTCAAATTATGGCAAAAAACAAGTGCTTATTCATGCAGTGTTTGGTATTATGATATTGTGTTGGTTTTATGTTTATTGTTGATTTAAGCATTAAAAATCAGGAATAAAACAGTTCAGGCACACAGTATAATATCAAAATTATTTATTGTTGTTTGATATAAATACTACCACACACCACATAGGATAAAATATTTCCCATGAGCAAGAAAGGGTTAAATGTTATTTATTCCAAAAATGACTTTCACTTTCAAGGTAAAGAGCAATACAAACGGTTGTACTTAAACTGATTCAACCAAACAAATAAGATTTTTGTTTGGTAAAATCAAAATGCATATATACTGCTTATATAGCAATGCAACAGCTCGGCATCAACATGCTACCAAGGTTCAAAGTATTGACATGTAGTCATTTCAAACCCCTCTCGCTTTGATCAGGGGTAGAGCCAAGGGGGACCCAGGAAGCTTTTTAGTCCCCCTATGCCCCAGAATCTCCACTTACTTATTTTATGCTCTAATTAAGGATGCAAATTGATCAGATCATATTTGAATTAGGGTATATTTGAATATGATTTGACATTGTTTATGTCGGATCCGATCAGATCTGATAGAACTGAAACCCTGTTTGATGATTAAGTGGTTGTTAAAAGAAGCATTTGTTACACAAGTACTTTTTAGAAGTACTTATTTTAACACCCATTTAAGGTTCTTTGGTGACCCACTTGCCAAATCACTTATTAGGGTGGGGATATTTGGTAAGTTACTTTCCCCATAAGTGCTTATATTGACACAAATGATAATTTTAGCCCTCACTTTACTTATACATATATACAATGCTTTTCACATGTTATACATTTCAATGTAAAAACGCCACATAATGACAACTGAGAGCCCACATGGGCCCACATGCGAATCACCATGTGGACCCAATTAATAATAATAATAATAATAATAATAATAATAATAATAATAATAATAAATAATAATAATAGAGAATTCATATTAAAATATGATAATTTTAACTATACATATAAATTAATAATAGGAAATTCAGATTATTAAAGAAAATAAAAAACACCATCAATATCAAATTAAAAAAAATAAAATAGGATGACTAAATTCGGATTTTTCAAAAAATAAAATAGGATACTATTAACTATACATATGAATCAACAAAAAAAATTAAAATATGATAATTTTAACTATACATATAAATCAATAATAGGAAATTTAGATTATTCAAGAAAATAAAAAAACACCACCAATATCAAATTAAAAAAAATAAAATAGGATGACTAAATTCAGATTTTTCAAAAAATAAAGTAGTATAATATTAACTATACATATAAATCAACAAAAAAATTAAAATATTATAATTTTAACTATACATATAAATCAATAATTGGAAATTCAGATTATTCAAGAAAACCCATCCTTAAGGACCCTTCGCCGGCTGTAGGAAGGGAAAAGCGGTGTTAGGTGTTGTATTGTAAGAACCTCCACCACTTACAGGTTCACTGGCAACACCCAACACCGCTTTTCCCTTCCCTTCCAACAGCCGTTCTTACATGCACTGTAAGAACCTCCACCGCTTTTCCCTTCCCTTCCTACAACCGTTCTTACATGTATTGTAAGAACCTCCTCTACTTTTCCCTTCCTACACTGAGAACGGTGTTGGGTGTTGCCGTACCTCCTCTCATCTGAAAATGGGCACTTTTAGGGTAATTCTCTCCCAATCTCTTAGTTTTCTTTCCACAAATTGTAGCTTCAGATTTTCTTTATTTTCTTTTTTTTTTCTGCAGTTAGGTTCAAGGAAATTTTCTTGTTTCACTAGTGTTTTGAATTCTTCAGCTTTTGCATTAGTGTTGATCTGTTCACCGCTTACATGACCTATAAGAACGGCTGTAGGAAGGGAAAAGCGATGGACCTGTAAGAACGACTGTATTAACTATACACCCAACTCCGTCGGTTGTTTTTTGCTCATCGTCGAACATCGCCGGTGGACCTTCAACCAAACTCCGCCACTACCTATTGTTGTAGGATTTCAAATGGAAGAAGATGATAAACTCGAGTGGGGATAGTTTTGTCATTAAAGAAAAAATAGGAACAAGTTTGTCCCATTCGAATGAAGAAGCACTTCTTCAAAAAGTGCTGAAAAAAAAGGCACGTCCATGTTACTTTTTTAAGAAATACTAATCGGATAGGGGGTGACCCGAATTCAACCAAATAGGATCAAATCAGGTTATAATCTGATCCATTTGCACCCCTAGGTCCAATACATTTATGTTTGTTTTGCCTTCTCTCCCCAATTAAGGGTGTCAATAGACCAGTTTTGGATTGGATCTCGTCCAAACCACAATTAGTTTGGATGGACTGGACGGACCAACATGACATATTGAATTAGACCAATTTAGACTCAATGGTCCAAAGTATTTATTGGATTGAATGACCTAGTCTGCCCGTAATGAATTTAGGGTCTGTTTGGTTTGCAGGAATAGGGGTCTAGAATCGGAATCGGAATGGGTCAACTGTTCGGTTGGGCAGAATCGAAATCCCATTCCTATTCCTGCTAGAATGGCATTACCCCATTTGAGGGAATGGCCATTCCCTGCCCCTCCCTTGGGAATGAAATCCCATTCCTGTTGATTTTAATTCCTATTCACATTCCTGTCTGAACCAAACAGACTATGGGAATGGACTATTTCGATTTCGATTCCAATTCCGATTTTGACTACAAACCAAAGAGACCCTTATATTGGATTGAGTTGGATTGAGCCAATATCTGGTCCATTCATATAAGATAAGAATATATAAGTGTCAATGGACCGGGTTTGGATTGAAACCAATCTAAGTTAAAATGAATTTGAACAAATTGGATGGTCCAGTCTAAACATCAAATTAGATCAGTCCAAAATGGTTCAAAATATTCATTGGATTGATTGGACCTGATCCATTTGTAATGGACTCACATAGTACGAATTGGACCAAATCTAATCCAATTGACACCCCTACCCCATGGTTGCCCCCCTTCCATCCATGTTAGATCGATACATATTATATGACACGCACTCATAGGTTGTGATAATTTGAACCTTGCACAATATCAAAGACCATCTCAGTATGCTCACAAGGATGTACCTTCTGAATCTGGTTTCGGTCTTCATGCGTTCTCACAATCAAATGGTCTTTACATCCTCCATCCCTCATTAAGATCTCAGCTGAAATTTCCTTCTTTGACTCCATTAGTTTCCATGTAAAGCAGGGTGAAAAAACAAAAAGTTTTGTCTATAAAAAAATGACAAGAAAAATAACTGAAGTTCTACAAACTAACACCTTATAATCCATACTACAAAGGAATGGTTTTTATCATAAATAATTTTCCAAGTAAAAGCTCATCAAAGATCAAACCTTGTTTTGCTTGCTGTATAGGGCTGTCAATGGGCTGTATACCCGTCCCGACGTGATAAGAAAACATTCAGGCCCAGTTCGAGCCCAGAACCGACCCCATTACTAGTTGGGCTTATAAGGTCTAATCTGACCAGACTCAATAACACGCCTTTGTAAATTGACAATAAATTCGCTATTTCTCTTGCCTTCTTTTCTCAAAATGTCTTATAGATCTCTCATCAAATATCAATTTTAGACATTTCTTACGAAATTAGACATGTTGGTTCTTAATCGGGTCTGTTCAAATAGGCCCAATTCTGGCCCTATTAATAATTAGGACTAGGGATAAGTAAATGGGTAGGTTATACCTGGAACCAAATAGACTCGACATTGAATCGGTCTTGAATTAACCCTACCCAATCTGTTACAAGGTAGGTTCTGCTTCCAAATTCTTAGAACCGACCCCCACCCAAGCCGGTTCCAGGGTTAGGGGTTTACTCTACCCAAACCAACCTGATGAACCGACCTTGGTTGCCCTTGGTGGAGCCTACCTTGGAATCAAGCTTGTCTTGAAATAAACCCCAAAATACTTTTGGTGATGTAAAGATTTGAACCCAAGCACTCATGGTTACAAAGGCCATGTTCACAATTTTCATTTTAATATTTGAATGTGTACAACAAATAATGTCAAAGGTGACATTTACAAAATTTAAATTTAAATTATAAGTTTTGAACCATATAATGATAATCTACATATTTAATTACTCAATTTAACCAATAAAGATGACATAAGCTTTAAACTATATATTATATTTATTAAAAATTAAGTTTTTAAAGAACAACAGAACATGCTTTATTATTATTTTTTTTTCTTTGAAGGGAGAGTAAAGAAAGAACAGGTTCCATGGGTAGGCCCTGAAACCGACCCAGAACCACCAAGGCCAGAACCGATCTTTACAGGGTAGTTTCGGTTCGAAAAACCTATAACCAACCCCTGCAGGATAGGTTACTGGCTCTGCCATGGAACCAAACCCAATTGGCCCATGCTCACCCCTAATTGGAACTAGCTTAGTTTGGAATAAGTACAAATACAAATATGTAGAGTGCAAAACCTTATATTTTGTATTATTCTATATGTATTTGTATTTGTACTCTTTCCAAACTAAGCGTATAAGATAGATACAAACCAAATGCAACAGGATAGGATTGGTTCATATTTGTCAAGATGACCAGGGCGGTTCACAGCCCCTCTATCTTAGACAAAAAATGGTATATTTGGGGCAACATTGTTTGTTTGTTTTACTTTCTCTTGAGAAACAGATAATTTCAATTCATTTTATGTACTATTCTCATTTTTTCATGTAAACTGTTGATTCACTAATAAAGATTTCTCATAACTAGCATTCTTTCAAGTTGCTTGTTAGATTTTTTTTTACTTGTTAAAAATGGCTTCAACTATGATACCGAAAAGACATCATATCTGAAAAACTTATGAGCAATCAACTGGTATCATAAAACTATTAACCAATCAAATGGTATTTATCAAAATTCACAGTGGGATTTGATTGTTCAAAGATCTTCTGGCACCATGTCTTTCTGGTTTCATAGATTTTTTCATTAAAAATAGAGTAAGTTTCTTGGCTACTATTGATTGATTTGTTCCTTTTTAGGGATGGTAATAGAGTGGGTTCAGGGAGGATTTTGTAAATTCTAGACCCTACATGCCTCCTTAAACCTCCCAATTTATACCCACTCCAAAACCCATAGTGAGTTGGATTATGAGAAACCAAACCCTTCCAGCACATGAAAACGCAAAACCTTCACGAGCCGAACTCAAATAATTTGTGAAAAGCTTAATTTGTTTCCACCCTTACATGTGGATAGGAGATCTGAGCTCTTGTTTGTAATCATGATTTGAAATCCTATCTGGTGCAATATCTGCACCTCTTATAGCATTTGCACTCACTAGCAGTACAAATTTTGCATCCCTTCTCCTAACTTCTTTCTCATATAAAGCGGGTACAATATTGTCTTACCACCTATTTTATTCCTCCAAAATAGTAATAGATAACCTTCTTTCTACTTTATCTATCAAAAAAAAAAAAAACAAAAACCTTCTTTCTACCTTCACGTTCGCATAAAATGAGGACCACATTGTTTACTTCTCATTTTGCTCCTCTCAAGTCACAAATAAACAAGACAAATCAAACCTAAAGAAAAATTAAACAAGAATTGGTAATGGAGGGGTGCACTTTTGATCCATATCGGATTTTACTTACCATTCAAGCTTCTTTGCATTACCTGAATTTTCTATCAAATTAGAGACCTCCACGCCCATCGCACCTATCTCACTGATAGTCAAAGTTGGACCAACCCCCTAACAGATGGCGTAAAGTAAATCGAAATTGAATTGAATTGAATAAACTAAAATTTTACATGAAAAACTGAACTAAAACCGAAATCGAAATTTTTTATTTCATTTTTGGTTATTTTGGTTAAAACCGAATTTCAATACTATATATTTTAATATATACTATAGTGTATATTTTAATATATATTATACAATGTATATAATAAATTATATATTTTATAATACAATATAATATATTTTGTACATATTATATATGTATTATATGTTAATACATACTATAGATAATAAAGTTCGGCTAATTCAGTTTTTTCGACTCTAAACCTGAAAATTAAAACCAAAACCAAAATAACCAAAAACCAGAAAAATCAAAACTAAAATTTTTTATTCAATTTTTTATTTTAACCAGATAATGCTCACCCCTATCTGAGATCACAATGGTGTAATGGTTGCTGCTACGTCTTTTCCTCTCCAGTTGAAAGTGAAGCTTTAGCACTTGGTAAAGTGCTGAAATTGATTTCTTGTTAAAGCTTGATCATGTTTTGATAGAGGGAGATTCTCAGATTGTTATTCGTTGTCTGTTGGTGTCCACTTATAAGGCTCTTGGAGGATTATGGCCATCCTCTCTGATTGCAGAGACATGCTGTCTAATATCTCCCATAGCTCAGTGATGTTTCCCATGGTTTTTAAAACTGAACCGGTCAGGGGTCCAGTTATCGATTCAAACGGTCAGCTCATTCTGACAAAAAATTAAAAAATAGTCAAAACCGTTCAAACGGTTCAAATGGTTCAAATGATTAATCAGCCGGTTCAGTGGTTTGTTGATCAAAATGTTTTGGGAAAAAATAGAACCGATCAGGTGACCGATTCCCAGTTTTTCTAGTCCAACCGTCCAATCCGGTCCGGTTTTGAAAACCATGGTTTTGCCCTAGACAATGCAACAAGGTGGCTCACATTCTTGCTCCACATGCATATATTAACTTTGCACTATTTCATTCATTGGATCAAGTTCAAATATAGCCTGATTTATTCCAATAAACGTCTGAATCGATTATAGCATTATCATGCATATATGAAATTACCTAAATGCCCTTCATTTTTCTCTAATAAAATTATATCCCAAGAAATTTATTTATTTGATAAAAGAGTATGACGGTAAAACAATTCAACTAAATCCAACTTTGATTTGAATATTGAAAAAGATTCAACAATATTGCATTTTAAATATTTGGTGCACATTAAACTAAATTTTCATATTTTATTTACTTTTCATTGATTCACAGTGTACAAGATTTACTTTCATATTTCACAATGTATATTTACCATTAAAGACTTTAACAAGTTTATAGATATCACCATGATGGTCACTTTATCACTGATTTGCTCACATTTAATTTGTGTAATAGCAATTTCCATGGATTGCACCATCAATTTTGCCTTGAATTAATTAGTTGAATGGGAATCAAATTCAAATATTTGATTTTTTTATCAGCTAATTGAATACTTGATCATTCAATGGAATTCGAGTTCAGTTGGCCTTTCTAATGATCTATCAGATATCAAATCGAAGTCGAATAATCATTTCCTTAATTGGATTCAAATTCAAATAATGATCTGATTCACTTCAAATTTGCTCCATTTACACCATTGTGGCCTCATACGATGCCTGGTACAATATTATCAAGGCTGCTTAGGGCTGCATTTCCACGGGCAAGAAGAGGTAATAGGCCCATCTGCAAGTCTACAATTAGTGCTGTTTTTGAACATTCAAATCAAGTAATCAACATTCAGGCATAGTTAGGCCATGGCTGAAAGA
Source organism: Nelumbo nucifera (assembly GCF_055504915.1). NCBI lineage: Eukaryota > Viridiplantae > Streptophyta > Magnoliopsida > Proteales > Nelumbonaceae > Nelumbo > Nelumbo nucifera. The sequence goes on from NC_142650.1 coordinate 107,310,969, forward strand.
AGTTACATGAAGCTCACAAGAGGGATGTTGTTCAGGTCATGCTGAACCATGATGCAGACCTGAAAAATAAGAAAAACGAAAGTTTTTTTTTTTTTTTTTGAGAAAAGGTAACGGAAATTTATTAGATAAAATAGAGAGTACATGAGGAGATATGTAAAAAGGAAAGAAAATATAACATAATAATTAGCCCTAGGCTTCTCTACGACTCAGATGTAGAGATACTACTATGAATCAGAACCTAATAGTTTCTCCAAGGAAACAACAGAATTTAACATATAATGTCTAAAAGAGAGAAGGATAGAGAGGGATGTTGGCGAGCCCTTTTTCCCTTGTTTTCCTACCTAACTAAGAAACACAACTGAGACCCCAATAAAACCTAATTGGCTAAGGACTAGGGCTTCAACTTGAGACAAATCCTAGTTGACTTGGGACTAGGAATAAGGCAATCCCACTTCATGACTACAACTCTGTTTTACTAATAGAATTCTGACTTGCTAAACTCCTGACCTAATTACGAAGCCCAACTATTAATGTTGCAAAGATTAGGAATTTATTTATTTATTTGTTACTTGTCAAAAAAAAAAACTAATGACTCAAATAATCAGAAAAACAGCTACTAAAAATTAAAAGAACTCCACCATCCATGAATAGATAAAAAATAGGTAAATCCCAACTATTAATATTACAAAGATTAGGAATTTATTTATTTACTTGTTACTTGTCAAAAAAGAAACTAATGACTCATAATCAGAAAATAGCTACTAAAAGTTAAAAGAACTCCACCATCCATGAATAGATAAAAAATAGGTAAATCCCATATTTAGATCTTTTACACCTACATCAAACCACCACCAAGCCATGTCATCAGCTTTGGTATCAATCAAGTTGCAGTCTCATATGGAGCTTTTTTTTTAATTTATTTTTTCCCAAGTTGCAGACAGAGTTCGAATATTAGTTTGAGGCAGACTCACAGAAGGGAATGAGCAAGGGAAAAAAAACTTTTTTCAGTTCTTCTGTTGGTACATTTATCACCAATGTACTGGTCATTTTTAACTAGAGCTGCCATTATGAACATGTGAAGAAATGCCTCAGAAACAGTGATTTTGTCCACAAAAACAACAGGGACAAGAGCTTATAGTCAAAGAAAATTAACAAAGACTGTAAACAAGCATAAAAAATGTAGTTTTCCAGAACTAAAAAGGCACATTAAATATTTTTTCTCCTGTACAGCTCACAAGATATTGTAAATAAAAAATGTATATTATATCTATACCTTGAAGAGAAACGTGGAGACATTTTATCCATTGACTGTTTAGGTTGCCCCCTTCACTCCTGTGCAGTCTTCTTCATATAGAATTCCATCAATACTACAAGATCCACAGCAGCCGGAGTACTCAATTCACCTGCAAGGAGAAATCATATGGAATATTGATATTATATAACTTAACTCCAATCTAAAACCCTCAATAGAGAAGACATATTCATGAGCAGTGAGAGACTCGTATGAAAGTCAAAACCCAAGGAGATGAACATTCTGTCACAACTTCTCTATCTTTTGTTTTTTTTCTTCCTTCCTTTTCCCTTATGTAGGGGGAGAGGGGGAGCTAAAAAAGTGTTCTGAAACCAGGAAAAAAGAAGAAACAAACGTAGGACTTTGTCAAGACCATAACAGAAGTGATAAGAAAAGAGAAAAGAGAGCAAAGGAGGAAAACACTTTTAAGCCTGATAAAAGCCTTGTTTAGCCAAGGAATTTTAATCAAAATGTCAACATCTCAATGACTAGTCAACCAACCAGTTGAGAGACACCAACTGCATCATTAAATAATCAGTCAAAACCCATGATGCAGCCACCCAAGGCAACTTAGCATTGACTATTGATTAGGACACCGTAGAAAATTGTGAATTACTCCTCGCCCAACACTCTACTCTGTCCCTTCTCTTTTCCAGTGACTTGAACAGTGGCCACACTAGTCTTAAAAACTTCCTTTGCTTTCTTGACCTTCTAGGCCCAACCCCAAATAAACCCCCTTTTAATTTGACAAAAACTTTCAAAACCTGAGCCATTTAGTGTTTTTTCCAATTCCTGAATCGTCTAACTGTGCTCAGAATCTTGTCCAAATCGGCTAATTTATTCAAGTGTTAGTTGTGGAATGTGGGTGATGGTATATTACAATGGAAACAAGGCATAAAATAATTAAATAAAATATTATTATATAAAAAGTGGAGAGGTTCTTTAATTTTTCCTCCAATCTAAGGTTTAAACAGATTTATCAACAGATAGAGAATGTTGCACTCTCTCTTTAGTACCCCCCCCCCTTGAAAAAAAGGCGGTACTCTCTTAAAATACAAAGGTTATAATTCTCCATCTTGGCCTATCCAGCCATTATTTTTTATGTTTGTAGAGTTAAGAGTATAATAGATGTTCTGCACCATATCCCCATTTGCACACCTATAGCCTGCATTAATTCATACATGGAATCACATCAATATCATAAATTTAGATCTTTTTTTAGGTAATCCACTAATCAGCACTAATAACCACAACACCTATGGAAGCTAAAAAAACTGGCCATTGCCTCATGACATTGATAACACCTATGTAGACAGAAAAATCCAAGAGTAAATGCTGGGATACTCAAAATTTTAAGAGAAGCAAAACATACCATAAGGAATTCTTCCCATTTAAGCTAATTTAATTGATGTCACAGGTGATCTTGTGTGTCCTCATTGGCCTCATATGAAGCTGATGCTGGAATTTGATAATTTACATGTTGCTGATGGGGCCTTTAAGAACTTGAAGCTCTAGAAGCTGAAGAGCTTGAACTGGCTAAACTTAAAAGGAATCAGATGTTATCAATAAAATTCAAAGTGAGGTAGGCAGAAACTAAGTATATGAACATCTGCAATTTCCATGGCAAAGTTGAAATACTAAATGAAAAACACAAGATGAGAAGCCCCTCCTCTTGGCATCAGATTGAATGCTTGGGACAGATCCAGAAAAGAGAAGATGCTGTCTATAAATGAGGATTTGAAGAGTTCACTTTTTTCATGAATTATTGAACATACTTTGATGTTACAGCCTTAATGAATATGCATCCATTTCTCTATCCATCTGTAGCTTGTTAATATCTATTGATTATTCCAAAAAAAAAGATGTGCAGAACCATATAACAGAACCCATTAATTATGAAAATTAACAAAAATAAAAGGTAAGATCATTGGGGGTAGCAAAGCATTCCCCCAAACACATATAATGGTTAAATACAAACCTGTAGTGAACATCCATCAAGCAAACTAATAGCTTCAAAGGTCATTACCCAATTTTGGTCCTAGCCATCTGGGGAAGGTGGAGCTGCATGTCACTTAAAGAACTGATTAATACCAATAACTTTAACTTCAACAACGGGAAAGCAAATTATTCTTGTAGTTGCCATGCCACAATTTCCAGTTCCTTCATTGAACAACTCTTTCCACCAAAACCAATAGACTTAAGACATAAAGCTGCCTTAATGAGACAAGAAACCTTCAAGAATGTCTTGTTCCCTTCTTCCTCAGGCTAAGAAGAAAGAAGACATAAAACCCAAGAGGAGCAAAGAACTGAATTGCAGAATTGGAAGGCATCCTTGTAGCAACAATATAGACAAGAGAACATGATAATTGCACTAACAAAGATTGCCATACACCACCACAATTCTGTGTCCAAATGGAATGTTATTGTTTAGGTCAATGTCACAGTCAAGGTATCCAGTCTCTGGTTCTAAAATTAGATGCTGGTGCACTGGATCCATGGCCGTGAGGGGTTACCTAAATGAGCATCATACTTTTAAAATCATGTTACTTGTTACCTTAAAGAAAATAAGAAATAGAAGCCTATCTTGACAGAGCTAGCCATCACCTAAATTAAGGCATATGATCTACCATGAAAAAGGAATCGATATCAAATACACTGTTAATTGTATCTGAAATAGAATTACTTCCCCAAGATCCTTAATAAAATAAACAGGTTTACAGAATATTAAATTTCAGCTATGAAACATATGGCTGTAAAAATGTGCAGCCATGCAAGGAAATAGTGCCTAACCTGTTGATTTGGGTTTTGTCTCATTTGGAAGAGATTATTGCATATGAATATCAAAGTGGCACAGGCCAGTGCAAGAAAAAATCTTAATCATTTTTAATCACAAACACGACCAGAATGAATTATTAACTTATTTTTTGATGGGTAACCAAAATGAATTTATTCATGAAAAGACGAGAAAACTCACACAGTCCAAGGAATAATCTGAATTAGACAATTACGCTGAAGAAAGTCTTTAATGATGACTCAAACTAATAATCTGGAGACTAACATCCATTTAGCTAGCAAGTTTATTGAGAAATTTTTTATGAACTTCCTTTCTTGATATTTTATTTTTGATCTGAGCAATTTCAAGATTTAGGGCAATCCAATTTTGTCCCACTCCCATATAAAATTTGATATTTCAGAAAAAAAAAAAAAGTTTAAGCATGAGATTCTGTATTCGTTTCTGCCCAGAGGCCCATGACCAAACTCCAAAAAGCATTGGATAAGATCAGTATGATGAAACTTACAAGGTAGACCTTAGGTATTACAGTGTCAATTAAGTCAAAGAATAATTTTTTCATCTTCCAGAAAAGGGAAGTTGGAGAAAGAGTTTGTTTAAAAATCTAAAAATACAAGACCTCGTGGAAGTTTTAGAAGCACCTACTTGCCAGTGCATGTCAAAAATAAAACTAGGTAGAACAAGTCATTTTAAGTGCTTCATTCGTCCAAGGCTTTCTTTCTTCCATGCATACACAAACTAGGTAGGAAGTAGAAGCCATTTAAGTGCTGCAGCTGTTCAAACTTTTTCTTCTTGTACACATACACAAACTAGGTATGATAAAAGGATTTAAGTGCTTCTGCTCTGCTATTTATCTCCTTTTCCATCCTTTTTCCTTTATTTCATTTCTGTACAAAAACAAGTCACACTGTAGGGTTCGAGTATGACTTCTGTTTGCTTGAACAGGTACAGTTGGCACGATTATCATTGAGTGTCTGTAATAAAGAGAAGAAAATTTGTCAAGGTAAGACCAAAATATATGGAGGGTCCTTGGAACTATTGTTGTTTTCCTTCTTTATTACCTTGACCTGTTTCTGGAGATCTTTAATGTATTCAACTGCCAAATCTAACATATCAGCTGTATTGGTTTGCTGTCAAGAAAAAAAGAAAGAAAAAAAATCTTGAGTCCCTTAGGTTAATATTTGAGAAACAAATGCATGTGAAGAGGTATACCTTGTCCATATTGGGGACCAGCTCCTGTAGTTTCCTCATTCTTTCACTAATCCGGGTTCTTCTTACCTGAAAACAATTCAATCCAGACAACTTTAGTCTGCGAAGAGGTTATGGATTAGACTGCACCCATATGTAATTGTTTTTGAATGAAAATAGTATTTATCAATCAGCAAAAATGAAGGGGAATTATTTCACATTCTAAGAACCCATAATCCAATGTAATCTTCAGGTGTAGATAAGCATTACCCTCTCTGCAATGCTTCGTGGGTGAGTAGCGCAACCCCTCTTGGCTCGAATTTTACAAGGAACAGCATCTTGGAATTGCAGAAACTTTTCCATGGCAGCCATCTCAACTGAAGTTTTGGGTAAACTAAAATGGTGGGCCAACATAGGAGGGCGGCTCCCAGCTTCTCCATTCTGATCAAAAGGAATATTACTGTTATTGCTCAGTTTAGACAAAAAAAGGTGAAACACCCAAGAAACAGAAATGCACCCAATCTGCAAATGCTACCTGATTGCCACCATTGGTATCTCGTATTCTTTTTAGGCCTGTTACATTCTCTGAGACAAGTGCAGAGTCTTCCCAAGAACCAACAGGAAAGCCTTGGATGTAACCTCTGTTGCCAGCGTTACCGCTTCCAAAACTGCCATCATCAGGGTTCCCAGACGAGAAGCTTATCTGACGCTTCAACCTGCTAGTTGTTGAAGCCGCCTCCCCATTAGTGCCATTCCCGGCATGGAAATTTCCCATGCCCCTCATTACAGCATAGCCTGCTTTTTTTGCTAAGAAGTTTTCAGTATACATCCTTGAGTAAACAATCATGATAGACTAATAATTTTTGTCCAAGTTAAGGAGCATTTTCTCCTGAAAACTTCGACATCACAGGGATATATAATTTAATCGATTGAAAAAAAAAAAAAACTGGAGATCTTCTTTATATAATACAACTTCTAAGATAATTCTCTGCCACCATTCTTTCTGTTGATCTCTACACTAGTTTAGCAAACATTTGCTTTGTCAGAAAAAAAAAAAAAAGCTAAAATTTTAAGAAATGATAAGGCATGATTAAAATAAAAACTTCACCGATTTGTTCTTCTACCGCGGCAGAGAAGACAAGTAAAGAGAAGTCTCGAAATTTTCAGAAAATAATCAGAGGAGTCATTATTGAATCACGAATAATTCGCAAAGAACCATACCATTTTCGGCAGTTAAGTGGGAGAAAAGCCCAGCCGGAGAGCTACTGTGCCTGATAAGATTGCCGCCAGCTGTTTTCACCTGTGTAGGGTGATCCATGGTCATAGAATTCATCACCCTATACGAGCTGTCCACATCGGTTGTAGTCGTAGCTGAACTGTGGCTCGGCAGAGGTGGCTGGGTCTGAGACTGGTACATCATGTGGGAAAGAGATGAATATCCGTTATGCTGCGGAACAACCTTGCCTTCACGCTCCGTTGGTGCCAGCTGAGAATTTCTATGGTTAATAGCTCCGGTGGATGGAGATAATGCTGAAGGTTTCTCCCCGATCTCCCGGGGATCAGGAAGAGAAGAATCACCACCGCTACCACTACCACCAGAAGACATGAACCTCGCAAACATGCTCTCTGCTTCCGGGCTCGAAGATCGAGGATGGAGGAAATCCTCGCATCCATCTTCGACGTTACCGCTGCTACCGTCAATAAAATTCGCAAGCAATGAACTCGGAGCAGAGCGAAGCCGCATCAGACCAGAGCCCAGTTGCTGTTGCTGCGACTGCCTCGCATGCTGCTGATGATGATGATGAAGGTGGAGATCTGAATTCATGACTTCTCTGCTCTTCGACTGAAGTTCCTCCGAATTCTTGAAGGGAGAAGGAAATAAAAGATTCATGTCCTTTGTTAATGCTTCAGAACCACCAAACATCATCTTTCACCGCTACCGCAGAAATTCCGGTATCTCTCTTCCACACACGAACACACTACAGTCCAACCAGTTATTCCAACCTTGAAGTCTAGACTCTAGAGCAGATCAAATCAGAATCTAATAAGTGAAAAAAAAAAGCAACAGCTAAACCCTAGATCATTAAGAAAAAAGCAACAAAAACTACTGAAATTCCAATTCCAACACCACTCCCACCTCTTATTCTTCCACTACTTTCCCATCAGCACCAATCGCAAAACTCCAAATACTTCAACGAAATTAAGATTTCAACTACTTCAGGTGGATCCAACACCAGAACAACTAAAGATACTAATTGCTTCCACTTAAATTAAAAACCCTCCACATTTCCGTCCATTCGCCATTAAAGCAGTTTCAAAGAACTCTAATTAAACATCAGATGAAGATAAAACGACAGAATCTACAACCTCCAAAGAAAAAATAGAGCGAGAGAGAGAGAAATCTCTGATCTCCTCTAACCAGAGAATGCCGAGCAAAGCTAGCTAGAGAGGGAGATGGATGGATTGATGGAGGAAGGATGGCGAGGAGGGAGAACAAGAAGAACTTTGGTTTTTTCTTCTTTTTCTCCTTTTCTCTGATTAGTTTTCTGTTTCGTTGAGAGAAAGCTCCAGCCAATAAGAAGTTGCCCCATTTATTTATCCCGTTGATATAAAGGGCTCTGTCTTTTGGTCTAATTACGGAATTGCCATGCCAATTGATGAAAGTAGATTGGTGTGACGTCATCTGAATATTTTGACTAAAGTGCCCTCGCTCAGAGTGGAAAGGACTGTATGCGAGTCTTAGGATTTCTTAATCATTTTTTATCCATTTTTAGTAGTAGCTGTAATACGAGGGGCTCTTGCCACGTCGACTGTTGACTTGCTGTTTCTTAGGGCACACGTCAGATTTCACGTCTCGAAACTAAAATATAGGAGTGAATTCAGATCATCTACTACCAATAAACGCTCCCAACAACGTCCCAACCACCATACAGTCGTACACAAGGAACATCTAGATGTTCCCAATTTGCAGCGGCAGTAGCTATTGGAACAGTATTGGTAGCATATCCCTACCCCTGTGTTGGGATAACTGGAATCCTACCTGCCCACCTCCAGGCTCCAGGACGAAGGGAAACGATCAAGGGCGTGTTTGCCATTTTGATTGTTTTCTGTTTTCTGTTTTCTGTGCCGTCGTCTTCTTTTTTTCTTTGTTTGGGAATTAGTGCAATGCTCTCCGTTGACGTTGACAACAGATTTCTAACAAGATTCAATACTCTGATGCACCCGATACGCCGGAACGTGCATATCGGCGGGTTAAAAACGATACCATTGTTTTTAGTTTTTCTTTTTCAAAATTATACAGGGGCGGTCGGTCTTAACTAGCTAGCTAGGGCTGTAAATGAATCGGATCAAATTCAGCAAAATCCGAATTCAACCTCATTACGGAAAAATTGTATCCATCCGATTCAATATGATTGGATTTGAATTTAATTTACTTCGCTTTAATTTTTTAAAACATAAAAAATTAAAAAGTTAATTATTTTTCAATTTTTATATATTGTAAATTAATATAAATATAGCATATTAAAGTTATATATATATATATATATATTAATTCATACATAATATAATATATAAAAAATATATTTATAATTATATAAATTTTATATATTAAAATCAATAAATATTATAATATAATTGAATTTAGATTTTAATCAGATGAAATGAAGTCAAATTCGAATATAATTTAATTATTAATCGAATCTAAGTTGCAAAATTTGGATTCAATGCAATTATATAATTTCATCATCCAAATCCGAAATAATCTGATCAAATGTCGAATCGAACTGTGAATTTTTTAAGTTTCTTGACAGGCCTAGCCTTAATACAATGTACCACCAAACTTTGAACTTTGATTTCTAATTATGCCCAATTATGTGACGAGGAAAAATCTAGAACACTACTCATACTCAGGTGACCTGCAACCACAAGATTCCATTTGAGACCTTTAAAGGTCTCCGGGGAACCTCCGATGGTCAAGTCAGCTTGGAACTGGAAATGTGAACTGACTAATATCCTCACCATGCACATAATCTAATGTAAAACAAATTCCCTAAATTATGCACACCACAATTCCAAACACTGCGTAAGTTGTAAAAATAGAGACGTGAGGCTAAGGGTGTCAATGGACCGGTTTTGGATCGGATCCCATCTAGTCCAAAGTCAATTTGGATGGATTGGATGGTCCAACAAGACATGTTGGATTGGACCAATTTCATCCAAAATATTTATTAGATTGAATTGGACCTAGTCCGTCCATAATAAATTTATGTTGGATTGGGTTGGATTAAGCCAATATCTAGTCCATTGATATAAGATAAGAATATATGTGTCAATAGATCAGGTTTGGGTTGAAACTAAGGTTTAAAGTATCGATACGTATCAACCCATATCAGCTGATATGTATCATACCGATGGCTTACTGATATGCCCCTTCAGGGGTTGTATCAGGTCAGCCATCAGTTTAAAGGGTAGCTGGGGCTTAAACCGACCCCTCTGAACCGATTTAAAAAATAAATAAATAAAACTAAAAAAATACACCGACACGGATATCAGCCCATGTCAATATTTAGAACCTTGATTGAAACCAACCCAATTCAAAATGAATTTAAATAGATTGAACAATCCAGACATTGAATTGAACCGGTCCAAAACATTCATTGGATTGGATTGGACCTGATCCATTTATAATGAACTCACATTGGACTGGATCGGATTGGACCAAATCCAGTCCAATTGACACCCCTATATGAGGCTATTGCTAAAATAACATGTCCGATCTATTTTGGAAGACAAAAATGAACAACTAGTTTTCGCTATGTGTGGCCTAAAATGGTATTCAGTTTAGGTGGTGTTTGATGGATTGTTCATTTTGTTTTTACATGGTTTAGAAATTAGAGCTATAAGTGAGGTTGCCCTCCCTTAGAAAAGAAAAATCCAAATCTAGAAAAAAAAAAGTAGCTTTCAAAGCACAAAACCAAGGCTTTGTCCCACAAGATGCTCGTGTGACATGATGCAAAAATTGGAAAATCTTAGAATGCTATCCTGATTTGAAATGGGTCGTCGTTTTCTATTTTTAAGAAGACAAGTGATGCTCAGCTTTTTTCAAGAGTACCACTCAAAATTGAAATTGTCAACTGAATACCCCTTATATTTGTTGGCCGATGCCACCGACACTATATTTGTTAATAAATATTTCGTGGATTGGATTAGTACAAAATATGAGGATAAATTATAAAGTTTAATTTGTAATGATGGAAAGATAGAGGGATTTGAGTCATTTCACTCTCTTTGATCACAATGAACATTGTAATTAATGGCCGATTTTGGTGAAGAAGATATGGGTTGTATGTATATTTTCTTGTGATTATTAGGGGTGTGTTCATGGTTGATTAGCTAAACCGTGAGATATTTTTTGAAACTGAATTGATCTATCGATCTTTCGAAATCCCCAAACTGAATCAATCGGTTGATTAGTTTTGGTTTTTAATCGGGTTTATTCTTCGATTTTTCGGTTTTTTATATTTATAATATATATTTTATAAATAAATATATAATATATTATAAATATAAAAAAAAATATATATATATATATATATCGGTCAATTTAATTAGCCATCGATTTTTTTTAGATTAATTGAAAATCGAACAAATTGGTTCGATTAATCAGATTTTTAGGTTCAGCTTTTCGTTTTCTAGGAACACCCCTAATGCTTCTTGAAGTGCTAATATAATTCATTTGCTCTATTCTATGTCATTGATCTATTTTAAATAGTAGGGCTATAATAATGATCTAATCTTTCTTAAGAATTTGAATATTAGGGTGAAACTAAGATACAAAGAAATGATTGTCTTCCTTTTCTTTTATATACGGGCCCATCGGCAATAGACGTAGCAATCAGGTTAGGTTGAGTCGGGTTAACGCATTTTTGGGTCATTCAGGTCAGGTTAGCTTTCAAGCTGGGTCAGCAAAGACTAAACCTTGACATTAACTATTCAGGTTAGGATTGACCCATGGGGTTAGATGAGTTAATGATTCAACCATAAAGTTTAACTAATTTTTGATCAAGTCAACGATTTTTTATCAAAATATTAATTTAGTCATCCGATCAAATGGTTTGAACAGTTTAACTATTTATCTGAGTCAACATTGGTTTAAAAATGTTGGTACGGATAGGTGACCCATGACCCGACTTGAATTTTTGAGGTCAGCTTCTAACTTGGGTCACTACATAGGAAACCTTAACCCACTTTTTCAGAAGAAAAGTAAGGACTGGTCTAATGCAGATTTCTGTTTTTCACTACAAATCTATAAACATTTAAAAGGTCAAAAAACCACACTCTATGCACCCATACCGCCCGTAAATTGGCACCAACCCCAACTGTACTTTGTGCCTATGAATTCTAACCCTGGGCTGAACCGTCATTCTCCCCTTTTTCAGGTGGTCTGGTTCATAGGTTGGGTCAACTGTTCACTAGGTCTAATTGTCGGCTTGCTAATTAATTCCATTGAAGTAGGATATTAGTTGGTCTTAATTCAAACAAGGGTCATTTATTAAAACACCCCTATAGTTTCATTAGTTTACTAAAACCTACCCAATAGTTTGTGTTTAATTAATGCATCCCTTATAGTTTGCAATCAATTTACTTAAGGGAAAATTCTCGATTAGTACCATGTACTTTGGATCTATTGCCAATTCACTACCCAAACTTTCAAAATGTGACAATCTAATACCTACCATTAATCAAATGTTAACCTGTCGTTAACTGACATTTAAAAAAGATACAAATGCCCTTCAATTGTCATTTAATTTTCTTTATCAACTATCTAAATGTTGACAAAAAATTAATAGTCCCAAATCCTTGCCTCTTCTATTTAAGAAAGTTGGGGTCACCAGCCTCTTCCATTCAAGAAAGTTGGGATCACGTTTGAGTGGGCATTCTGGTGACCCCAACTTTCTTAAATAGAAGAGGCAAGGATTTGAGACTGTTAATTTTTTTATCAATGTTTGAATGGTTGATACAGAAAATTAAATGAGACTCGAAGGGCATTTTGTGTCTTTTTCAAATGCCACTTAACGGTTGGTTAACAACTAGTTAATGACAGGTATTGAATTGTTACGTTTTAAAAGTGTGGGTACTGAATTGTCGCATTTTAAAGTTTGTGGACCAAAGTGGCACTAGGCCCAAAGTACAAGGTACTAATTGGGAATTTTCCCTTTACTTTAATTGACCTTCCATTAGATGAAAATAAAAAATGACAATTTTAACCCTAATATCCATTCAAATAAATTTAATCAAAAGAAATTAAAAACAAAAATGTCATTTTTGTCCCTAGCAAAACATGGACAACCACTCTATTGATAAATTTTGTTTTCTATATAAAAAGTGTTATGGGTACTTTTAGAATGAACAATAATAGATCCATACCCTTGAATATTTTTCACTCACTTTAGGGGTACTTTTGGAATAAACAACCATGGGTCCATGCCCTAAAACATTTTCTAGTTACTCTTAGTGATCATGTTACTATTTTCAGATTGCAAAACAAATAATTCTTAATGAGATGTCAATTAAGTAAACAGGTTACAAATTATAAGAGGGTGTTTTAGTAAAATGCAAACTATAGGGTAGGTTTAAGTAAATCTATGAAACTATAGGGGTGTTCTAGTAAATGACCCATCAAAAAAATAATCCATTTTTTAAGAGTAATTATTTTATGGTAGGGCCCACCCCAAAGTGAATTGGTGCACTTGGACTTGGATTCTTAATCTGTCAGTCATACCCACTTAGAGATTGGGCCCTAAACCATTGGGAGCTCATGTTAATTTTGAGACCCATTTATCTTGCAAATAAGTCCAGTTTCTTTGGCTTATAAATTATACTAGCGGAGGCCCTACAACTGGTAAGTGGCTTGTCAAAGGTCAATTATTATATAGGAAAAAAAATTGTGAAAGGTAATTTTTTTAATTAGAAGTTTATTGGGAAAAAGATCTATTTAAAATATATAAATATTTATGGATAATAATATATTTAATTTAATAAAATAAAATAATAAATAAATATTTATGACCATCTGGCAATAGAGTGAAAGTGGGAGAGATGACTTTTGTCATTGTATTTTTGTTTTATATAGTGGAATAATTGTAAATAGTTAAATAATAATTTGTTTAATTTAATAAATAAATAAATTTATAAAATAATGAGATAAATAGACAATCAAGTGAGAGAGTAAATATATACACGATTATATGTCTTACTTTGCTAGCAACGATAATTTGTTAGATTATTAAATCATTAACTAGTTAAATAATTTTGTAAAATAAATAAAACTTTATGCATTATCAACACAAGATTGGTAAAGGCTATCTCAAATTATTTAGCATTGTTAATAGGTTGGGCTGAACTATTAGGCTACCGAGCCCATGAACAGGCTTAGCCTAGTTTGTGGCTTTACTTAGCTGAAGACTTGGCCTGCGAACCAACCCGGCCCGTGGCACGGCATGGGCCCTTGCGGCTCGGCCTAAAATAAAATTTTAAGATCTTCTCTAATTTTTTTGTCTATTTTTCTAATTTATGTTAAAATTTTCATTATTTTTTTCAAAATTTTTAAAAAACATGGCTTAGCCCGGGTTGTGGCCTGGCTTGGCCTAAGAATTAGCTCGTGGGCCAGCCTGGCCCGTGGCAAAACATGGGCCCGCGTAGGCTCAAGTTGTATATTATATACAATAATTATATAATATATTAATATATAATTTAGTTTTCAATTTTATTATATTATTTCATTTTATTATTGCATATATAAACAACTGTACAAATCAAAATTAATATAAAATAAAATTTTAAGACATTTTTTAATTTACAAAAACATGGCTAAGCCTAGTTCTTGTCCTAATAATAATTATATAATATATTAATATATATAAAATTTTATTTTCAATTGTATACATTAAAATTCATATAAAATAAAATTTTAAAATCTTTTTTAACTTTTTGTCTATTTATTTTAATTTATGTTAAAATTTTCATTATTTTTTTTCAAAATTTTCAAAAAACAAGGCTTAGCCCGGTTCATGGCCCGACTTGCCTAAGGCATGGCCCACGGAACAGCATGGAGCATATATTATATACAATAATTATATAATATATAATTTTATTTTCAATTTTATTATTGCATATATAAACAATTGTATACATCAAAATTCATATCAAATAAACTTTTAAGATCTTTTTTAATTTTTTATTTATTTTTAATTTATGTTAATTTTTTCATTATTTTTTCAAAAATTTTAAAAAACATGGATTAGCCTAATTCATGGCCCGATCTGGCCTAAGACATGGACCAACCCAGCCCGCGGCACGACACAGGCTTATGCAGGCTTAGGCCAAGGATTGTGCTGGACCGGCCCCCTAAAGTATCCCAAGGGAGGGAAGCGCAACCCGCACATCATGACTCAATTGTAAATAAAATGAGAGATAAAAACAATTTATAACAAATATGAAAAAGGGTAAAAGTTTAGTGACATCATTGTAAATAATTACATGTTTAATATCAAATCTGAAAGATGAAAAGGAAAAAGAGAAATTTATAATTTTTTATTTTGTTTTATTCAATAGTATCATTATGATTAATTAAATTTATAATGATAATGATTAAAAGCATGAAAAGAGAAACATTATAAGATTATAAGATTTCATTTAGGTACCGGCCCTACAACCTTTTGCTTTTATTCGGGGTGGAAACCAATTTATAAGGGATGTAGTGTCTCTAATTTAGGTGGACTAGTTAATGTATAACTGATTGGTTTAACCAATTAAAGTTTGTTGCCTTTCACTTCATTGCTTAAAGTCTTAAAATTCAAGTTATAATTCATGCTTAGAAGATGTATCATAGAATTGGATTAGTGGGCCAGGCTTATATTGTGTCTTATAGAAATGTATATACCAACTGAACATTTCATATAGACCTCCATTTTTTAGAAAATTATTTATTTGGGTAAGTTCACTTATTCATCATTTGGGTAAGTGAATTTATTTATGTTATTTTATTCTCAAGTAAATTGTACAATGATTCTTTTATATGTAAAATTTTTTGTTAGAATGGGCAAAATTGTCTCAACATATTTTGTCAAATTTTTCCCTTAAGTGGGAAGATTACTTATCAACCTGAAATGTTAACTTTCCCCCCAAGTGGAAAGATTATTTATCTACTTGAAAGATGGGTGGATAATTGATACTCAAGATAAGTGAATTTTCATGAAAAAAGAGGCAGGGCTATAGTACATAAATTTGGAAAATTATCATGGAAGAAGAGGTCAATGGGAAGTAGCAGGGCTATAGTACCACCCAAAAAGAGGCCAGCGATATCAAACTATAATTAGCCAGCATGGTTAGACCTGCAGTGACCCTGACAGCTCACTAGGCCCCTGGTTTTTGATAGTTTTGATCGAATTATTGAGTTAACCAATCAATCTAAATACTTTATTTTTTAGGGTGTTTGGTATTATGGTATTGTGCAAGTGTTGCGTTTGTATTGATTTAAGAAATTTAAAGATTAGAGTGTTTCACACAATTTATAATTATTTATAATACATGGTGTTTTATCCAAATACCAGTTTCATATGATTCAAGGAAAAGCATGTTGGAGAATGATTATATGTTATTTGATCAACCCAAACCCAACAGAATTTTGGTTTAGTAAAACCAAAATACCTACACGACATTTATGTTACAAAAATTATGGGTGAGCAAGAAAAATCAAACCGAATCGAAAATTCGATTAAACGAGTTAGTCCGGTATTTTAAAAAAATTGAAAGTACCAGTTTGATTTCATTTAATCAAAATAGAAAATTGGTGATTAACTGAACCAACTACCATACATACATACATACATACACACACACACACACATATATATATATTATTTTTTTATATATTATAAATTAATAAATATACATTATATATATTTATAATATATAATTTATTATTTATTATTTAAAATATAATATTATATATATTTTTAGTTTTTTATTATATATTTATATATTTTTTATAATATATTGTAAATAATAAAAAATTGAAAAATCGACAAACCAAATTGATGATTAATCGAACTAGTCAACAAGTTAATCAATCCGCTTCAGTTGAATTTTACATGGTGTTTGGAAGCATGGGAGCTTTTTGGGACCGATTGTCAAAAAAAAAACGCCCATGCTTCTAAGACCCGCTTTTCACAAAAACACTTCTACCACGTAGGCAGTTAACAACACTATGCTGTTTGGTAAGGTGATTTTCATCATCGTTTTTCATATATGTGCTGACAGGTAAGCACCAGATAGGATACACATCAGTCAACCGTTGGGGGAAACGATTCACCGATGGGGTCCTGATTTTCAAGACATGTCCAATTTTTTAATAATCGACTGAACCAAACAATGAGATACATGGGCGTTTATTGAAATGCCTATATGAATTCAACGTAACACCGTTTTTTTCTTTGAAAAACGACCACAATTCCAAACATCTCCTTAAATATCAGTTTTTAAAAACCGGTAACCCCGTTTCAATTTAAAAAATAAGTCCACGATTCGATAACACCCCTAACAAAAAATAGTTCTAGAACACCGCATCCTCAAATACTGTTCCAACCTAGGCCGTCGAAAGATTCCTAGACATGACATGTTACTATAAGCGTGGGTAAAAGAGTAATTATAATTAATGGGTTAACGTGTCTTTTCCAACATGCCAAAGTTTTCACCTTCATCGGAATATGGGTAGAATTCGCATCTGCACCCGAGAGAAAGCGCCTCACGTCACAATTGTGAGGCCTGTTGGGCGCAGATGTTGGGGGAAATTTTTTTCTTTCTTACTTTCATTCGAATTTGGGTCTATAAGGTGTCCATTTTACATGGCTTCTTTTATATTTTCCATTTTGTAATAATCTGCAAAATTTTTATTAATTTTCAATTAAAAGGGCAGTTTTATAATTTCATTGGGAATTGCTAAGTAACCGAATTCGCATATCCTCGTATGGTTCTGTAGCCTTTTCACCTTTTCTCTGATCTTTACCCATATCCACGTGACCAGATGACACTTTATGAAATATGTAATAAACAAATAAGATGCGATTAACGGAAAATGAGATCCCACTAACGGCGTCACTTGTTTAATTTACAGGATCTATCCTCTTTTATTTTCTTTTTTTTTTCGATAAGGGCCATAAATACGACTGTAATTTCGGATTCAGATCGGATCCAACTACATTTGTATCCGGCCCTATTATAAAACACGCGAATCCGATTCGGATCCGAAATCCAAAAGGTTGTGCTCGAATCGAATGTGAATTTAATCCGCATCCATATTAATGGTACAAAATTAAAAAAGTAATTTTTTTAATATACACATGTATAATAAATTCATACAAATATAAAATATTAAATATATTAGATAAATTTTATATAATTATATCACATACATATGATATTTTACTTTTATCGATTTAGATTTTAATCAAGTAGGTGGAATTAAATCTGCATATGATATGATCCCATTATTAATTGAGAATTGGGATCTGATATTCACAAAGCACTTCTTACATCGATCTTACAACCACATCCCACTATGTATTAAGTACATTTAAATATGGAAAATATTCTTAATGTGCAGCTGGTACGTGCTATGAGGTCAGTGTAAGGAACATATCAACTCATTAATTAGATGGAAATTCTATCATCCAAATATAGGATATTTGGATTTGGAATCAAATGAGTATCAAACTTTTAAAGTCTATTGGCAACCCCAATCATACATCACCCTTACTAGTCCATTAGGGTGGTGTTTGGTATTATTGTCGTTTTTTCGAACAACAACTGTCTTGAAATTAGATGAAGTAACTTCGCGTATTATGCATATTTTATTATTGTTATTTGTTGACAATTAGGTTCCACATGGACAAAAAAGTAACAACGTTATTTTAGTATAAATGCTAAAATAACATTTTCTCTAAAACCAATTTTCCCATATTATTTTCATGAATTTTAGATTTAAAAAAATCAATTTTCATTACAGTGGGAAGTAACTTTTCTATATAGAGGAAAAATCATTGTTTTCAAAACTGGATTGGACCGGAAAACTGGGAACCGGTTAGGTGACCGATTTTGGTTTTCCCCAAAACTAGAAATTTGCCCAAAACCATTGATTTTGGTCAATAAACCGCTGACCCGGGTGGTTAATTGTTCGAACGGTTTTGATCATTTTTTGTTTTTCTAATATTTTTAAATTTGTTTATCAAAATGGGCCAACCATTCAGGTGTTTGACCAAATAACCGAACCCCTGACCGGTTCAATCTCCGGGTCGTTTTTAAAAACCATGGGAAAAATATATAATGGGGATATATTGTTACTTTTAATTCTTTCCTTTTTAAGAATTAAAAAAAGGCTTAAAAACATTGACCACAATTGCGATTGACGGAGCATGGGATTCCGTTACTTTTTATCCCTCTCGCCCATACGGTCGATGGTCAGTGGTCACGTCTCTCACGTCCACGTTTCTTTTTCAAGAAAGATCACGTCGGCTGGGGCAAATAAGCATGCGCCAAGTTCTGTAAATGTAATACCCTTCAAAAATTAAAGATTAACGAAAATAGCACTTACAGGCGATCGTTGCGGGGGGAGATTCGGTACGTTAGTCCCGCAGAGGCAGAGCTGATGGGACTCGCGAATCCAGTGCTTAATGAACATATTCCCTTTGCCCCGCGACCACGAGCTCAGAACTCTCCTCGGGGTCTCCTTATGTTGATGGGTTTCCTTCATCTCTTCGAAGCATCAATTCTCGAACAAAGCAAAGGGATGCGATGAGGGAAGTGGTCCTTGGGAGGACCAGGCTCGCTGTTATGCTTATGCCAACATTGTTGGGAACTAGGGTCTTAGAAACTTGAATAAGAAATTTTGAGAGGTATCTAAAAATTGTGCATTTAAAATATTATTTGTTCTTATTTAATTTTATTGAATTTGTTTTTGAATTACAGGAAAATTCGTTTCTAAGATACCATTGAGTTTTAGACGAAAATATGCAATCAGTAAAGTAGAAAACTTTTTGAAAAACTTTCTGTAAAACAGTGGAAATCCAATTTAAAGAGATATGTGTGATTTTTGAAAATGTGTGTTCATTTGTTTGGTTCATGTTCCTTAAATAATTTCTGAAGATTCATTGTGACAGTTAAAAGGTAAATAACAGTTAATGATTGTTTCAACGGTCAATTTCATGCGAAAAGTCAAAGTTGCTCTTTCTAAATAAAGTGTGTCTCTAAAGTGTCTCATTGCACCGTGTACATGCTTGTATGCATGTTGTGCAGTAGCAAACTTCCATACTCTACTCTTAAAGAGTGTAAATAATCTCATATTTAAAAACTCAAAACAAATTTAATAATTTTCCAATATAAGACAAATTAAAAATTGATTTTAATAAGAAAAAAATCTATTTTCAAAAATATATACATAGATTTATTTTTTATGTAATTAATCAATCAAGCCCCATTAAATTTAATCTCTAATGAAATTAAAATCCAACAATTCCCTTTACCCCTTTGGCCACGAGCTCTCGTAGAGTCTCCTTACGATGAGGGTTTCTTCATCCCTTAGAAGCATCAACTCTCGAACGAAGCAAAGGGATGCGATTGGGAGGACCAGGCTCGCTCTCATCCTCAGGCCAATACCATTAGATTCTTCTTCTAAATAACGCTGGATGCATTTTCAAAAGTCAATGTCTCACACAAAATCTGCCATTATTGGTATCATTGGATCCACATCTATCAATCAAAATATTCTTTGCCTTTTTTCAGCCCATTCCACCTTAAAGTTCATAAATTAATTCCGTTTGCCTTTTCAGCTACTTAACCATTTTGCTATATATGTTCAAGAACAAAGGAAAAGAAAACCCGAATGTTTGTCTCATAGGATAGAAATAGGTTGCAATTGAATAAGCTAGCATGTGGAACCCTATTTTAGGGCTTGTTCGGGAGGGCTTCTGCATTGATTGAACTATGCTGATTGAATTTCTTTTTGTGAAGTTACCTAAAATTGCTTTATCCAAAGGTTGATTTCTTGGCTCATGTAAATCTATTTTTTTACTTTTCGGGTTTTTCACCAAACATGATTTCATGGCTTTTCATGTAGGGCCTAATTTGCAATGGCATCGGAGCCCTCCCACATGGGAATTCGGATTTTTGCTCCATATTATAAAGCAACTCTTATAAGACATTCAAAACATTTTTGAACCACTCTTTGGGAGTTGGCTCAATGCAATGGTCCTTTCTGTTAAATCTTAACAGCGAAAGGCGCCCACTAGGAAACAAAAAAGTTTGTCAAGAACAATTCCATGATCTTGAGCCAAACAGATGGTCCCGTTGTCTCTTTTTTTGACATCCCATGATCAAGCTTGGAAATCACTGAGAAGCTAAAGAAAAGAGCACTTTGGAATGAAGAGATGCTCATGTTGTTTGCAACAAGGGAGGGCTTCAAATCCAATCATGGTGCTCCTACTATGTTCTTATGAAGCCTTTGACATGGAAATCCAAAAGAGTCCACATGTTTACCCATTTCTCTCTCTTCTTATGTGGCAAGCTTCAGGCCAGGAGCTTAAAATATTCATTGAAGATCAGTATGCATGATACAAGGTGGGGTGTAGGGTGACATAAGAGCAGCATGCACATTGATTACGGGTCCCTCCCCGAATCGACAAACAGATCGATCCAACGTGTCGCCATGGGATTGGAAGGAAATCCAAAATGGGTCCACATGTTATGACACATCAGCCCATCTTAACTGGCAAGTTATAAGCCAATGTTCTTTCCAAAATTAAGAGCTACATGTTGTAAGGAGAGTGATGACTGATGAGCATATGGATAAGGCGTAACTGATCAACTTCTCCCTACTCAAATGAACGATTAATTCAACACATCACCTCAACCTTGGACATGGTAGAGACTCCTTAGTACACTACTTCTCTGGGATTATAGCTAGGAAATCCAGAATTTAACAGAAACAAAGAACTTTTGAGAAGTCAAAGGCACACCACATGCATTGAATTGAGAAGATAGCAGCACCCTTTTGCCTCATGACATTAGAATCCAGAATGAGGGTCCTCTGAAAATTAGAATGAAAGAGTGGGGGGATAAAGCAATTAATTTATACTAATCAAGCATGGAATAACTTTGATATTATCTTCTCTTTCAATTTTCATGGCTGAGAAGGGGAAAAAAAAGCACTCTTATTGTATGGCTTTGACCAAAGATAACTTTATAGCATTTTGTTCAAAGAGAAGAATCATTAAATTCTTTAGTCATAATAGGAAAGTCAGGCTAAGAATCTTCTACATTTGCTAAGAAAAGAAAAAAGAAAAAGAAAGAAATGCATTATTCTTATCATCAAAGGTAAGTGAAAGTGCTTTGAAGAATTCTGGTTTTGATTCTTTAGATGGGAGTTGGTAGTTAATTTTTAACTGTAGCCTGACAGTTAGTAGAATACTGAGGTCAAAAAAGTAGAGAGAAATAATAAATTTAATTATTTTGTGCATCAGTTATGTACCCTTTAACTAGGCCTAGTGCACTTTTACGCTTGGATATTAACATATAGTTGCTCCATCAATATCAAGATGGGCCCTCTAATAGATGCCTGAGACAAAAAAAAAAAGATTTATAATAATATGATTAATTAATATGTAGGCCAACGTTTGTCCTCTGAAAAAACTACTTTCCAACTATAAATTAAAGAGACTAGCCCTCTGAAAGAAATGGGTGTATGCTCAATTGACCATCCTTTTTGGCTTTGAGAGGTTTTCTTCACTCTCTCAGTGGAGGGAGAAGGGGGAATATGGGCGCCCTTGGTTTCAAGTGTAGATTATGGTGCCGTCAATGCTTCAGGTCTGGTCGGGTAAACCCGGTCCCAACCTGAAAAGTAGATGATAGAACCAGTCCAACCTGACTGACCCGATAAGACTCCATTATAATTGAAAGCAATGCTTTTAGCCTGTAATGTGACAATAAAACAACTTATTTGTTAAATTAACATATGGGAAAATAAGTATTAGACTGGTGGTATATTTTTAATATGAATATATATATATATATATATATGTGGTTTGATATGTGTATACCGGGATGGATGATGAATAGAAAAACTAGAAAGGATGGGATCAGTAATATAGTCTTTCGATGGAACCTGGAAATAGATTTAATGGGTGATAAAATGAGAAATTAGACTAGAATAGTTTGGTCACATCCACAGAAAACCTTCAATAACACCCTAAGAAGAAGTGGTTTGTTGCAAGTTGAAGGGATTAGAAGGAGCTAAGAGTGTCAACGGTATTTGAAAATTTGATTTCGAACTCAAGATTTGACATAATCCATTCGAATATCTAATTAGATTCGAATTCGAATATGGCATGATTCAATTTGATAAATATCAGAATTTGACTGATTATTTAATTTTTATATATAATATAAAATATTTAAATATTTTATAAAATTTATATATAATAACTAAATTATATAAATAATTTATATACTTTATATAAATAAAATATTTATTTTATATATTTATTAATTACCTAAAATAATTAATTGGTCGAATTCGAGTCATATTTAGACATCAAATTTTCTAATTAGATTCAAATTCAGATATTGCCTGATCCAATTCGAATTCTATCCGTTTACACCCCTAGAAGGAGCATGAATAAACCAAAAATGGTATAGATAAAAATAATAAAAAATTATTTAAGTAGTCGCAATTCAGTTATAATTGAGATACATGATACCAACATTGACCCCATATACAATTGGGTCAGTTTGGAACAATTATGTTGGGTCTGCCCAACCCATTGAAAGCCCTGGATTGGAATAGTTACCCTATTCCATGGTTTAGAAGACCCCACCTCTTGCAACTTGCCCTTCTCAGTACTAAAATCTTTTCATTACTCTTAAGCCCTTATAAAATGGACAAGCAAATGAGGCAAAAGTTATTCCCCATAGACACAATAATCTTCATGTCTTGTCATGTTTGGCATTTTCTTTATTCACTTACAACACTTAAGTGTTGTAGAGATAAAAGTTCTTCTCTAAAGAACCCCAGCTTGAATGAATCCAGCCCATCAAAAATAAATAAATAGATTAAAAATAAAAGAATGAATCCCCTTTTTTTATTAAGGACCAATGTGCTACACCATTACTTCAGTTGAGATTTATTACACAATGCTTTCATACATAGGCAGATATTACCCACAATATTTCAAGCTTAGAATATGTAAAATCCTTATTTTTTTTTGTTGGATAATTTATTTAGGCCCTGTTTAGCAAGTGTTCCACATGAATCTTTTGAGTTTTTTAAAGACCGAAAGCTCAAAAGTCCCGTCTTTTCCCCATTTGGTTGCCAGTAGCCCGTCCGCCCAAAAGATCCCTCCTAATTTTTAAGTATTAGAAGTTAGGTTGTGTTTGGAAACAATGCAAATAAGTGTGAATGCAAATATATAGAGTGTGAAACAGTTTATATAAATTGCAAAGTTGGTTTAGTTTTGCACTGATAAATTTATTTTCTTACCAAATAGATTTTTAGCTATAATGGATGCAAATACAAATTCTAATAAAACATATATTTTTTTTTATCAAAAACCTACTTGAATGCAAATTTACTTCTTTTTTATTGATGTACTTTTGGCTCAGTTTAGAAGGAATATAAATATAAATATATACACTACAAATACATATAAAATAATACAAAACATAAGGTTTTGTGCTCTACATATTTACATTTATACTCCTTTCAAATGGAGTCTTTACATCTTATTATCAATGTAATTATGCATTGAAAAATGTATTTCTTATCATTTGTTAATGCATAAATATAATATTATCAAACTAAAGTACAAACTTACCTTGAACCGAGATTTACACTCCATTTAGATCGTTATATATATAAATAAAGAGAAAGTAAAGAGGATTTTCCAAAAACCAAGCAATTTCATATGCCACCGACCCTCATTTTAATATCAGTGGTCCAAGAGGATCTAGAGTTGGTTCTTTAGATCTGGCAGAGATTTAGATGACCCAGAAATCTCCTATGTGGCAGTATAGGTGAGTGCACAGTGGGGCTCCATGCCTCCATCTGTCCCCATTCCACCCTCTTTTTTATGGGCAAGTTTACTTGACAAGCTGTATAAATAGGGCAAAACAAAACCCTTTTTAGACCAAATCTCACATTATACCATCGATTGATCCGAAAAGGGTATCTTCTTGTACTCTATATCAGTTGATTTGTTTTCATTTTATTTCAAATCAATCACTTTAATTTTGGTGAACAGTGTTAAGTAATTATAGTTCTTGGATATATTCAAAGTTTTTTCTTTTCCCTTTTCGATAGAATTTATGAGAGGAAGAACTGATGTAGCGCATATAGCAGGCTCAAATGGAAGCTCTTAATTAATTTCAGGCAAGTTCACCTTATAAATAAGTGGTGTCACTATGAGGTAATTCATTTTGATATGTACTACTCTAAGCTCTAATTACTTATTATTCTCCTTACTAATTTGACTGTCGGAATCTCCACCCCTAAGATAACACCTGGGGCCTTTGATGTACTTCTTCCTCTATAGGTCGGATTCACAGGCTCTTGGCTCTATCAATCCTTGAACACAACAGAAAGCCCTTATTTTGAAAGTATAATTACATTGTTGCTCTCGGTCCATCCTAGGCAGCAAAAATCATAGATATAAGAGGTGAATTTATTCAAAATTAATAAAGGAAGACTAATTACTCGGTGAACAAGAACATGAGAACATGATTTGATGCATTGGCATTATGTTAAACAAAATCAGAAAGCTTAATTATGACTGAAAAACAATAAGACAAGAGAAAAAAACAAGTATCTCAATCAGACATGTTGGCCAATAAAGGGAATGAGTTGAATGGAGTCAAGTGAGAGAGTCGGTTCCATGAACTTGATCACTGTTCGCTGGGTGCAGTCATGATCTTCATCAAAGTGTAGCTTTATGTGGCATCATAAAGGCTGGTCGCATATGGGTCTGGGTTGATCTTCAACCCGGCCACCCATCCATCAAAAGATCCTACTGCATACAGTCCCATTTTCTATAAGATGGATGATGGGTCTGGCCCAGCCCAAACCCGGTAAATGCATGGAACTTCCTTAATATGTGCATTAAATAGTTGTTCTTCCTCCAGTTAATTGGCGGTTTTGAGGGATTTGGGTGCAGTATATGTCACTGAAGAAATACCTCAGTGGATAAGGCCACCTTACTAAGCAGATCCGCAGTCGAGAGAGAAAGAGGGGAAGGATCCCATTAGTGGATGGTTGTAAACAGATCAAATTGAATTCGGGTAAGGGTATTATTTGAATCCAATTTGATATCTCAGGGAGATATAAATGATATAATCAAATTCGATTTATTTACATTTTGGATATCATATTCCATTAAGACATTAATATATTTATATGAAATTAGTATAAATTTATACAATTATATATAAAACTAAATGGGTAAATTGATGAAACCTCCCCTGAAGTTTGGTAATGACAGCCATTTCTCTTAAATTTTTTGATACATTGCAAGTTGACCCCCTCCCATAGATTTTTTTCAAAAAAGGCATGAAAATGTCGAAAATACCCATACAATTACTTTTAACAAAAAATGTTTATTTTTCAATTTTTCTTTTCATATGAATCACTACCCCAAACCCTTTCAATCTCTTTTCTGAAATTGATTTTTTTTCCAAATTTATCCTTTGTATAAATCACTCAAAGCTAAAGCTGCAATAAATTTTCTTTGTTTTTGTTGCTCATAAAGTTTGTATTGTTTTTTTCCATAGAAACGAGCCTCAATAGTAACTACATGGGTATTTTGGACATTTTTATAATTTTTTAAGAAGATTCTACTAACTACGGCCTAGTTGCAACTGTATTAGAAGTTTAGGGGAGGTGATTGCAATTACTAAACTTCAGGGAAGAATTCAGAAATTTACCCAAACAAAAATATGTATTACAAATAAAAATGGGTTTAAAAATCCAAATCCCACCTAATTTTAAACAATTTATTCAAATTTGTTTTGATTTAGATTGGTATCAAATTTTCAATCCAAATTCTATCCATTGACGCCTATATTCTTATCTTATATCAATGGACCACATATAGGCTTATCAAACCCAGTCCAATATAAATTTACTATGGATGGATCGGGTCCAATCCAATCTAATAAATATTTTGGACTGGATTGGTCCAATCCAATATACCTTGTTGATTCGTCCAATCCATCCAAATTGATTTTGAACTGGACGGGGTCCAATCCATAACCGGTACATTGACACCCTTATGTAATGGCACCTAATTGTTAAAAAACGTTTTCAACTGTTTTTCTTGTTTTTTCAAGATAAATGATATACAAAATGTTTATCAAATAAACGACAACAGAACTAAACATCCCTCTAGGTAATTATTAAAACAAAGAGTTTCCTATATAAAATGCATTAGAATAGGTGTATTTCTGAACAAAAGATACAATGTATGATACCGATATGATACAAATGCAATATGTACTTACAGATACTTTGAACCTTGCCTTTGTAATAATGAATGTGGGTGCAATAATTCAGAGATCAGGTTTTCAGATTACACCGAAGCAGGTTTGGTGGGTTTTCTATTATACATGCATAGACGATTTTGAGTTTGACCAGAAGTATGTGTGTGTGTTGTTTCAAAAAAGGAAGAGTCTTATGTTGAAAAAGGTTGCAAGTTTCTATCAGTCCGTGTCTCCTCTTCAACCCTAACTGATGAAACTGTGGGCAATGAAGCTGACACAAAGACTTAATCCAGCCCAGAAGAACTGTATATATCCCCCATGAACGGTGAACCCAACTCTTGGCTCTTGTGAATTGATCACCATTTCGCTATAATTGGCTGTCAGTAGTCTAACATAGATAAGCCACTCGGTCCTACTAGGGGCTGTATTTGGTTTAATTGCACCGGTCGGTGCATGCATTTGGTGGGTAAGAGAGAGGGTCCGTGGTTGCTGCTAGCTGATTTGTTGGCTGGTTGCAATTGGCACAGACAGACAGTAGACATAGTCATAAACCATGCACGAAGAGCAGATGACAAGCTTTGGCAGCATCCTCACACACACATTCTTGGAGAGAATGCTCAGCAGACGATTTAATTCTTTAACCAAATGAATTAACCAGAGAGAGAGAGAAGAGACTCAAAGAAACACGATAAATCAAGGTATTCAGCTCTTGATTCTGAATTCTTGAGATACCCAATGAACCCAAAAATGGGCATGCACATGCTCTTGAACGTAGAATCCAATAATCATGCATGGGGACTAGAGCTTTAGAGCTGATGCTTTAGATTAATATATAGTTTTGATCAATAACATTATAAATCTTCTCTCTCTATCTCTGGTAGGGTTCATCCCGATGTGAAATTCCCAATCTTGAGAAAAAACTCAATTAAGAATGGCATGATTTGAATATATTTTATAATTAAACTAACAATTTGGTTAACCACAGTGGCTTTGTTTAAGCATCTCTTCAATTCACTAGGGTTGCATTCGGACCACATCTTGTTCAATATATCAAATCTAAGCTATCTTTGCATATATTTGAGTCCAACCCTAATCTTCATTCATTTTATTTCAAACATGGTTTTCAAACCACCACTGACCAGGACGGTTGGACCGTTCAGCCCGAGAACTGTCCAGACAATTAGTTCCGTTTTATCTTAAACTCGGTTCTTAGTCAAAAACTATTGAATCAGTCAACGAACTCAGGCAGTCGAAATGTTGACCCATTCAATGGTTTTTTTTACCACTTTTTTATTTTAATTATTTTTATTTTTAAATTTTTTGTTAGAATGGACCGTCCATTCGTACCATCGACACAGAAACCGGTGGCCAAAACGATTTCAGTTCTGGGTCATTTTTTAAAACGTTGATTTAAAATGATAAAAAATTAAGAAAAAAGTTTTAAAAAATTAATTACTTATATATATAATACAGGTAAGTCCATGAAGCCAGAAAAACTTAATATAAAAAGAGCTCTAACCAACCGTATAACAAGTGCATATAAATATAAAATATTAAATTTTATTAATTATAAATTATTATTAATCGCACTGGATATCGATTCAGACATAAAAATTTTTGGAATCCATTGAGAGCTGTGAGTGAAAGACTTGGGCAAGATTAATTGTGGAATCCAAGTAACAAAACAAAAAACAGGAGTGGGGAAGCCTGAATCTGAATTCCGAATTCGTTGGGCTACTATCAATTTTCAACTGATTGTAAAGTACAGATGGATGGCTTACATGTGCTATTGTCTTTTACATACAAGAACTGAAGTACTCTTATCCATGGCCATTACAGTCATTAATATGTTTCTGCACAGTACCTTTTTTGGAGCATTAATATTTAATGTCTGCTAGCTCCAATCGAACTCTTCACATGTTAGAACCAGGCAATTGCACCTTGTCTCTTCCATTGGTTTAATCAATTCTGTTTGATTTGGAATTGCTCGAGTTAGTAAAGAATTTCTGAGTTTGGTGTCGTTAAGAGTTTGAATCAGCACAGTTGCTCATGTGAACTGTTACTTCCTCAGTCCTAAATACAACTAATCAATAAAAAAAAAGGAAAACTATGACATGTTACATGTGATATGGACCAGAAAACCAGAACTCTCTCTCTTGTTGAAACAAAAACTATGGAGGATACAAAGAGAAAGGTTCCAAAATCTTATTAAAGTAAGAGTTTTTGTGTGGATGGAAACAACTACACGTGAGCAGCATTTTCTTCAATGGGTTTCCGATTTCTATCTTTTAAGCAAAGTACTTGGGCTTTTAGCCTTTTACCTTCTCAAAAAGGGTGAGTTTTTTTGTGGGTTTTCTTTATTTTTCCAGTATTGATAGAAAAAAACCATAAAGGAAAGACCTAGAATCAGTGTCAAGTTATTTTAACTCTGATTCTCTTGTCCTTTGGGGGATCTTTTCATTTATTTTAATAGTTTTTATTATTCTTATTTCTAGGGTTTCTAATAGGTCCCCCACAACTTTTGTTTCTTTCCTTTTCATATCTCAAATTATCCATGCTGATAAGGATTCAGTGGTTGGGTCTGTTTTCCCCCCTTTTCTTTTTAGATTGGCCCGTGCCCACCAATCTCATTTTCAATTGCAGTCATATTTATTTCTTCATTGAGACAGATTAGAAAATGATAAAATGGCATAAATACCCAGAATAAGTACTTCAGAATATTGCTAAAGAGAATTTTTTTCTCCTATTTCTTTAATTTCTTCAATTCCTTTTTCATTAGGGTTACTTTTAAGACTTTTACCCCTAGCATCTGCAAGGTCTCTAGCCTCTAGGGTTTTTAGATCAACAAAAGTTCTAAGCTTCTGTCTAGTGTTAGCTTAGTAGGTTTGATCCCAGATTACTGCAAGCTGAAACCCTGATTACTATTATATAGCCTAGCATGGGTCAACAAAATACTTGGCCATATCCAAGCAAAGTAAAAGTGGGGTGGGCTTGGCTTGTTTGAGGGTTTGACCTTGAAAGAGGCCCAATGGGCTGAACTAGTCTTATCTGACAATTTTGGCCCAAACTAAACTTGTTGCATATCAATCCCCCCCCCCCCCCCGCTCTTTTCCAGTTTTCCCTTCCTTTTCCTATGGAATTGGGGTTGTGTAGGTAGTTATCTGTTAAGCAAAAGCTAGAGCAGACTGTATCAAGCTCAAAATTTGTGTTTGATCTTCCTGTTTTGTTTTATCTACTCATGCTCTTTTTTTATATCACCAGTAATTTTTACTAATTTTAACTTAGGCTGTATTTGATTTGATAAGAAATAAACAGATAGTTGAGGGAAAGTTTCTTGACTAACTTTGTAAAATTTCTTAAGTACTCTCTCTCAACTTTTCTGTTTATTTCTTTTTTTTTTTCTTTCAAGCCAAAAATAGTCTTCAAATTGCATACAATGACGATCCACCATTTTAAATGCTAAATGGTATTTGCTATACCATAGCTGATGAGGGCAGATTTGGCCCTCAAGTGAAATTGCGACGCGTGGCACCTCGTGACAATTCGGCGATACCCAGGCAACAACTTACCAAGTTGGTCCCACCTAGGCACTAGCTTGGCGCGACCTGCACGCGGCCTACGGGCGACCTATACGCAGCCTACACGCGACCTGTGCGCTGCCTGGCGCGGCCTATGCAACCTGGCCGACCTGGATCAGCCTGGCACATGATCCGACCTGGCCGACCTAGCCGACCTGGATCAGCCCAGCACATGATCCGACTGACCCAACCTGGCCAACCTGACAACCCATAAGACGCCCACCGATAACGGCATTTCCACGAGCTCGGTAGCTCACCAAGGAGCTCGGTAGCTCGCCAAGGAGCTAGGCAGCTCTCCAAGGAGCTCACCACCAAGGAGCCAGGCAGCTCGGCAGAGCTCGCCACAAGCAGCTCGGCATAGCCCAAGAAGCTCGGCATAGCTCCCCCGGGCAGCTCGCCACTTGTAGGGTAGCTCGGTACAGAAGAGTAGTTTGGCGTATCGCAAGAAGATCTCATGCCTGACAACCTGGCCCAAACACCGACCCGCCAACCTGACAACTTGGCCCAGGCGCCGACCTATCCGCCTGACACAAGCGCCAGCCTAACAACCTCGAGGAGTTCACCACCGTACCCCAGTTCTGACGGGATGTGATGAGTCCTACCGTTTGAAGGCTTTTCACCCACCTAACCCGCGAGGACACCACTATATAAGGACTCCAACCCCCAAAGCCAAGGAGAGGATGAAAAAAGATGGTAACCCCTACTCTCTAGCTCTCTCATTTCTCTCCAAGCTCTCTGTAATCAGAATGCTAACTTAGGCATCAGAGAGTCCCCGTCGGGTAAACACCCCCAGGTCCTCTGATTCAGTTCTCGCAGGTCCCTCAGCTCCCGCTGCCTACAAAGGAGAGGAGATCACCTCATGCAGAGGGCAGTCAGGTTGCGCTACACTAGGGAGCTCGCCACCAGGCAGTTCCCCACCAGGGAGTTCACCACCAAGTAGCTCGCCACCAGGCAGCTCTCCACCAGGGAGTTCGCCACCAATTAGCTCTCCACCAGGGAGCTCGCCACCAGGCAGCTCTCCACCAGGGAGTTCGCCACCAATTAGCTCTCCACCAAGGAGTTCGCCACCAATTAGCTCTCCACCAGGGAGCTCGCCACCAGGCAGTTCTCCACCAGGAAGTTCACCACCAAGTAGCTCTCCACCAGGGAGCTCGCCACCAGACAGTTCTCCACCAGGGAGTTCGCCACCAAGTAGCTTATCACCAAGCAGTTCGCCACCAAGTAGCTTATCACCAAGCAGTTCGCCACTAGGGAGCTCCATCATCATCTGAGTCACAGGCCACCTAGGAGCAGGTCACATGATGAGGTACTTAGCCAAAAAAAATTGATACATCACAAAAATTGGTACGTGACCAGAAACGGTTACATCAATTGGCGTCGTCTGTGGGAACACACTACAAAAAGATAAGTTCTCATCCTACAAAAGCTAAGTCCTCTTCCCCCAGAAATCTAAGTCCTCACTTTTTAGAAATTGAAGCTCTCGCTTTATAGTTTACATTTTTTATGAACTCAAAGACTACGCAGGTAGCTAACAGACTAAGTTTGCTTTCAATTCAATTAAAGCCTCATCAGTCCTCTTCGCAAGGTCCCCCTACAAAGATGAGCTCTTCGTGGCTTCCACGGGAGTTGGCGACCAACAGACTACATGGGCACCCTTACTGGTCGAGCCTTCTAAGGCTCCCGTGTGATCTGGCGACCTAAAGTTAGTAGTGTTGCCCCCGAAGGTCGAGCTCCTAGTAGCTTCTTGTAGGAGTGGGTGACCGGCATTACAAAGCTGATGCAGCGCAATCATAGCTCTAAGGCACCTACTTGGTCAGCTCGGCACCTTGTAGGTAGCTCGGCGCCTGGTCAGCTCGACACCTCACTGGTAGCTCGGCACCTGGTCAGCTCGGCACCTGGTCAGTTCGGCACCTCACAGGTAGCTCGACACCTGGTCAGCTTGGCACTTCACAGGTAGCTCGGCACCTGGTCAGCCCGACACCTCACAGGTAGCTCGACACCTCACAAGCAAAGCCTACGGGCCACACTACTGCTTAAGACCCAGTCACCTCTTCGGCACGGGCAAAGTCAAAAAAGAGTGGACTACGAGTCGCTCCCAAAGCCTACGAACCACATTACTCCTTAAGACCCAGTCGCCTCTTTGGCATGGGAAAAGTCAAGAAGAGTGGACTACGAGTCACTCCCAAAGCCTACAGGTCACACTATTGCTAAATACCCAATCGCTTCCTCAGCATGAGAAAAATCAGCAAAAGTGAACTATAAGTTGCCCCTAGAGCCTAAGGGCTACACTACTGAACTGGCGGAGACCTCCTCACCTTACAGGCAACTCCCAAAGCCTAAGGAATTGGATTAGCACTTACTAGCTCATCGAATTACAGGCCAAAAGAAATCTACTCCCTTCGCTGAGTTACTCTCAGCTCGGGAGTGAGGGGCAAATGATGAGGGCAGATTTGGCCCTCCAGTGAAATTGTGACACGTGGCACCTCGTAACAACTAGGCGACACTTAGGCAACAACTTACCAAGTTGGTCCCACCTGGGCACCGGCCTGGCACGGCCTGGTGCGACCTGCGCACTGCCTGGCGTGCGGCCTGCACACGGCTTACGCGCTGCCTGGCGCGGCCTGCGCAACCTGGCCGACCTGGATCAACCTGGCACATGATCCAACCTGACCGACTTGGATCAACCTGGCACATGATCCAACCTGGCCGACCTAGCCGACCTAGATCAGCCCGACACATGATCCGACCGACCCGACCTGGCCGACCTGGCAACCCATAAGACGCCCACAGATAACGACAACCCCACGAGCTCGGTAGCTCACCAAGGAGCTCGCCACTTGTAGGGTAGCTCGGTACAGAAGAGTAGTTTGGCGTATTGCAGGAAGATCTCTTGCTTGATAACCTGGCCCAGACACCGACTTGCCGGCTGACACAGACGCCGACCTGACAACCTGGCCCAGGCGCCGACCTGGCCGCCTGACACAAGCGCCAGCCTGACAACCTCGAGGAGTTCACCACCGTACCCCGGTTCTGACGGGATGTAACAAGTCTTACCGTTTGAAAGCTTTTCACCCACCTAACCCGCGAGGACACCACTATATAAGGACTCCGACCCCTAAAGCCAAGGAGAGGATGAGAAAGGATGGTAACCCCTGCTCTCTAGCTCTCTCATTTCTCTCCAAGCTCTCTGTAATCAGAATGCTAACTTAGGCATCGAAGAGTCCCCGCCGGGTAAACACCCCCGGGTCCTCTGATTCAGTTCTCGCAGGTCCCTCAACTCCCGCCGCCTACAAAGGAGAGGAGATCACCTCATGCAGAGGACAGTCGGGTTGCGCTGCACCAGGGAGCTCGCCACCAGGCAGTTCTCTACCAGGGAGTTCGCCACCAAGTAGCTCTCCACTAGGGAGCTTGCCACCAGGCAGCTCTCCACCAAGGAGTTCACCACCAATTAGCTCTCCACCAGGGAGCTCGCCACCAGGCAGTTCTCCACCAAGGAGTTCGCCACCAAGTAGCTCTCCACCAGGGAGCTCATCACCAAGCAGTTCGCCACCAGGGAGCTCCATCATCCTCCGAGTCACAGGCCACCTAGGAGCAAGTCATATAATGAGGTACTTAACCAAAAAAAATTGATACATCACAAAAATTGGTACGTAACCAGAAACGGTTACATCCATAGCTTCTCAAATAAAGAATGTAAAATGGTCACATACATATAATAAACTTAAAAGCCATAGTAAATGGTTGGTAAAAATATCTAGAGAGCCTTCAAAAGGAATAAGTCATCATACAGCCATTTAGACAGTAAATGATTTGTAAAATGCCATAGTAAATGGTCGGTAAAAAAATCGACAATAGCACGTTTAGAATAAAATTTAGCGATTAAGTCTATTAAATGGTTGTCTAGAGTTTCATAGATTTTGAAGCAGTTGTTTAGAATCTTTTTTGGGGATACACATGAAAGTAGTTGTGTCCCACATTCAAAAACAACAAGGGTCCGTTTGATTCGCAGCTGAAATTGGAATTAAAATTCTTTGGAATCGGAATTAAAATGGTTTATTCCTATAGTTTGTTTGGTTCAAATAGGAATGAGAATGGATATTGAAATAAGCAAGAATGAAATTCCCAAAGGAGGGGCAAGGAATGACCATTCCCGGGGAATGTCATCCCAGCAAGAATGGGAATGGAATTCCGATTCCGCTTAATCAAATAGTTAGAATCAAAATAACTCATTCTGATTCTGATTCCAATCCCCTATTCTTGCGAACCAAACAAGGACTAATGGATTGTAAATGGTGTCCCAATCTTGTATTAAAGTCCCATGTGTGTATATATACTCAAGTTTCC
Organism: Nelumbo nucifera; assembly: GCF_055504915.1. Lineage (NCBI taxonomy): Eukaryota > Viridiplantae > Streptophyta > Magnoliopsida > Proteales > Nelumbonaceae > Nelumbo > Nelumbo nucifera. The sequence continues at coordinate 107,345,740 of NC_142650.1, forward strand.
CAATTCGGTAACTCCCAATTCCAATTTTGTTGACTCCTCTCACTTTGGTGCAATTGGGTTGGCTGCTAATGGTTATGTTAGTTGGTTTTGATGATAGGACATTCACATAGGGATGTCAATGGGTCGGGCAAATGGTAAACACGGCTTGAGCTGATCCTATAGGGTCAGGTTAGGGTCAATATATTTGGTTTTAGGGCCGGGTTAGGGTTTTGATTATTCAACTCGAGTCGGGTTTGGGTTTTGGCTGACCCCCATCCCACCGGGTTATGATAGCATGTATATGTACAAAGTATTCTTGTAACTTTTTGACTTCTAACTCTATATTTCTATTGTTTTGATTTTTTAATAGAAAAAAGTGACATCTTAGATTTTATAAAACAATTTCTTAACTTAAATTAATGGATTTTAGATCTTCAAAACATGTTAAAAAATACAATTTAATTGCTATGAGTCAAGTCGGATTGGTATCAAGTTAGACCCTATAGGATTGGATTGGATTCAGAAATTATGTATTTTAAGGCGAGTCAGGTTAAGGTTGAGGCAAACCCGTGCCAAACCCGATCTGTTGACATCCCTACATTCACACATAGGACAGAGGTTATTAGCTTGCATGTATTATGTATAAATGATTGTTCTCACATTGAAAAAGAATAAGAGACATAAGGAATTTATATATAAGGGTCAGCTCACAATTTAATTGATAGCTTAAGCTTTTTTATTGCAAGTAATATTCACGTAAATATTGATAGTTTAAGCTTTTTGATAAGCTCACAACAACTCATTCCTCTCTCTTTTCGTAAATAAAATAATAAAATATTTAAAGACCTAGTAATCAACTGAATATCGGCTTCAGCCATTAATAAGCTCAAGCATCGGGAAAGCTGGGCTGAGTTTAAACTCAATCCAGACTCAACTCTTAACCCCAACTGTCCAATTCAGGCGCAGCCCGCACTGAAATTTGATACATTCAGGTTGGGCTTAGGCCCAGGTCAGGCTCAGGTTAGTCAATCAGCCTATGCTAAAATTCGATATAAATGTATTTTTAAATATATATGTACTTATTTATATATGTTTTATTGAATATATATAAATATATATATATATATATATATGCATGTCAATGTGTGTCTTTATATGTATATGAGTGTGTGCATAATCAGGTTGGGATAAGGTTGGGTTTGAGCCAATCCATGTAAATTTGCATTTTTGGTCAGCTCGGATTCTAGTTAGGGCTCTCAAAAAACAATATATATACAGATAGAGAGAGAGAGATTTGAGTAGTCTTTATAGGAACACTTTTTGGTCAATTACTACAGGGGCACTTTCGTCAATACAAATCAATATTGTGCTGCCCATTTTCCATGTTTATTGACCAACATGTTCCACTAGAAATAGGACTATCATCTCTTTTCTCACTTGTTAGTATGCGTTGCCTTGAAAAGAGAGAGAACACAGAATCATTTACTGCAATGTTGTTAGATAAACATCGCGGTACTATGCTATGAAAATTGAATTACAGCCCTAGGGCGAAGGGGAATAATCAATAAAGACAAACTAGAACAGTAGAGCTTGCTTTAGGTGGATATAATAAATGCCCACTTGAGAAAAAGAGCTCTTAGAAGATTTTGTTGTACAATATTGAATTATGTGGAGAGCTCCCAAATAAAGGCTAGAAAGGGTTTGTCAGGTACTGTTCCCGTGGCCCTAATTTGGTAATCCAATGGGACCCAGTTCCTGGTTCCTAGTCGTCGTCGTCTTGTTTTATTTCTGTCTTAAATTTGTGGTCATCCAATCCAATTTTGAACTTTAAATTAATGGCTTCCTGCCCAGCACAATACTGGAATTTCCAGAGGCCCCATATAGATGGAGTAGGTGCAGAAGGACCACAAGCCCAAATCTGGTTGGTTGCAAGACTTAATGCTGTCTTTGGTTGTAATGTGAATTTATTAATTTGCACTGATGCAAAATCATTATAGTGTAAATTATGATTTATTTTTATTTCAAAACTTACTTTATTTTGTTTGATTCCAGTACAAATGAAGTAAAATAAAACTTCAAGTAGAATAAAGTGAAATCTAAGACAAAATTAAACGAGAATTTGCATTATTTTCATTTGCACTCCCATACATTTGTTGTACTAATGAAAATAAAATTGTACTGCAACCAAACACAACAGCCCAAGTATCATAACAAAAGAAGACATTCTGCTTTCTAGCATGGAGAAAATCAGACTGGAACTCAGACCTGTGGAAATACTATGGACAATGGATGAGAGAGAGAACTTATTAATTATCTCAGTTATTCTCCTTATGGCTATATTTGGTTTGATGGAAAGAGAGAAATAGAATGCTGAGGAACTTTTTAACAAAATAGTAAGTGAGCAAGTGTTTGCACGTGGCAATTTTTTATGTATATTTTTTATATTTTTTTCATATTTCTATGTAACTTATCAGATTTAGATTTGCTTCCTTTAATTATTATTTCTTAATATATATATATATATAATTAATTTTTCTGTTTGTAAATTTTGTTCCCTTTGATTGGGAGGAAATTTACATTTATAATGTGTATGTGAAGGTAAGGATAGTTTTCTTTTTGATTGGGTGAATTTTAATGGGAACATGAGGTGGCATCTATCCACATAAATGGCTTCTATGGTTCAACAATGACTATTTAAATATTAAATGTCTCAATTATGGTGTTTTGTCAAAGTACACATTTGTCCCCAAGAAATTCAGTGATTAAAGCTCAGTTTGGAAGGAGTATAAATACAAATATGTAGAGTGCAAACACATTCAAAATAATACAAAATACAAGGTTTTGTACTCTACATATTTGTATTTGTACACCTTCCAAACTGAGATTAAGGGGTAATTTATATCCAATAAAAATTCCAGAAAACTACAATATTAAATGTCTTAATTATGGTGTTTTGTCAAAGTACACATTTGTCCCCAAGAAACTCAGTGATTAAGGGATAATTTATGTCCAATAAAAATTACAAAAATTACAATTTAAATGTCTTAATTATGGTGTTTTGTCAAAGTACACATTTCTCCCCAAGAAATTAAGTGATTAAGGGATAATTTATGTCCGGTGAAAATTCCAGAAAATTACAATATTAAATGTCTTAAATATGGTGTTTTGTCAAGTACACATTTATCCCCAAAAAATTTAATGATTTAGGAGTAATTTATGTTCAATGAAAATTCCAGAAACCAAACCCTATTCGCATTTTTATAAGTAGTATAAATAAATATAAATATAGATTTTGTGAAATTTCTTAAGAACTTTTTCTCAACTTTCTGTTTTTTATTATCAATCAAACCAAACACATCCTAAGGATTACTAATCATATAAAACATTTAGGTTGTGTATAATTAAAGCAATAAGAATAAGTAAATAAATAAATGCCCTTAAGTGTTGGTTTTAAACTTATGAAGAATCATTTTGGTTTTCTCTTGGTAATAAATATACTTCTTCTACATTCTGAAACTAAACTGAAATTAATTACATTTAGAGAAGTAGACTTCCCAAAACTAAGTAGTAGAGATTTCTAGTAACTAAGGGTGTCAATGGACCAGTTTTGGATTGGACCCCATCCGGTCCAAAATCAATTTGGATGGATTGGACAGACCAACAAGACATATTGGATTGGACCAATCCAGCCAAAAATATTTATTAGGTCGGATTGGACCTGGTCCGTCCTTAACAAATTTATATTTGATTGGATTGGACTAAGCCAATATCTGGTCCATTGAACAGATTGGACAGTCCAGACATTGAATTGGACCGATCCAAATTGGTTTAAAACATTCATTGGATTGGATTGGACCTAATCCATTTACAATGTACTCACATTAGACTGGATCGGATTGGACCAAATCATGTCCAATTGACACCCCTACCAGTGGCCAGTCCAACAATGTTGCAAAAGCTTGGGTGGCTCTTGAAGCTCACCGGTCGACATTGAGATTTAAGAAGAGAAGGATGATCATCCAAGGCGACTCCAAACTAGTGGTGAATGATTTAAAAGGAATAGAAGAATCATGATTGAAGGCAATTTGAAGCTGTGTCTAATATTCATGGTTTTAGGGAAGTTAATTTTGCTGCTGATTAACTTGCCAATTTAAACCATAGTATGGAAGTGAGAGATCTTAGCCTTCTTTCATATAAAAAAGAAAATGCTTAGTAGGAGTTAATAGAAAACCACATATATTGATCAACAAAATAATAAACTGAGAAGAGGGAGAGCTGGTATAATCTATATATCATCATCATGGGATGGGGACAACATCTAAACATCCATAATTCAGATCAAACTCTCATGGTCCATATGTCCTTTAGTTTTAGCCTCTGGTCTCTGACAAAAAAGCAGAGAAAAAAAAAATAAGGCAGATCAGAATTTAAAAGGCAAAGGTCATGCATTTAAATCAAAAACCTGCCGATGGTTGTGGCACCATCTGGGGCCTTGGGAGTAGTGTCGGAGACATTGGATTTAATCCCCAACAAATGGCAGATTTCCACACTTTGATCAGTGTGGCCCCATAGAACAAAGTTGCATTACTGATAGTCTGATACAGTTGGGAAAATCATTCATCTCTTGGCACATTTAAATTGCCAGAAAACAAATGATTTCTAGCTTAGATTCAATGAACTGGCCATTGATCAACAGGAGCCTTCTTTAATATCCTGTGTCATTGTGGACTACCCTTTTGACAGCATTCCATTGACACCCCCTTGTTCGAAGCTCATGAGCTAAGTTTTGATTGTACCCTTCCTTATTAATTACTTTCGGAAAAGTGAAACTAGTTTTATTTAATCATGCTTTGCCTTTTATATTCGGATAAAATGTATTTGATGTATATGATAGTCTGTATAACTAAGAAAAGATGTTTGCTTTATGTCAAATAATTTTATATTATAAAATTTTGGATAATTTATTAAAACATTCCTATAATTTTATGGATTTACTTAAATCTATCATATAGTTTGTCTCATATTAAAACATCCCTATAGTTTGTAATCGATTTACTTAATCAACCTTCCTTCCATTAAACAATAGTGGAAAAATGACAGTTTTAACCCTACTATTTATTTAGATAAATTTAATCAAAAGAAAATAAAATGAAAATGCCATTTTGTCCCTAAGAAGACACAATCAACTGCTCTACTTGGCTCTATTTAGCTAATTTTGTTTTATGTACAAGACATGTTGGGGGTATTTTTGGAATAAACATCATGGGCCCATGCCCTTGAACATTTTCCACTTAGTTTAGGTGATCATGTTACTATTTTTATATGGAAAAACAAGCACTTCTTAGTGAAAGGTCGATTAAGTAAATAGGTTGCAAACTATAGGGGTATGAAAACTATAGGGTAGGTTTAAGTAAATCTGTGAAACTATAGGGGGCGTTATAGTAAATGACCCTAAAATTTTCTTATTTTTAATAATCTTTAATATTATTTGTTTTCTTGTGATTTTTACACATCAAATGCTCATTTAACATTTAATGATAGATATAGTACTAAATAGAATAGAATGGAAAAACATGATTCATGTAGCTGACCCCATATAATTGGGATAAGGCTTAGATAGTGGTGATGAAGAGGAAGGAGGTTTTTTTTGTTCGCGGGAGGGGGGATTCCAATTTAGTACCCTAAACTTTAGGGGTAGTGTCAAGTTAGTACCCGAACTTCAAAACGTGTCACTACAATACCCAAACTTTCGAAAACTGTCAAGTTGGTCCCTATCGTTAGTACTCTGTCCATTATCTCAGTCATGTGATGACATGCAACGGTTATAATTTTTCAAAATGTCAAAATTACCCTTTAAGTGTTATGCCAGTTTTTGGATTAACGATGATCACTATTATGTCGGTTTCTCAGATCCGGCGTTTCAAAGAGGAGGGAGGAGGAGACACAAGAGAGAGAGAAAGAGAGAGAGAGAGAGAGAATGTTCATCCTTTCATCTTCTCCAACCATGGTGAGCAGAAAAGGTTCCCGATATGGCACAACCTTGGGAAACTATAATCCGCATTTCATGGCACAAGGAGACGAGTCATTGGGGACTTGACTTTGCAGAAGTCGTTGAGTTAGATTTTGCAAAAACAAAGAGAGGAAGTAGGGTGGATGCCGGAGCAGGCAGGTTTGGAAGCCACCAGAATCTTGAGATCAACCTCTAAACCCCTATAACCATAGGACCATGGAGAACAAAAAGAGGAGAAGGGGTGAAGTAAGAGAAGATGAACAAAGATGATGATGATGATTCCCTATTACTCGTCTTCTCTCTCCTTGGATCATGCCTCTCTCAAATCCAAAAGCCAAAATTCATAGAAAGTGCGAAAGGGGCAAAGTAAGAGAAGACAAACAGGTATGCTTCATTTTCTGATCAATTTCAACTCTCTAGTTTTGAATCCACATACTGCCAACTCAGTTCAAATTAGAGAAAAAGGACTAGGAAATGAAACAATTGTGCCCTTCTCTTACAAGAAAGAATAAAACAAAGAAATAGTATACATAAGTTACAACATAAAAGAGTGATCCCAAGAGCCAAAAAAGGTAACAAGATGTAAGAGACATAAATCAGTCTCTACACCCCCCCCCCCTCAAACTAATGTCGATGTACGAGCATTAATTTGTCAACTAGAAACTGGTGGCGAGCATGAGTCATAGCCTTCGTGAATAAGTCAGCAAGTTGTAGGGTAGAAGACACGTGCAGTAGAGATATTTATCCAACAAAAAACTGATCTCTAATGAAGTGGCAATCAACCTCTATATGTTTGGTTCACTCATGGAAGACAAAGTTGGATTCAATCTTGATAGCACCCACATTATCAACATAAATTAGAATTGGAGATGCCAAGTTCATCAAGGAGGGCTTTTAGCCATATAATCTCACTACAGACGGATGACATAGCCCTGTACTCAGCCTCGATAGAGGACTTGGAAACAGTCGGTTGCTTTTTACACATCCGAGACATGAGGGAGTCACCAAGAAAAGCACACCAACTAGGTAGTGGAGCATCTAGTATCTGGGCATCCTACCCAATCAGCATTTGTATAAGTAGATAAACTAAGCGAAGGAGATGTAAGAAAAGAAAATGCCAGGTGAAAGTGTTCCACGAATGTATCTGATAATACGAAGGGCTACAATCATGTGGTTGTCAAGGAGAAGAGACAAACTGATTGACCACTTGGAAAGCATAAGAGATATTTGGACATGTCTTGGTGAGGTAAATCAGACTACTGACAAGCTATCGATGAAGAGTGGCATCTACTAGGACTACAGTGTCATGGTGAGGTAATACGAAGGGCTACAGTCATGTGTGGTTGTCAAGGAGAAGAGACAAACTGACTGACCACTTGGAAAGCATAAGAGATATCTGGACATGTCATGGTGAAGTAAATTAGACTACCGACAAGCTATCGATAAAGAGTGGCATCTGCTAGGGAGTCTCCATCATCCATCGAAAGTTTTAGATTCGTCTCAAGAGGTGTGTCAACCTATTTATCATCACTCAGGTTTGCAGATTTCACAAGGCCCATCGCATACTTGTGTTGATTAGCAAAATACCCACAGGAAGAGTGAGTAACTTCTAGCCCCAAGAAATAAATGAGATGACCAAGGTCCTTCATCTGGAAAGAATGACTGAGAAGCTGTTTCAAAGAGGAAATGCCCTGACTATCATCACCAGTAATAAGAATGTCATCCACATATAGAGGTAATAATGTAATTCCTTGGGGACGTCTCAATATGAACAGTGAATAATCTAAAGAGCTCTGGGTGAATCCTACATCTCTGATCACTTAATGAAATTTCTCAAACCAAGCCCTAGGGGCTTGTTTAAGACCATGCAAGGACTTTTTAAATCAGCACACCAGTGGAGAACTATCATAGTATCCCGGTAGAGACTTCATATAAACAGTTTCCTTGAGGTCCCCGTGTAAGAAAGCATCTTTGACATCCATCTAATTAATTTCCCAATGTTTAATTGCAAGTATAATCATCAACAGACAGACAATAGTCATCTTAGCTACAGGTTGAAATGTCTCATCATAATCTATCCCATACTCCTACTTATACCCTTGTGTCACCAAGTGTGCCTTGTATCTATCAAAGCTCCCATCGCAATTAAGTTTCACCAAATATACCCACTTGCTTCCAATTAGAGGGACATTTGGAGGCGCAGGAACCATGTCCCAAGTATCATTATCAATAAGAGCTTGAAGCTTAATATCCATGGCTTCTTTTCAATGCGGAACAGCCATAGCCTTCCGGTATGATGTGGGAATATCTGTGACAGACAAAACAGCAAAGGAGTTATGGTTTGAAGGAAAATCATAGCGATCAAATGGGCAAAAACCTCGAAATGAATGATGTCAAGGGGGATTAGAGGATGGTTGAGGATCATGGATAGGTGCAAGTGTATTTACAAGATCAAGAGAATAAGAAAAAGGCGTGGCTAGAAATGATGGATTAGCTTCTAGTGATGAAGGGGGCAGAGCGATAGGAACTGGAGCAACTAGCCTCTTCTTGAAATAGGCATGGAGCAATTCTGGAATAGGAGGTGAATCAAAAGAACCTGTAGAGTCAAAAGAATACAACATCAAAATGGAAGTAGCAGGCAACTTAACAATGTGGGCAAAAAAATGAAATGTTCTCAAGAAAGACGACATTGCGGGATACACGAACTCGATGAGACTTAGGATTATAGAAAAGGAAGCCCTTATAGTCAGGGATATACCCCTCAAAAGCACACATTGCTTAATGGGGAGTAAGCTTTGTGCGCTCATGTAGTGGAAGGTGAACAAAACACACACAACCAAAGACATGAAGAGTAGAAAAATCAGGTGAACAATGAAACAAACTTTGAAAACGAGAGCTATTATGCAAGACAGATGAAGGAAGAATGTTAGTGTTGGCCGCCTCCACCCAAAATGAAGTAGGAGCATGGGAATCATGAAGAAGGGTCCGAACTATCCAAAAGATATGTCTGTTCTTGCACTCTACCATTCCATTTTGTTGTGGAGTGCCAAGACAAGATCTCTGGGATTGAATTCCATTGTCTCAAAAAATTTTGAAAGTCTCCATCAAGGTATTCACCCCCTAAGTTTGAATGGAGAACCCCAATGTTTATATCAAATTGGTTTTTGATCTTTGCTAAAAAAGATCTGAAGGTAGAAAAAACTTCAGATTTGTTCCTCAAAAAATAGATCTAGGTAAAGTGAGTACAATCATCAATAAATGTAACAAAATAATTATATTCCAACCTATAAACAACTAGAGACGACCAAACATCACTATGTGCTAATTTAAAAGAAATAAAAGCATATTCAACAACCGAAGGAAAAGGTAAAACATGGCTCTTACTCAAGCAACAAGAAATGCAAGTCTTATCAACATTATTAAAAGAAGTAGCATTAGAAGACAAAAATCCATCATGAAACAAAGACTCGAGTTTATTTGCATAAGAGTGACCAAGTCGCCTATTCCATAAGTTCCATATATTACTTCTACAAATAACTTCAGTACTAGGGGTAGTAGTAAGCAAATAGGATGCGGAGGAAGGACCCGATGTCTTTTCAAATTCCAAGGCAAATATCCGACCCAGCCTACGCCCCTTCCCTTTCATCGTCCCAGTATTAACCAGCCTCACCAAAAAGACCGATGGATGAAAATGTAGAGAAAATAGTTGAGGATACTAGTTGACACATTCTTTTTTCTATAAGAGCATAGAATTTTCACCCATTCCTTCTAAAGTTGTAGTCCCTGTATCTACACATTCAGTTATTTTCTGGAAAGCTTTATGTTGACTCTTCTTAGAACTTGAACCATTCCCTTTGCTAGTTGGGTAGGACACTTAGAAATAATATGTCCATGTTGCTTGCAATAGGTACAGAAATTTTTCTTCCAACAATGTGAGATAGCATGTCCGTATTGTTTGCATTCATAACATTGTACTTGGAACAAGTCCTTCTTGAGCTTGGATTTGTTTATCAGAAATGTTGTCTCTATTCTAAAATCAAATTTCAACCTCAAGGTCGATTGAGTAATGAGTCTAATTTCTTCCCTAGGAAGCTCCCCCAAAAATGTGCCAAGTGTGGGAGGAGTGCCCATACTAAGAATGTTGGACCTTATAATCTCATATTCAGGTCTTAGATGCATCAGAAAATGCATGATCTTCCTCCTATCAAAATGTTCTTTCAGATTTTTGATGCAGCAAGTAGAAGTGGTTTCACCCATGTGAACTAGTTCATATTCTATCCACAAATTCACAAAGCCAGCATAGTACTCATGTATTTTCTTCTCACCCAAATTATAAGAAAAAAAAAATCTCTGTATCAATTTGATACTGACGAGAGATGTTGGACTGTTAGTACACCTTTTCCATGTAGGTGAACATCTAACTAGCAGTTCGATAACTTCTCATTGGAATAGCAATCTCTGTTTTAACAGAGCCAAAACACTACTTTGGCATTATCAATCTTCCACTGTTTCAGCCCCTTATAATCAAATTCATCAAGTTGTTTTGCGGAACTAGAGGTGTAAAGTGGGTCATGTCGAGCTGACATGGCATGGCCCGTTGCGGCCTGCGCAAATTGCGGGTCATGTCATGCTAGCTCACGGGTCATCACAGGCTGTGCCACCCTCCCCAGTGAAATTTCTGGGGGTCGGCCCCACACGGCCCATGGCCCACGGCCCAGGCCCATCCCGTGCTGCGGGCCTAGGCCGAGACGGGCTGTAGGCCGTGCCGTGGGCTTGGGTCGTGTCAGGCTGTGCCACAGGGCGGGCCTTGGGCCTAGGCCGAACTGGGCTAGACTGAATGGATAATGATCATATGGATATGGCTATGGATTATGAATTTACGACTATCCAAAAAATAAATAAATAAAAGTATAAAACAATTCAAATAGGAATTTTATTTCATTTAAATTTGAATGAATAATGATACAAATTACAAAGCATACAAATATTGAAATATACAATGGTTGGATACTTCATACTTCATACTTGGATGAATGAAATATGAAAATGGAATAAACTAATAAAATATAAAAAATACAATATAGTTACAAATTGAAAATACAAAATTACATTAATAGCAAATAAATTAAATAAAATTACAACAAAATTTACAATAATTTGAAAAAAATAAAAAATTGTGGGTTATTTGTTAAAATTTACATATACATTATGATGAAAGCATTCACACTTTCATCATCTGCTTCAGGTGAAACATCCGGTGTATGTAGTAGTATCATGCCCTCCTTTGTCTTGTAATTGTAAAGTTGTAATCTATATTCTGCATCATGATTCATGATTGCATCTAACCAACCCTGGTACAGTGGTACCTATAGGTCCTGCACTAAAACAACTAAACAAGACTCCGATTGAACTATATATCTTGTAGACACTAGAGGGGTTAGTAGATCACGGATCACATGCCATGGCGGGATTGGTGGCAAGAAATGTTCTCCGACTTCTCCCAATATTTTTAAAATTTATATTCCATTATTTCAACAATTTATTTAAATTGTGGGTTATTTCTTCTTCCCTCTCACGTGTGAGAAAATGTTTGGTCAAATGGCCAATACCACCCTTGCCACAACAGCTAAAGTCTTTTCTACATTTTTGGAAATTTGTTCTTTTCCCCTTCCCCTCAACATCATTTATTTTAAATATTTTCCAAATCGGGCTACTAAACTTGGGGTTTTAGGAAGAGCTAACCATTTTTTTAATTCTAAAAAAATTAAATTAAATTAATTGGACTTACCTCGAATTACCGGTTCAGAATCCCAACTTGATTTCAACGGTTAAAGCCTTTCAACGTGACAACATCTAAGGATCCAAGCCTCCCAAATTGCTAACTTGGAGAATCAAACAATCAGCCAATCAGACTATGAGACTATCAGAGTTCACTCATATTGCAAAGGATGTATGAGAGACTGAGAGAGTGAGAGAGTGAGAGAGGGAAGACTGAAGAGATTAAGAGAATAAGAGAATTGTTGAACGTTGATTGTTGAGAGGGGCCATAAGGCTATTTATAGGAATTGAAAATAATTCAATTGCCCAAAATACCCTAAAGGTTAATTGTTTTTTAGTTATTGGGAGGGGTATTTTGGTCATTATAAAGTTATTTATAACTTTACCCAAAAAGCCCTCCTAAACTAGTTGTTATATAGCTATTGGGGGGCATTTGTGTCATTTTTCTCCCCTCTGTAAGCAAAATACATAAATACCCCCTATATAGTTGTTTATGTAAACCCCCCTGAGGGGGCCAACGGCTAGTTTTCGGACGGGCCGAGTGTGGCCTGCTACAAATCGTGTCGTGCCCACCTGTGACGGGTTGTGCTGTGGGCTAGGTCGTGCCGACACGCGGGCCACAGGCAGCACGACACGAATAGTCATGTCGTGCCATGTCGGCTTGTGGACCTCGAACCCCCGGCCCAGCACGGCACGGACCATCATATCAAGCCTGGCACGACCCATGGGTTGTCATGCTGTGCTGGGTCGGGCCGTGCTGGACCACCCAATTTACACCTCTATGTGAAACCATCAACAAATCCCTATAGGCCATTTCCCTCAACATAGAACTGAAAATGAAATTTCCAAAAGGCATAGTTTGTCCCATTGAACTTTACTAGTAGAATATCCCTTTTCTCCATGGCCATTTCAACAATGAATAAACAAAAACCTAAGAAAGTAGAGCAGTTCAAAGTCCAAAAGAAACCAAAACTTGATGGAATATGTGTGTCCAATCACACACCACGAGGAAGCAAAACCCAATAAAAAAACAGCCACACAAAGTTTTCGAACTGATAACAGTCCAAAAAAGGTAAATTTTCTGGACTGTCGAACAAGAAGAAGGGCAAAACACCCTTCAAATGTAATCCGAACCAAAACTAAATTATAGATCTGTATAAGATAAAGAACAACAGAGTTGTGATGATCAGTACAACAACCTAAGAGATCCAAAGTTGAAATAGATGGGTCGATCTCACAAGCCTAAACAGATTTCAATCAAGAATAGTTTGAAAAAACCTGCTCTGATACCATGTCAACTCAATTCAAATCAGAGAAGGACTAGGAAAATGAAAGGGTGTATTCTCCTTAGTCACACGCCCAGAAATGATTAACTTATATATGAAAAAATACAAGGTTATGGATAGGACAATTGTGTCTTCTTACAAGAAAGAATAAAACAAAGAAATAGTGTGCATAAGTTACAATATAAAAGAGTGGTCTCAAGTGCCAAAAAAGGAAAGAAGATGTAAGAGACATAAAATCAATCTCTACACATACCCATGGATCTCTGCGTTTAGTTCCTTAAATGTTTTGCTCCGCAATTGATCTTAAGCCACCGACAGAGATTTCTGATGCCAAGTATAAAATATGTCTTCTGTTACTTCAGATAATGAATGCAATAATTTGTTTGGCACTGATTTGGGTCAAAAAATACCTCTACTTCAGCATCCTATGTTCTTGATTTCAGCAACCAACTGAGCAAGCAAAATAAGCGCAGCCCGGTTTTATCGTCTCCCTTTCCATGAACTCAACAAGCCAAATAAAAGAAGTTGCGAGAGAGAGAGAGATTTCCCAAGTGAAAATCCTAAACGTATAGGGTATAATATCATTTTTTGATCGTCTCCAGTGACCAATCGTCAGATAAATCATCTCCGGCATCGATTTCTTAAGAAAATCCATCAGCAGCAAGCACTACAACTTCGAACAGATGCTTGGAATGAACAATGTGATTCTCAATATAAGGGTTTAAGCATGAACAATGATTCTCTCTTCTTTAGACCGCAAAGGGCTATTTGTGTCACTATACTTGTCCATTAACATCGGTAACAGTTCTAAACCAGTTTGACGGTTTTCAAAAATTTGGCCATTGCACTGACATGTTTTAAAGTTTGGATACTAATTTGACACTACCCTCAAAGTTTAGGATATTAAATTGGAATTTTCCTTTTTTACATCACAAAGTTGATTTATTGATTATTACAACTAGAATTGAGAGTTAGGTCCAAATTCAATAAGCGGCCCATCATAGTAAAGAACTCTCCAGTGATTGGTCTGAATCTGAGACTGGGATTGAAATGGAACAAATTGCATATGGAAGTAACATGGTGGGGCAGGGGAGTTCACAAGAAGCCATCAATCTAAGTCCAAAAAGTAATGCAGAGCATTGAACCCTTGTAGAATTCTAATGAATTTGTAACTATTTTGTAGAAATGAGGAATTCTTCACTTTTACAATATATAGGGGAGAGAGAAAGAGAGAGACAGATCTACCTAAGTTGTTTTAGATGGATAAATCAAAGGCACAAATTAGGTGGCTCTTCTATTTTTAGGTCTCTAGGCTTCATATCAAACAACCAATTACATTGAGTTCAACTATCATGCATTCGTTAATATTGGTTTTAATTTAAATCCAAATCTCAACTTTAAAGTTTGCTGGATTTTCATGGATTCATATTTTACAAAGAATATTTTCACATCTAATAAAATATACGTATCATCAAATTCAACCAATCATTTCTTTTTGTTGCACAGTGCGGTAGATGCATCATAGATTTTGCCATTACATTAAATATCAATGTATCCTCATGGTCAAAATCAATATTTTAAGACTTGAACCGGAGTAAAAACCAGAATGCTCTCCAGATCTCGATTTTACCGGTTAACCAAGTGGTTTGCCCATCCAACCCACAAACAGCCCGACCATCCAATTTGAAATATTACACAAAAGACATATATTAATTTGTATGGTACATAGTACTGAAGGGGGACTGAGATGAGATTCATTCAATATGAACCTGCAATAATTCTGTGGGTTGGGACCGGTTTCTCCTTTTGAGGGAGGAATTCACTGGCATATATATGTTCATCGCCTAGTACTGGTTACTGAATATTTCTCCATAAATCATTGCACATATTGGAAGAAAGAGAGTTTCTTTCCAGAAACTTGTGTAGTTGATGCCATGGAACTGTCCTGGAGCACCAGAAAGGAAGCAGGAAAGAGCTGTGTTTGTCCCGTCCCCATTAGACACAACAGGACCCATTTTTGAGTCTGGCTTCTGAGTTCTGATGAATCCTGGCAGGAGAGTAAACTTGGAACTATATGACTGAAATTAGAGAGTCCAAACGGCCGGCCGGTCAGCTGCCACCGTATTAAGCCGTAATGGTACTTCAAAAGAACAAGGCCCAGTAGTACTGGTATCCCTCCTGCAGGTTTAAGTCTGGTCTGCTTATGGGCATCTGGAACATCTCACCATCTCCTACTTTGTTTTATTATTTATGGGAGATGCTCTCAATATAATATAGGGATAAGTAGACTGTATTCCACCACAGAAATTTGAAATTACAGTCCCTCCCCCTATAAACTGCATCCTGTTTATAGATTTGGCATCGATTCACGGTCAGGATTCATTCCACCTGTAGGGTGGGGCTAAGATTTGTTGAGGTGGGCTGAATTATGGTTTTCAAAACCGAACCGGACCAGATAGTTGGACCGGAAACTGGTCACGTTTCCCCTCAAAACCAGATTTTCTCAAAAAAACGTTGCTCAACCCAGTAACCGAACCCCTGACTGGTTCGGTCTTCGAGTGTGCGCTGTGTGAGGAGCAGACCCCAATTCGGGCATCTGTTGATCCATGCACTGTCCCATCCTTTCCACCCTTCATCTTGAGCTGAGTACCTGAATTGGTGTTAATCTTTTTAAACCCTGCTGACCGTTGTGCCCAGGAACCGATCAGGTACTAGTTCTAGTTCTGTTTCAGTCCTGAATTGTCATTTTCCTAAAAACCAATGTTTTAAAAGTTGATCTGGAATCTGAACTTCTTTGGCCCTTGGATTTCGAATCAGCAGTTTGACCATCCGGTTTGAATGGATTATTCATTTTAATTTAAAAAATTAAAAATTAAAAACTAATTAAAATAAAAAGGCCAAAAACCCTTATCTAGGTCAACAGGTCGATAATTCGACTACCCAGGTCAGTGAATCACTAACCGAGTCAATAGTTTTGGCCTAAGAACAGTTTTAAGGTGAAATGTAACCGGTTGCCTAGATGGTTCCTGGGTCAACTGGTCCAACCATCCAGTCTGATTCAGTTTTCAAAACCTTGCCAAAAACTGTTAATTTGGTGAATAACCTACTGGTTGGGGCGGTTGAACCATCGATCCATTTAACCCAAATAATAGTTTTTGGCCAATTTTTTTCTTAATTATTTTTTATTTTTATTTTTTTTAAGCATCAGGCTGATTCAAAGCCCAGAAACCAATCACTAAAGTGGTTTCAGTTATGAATCGGTTTTTAAAACATGGTTAAAAAGTTAAAAGCTTTTTTTGATAAATAATGTTAAAACTTGATAGAACAGAAACAGCTCTTGATGATGATAGATAGAGAACAAACTAACATTGTTTTCAAACCATTAAAAAAACAGAGACAATCTATTTATAAAGGAATTTCTTTATGATGCCAAACAATCTCAAGATGGGACCTACAAATTAAACAATTCAGATTGTTAGGAAGTATATGATATGTTCACATTTAATGATGTAGCCCATAATATATCTAAAGCATGGTAATAGCACAAGGGACCACTTCGTGTGTGTGTGTGTGTCCATATTAGATTGTTTCTCATATTTAAGGATCGTTTGGTGCAGAACCAACAGTTTCATTAATGAGCCCGGATCTGTATAGCTGCACATCATTGCTGTCTCCATGCTAACATGTTTGAGATGTGCAGCCATAAATTATTTGGCTACCAACATGTTGGTGGTAGATCTGACTCCTCTTTAATTCATATTGAGATAACAGAATTAGGTGCTGCATAGATAAGAGGGTTGGTGTAATATTTGGGTTGGCCCGAATTAATATTTTACACTGCTTTGGTTTTGTGCCCTTGAATCATGTTTATTCAAATTTTGACAAAAATCTAATATGAATTCATCCAAATTGGAGATCGGATTCAGCGTTCACACCGTCCTCATAACTACTTGCAACTGTGCATTTCGAGTATCTCTCTATGAACAAAAATATATAAATATTTTCAATACATAATTGCAGGACGGTGTGAATACGATCTTGTGAGGACTGAATCTGAATTCCCCAAATTGCATCCCATGAAAGTTAGGCTTCTATCTGGTCCACCCCTCCCAAGGCCCCAAGTAGCTACAACTAACATTGGGTAATGGCCCTTTTCAGGATAAGATAAATGGCGATGCATGGTCCATGCAAACTAGGCTTTGATGAACTAACTCTTGGGGCTGATTCGTTAACCAATTAATAGCAGAGTAGGTTTTGGGTTTAATTCCGAGTCAAGACAAAGCACCTGTGACCGTGGCTTAAGCATCATTCCTGATTCCACCAATGCATCAAAATCAGAGTGCAACTTTAATGAATGGTTCTCTCTCATCTCATTTGGGTTGTCAGGCAAATCGACTCATATAGCTTAGGTTCAATGAACACTCTTTTTAAGAGATGGCAGCCTTCCCCGACATCATTCTTGTCTGGACACTGTAGTGCAAAAGGCAACAGTTAACTAAAGAAATTTCACTTATTCTAACCGTATATCATGTCCCCATCTGAGACTGAGACTGGAGTTTGTGTCCAAATTCACAGTCATGAGGTTACCAGAGTTAGAGATGGTCAATGATATGATGAGGACGGACACAGCACTCATTTTGTTCTTGAGGTTACTGAACAGAAAGGGTACTACTTTTTGAACTCGCCAAATTCAAGTCATATGGACTTCTGGGCTTGCCTAAAGCTGCCATCATAGAGGCCACTAGTAAGTAAAATCTCAGGCTGAATGGGAAGTAGGTTGGAGTTTGAAAGCAACCACTTTGTTTAAAACTCGTCAGAAAAGGCAAAAGAAAGATTAGGTCCATATACAATCTTACTCCTCCCAAAGACTCAGGATGGCCGGGACCATTTGGTGTAAAATTTGATGTTGTTTCTCTATGGTTTTCGACTTTTTGATATGGAGAGACTTCACATAAATTTTATACAAATTTCTTTTTGTTTTCTAAACAAAAATCACACACACTCACAAACGCATCCTAATGTTTTTTTTTTTTTTTGGAATATCCCTATTACTTAATGGTAGGGGTGTCAATGGACTGGTTTTGGAATGGATTAGTCCGTCCAAATCAAAATCAATTTAGACGTATTGGACAGACCAATACATTGAATTGGATCAGCTCAGACTTAATAGCCCAAAGTATTTATTGGATTGGATTGGACCTGGTCCATCCATAATGGATTTATATTGGATTGGGTCCACTTGAACCAATATCCAGTCCACTGATAAAAGATAAGAATACATGTGTTAATAAACCAGGTTGGGTTGGAATCAAGGTTCAAAATATTGATACGCCGATAGGGGCGTATCAGGCTATATCGGTACTTTTCTTTACTTTTTTTATTTTTTTAAAAACCGGTTCAGGAGGGAGTGGTTTAAGACTCCTCCACCCCCTGAACTGGTTATAACTCCAATACACCCTTTGTAGGTGCATATCGGAGAGCTCCCAAAACAATACGTATCGACCGATACAGCCCGATACATGTCAATTGATACTTTAAACCTTGATTGAAACCAATCTAAATTAAAATCAATTTGAACAGATTGAACGATTCAGGCATTAAATTGGACCAGTCCAAATTGATCTAAAGTATTCATTGGATTGGATTGGACCTGATCCATCTGCAATAGACTTATATTGAATCAGAAGGGATTGGACCAATTGATACCCCAGTGATTTTTGAGCGTACCAATGTTTTAATCAAACACCAGCTTGATGTGATATTTTGTCTTTTCCACCAAAACACTGGCGTGTTAAAAAATCACTTGAGTGACTCGAGTTTGTCCTGCAACGGTGATCGCAGGAAATTAATCTCACTTAACAGGCATGGTAGCTTTGTTGGATGCCTGACGTATGATTATTAGGGCTGCTTTTCTACAAGAAAAGAGAAAAGTCTTTAGGCCCATTTGGGACTTGGGACAAGGCTTAGTTGATATAAAGATGATGATGACAATGGCAACCTCATTTACATAGTTTTAGTCGTAGATCAATCAGGAACTTTGCTGGTTGGGAGTAGGGCTGCAAATGGATTGAACTAATAGATGTGTTTTCATCAAAATTTACGGAGGTTTTGTTTGGTCAAAGCCTTTCTATTATCATGTCTCTCTAGCATCATACATTTTTCCTTAATAAATGAATTAAAAATGGCTTAGATATTGTATCTTATGAACCAAATTAAATAAAAATTACTTGTATGAAAGTCGAACCTATAAAAAAATTATTAAAAAGACAACATTCAAATTACTAATAAATACAATATAAATTTTAAGTATATTTGAGCACATATATTTAAATTGAATCAAAACAGATTATATGAGATAGGATAGGGGTGAATCCATATTCAATCCAGTTTAAAAATGGATTGAATTCGGGTCACCCTTAATCGAATTTGAATGGAAATTTGGATGATCTTAAATATTGAGCCTAAAACCCAAAACTAGACCGGGCCTGAGGTCAAACAGTCAAACCCAATCTTTTTAACCCAGGCCCAGCCTGAACTGAAAATTGACAAACAAGTTGGGCCTGGGCCTGGGCCTGGGCTTGGGCTTAGTCTCAGGTTGGTTAATTGGGATCAAATAGGCCTAATTTAGCATCAATAATGCAACCTTCAAATAGGCCTAATTTGGCATCAATAACGTACCCTTCAAATAGAAACTTTATATATTTTACATACAAGTATATACACATACATGTGTATGACATGAGATCGACTTCTATCAGTGAAAATCTGTGCCCACACCGTTCTAACAGCCTCTTACAACCTTGCATTGAGAATATCTCTCCATAAAATAAAGCACACAAGTACAGAGATATTCTCAATGCATGGCAGCAAAGGCTGCTCGAATGGGCTTTTCCCTGACTGAAGCCGAAAACATATGACATGCATATACATATATTTATTAATGCATACATGTGCAGTCAGACCAGGCTCAGGTCCAGGCTGGGTAGAATCCAGTCTCGGGCTCAAAAGTAGTAAAAGGCTGGGGTTTTAGGACCAGGCCAAACTAAAGGACCAAAAATCCAAGCCTGTGCAAAAATGCAGACTAGATCAGTTCAGGCTTGGGTTGGGCCGAATAAAGGCCGTTCCTGATCGTCATATAAAAATGAAGGCTGAAACAAGAAGCAAAATTAGAAGGCAGAAAAGCATTGACATCTTATACTTCCTTCAGAATAACCATGGCATATAATGCAATAACCACCAAATTTACTTTCAACAGGGGATTAAAAGTTTCAACTTCGAATTAAAATTCAAGTCTACAAAATAAAACACGATCTCCTTACAAGCTACCAATCCAATCTTTTTGTCATTTTGAATTTCTCAGAAACGATCTTTACAACATACCAGTCTCATGGACACCGTCTTGTCAGCATAAGAGCATTCATTACCAGAGAAGCTTAACTAGTAATATGCTTTCCGGGGATTATTCTGCAACACAAGTAACAAATGAATAAGGAGAGTTGTTTTTTCTTTCTTCCTTTTTTGTCACAAATAAACCAAGTAACCAATATATCTAGTAAATCACTGGAGAAATCTTTCAGAACAAGCCATTGAAGAATTCAAGACAACCATGACTTTACCAGGGGATTAGGCCTATAGCGGTAACCAAGCATCATTCTCTTCTTATACTGTTCATAAATATCATCATCAGCGGTTACCTCGCCAGGTTGTGCCGCTCCAACTCCCAAATTATTCGATTTCACATTACCTGCAATAATTGGATCTGCAATACCACTTTTGGAACTCCCCAGACCCTCACCTAAAGCCAACAAAGCACCAAGCATCAGAATCCAAAAACACATTCCTACTATCACAATGTCTTATTTGCAACATGATTGCATAAAAAGATGGCATTGTCATTAAATGAAAACAATTACAAATAACTTCTTTGGGTGCATAAACTGAATCAAATTAAAAACAGAAAAAATAATGAACTTCAGTATTCCATTTAAACTTTTTTCAGTGTGATAATGTCACTTATCAGCTCGCAAATTATGACATCACATCAAATCTTGGAAAATATCATCTATAACAGAACAAAGGATTACCTCCACTCACATTAGGCAGGCTGTCTAGTGGACCATGCACTAGGTCTCAAGTTAATAAGTTTCAGTTTGGGAAGAGTGCAAATACAAATATGTACAGTGCAAAACCTTGTATTTGCATTCTTCCCAAACTGACCTAAAAGACAAAGGACCTTTAAGCCTCATCCCTTAACAGTCAGGTATGTCATGAGATTAGAGCTACAAGGAATGTCAAAAAGGCAGACGTGCATATTTGGGACATGGCTGAAAAAGAAGTTAATAGGCAGTTTACAAGAGCAACCTTCAAGTTCAATTTATCATTTAAAGGTGAAACGTGAAAGTGTTCCTGAATCAGCATTGATGGCTGACGCGTTAGTCATTCTCCAGTGTTGATGACCAGTTGCCAACATGTGTGCCTGCTGTGGCTCTGGCAAGGCAATCGCATTCATAGGGCTAGTAGGTCAACTGTCTCAGCAAATCAGGGGCTTAGAAAAGAGGGCAAATCCTTTGCTGAGGCTGCCAGTTTTTCCAACTGGCCTCTTCACTGCATCACTGAAGTTTTCAGGGGAGAAAAAGCAAACTATATCATTGTTCAGGGAGAAGGCAACAATTCTCGGTTGCAGCTTCTAAGATGCTGTCTAGTTGGTAATTTTGAAGATGACCCACCATTCTCTCACTTGAGGATGTAGCCTTGAAAATGCGAAGGAAATGGAGAGTTCTGGTGCCGATTGAAGTTAAATGTCTCAGCTCTGGGGCTCTGCTTTTTATTCCCCTGTCAGATCAGGAAGCATGTAGGGGTGGGGTGTATGATGGAGGAAGAATGGACAGGATCCTATTAGATAAGGGTGTTCAGGTTGCCTCTGCATCTTTGGAGTTCTGCCATCTTTGAAGCGATAGGGGAGTTGTGCCGTGTGTGGGGCTTTATTCAAGCAGATTTCTCAAACTGGGGAAAGCAAACTTGTGAAGGGTGAGACTGGAGGTGAAGCAGAAAGATATACCTTGCCTTCAACAGTCAATATTTTGGGGGGAAATGCAGTTTATGGTGTGGCGGTCTGGCAAGACGCAAGAGTTCTTACCGGGGGTGATTCCTATAGTGGAGAATCATTGTGACCTTTTAGAAGTTCTATGGGAGGATGTAGCAGACCTGGTGGCCTCGGGGGGTAATGGTGAGGAAGGAATTCTCTCCTTATAGGTCCTCCTAAATGACTGGTGATTCCAAGGCCAGGGTTGCCTCAGCGGAGTGGGGTGGGTTAGGACTGGCGAGATTCCACTGGGGAGGGGCAGCGGCAGCGAGGCAGAGGGTGTTGGACAGAAAGAAGATTGGGGAAGTGTCATTCTAGGGAGACTGTTGCAGAGGGGGAGTTCCACCGGCGACTGGGGAAGGAGGTGGTGGTGGAGAGCTTAGGGGAGTCAGGGGAGGTGAGGGAGGGAAGAGAGTGTACGGGCAGTTTCAGTGGAGGGGGTTCCCCATTGGCTCCGCTGACATGTGGAGGTAGGCAGAGAGAGCCAACTAAAGACGTTCCAGGGGTCTTTTTCAATTTTCAAACACATCAGGGAGGTGGCGGTATTCAGGTGGACCCTGCGGTCTTGAGAAATGTGGTCCGAGAAACTGTTCTGGACACAATTGTGCCCTTTTTTCGAAAAATAAAAGGAGACAGGGGCAATTGGACTGTGTGTTGGCTAAGGCAATACAATGGTTGAAGACTTTGGACCTGTTCCATCAGTTCTCCTTTAATAACTTTTGGAGAAACTGGTTTTTTTTATGAATGCTTTTGGAGAAACTGGTTAGCAATAGTGAGGTGCTCTTCCATCAAGAGAAGGGTAATCCCAAGTCCGGCTGAAGGTTCCCTGAAGCTGAACTTCAATGGTAGCAGTTTGGGCAATCCAGGGCCATCTGGATTTTTTTTTTTTTTTTTGGGGGGGGGGTGGGGGGTTCTGGATTTGCAAACCAAATGGGGGTACAGCAACTAATTATTGAGGGGGACTCGAAGGTGGTGGTGGGCTAGCTAATGAAACTTGATGAGACTGTTTGGTGCTATAAGAAAGAAGTTAAGAAGATTATATGTCGGTCTCTTGTGTACATCACAACTCTCCACTCTCCCTAATCCCTCAAAATTTGGTGTTTTTTTTAGAATTTTTGAAAAAAAAAACAAAAAACATTGAATGTGGGGCTAGTAATCAACTCATCCAGAACTGATTCAGTTTCCTTTTTATCAGGGAACTGAATCTAATCATCCTTGTAGAATATGGGGCATATTTAGCACCAGTTCATGCATCATATGGGCCACTTATGGTAAAAACATAAAAGAGGAATATCCCAGATTTAGCTCAGTTGCTCTTACATCAAACCACCACCAAGTCACATCATCAGTTTTGGTATTTATTGAATTGGAGACCCAAACAGCAATTTTTTTCAAGTGGCATACCAACAGAGAGGATCTTAAATTTTCCCAAGTTGCAGACCGATACAAAAAGTTCAAATATTTGTTTCATGTAGGACCACAACAACAAATACACCAAGAAAAGTGAATACCTTCTTTCCAACCCATTTTAGATAGAAGCTTATGTCCAACATTGTCAGCTTGAATTTTAGCCTTTTCTGCAGCTTCTTTGGTAGCTTTCTGTGCAGCAGCATCATTGCAACTAGACAAGAACTTTTCCAGCTCTTCACGTGGTATAAAATCACCCATATGATGGCCTTTTTTAACTGGAGCTGCCATTATAAACAAGAAATGCCTCAGAGGAAGTGATTTTGTAGATAAAAGCAAATAAACAAGATCTTATGGTCAAATAAAAATAGCAAAGGTTGAATCTTAAACAAAAGGTTGTTTTCCAGAAGGTAAAGGCACATTAAGCAACTCAAATCCAGTGGTCCTAGTCCTCCCCCTGTCCTACCAAGTATGGGTGTCATTTTCTTTTTTGGGTACTGACTTGTGTGCTATGCCTGTAACAGATACTCCAGCTTCCCATCCAGGAGGATTTGATGTAAGAGAGAGGGTGATAATGGATGAGGAGAGAGGGTGATAGTGGAAGGAGAGGGGGTGGTGGAAATAGTAAGGGGACAAGTGAGGAGGCGGACAGAATCTGGAAATTGATTTGTACAGGGCTGGAGGAACTAAAGAAAGGAAGGAGTCATAGAGAACTGTTGCAGCCAAAATGAGTGTGAGCATGGTAAAGATCTATTTCAGACATTGGATGAAAGGATGTAGAGAAGAGGATTCTTATTGTATCAGGAAGGGGGAAAAAGGAAAAAAAAAAAGAAAAAGAAAAAAAAGATTTGAAGTGGAAAGGCTAATCTCGAACATTGAGGGAGATTTAGAATTTAGTGGTAGAGGGGATAGGAGGAAGGGCCTAAAATAAGGAGACAAAGGCTTCTTCATGGGTGTTTTGCTATTATTGTCTCGATGAAAATTATTAGCTGGAATGTAAGAGGTCTAGGGAGTGCAAGAAAGAGAAGGGTGATCAAAGACCTACTCCAAAGGGACAAACCTGACATTGTGCTTTTACAAGAATCCAAACTGATGGAATTAGATAGGAGATGGGTTAGGAATTTCTGGAGGTCTTGAGGTGTAGGTTGGACTTCAGCTCCTTCTTGGGGAGCCTCGAGGGGGATTGTAACACTGTGGAGGGAGGACGTGGTGGAAGCAATGGAAGAATTGATAGGAAGATTCTCCATTTCCATTAAGTTCAAGAATGTAGAGGATGGGTGTGTATGGGTTCTAACCAATGTTTATGGCCCTAACTCCTATAGAGAGAAATAAAATGTCGGAGGAATTACATGCAATCAAGGGGTTATGGGATGGCCCTTGGTGCCTGGGTGGGGATTTTAACGTCACTAGATTCTCTAAAGAAACCAATAATCCCCAACAGGCAATCACAACAAGCATGAGGAAATTTAATGGTTTTATTGAAGATTGTGAGTTGAAGGAAATACCTCTGTTGCAAACCAATTATACTTGGTCCAACCTTCAGGAAACCCCTTTTTTGTTCAAAGTTAGAGAAATTTTTATTTAATCTAGTCTGGGAGAACAGTTTGGAAAATTTGGTTACTAGAGCATTACCTAGGGTCACCTCTAATCATTGTCCTGTCCAAATAGGCACTGAGTCTCTTCCTATTGGACCCAAACCGTTTAGATTTGAAAATATGTGGCTTACCCATCCAGATTTTGTGAAAAAAGTGAAGGAGTGGCGGGGTGAGGAGGTGAGGGGGATAAGATGGAAGGGGGTCAGGTTTCATAAGAAGTTGAAGAGGTTGAGAGCCTAATCTCTCAAATAAAAAACTTGGATGTAAAAGAATCCCAAAATGGTTTGACCGCGGATGATAGAGTGTTAAGGAGACGATTGAAAAAGGATCTGGAATAGGTGTTATTGAGGGAAGAAATCAGTTGGAAACAAAAAACTAGACACAAGTGGATTAAGGAAGGCGATGGGAACACTAGATTTTTCCATGACTTGGCCAATGAGAGACGAAGAAAAAGTTTTGTAACCAAACTAGATATAGAAGAGGAGGTGATTACCAACCAAGATGGCATAGCCAAAAAAACTTGTGGACCACTTCAAATCAATCTATAGAAGACCTTTGAATGAGAGAGCAATCGTGGAAGGAGTGGAATGGCCAAGACTTGAGGACGGAATGGCAAGGTGGTTGGAAAGGAATTTCGAGGAATAAGAGATTAAGAAAGTTTTCTTTCTAATCGATAGATCCAAGGCTCTAGGTCCAGATGGCTTTACAATGGCTTTTTATCAAGATTGTTGACAAGTGCTAAAAGAGGATTTAGCTGAAGTCTTTAAGGAATTTGCAGACAATCATGTAATAAGCCCTAGAATCAATGCCACTTTTTTGGCCTTGATCCCTAAGAAGATTGATGTCAACCACCCAAAAGATTTTAGGCCTATTAGTCTGGTGACAAGCATCTATAAAATTCTGGTTAAAGTGCTTTCTTTGAGGATCAAAACAATTCTCCCTTCTATCATCAGTGAAACTCAAGGGGCATTCATTCAAGGGCGACAAATAACATATCAGATTCTAATTGTTAATGAGTGTGTGGAGGAAATGAAAAGGTCTAGGCAAAGAGGTTTTGTTTGTAAATTGGATCTTGAAAAGGCCTATGACTTGAAGACTGTGAGTTTTTATTAGAGGTGATGGGAAGTTGTGGATTTGGGGACAAGTGGTGTAGCCAGATATTTGGGTGTATTAGTACCTGTCACTACTCTATTTTGGTAAATGGTATGGTGAAGGTTTTTTTCCAACTTGCAGGGGCGTCAAGCAAGGGGATCCACTCTCTCCCTTCCTTTTTACCTTAGTAGCAGATTTGATTAGTAAGATCATTACCAAGGCCGATAAAGAAGATGCCATTAGGGGTTGGAGAATAGGGAAACACCAAATCCCAATCACCCACCTTCAGTTTGTAGATGACCTAATGATCTTTTGTGAAAGAAGTTTTAGCGAGAAGGTAACAAACCTAAAGAGCTAATCAAAGGATTTGAAAGGGTTTCTAATCTGAAAATAAATGTGGAGAAGAGTTGCATATTGGGTATAAACTTGGAGGTTGGAGAGATTGAGATTATTGCGGAGTGTCTTGAGTGTTCCATCTCTTCTTAGCCTATGTCTTACTTAGGGCTTCCATTTTGGGCCCCAGTGCTAGAAAAGTTTGAGAAGAGATTAGCTTCATGGAAGAAGAATTTCATCTCTTTGGCAGGGAGAATCACCTTAATAAGAGCTACTTTGGCTAACTTACCCACTTACTTTCTGCTTGTTTTTAGTATACCACCTAGGGAAGCTAGGAAGCTAGAGAAGTTGATGAGAGACTTCTTGTGGAAGCTGGGACAACATAAAAATGATCATTTGGTTAAATAGGAAATTGTTTGCTAAAGTAAAGAAGAGGGGGATTTGGGACTTGGGAGGGTGATTGAAAAAAATCAAGCTCTGTTAGGGAAATGGTTGTGGCGATGGCCATTGGAAAGTGAGAGGCTATGGCATAAGGTGGTGAGAAGCATTCATGGGAGTTCAAAGAATGGATGGGATGTTGGTGTGTCAAGGAAGGCTAACCTGGCAGCACCTTGGAAGGCCATTGACAACACATTTCCTCAATTTCTCAATTTTATCAGGTATGAAGTTTGTATTGGCAATGTCATTCACTTTTGGGAGGATATCTAGGTAGGAGACACCCCTCTAAAGGATCTTTTCCCTTTGTTATTTTCTGTTTCTTTGTATAAAAAAGAGGTGGTCTCAAAATTTGTCTCACCCTCGGGAACACCCTTGGCTGCTAATTGGGATTTTGGGTTTCATAGGGAACTAAGGGATGATAAAATTGAATCTCTCTCTGACTTGCTATGTTGCCTTAATCAGGTTTACTCGGATCCCTCCAAGCCAGATAAAAGGGTGTGGGCTCCTAGACCCAAAGGAACCTTTACTTATGCTTCTTATTTCAAGTCCATCTCTCATTCTTCTACTCGACAACCCTTTCCGTCAAAGGAAATTTGGTCATTTGGTGTAGGCCAGTTCCCCCCAAAGATTATGGCATTTTGTTGGAAGTATTCCATGGGAGATAGCCTACAAAAGAGAAGACCTTTCCTTTGTATTTCTCCCAACTAGTGTATCCTCTACAGAGCTCGCGGGGAGAATTGTTACCATCTACTAATATCTTGTCTATTTTCTACAGACCTTTGGGCTTAGCTACTTTCATTGTTTGGTAGTTGGAGCTTACCAGCAAAAGTTCACATTAACTTTGACCATTCTACTTTCTCTTGGCCTACAAAAAGAGAGAGACTTGTGTGGAAATGCACTCGCGTTGCCCTGATTTGGACTCTTAGGGAAAAAGAAATGCTAGAATTTTTCAACAAAAGGAAAGGGGCAATCAGGAACTGAAAGACTGTGTGTTGCATAGAGCAATACTTTGGATGAAGACTTTGGAAATCTTCCATCAATTCTCTTTTAATGACCTTAGAAGAAATTGGTCAGCAGTAATGAGGTATTCACCCTTAAAGGACAAGTTAATTACAAGCTGGTCTCCTCCATCTGAAGTCTCACTGAAGTTGAACCTTGATGGAAGTAGCATGGGTAATCCAGGATTATCCGGAATGGGGGTGTTCTGAGAAATGAGAATGGAGAAATTGCCTTGCTTTGCTCAGGTCCTTTAGGAGTTAGAGAATCTATCAGGGCAGAGCCATTAACTTCTGTACAAGGGGTGCAATTTGCAAACCAGCTAGGGGTACAGCATCTGATAATTGATGGGGATTCCAAGGTGGTGGTAGGTTGGTTGAATATTCCTAAAGATGCTATATGGTGCTACAAGAACGAAATGAAGAAATTCAGTTGGTTGACAAGGAATATGTTGGTCTCTTTACAGTGGGTGGGGAGATAAACAAATACTTTGTCCGATGTGTTGGCCAAGCAAGAGGTAAATAGGAAAGAATTGTTTTGGGCTCAGCTGTGATTCATGTATTTTTTTCCTAGTTTAATTGTAAGATTCTAGGAGGGGCTGCAGCTTGCGCCTCTCCCTTGGATGTTGTATGAAATCACAACTCTAAATCAGTTTTTTAATTAATAAAATTTTACGATTACTCATCAAAAAAGAAGGTAAAGGTATTGATCAAAAAAGAAAGAAGGTAAAGGCACATTAATCATTTTATCTCACAATATAACTCACCAATATTTTAAATATATGAAGTGTAGCAGGTTAGAGATACTCTTTTAATGTACAACTCACAAGATATTGGACATAAAATATTGTAGTATATCTAGACCTTGAAGAGAAGCAGGCGGAGGCATCTCATCCATTGACTGTTTAGGCTGTCTCCTTCGCTCTTCATGTGCAGCCTTCTTCATGTAGAATTCCATCATTGCTATAGGATCTGTAGCTGTCGAGGCACTGGATTCACCTGCAAGGAGACACCATGTGCAATATTGATATTACAAGTCTGCACTAAATGCCACAACCTCTTCTAGGGAAGAGACAGAAGACAGATAATCATGAGTAGGTACAGACTTTCATAGCAAAGTCAATGACCAAAGAGATAAATATTCTGTTGCAATTCCTCTCATGAATCTACCATGTCTTCTTTCTTCTTTTCTTTCCCTTGTTGCAGGAGGAGAAGGAGAGACACAAAAAGAAGTGCTACAAAACCAAGGAAGAAAAAGAGACAAACCTGGGCAATTCCTCAAGGCAATAACAAAAGAAACAAGAGAAGAGAAACGAGAGCAAGGGAGAAAAACAATTTAAGCCCAACGAAAACCCTTGTTTAACCAGGGCAGTGTTATCAAAGCATCAACTTGTCAATGACTAGTCAACCAAATCAATTGAGAATTGATGGCCACCAATTGCATCATTAACCAGTCAAATCATAACCAATGATGCACTCACCTAATACAACTAAGAATCAAAGAAGTTCAATAGATTGACTAATAACTAGTTGGCCTAGTTAGGGACAAACTTATTATAAAGTTTTATTTCGAACTATTAAAAATGGTAAACCATATGCCTTTATGTTGTCATTTCATACAAACTGATTCAAGAAGTGGTGATAGCAATATGACATGTAGATTGGTGATGAAAGGTGGAAAAGTTAATTATGTTTTCCTCCAACTAAAACGTGTGCCTATTATGGAGTTGCAACAAACAAGAGCAACACATCAGATAGATAATGGTTTATTCTGTTGAAAAGTAAAAGTTTTCATTCTCCATCTTGGCCTTTCCAGCTACTTTTTTATATTTGCAAAACTAAGGCCCTGTTTGGTTCACGGGAATAGAGGTCTGGAATCGGAATTGGAATGGGCTATTCAGATTCCAACTGTTTGGTTGGCCAGAATCGGAATATCATTCCCATTCCTGCTGGAATGGCCATTCCCTGCCCCTCCCTTGGGAATGAAATCCCATTCCTGCTGATTTTAAATCCCATTCCCATTCTTGTATGAACCAAACAGACTATGGGAATGGACCATTCTGATTCCGATTCGACTATGAACCAAATGGACCCTAAGATTGTAATAAATGCAATATTTTAAAACGCAGGGGACAATTTGGCCTGAGGCGCAAGGCAAGGCGCATACCTTTTTGAAGCAAGGCGCAAAAATACAAAAAATAAAAAAAAGTCAGAAAATTCAAAAAATGCCAATTTTTTCAAAAATGAAAAAAAAAACAAAAAAAAAAAACATTGAACACAATATTAATAAAAGTATAAACTTAAATTTTAAAATAAATGTTTTAAAAAAAACCTATTATCTAAAATTAAAATATATAAGCATAACATGTAAGGCATATTCAAATGAAATTTTAAAAACAAAATCAAACATATAAAACATTTTCAAGCATGTAAAACCAAGAATCTCTGTTTTTTTCCTCAATTGCATTACTTCAAGTAGCTAATGTGATGTAAAACATATTGCATTCCTAATTCTATGAGCTGTCTTTGTACCAAGCCCCTCAAGGCAAGCCCAAACAAGTCCATGTTAGGATTTTAAATTCTTAATTCTCACACAAAAAATAATAAAATTGCCTTTTAAGAAGATATTTTATTAGAATGAATGAATGAACAACATTAAGAAATAGGGGGTTCTCAGAGTTTCGGTGAGCGAGCAAAGCATAAAAAGAAGCCCCTCGAGGGGCATGGTTAGGGGTCTGAGGGCGGCCGCTAGGTTCAAAAAAAAACAAAAAAAGCGTAAAAATTTAAAAAGGTGCATGCCTAGGCTAAGGCACAAGGCACATCAGGCGTGCGCCTTTTGAAAGTATTGCACCTAGAACCTAGGAGAGGCGCATATCCTAAAATGCGCCTAGGTACGCCTTTTAAATCATTGAATAAATGTTCTATGCTATATCTTTATTTGCACTACTGTAGCCTTCATTAACATATAAAATTTACAACATTGTGCTTTAAAAGAGTAAGGTGCAAGAAAAGCTCAAACATCTCGTAGTTGCCTTACCTCATGTAGCTGGTGTGATGTCAAACATCTTGCATTCATACACCTAGGAAAATTGATTGTCCACCTCTATAAAAACCACATGAGCTAAACCCAAACAAGTCCATGCAGGGATTTGGGGCAGTGCCCCTAACCTAAACTCTTTGGTCCATACACGTAAAAGGGTTAAGAGGCCATTGACCATCCCAGCTATTTGGGGTGGTCTTGGGAGGGGTGGACTGGATGCAGTCCTAACCTTTGGAC
Organism: Nelumbo nucifera; assembly: GCF_055504915.1. NCBI lineage: Eukaryota > Viridiplantae > Streptophyta > Magnoliopsida > Proteales > Nelumbonaceae > Nelumbo > Nelumbo nucifera. The sequence continues at coordinate 107,377,012 of NC_142650.1, forward strand.
TTTTTTTGCACAAAGTGGCCACTCAAAGACTCAAACACACGTTCTCAAACTTGACAACCCAAGGTTTTATCATTAAAAGGGTTGGTTTTTTATTTTAGTCACAGTTTATTATATTTTAGAATTATGGATCAAATATTAATTGTGTTTTGTTGCTTCTTTAGTGGAAATTTTGACATTTGAGACCCCACATGCAAGAACTAAGTTTTCTTTTGCTTATTTTAAAAGCCAATAGACCATTATTAGTGTATAAACAACAATAGAAGATAATTTAGAAGTTGACAAACCATTACAAAAAGGTGTAAAACACATAAAAATCTACAAATAAAAACCCAAAAAAATGCATTTAAAAAAGATGCATGCTTGGGCTGAAGTGCTAAGCACGTCAAACAAGCACTCTCAAAAGGGGTTGCAGCTGCACCTGGGTTCAGGTGAGACACATGCCCTAAGATATGCCTCACCTATGCACCAAGGCACACCCAATGTTTTAAAAGCGCAAGGGCCAATTTGCACCGGAGGCGCAAGGCGAGGTGCACACCTTTTTAAGAAAGGCGCAAAATTACAAAAAAAAGGCTAAAAAATAAAAAAAAAAAGTCAGAAAATTCCAAAAATGCAAAAGAAATAAAAAATATTAATGTTAATAAAAATATAAACTTAAATTTTAAAATAAATGATTTAAAAAACCTATTATCTAAAATTAAAATACACAAACATAACATGTAAAGTGTATTCAAACGAAAGTTTAAAAATAAAAGCAAACATATAAAGCATTTTCAAACATGTAACCACAATCTCTTTTTTCCTTAATTGCATTGCTTCAAGTAGTTAATGTGATGTAAAACATATTGCATTCTTGATTCTATGAGCTACAGCACGCCCCTTGAGGCAAGCCCGAACAAGTCTATGTTGGGGTCTGAAATTCTTATTTCTCACATAAAAAATAATGATTTTACAACTTTCATGGCCTTTTAAGAAGATATTTTATTGCAATGAATGAATGAACAACATAAGCAAATAGGGGGTTCTCTCCGCTCCGGGCAGAGCCCCTGGCCCAGCCGTTAAACTCAAAAAAAAGCAAAAAGCGCAAAATTTTCAAAAGGTGCACGTCTGGGCTGAGACGCAAGGTGCAAGGCGCACGCCTTTTGAAAGAGGTGCGCCTAGGACCTAGGCAAGGTGCATACCCCAAAATGCGCCTCGCCTGTGCGCCTAGGTGCGCTTTTAAATCACTAGGCACACCTTTTAAAACACTATTAGAACATATCTTCTATGTAGTCAACCAGCAAGCCCCTAGGCAGCAACTATTCACTACATCATCATGGGATGCCAAAATGACTAGCCATTCCCTCATCACATTGACAACACTTCAGTAGATAGAAAAATCCAGTAGAAAAAATGGTGAACTACTCAAATTTTAAAAGAAGCAAAACATACCATAAATAGTTCTTCCTGCTGACGCTGACTGAATTGGTCTGTTAGCATTGGCTTCATATAAAGCTGATGCTGGAATTTGGTAATTAGAGTGCTGCTGATGGGATCTTTGAGAACTTGAAGCTCTAGAAGCTGAAGAGATTGTACTGGCTGAACTTAAAAGGAAAGAAACATTATTAATACAACTCAAAGTAAGGTAGACAGAAGAAACTTTAGCAGGGAAGAAGAAGAAGAAGACACTAAGCATATAAACAACTGCAATTGGTGTGGCAAAACTGAAATACTAAATAAAAAGCACAGAGATGAGAAGCCCCTCTTTTGGCATCACATTGCATATGTAAGACAGGTCCAGAAAAGAGAGAGTATGTTGTCCAGACATGAGAATTTAAAGAGGTACCACTTTTATATGATCTATTAAACATACTATAGTGTCAGAACCTTTTTTTTAATCAATTGTCAGAACCTTCATTACATTATATGCACGATGCATCCATTTTATCCATCTGTAGCTTGTCAATGTCTACCAATTATTGTGAAAAAGGTACATAGAACCATACAAGAGAACCCATTGAATTAGTCAAAAAAAAGAGGTAGAACCATTGGGGGAGAGAGCAAAGTTCAACACATAATGGTCATATTACAAATTTACAGTCAGTACCTCATACAAACCTGTAGTGAATATCAAGCAAGCAAACTAATGGCTTCAAATATACTTGTCAGTTTGATACCTCATCTCATGGTTTTGAAATCCAGGCAGAAACAGAACCATTTTGACCACTGGTTCCTGGGTCAAACAGCCTGGCCATCTGGTTTGAAGCCTGGTCAGGAGGTTTTGGGGTCCAAAACCAGACCGGAACCATAATCATTCATGGATCAACTGGTTCAACCAGCCAGTCCGGTCTGATTTTCAAAACCATGCTTCATCTTTAACCCATGTTCTGAGTTAATCGAATTAGTGGTCCCAAATTCTACTCTACCGAAAACATTTATGTATCAGCATGTCTCACGACTTTTTTCTCAGAAAGCATTTTGCAGAAACTAGAGAACTTGAATATAAATAAATGTTGGCTTTCCCATTAAAACCAAACTCTAGTTCTTTCAACAAAATTGTTTTGACTTTTGAGACATCTGTCTGACACATTCAATAAAATCAATGCATGATTAACAGTACCATTAAAAAAGGAAACAACTTAACCCATTGGGAGGTTGGACCATAGGATTTGTGGTACTAACCACTACATGATGATTGAGAATCCCTTGTCTGTGCAAGAGCTTTTTCTTCCTCCATAAGCCGATACTCGTAATATTTGTAATCCGCACAGCTAACATCAAATAGAAATCTGAAAAGGCACAATATAGCAAATAAGCAAACACAATAATCATTAACAGGAGAGGCATAAAGAATTGGTAAAAACATAAACACCATATAATCTTGAAATCATGACCATCAGACTCAGGAACATACTTAAAAGGTGTATCTCCAGGATTTCTTTGGCGTGTAATGTGCTCAAATTGCCTTCCATTTTTTGCCACAAAACTTGCTAATTTGTCAGCAACTTTCTCCACAGCAGGATCACTCGGGGAAGGTGGTGCTGCATGTCACTTAAAGAACTGATTAATACCAAGAGCATGAACAAGGGAATGCAAATTACTCTTGTAGCAGGCGTGCCACATTTTCCAATTCTTTCATTCAACATCTCTTTCCACCCAAGTCGATAGAGACTTAAGACATAAGCTGCATTCATGAGACAAGAAACCTTCAAGAATGTCCTGTTCCCATCTTCCCCAGGCTAAGAAGAAGACATAAATCCCAAGATGAATTGAAAAGGAACTGAATTGCAGAACTGATAGGTGTCCTTGCAGCAAAAAAAATGGACAAGAGAAAATGATAATTGTACTGGTGCTGATATTGAAGCATGGAAAGAATTCATGGAGAACAAAATCAATCTCCTAGGTCACAGTTCAGGTATCCAGCTTTTGGTTCTAAAATAAGATGTTGGTGAATTGGATCCATATGGGACTCGTCTAAAAGGAGAATCATACTTTTTAAACCATGTTACTTGTTATCCAAAAGAAATAGAAGCCTACACTGATGGACCTGGCCATCAGTATGATGAAAACTACAAGTCCTCAAATGTTGCAATGTCAATTAGCATCAAAGAATAAATTTTTCATCTTCAAGAAAAGGGATGTTGTAGAAAGAGTTTGTTTAAGAATCTACAAATTCAAGACCGTAGGGAAGTTATAGATTCACCTACTTTCCTATGTGTTTCAAAAATAAAACTGGGTAGGGAAAGTCATTTTATGTGCTTCATTTGTCCAAGCCTTTACTTCTTCCATGCATACAGAAACTATGTAGAAGAAGTCATTTAAATGCTGCAGTTCAAATTTCAAAATTTTTCTTTTTGTACAAACCTTAGATGGGATAGAAGGATTTAAGTGCTAGAGAGGAAGAGAGAGTGAATTTGTTATGCCAACTAAACCAAATAAAAGGATATGAATACAAGCAGTAATTACCAACACCCTCTTGTTCTGCAGGCCACTCAGAGGCATCTGGTTGAGCCAACTTCTGTCGTTTCACTGATCCATCAGCAGAACCATATCCTGCATCTCCTTCTTCATCTTCATCTGCACATAATCTAACAGGGGCTGCCGCAAGCTTTGACTTCTGTTTCAAGCTAAATGCAAGTTTCCCACCTGAACCAGAAGGGGTGGCTCTTCGTGCGTCATTTGCTTTAGAATCCAAGACCATTTTACTAATGGGAGGATTGGCCTTCAAATTCCCAGATGCACATGCACTTGTGCCTGATTTAGATTGCTCCAATGCAGCTTCCTTTTCCTTTTCTTGTTGAAGCTGTTTAAACCTTTCCATAAAAGAACCATCATTGACAAATAAACTAGAAGCCACGTTTTTATCCATGTGGGAGAAAGCCAAAATCTGTTTAAGCCCGTTAATGGAAACCAACGGCTTTCGAGAAGCAAAGCTGTCCAAATAATTTAGGCTCCAAATTGTAACTCCATACGCTGATCCTTGTAATTGAGAACGGGCTGCATTCCTTAAGCTTCAAATCAGAAGAAGACTAACTCCCATGCATTGGAAGAATAATATTTATAAAATTTCATGAAAAGAAAATGAAAAAGTGAGCAACCAATTGATCAATTAAAGCACAGAGTTAGCTGCTTCATATATTGAATACCACCAAAATCCAGAAATGGGGGATAAAGCTTTTCTGTAGCAATGGATAACTAAAAGTCCAAAACCACCGATTTCTTTCCCATTTTTCCAATGGAAAGATCAACACATCAACCAGGTAAGTGTTCGTCCCTTATCGTTAGCAAGGAACCGAAATTATTATTTGTCGAAGAAAATCAAAGCCCCTGATATAAAATCAAGAAAAAAATAATCCACTATATGGGTAGATTAAACAGGAATTAAAAACCAGAAAAACGATCAATCGTCATTAGTAAAATTGTACAAATACAAGGAGATTGAGCCCAACAAAGTCTAACAAAGGCTATATTTGTTTGAACGATCCTTAAAGGGAACAAGTGCAAACTAAAGAAAATAAAAGAAAATAAAGTAAAAAAGAACGGACAGAAAAGGCCGAAAACCAAAAGATAGCATGGAAATTGCAATCGACAAATCCCTAAGATGAAAGACTGACAGAAATGTAGATAAAACCGTTATTCAGGAAGTAATGAACCAAAATCAAATCCTATAACCCTCTTTAATTTAGTCATGAATCTTGCCACTAAGTCCTGGTTTTAAAGGGAGAAGAGAAAAGTGAAGAAAGCCAATAATGCAATCTAAGATTTAACCCAAAAAAAAACTCTCATCATACCTCTTCGTTGCTGGACTAGAACAACATAGTCCTGAATGATTCGACTTGCCCTAAATGGGGGATGAGGCGATGAGCTATTGCCCTCCGTCCGTCCGTCCAGAATGAACAGGTGAGAGAACCGCAAATTTCCTCCGCAGAGTCATCACTCGGAATGGTGCGAGGTTTATATACAGAAGCGGAATCATACTCTGGATTCAATGAACCCATCACGTTCACATCCTTCTGGCCGAACTGCTAACCCATTGACCCGGACAGAAAAGCGGTTCATCCTTGCAGTCGGGTTTAAAACAATAATGCAGCTGGCTGAGGAGCCAATAATACCCAACGGGTTAGGTAAATGCAATGGCTGTGCAACTCTGGCGGGTTAGGTAAATGCAATGGCTGTGCAACTGGCTGCAAGGAATTTTAAGTAACATCCCATAAAGTTACTTTCCTTCTAGCTCAAAGTGTACCAAATCAATATTTCATTTCAAGTGTTGGGGGAAATAAGAATTTGACGTTTCCCCAAATATCCCATGTACATAAATCAAAGTATTTTAATTTTTTAGGGCTCATTCAATAACTAAAAAGGCTCATCACCGAAGTGGTATCGTACCACTTTCAGCAATAAAAGGCGTGTTCGATAGGTTTGAACCACTGCTTTCAATCTATCGTTAACCAAGTTAGTTAAATCGTCCAAACCGTCACCCAGCCAAGATTCTGGGTCCAATTCAATCAAGATCTGTCATACGATCAAAAAATGTTGACTTGGGCAAGAACCGTTAGACCCAGTGACCAAGTCGCGGGTTGCACACTCAATGCATGCAAAACTTTTGGAGGCCATAACTTTGCACTCCAATGTCTAATTGGGGTGATTCTTTTCTGTTTTGGGTAATTTTTCAAGATCTATGTGTCCCAAGGAGCCATAGGCACCTTGCCCTGCTATTTGTTTGGAGAAAAACCCTTTTTTAACCTCAATTTGCAATTTTTAATATTTTTATAAATAAAACATTAAAAAGTGAACTAAAAAAATAATTAAATATAAAATAATGCATATAACATATCTAAACATATTTGTACACATATATATGTGTATATAAATATATATAATTAATATATATATGCGATGATGTGGCACGATTTGAACCGTTCGTCCCGGCCGGTCGAACCAGTGACCCACGACCAAGAGGCAAAAATGGTTCGGCCTCCGGTTAGTTTTTAAAACATTGGACTGAACACTAAAGACCTATAATGACATGTTACGGATGACCAACAAATATATTCGCCCATCCAAAAGACTAGTTTACCCCTTCAATGTCCCATTTATAAAATGGTAGACACACATAACCCACCACCCCCACTGGTTGCTTACAAAATCGCCCAAGTTCGTGTGTTGTGTACTTGCTTGGCTAGAGAAGACAATATATGTTGCCATTGAAGGAGAGGAGATTTGTTGCTACCAAAAAAAGACATTGCTCTAGATCGTTGCCTTTTCCATCAATTTTGCCCATCAAATTTGCTCTAAACAAGTACGTCAATCTTCATTTTCATTAAAAACATCATGGTAGATTGTATGTTACTAGAGATGGGAATCACAAGGTCAGCAATGGTCTCTTTTTCGGCCATTTGTTCGATTGTCCCCACATCTATGCATTGTCAACGTGCAATAATCACTGCACAAAAGTTGGGTGCAACATTTGTCCATTAAATACTTGTGTTGTTTTTGGTGTCAAGAGATTGAAAATAACCTCTTGACCATTTGATTTTTATGATGGGCATGGTTTGTTTGATCAAACCAGATCGACTCGCTTTGAAATATTAGATATGGTCCGTTCGTTATTTGGATGGAAATAATATCGGCCGAACCACTTTTTTCTAAAACCTATTTCAGTTCAACCAACCTATGTATAATACGAGAAAATTAATTTAAAAAATCCGAATACATTACTTGAACCAATCTATTTCGGTTCAAAACAAACAAATATCTGAACCGAGTGGCCTAATAAATATAATATTTGAATGTAACATATATAATATTATGTAATATATAAATATTATAATTTATATATAATACTATAATTTATATTATTTAATTATAGATTTTATTACATTATATATATATAGATGTGTGTGTATGTGTGTATTTATATATACTTGTACATATATAACTATTTATAGAGAGATTGTATTGTAAAAAGTAAAATGGTAATAAAAATATTAAAATAAAAATTATTAAAAAATTGTATTGTATTGTTAAAAAAATTAAATAATAATTATATAACACTTATAATATAATATGTGTATATATTTTATTATATTATATATGTATATATATTTGTATATATACATACATATAATATATAATATAATATAAAAGATATTTATGTATATATATATATATATATATATTCTATTACATATATATACATATTATATTTATTTGCACATATATATAATTATATATAGATATTATATTATAAAAATAACAAATATATAAAATCTAAAAAGCTATTGATAAAAATATGATTAATTATACTATATACATTAGATAATATTATATAACATATACAATAAACTACTGTATATATTTTATTATATTATTTATATATATATGCATTTATATATTTGTACATATATAATTATATATAGAGATTATATTGTAAAAATTAACAACAATATAAAAAGTCACAAGGTAATAAAAATATAATAAAATATTAAAAAATGGTAATATGATATATGTTAGCAAAAAGTAAACAAATGGCTAATATAATAGAATATATTATATACTATATTTTATATTATTTGATTATATATGTAGGGAGGATATATTAGGCTAGGTTGGGGGGAGACGGTCTCTTCAAAAGACGAGGGAAAGCCTGCAAGGAAAGTCAACCAAGCTCCTTTTCTTGATATCAGAATAAGGAGAAGAAATCTTCTCTCGAAGAACAACGGGGGTTCGAGGATATTAGTGATGAGAAATGCTCTGGATTTGATGATTCCCATCGCAAAGAGGACCTTCTATTTATACAAAAGGTCCCAAGATCCTAAAAGGTAGGAGATGAAGATCTTCACTTCCTATCGGGAAAGGGAATATATTGTTCATTGGTAATTATTGGGTACACTACTGGGCGTCGCCACGTGTTTCATGAAGATACTCTCAAGGATCAGTTTTCCTTATTCCCGAGATCCCTCATTACTCACGTGTGCTACTACCCTTTTACGTGCCACAATTAATCCTACGTGGAGACGATGACGTCATTGTCCGAAGGTCGGTATCTGTTAATGCTGCGTGGCGATTTGCAAAGTACCTCATTGTAATAGGTTTGTGTGTGTTTGGGCACAAACAAGCCTCACCATGGGCTCGGCCCATTGTCCTCCCCAACCCGCTAATCAGAATGGGTTCGCAGGCGATGAGTTTCCCGCACACCGCCACGAGTGTGACTTCATCGCGTGCTTGAATGTGCTTAGGTCTTGTAGGCAAGTCTTTTTTAGGCTTGTTTGGGTTTGGGTGTTGACTAGACTTGGTGGGTTGCGATCTTATCATGGTTCTGCTTAGCATGTTGCAGGTTCATTGCAATAGTCGTGATGGACCGTCGGTTTATCACAGCATGGAGAATTGACTATAGACTGCTTCTAAGTGTTTCTGTGGTATTATCCTTAGTGTCTGAGTACTCTTTGAGGGTCTGAGTGAGCTGTACACACCTACATTAGCCCCCTGCTTATCGATAAGCATATTGCCCTTGTTTTGAATTATGTGGTGATTTCATTGGGTCTGGTGTTTTTGCTTGACACGTGATTTTGTATAAATCACGTATACCCTATGTTTGTGCTTGGTGGCTTATTACAGTCTAAGGCTTAGCCTCCTTGTCTTTTGGTGATTTTTTTTCTAGCAATAGTCAGTGTTGTTGTGTAAATTGCTTATTTTGGTCCCCCCTTAATGTTGTCAAGAAGGAAATCACCAAAAGATAACTAGGTTTAGGGTTGTGGATGCGCCTATTTGACTACTCCATTGGAGATGATTTGGTGATTAAGTTGCGGCTGTGATCATTATTTCGCTTATGTCGATGTGACAGGTGACATATGCGTCGCTCGGGTTCCCGCTGGCTAAGTGACTGTGCTAGGTGTATCAATGCGTCTAGTTACGTGTGTCAGGGCGTTCTATCTTCTTGCAGGCGTACTAACGAGTGTTTAGTTCCTTTTGTTGGGTTGTAGGCCGCCTATAAAAAGGTGCAGAGTGTCCTGTTTCGTATCACTACTAGTGCTTAATCTGCTTTTCTTGTTTTTGTATACCACTTCTTCTTCTCTTTCTATATTCGCGGTTGGGGATGGCTCTTAATCAATAATGATGCACAAATGCCCATTAACGAATCTATGGGTTTCAACTCGTCGTCTCCAATGGAGTCAGCGTTGTCTCTAGAGTACGGCATGGTCCGCTAGCTGCTTAGGCAGTACTGTGGGGAGAATGTTATAGCCCCCTTGGGGTATGATGTTGTCGACAGGTACCTGTTCATGGCGTTCGTCCGCGAGACAAGTTTGTAGTGACAAGGAAAATAGTGAGATTTGCGGAGGTGGTTGTTTGGTTTGGTTGGCTGCCTCCGGTGGAGCTGCCCTCCATCATTGTTAGTTCGGCGTTGAATACGCTCACGTCAGTGATGTCCGAGATTATGAACCACCCCTGTGACCAAATTTTGTGCCCAATCCTAGCACAGTGGCTGAGGACTTGTGAAAGTCTCTCCACGATTGATTTCCATGTCGCAGAGGTTGAGGAACGTGTCATTCGACTAGTGCACATATTTTGGAGGGCAGGTCTCGGGGATTCACCGTTGGTTTATGGGCGATCTTTAGCGGATGTGCGCCGTCACGTGGAGGCAGCAGAGGCAAGACTATCCATAGCTGCGAGGAGTCTCGCGGACCTGGAGGCACGGTGTGCTTATCAGCGTTGCATGGTGGCAGAGTGCGAGGCGAAGATAACTGAGCTTACAGCGTATGAGACTCGGGAACCTCTACTTTGGGATATTGAAGCGGTGAGGGATGAGTGGACCGCTTGATAAATACTGTATTTTGTTTGCACATATGTAAATTACTTTTTGAATGAAATCAATGAGATTCTCTTCGTCCCGATGTACTTAATTTGCTGTCATTTTTGTATTGCATTGTGCTTTAAGAGAGGGTTGTACGAAGCTTTGGTCGAGTTTAATCGGGTGTGTGTATGGCATTCATAGGATCAATGAGATCCTCTGTGCTCCAATGTACTTAATTTGGGCATAGGGTTAATTCGGCTTCCTGGTTCGGTGACATCATTGCCATAGGTGCTGGTGATGTTACGATTACGCTGTGAGACCTCTCGGTTGCTCAACCCTTTGAGGGAGGAATGGCTAATAGGGGGAGGGTCCTTCCTGAGTGACGACTTTACTAACTTAGTGCCGATGTTGTGAAGGTCGTCTGATTCGTTTTCCCATCGGGACTCCGTGATTGGTTAGGCTTGGTCATGTGGCACCTATTGATAGGGTTGTTTGATTGGCGCTTGTGAAATCATTACGATTCAGTCACACGTGTGGGACAAATTCGATGCTCGATACGGTTCAACAACGGTTAAGGACATGGCACATTGATTGAATTAATGTGTCTTGCCGGTCCCGCCTTCTCATGGGTGTGTGAGTAATGTTACATGATTTCTTTTACTCTAAGCGATGCTTCGAGTATTGGACAGGCGTCCGTTCATCTACGCCAACGCCGTTCGCTCTGCTATGCATGCCAATGTTGGAAAATCTTCATAAGACTAGGGGAAGCAATTTGAACAGTTCTTCCATAATTGATTTGTGCTCAAGGTTCCTTTTTCTTAGTGCCATTTGAATATCGCATTAATTTCTACCCATGGCTCCACGTCACCGTTAGGATATTAGGGTCATCAAGGGACAGAGGACGGAGAGGACTGAGAAGGGGGTCAAGTGCCCTTTTATTGATTTCATCAGGGCAGTTGATATGGCGGAAATATTCTTGAAGAGCAAGGCCTCCTTAACTGATATGGGGGAACAGGGATTTTGGCCTCCAATCTTGGTGACGAGAGGTATAGAAGGCATATTAGATTCTATTCGGGGGAACAAATTGTTGTGCTTTTGTGGTCAGTCTAACCAATCCATATCCTATAAGTGTCAATAACATAGGACCAATAGTTCGAAGTCCCCCAACAGCTATATTGCATGGGCGGAATTCATTATCGAAAATCCCGTGTACTGTCGAATGTTGCAAGACTCCAGTTTTCTTAGGCTTGTTGATTGCTACATGGGCTTGTCTGGTAGGGAAGGTGTGAAATATGTAGGCCGTCTGTTGGAACTGTGGTGTTGTCGTACCCGCACGTTCGTTGGGGCTTTCGGGGAATTCATAGTGATAGTCGAGGATGTGGTTGCTTTGTTGGCATTGCCCGTTGGTGGTGCTTTGTCCGCTTACCATCTGTAGCACGTTGAGTCTGTACCGGTGGACTACAGAGAACTATGCGATGAGCTTCTCCACGCAATGAGTTTGTTCAAGGTGCGAGAGGATCAAACTACCTCTCGTGGAAAAATGTTGTTGGATCACTAGATAGAATTATGGTTCGAATCTTGCGACGGTCGCAATGTAATGGTGAGGGGTAGGGACAGTCAGAGCCATATTGCGGCATTTGTGTTGTATGTGGCATCCTGGTTCCTCTTCCCGGGTCCGCCAAATTACGAGTTATGAACTTCCTTGGTGCCCCTTGGTGTCCTTACCGCGTTCAGCCATCAGCTTCCCCTGGCTTCTATGTTCATAGGGTATCTGTACGAGCAGCTAGACAATACTGTGAAGCAGTTAGTGGATCCAAGTTGCAAGCGGCGGGTTAGCTATATCTGCGCGCCATTCCTTTATATGTATCTATGCGAACGATTCGATCTTGCGGTTACCCTACGTCGGCTCGCACCCTTCAGGGCCCTGGTGGAAACTCTACACAGGGACGAATTTGAGTATAAGAAGTGTGTAGGGGGAAGCGATGGTTGTAGGCCACTCGCCACAAGAGCTTCACGATGGTTGAGGTCAGTGTGCAGCTGGCCTCCTTGGTGGGTTCAAGTGGAGGCCTTATTGCCAATTGGTTCGTAACACTATGCCATTTTGTGTTGGCGCACTTGTTCCTAGTGATGTGGATCAAAATTGTGCTCTAGATGTGGGCACTCCTCCGACGGGGATGGTGCGATTGATACCATGGCCCAGGGTTATAGCTTACCTTGATCGCAATGGAGAATCGCAACTAGCTGTATACCGTTCAGATCGGGTGATGCATCAGTTCGAGTATGACGACTTGGGTGGGTAGTTTCTGCAGGCTTCCGGGGAAGACCTGTAATGGACTCATTGGCACAATCGGGCCTTCCCAGGTTGCGTACACTTGCCAATTGTTAGTTTCTTCAGGGAGCCAAGGTGCAGAGCCCTGCAATTGTCCTATCTTTGTGCACTGCAGGCGGGTTTTCAAGAGGTGGTCAGGAAGACCCCTAAGCCTTGTCATTCCTTAGCACCTCCGAAGGGTCACGCTACCGGCCAGGGTGCAATCCTTGTCCCTGTCACGACAGGTTCCTCGGGGAGGGATAGCAATTGTCCACCAATTACCAAAAGGGTGCAGTTTGCAAGGGTATCCCGTCCGTTACAATCCGGGAATGTGCCAAGGCCTTCGGTTATCGATCCATCGCATGTATCTGCAGATGACCAAAGAGCCCAGTCGACAACATCCATTGGAGAGGTCTCTCTGGTCAAAAAGTCAGGAGGACTACCGCTTTCGGTTCCTTCTGCTACGGGTCAAAAAGAAGGCCCCTCCACGCTCTAGGTGTGGCCATAAAGATGGTTGATCGGTAAGCCCTTTGGTGACTATACTCTATTGTCCCTTTGTGTTAAAACGAAGTTTTGCTGATTTGCTCATTTTTTTACTTTTGCAGCTAGTGAGAGCGGTTGCAGATGATCTGCCAATGAAGATTTGGTAGGCTGTTCTGAACAATCGGTGGGGGTTCTGGTGGACTCCTGTGATGGGGAAGGTTTGGTGAGTATATAAACCTGTGTCAGTACTTTGTATTTACTGTATGGCTTGGGGAATGATTGTGGAGTAGTCTTTAATCCTGAAGCGAGTTAATCACAACGAGGCTCAAGCTGACAAAGGTGTTGTCGGGGTCGATGAGATTGATTATAGTGTAAGTTATGGCTGTTCTTCCGTTACCTCTCTTTTCTCCTCTCTCTCTCTCTCTCTTTTGGGTTTTGGCGTGCATTTGTTAAACTGATTGGTTGTGTCCGATTCATCGTAGGGCTTATTTGTCGAGTGTGTCGATGGTGTGTTGGACATGCCCCTTTTCAGGCATTTAGCGGGGGCGATGCAGCTCCCAGGGCTAAATCCATGGGTGTGAGGAGTGTTGATGGTGCCGAAAATATTTGTGATGTAGTGCCATCGGCGACGCATTAGGTCAGGCAAACAGTAGTGGACTCAGGTGTAGCGATGCGGCATGAAGAGGTCATTGCTACTATCGACGGTGGTAATGTTAGGGTTAGGGAAACTACTACTGTCAACGGTGATAATGCTTCTACTCGACTGGAAATTCCCGGTGGCCTGAAGCGTCGACCTAGGAGCCTAGAAATGAATTCGACATTTATTCTCCCTTCCGAAGAATTATCGTACGAAGAAAAGTTGCTTCAGATACGACAAGAGTTGTTGGGGTACTGTGATTGCCATAACATCCCACTACTACACTTCCCGGTGGTGGATCCGGTGTTGGTCCAGGGTAGGGGCGTCAAGTATAACATATCCAGCACTGTCACTTCATTCGCGTCCCATGCTATTCAAGCGGGGTGGTTATTAGAAGGAAAGTTGCACCTAGAGATCGTGGGCCCTACTCTGAACACGGTGGCGACTTTGATGAGTCGTATATTGGGCCAACCATTAGAGGAACTATCATGGATTAATTTCGCCTGTTGGTTGGAGGTATGCTGGCCTTTTTCATCAATGGGCTTCTGTACGGGTCAAATCGAAAGGCGTATCGTAATATTGGCACATGCTTTTTGGGAAGCCAGTCGAGACATTCCTCGGGTAGACATATTCCGTTCCATGAAGGATGTCAGGGACCATCGCAAGGTTGTTGAGACCAGCGTTAAAAGGATTACTGAGAAACTTAAGACTTTGAGGGATGAGTGCATGCGGTTGGAGTGGATCCTTGAAGATTATAAGATAGAGTTGGATTCCTTGAAGATATATGAGGAAACTAATGGGGTGGTTGACACCATAGCGGCTATACGCGAGGAATGGGCCAAGTGACTCTTGTTGTAATAAACCACTACGAGATTATCTCGTGTTTCGTATGGTAATAGAAACTTTGTGATAGTAAAGTTTTAGATGTTGTTCATCCGTGTAATTTTCATGTTGTAGAATTCATTGTAGTGCGCTAATAGTGCTAGTTGTGAGGAAAATAGCCAAATGTAAAGGTAGCGTTGTGTTAAAGCGGTGCAGCTCCCTACGATGAGTGTGAGATGCATTTGGTTTATTGCAATGGGCATGGCTCAATGTTATCGCTGGTGGAGCTCCCCAATGGTATATATAGGGTCGTTTGGTGCGGCTCCCTACGATTCTTGTGATCTTTGCCCTGGAGCCCAGCGTAAACCGAGAAGTGGGCATAGCCCCCCTGTATCTTGATAGAACGTTTTCTTTCGAGAAAGTCGCGTGGTCCTTTCATTTTTGTCGTGATTCACAAAGGTCGAGTGGTAATCAAATCATTTAAAATTGGTTGCTTTGTGCACTCTGTCGCAAATAAATACTTTTCATAAATATTATAGGAGTTAATCATAATCGAACATCATTGCGAGTGTAATCAATAATTAATTGCGAACTAATAAAAAGAAATCGTGCGTGCTCCTTAGTTTGGAGGCTCAACACAAGTGTTAAACGTTAAGAGAAAAAAAGTTGCGGGCTCTCGCTAATATTGAAAAGTGCTTTGCAGGTTTGTAGGAAGCATAAATGTGACAGGATTAAGTATTTCTGGGTTGAGAGCTTATTGGTCTCCATCATAATTAAGTATTAGCACAGACATAGTGAACTTTATCGCAGATCGAGTAGTGTTATTCCAATATACGAGGTACTATTATGTGCGATAAAGTTACGTAAAAAATAAGTAAATGGAATGTATAATAGCGATAGGAGGGAGTTGCTTAGTGTCACAACATTTGTTGTGTTTGAAGTCTCTGGGGGGGGCCTTGATGGGCAATATAGTTGAAATTTGATCGTAGTGCAAATATAAGGGAAAACTTGTTCACAGCATGTTACCTTTTGTGCTTGGGATCATCGCATGAAAGGGTTGCATCAATTGGCTAACGAGCCCTCTATTGGGTTTCATCGTAACCGAGTGCAAGTATGTTGTGATTTTATCGCAATTCATTAAAGGAGATAATCAATGTGGATTTGTTTTCTGAGGCACTTGTATTGAAACATTATTAGGTGTGGGAAAACACCAAGCAAAAGAGTTGAAGTGTGGGATGTACGTTGACGCATAGAAATGAACTTGTGCATTTTGTGGGCGAATGAACACTAATGTAGTTTTGTTAGCCTTTCTAGGACTATGTGTTGCCATACCTTAGAGAGGTGGAGCCTTTTAGGAGGTGTGCAGTGGGCACTCAGTATATTGCAACAAAACCTTAGGAGGGTTGAGTGTTGTTTGCAAGTGGAGTGTTATCGCTAATATTGAGCGGGTAAAGTTTGTCCTCCCAAATTTTATTGTGGTAGGGGTTATATTTCCTGTCAACGGAGCCCCCCAATGGTTTCATGGATGTGTGTCTATGCCTAGGATTGCCTAGGCTTGTTTGTGCCTGGGGTTACTAGGGCTTTATCTGTGCTTAGGGTTGCTAGGGGTTGTTTGTGTCTGGGGTTACCAGGGCTTTGTAAAGATGCCTTGGGTGTTGGGGCTTATTGCTGAGGTTCCCGGGGTGTCCAGGGCTTTGTAGAGATGCCTGGGGTGTCGGGGCTTATTGCTGAGGTGCCCGGAGTGTCCAGGGCTTTGTAGAGGTGCCTAGGGTGTTGGGGCTTATTGTTGAGGTGTCCAGGGTGTCCAAGGCTTTGTAGAGATGCCTGGGTGTCGGGGCTTATTGTTGAGGTGCCCTGGGTGTCCAGGGCTTTGTATGAATGAGATATATGTATAGGCAGTTACATAATCAGGACAGACACATGTATTCTTGGTTAATAGAGAGCATCTGTTACAATATGAGGCTATACAAGAAAATGAGAGATCTAAAAGAACACATCATAGATTTATTAAAAAGAAGAATGTACATGCATAAAAAGAAAAAAGAATGTACATTCTTTATCTAGTCCGAAACATATGACATTCGGGGTTGTAATGGGCTAATGAGTGTAAGGCATTATTCTAGTGTGCCTATGTTAAGACAAGATTGTTGGGGTTCTAGGCAGGAGGATCAGCGCGACGATGTTCATTATCTAGTCTGAAACGTATTTTTAGTGGTACACCATGGTTTAGTAGTGGTTCCCAGATTGGTATGAGAATGGAACATATAAAGGGAAAAAAACGAGTATAGTGATAACCATGGCGAGTGTGTCAAATTTATGCCTGTTTCATTTTCGAGTAGATGAAAAAAGTTAAGGGAATGGATGCGGTTGATCACTTCAAAATGTGAATGAATTTATTAAGGGCGTAATGGATATTTTTGGGACACCTATGCAACATATCCCACTTCCTACATCAGCTAAAGCAACCCAACGTACATCCAGATGAAGTTAAAGCATAACCATAATTGTAGAGTGTATATAAGCATTGTTAAAATTATGAATCTCTGAAATACACCCATTATATATTTCAACATCCATACTATTTATCGAGAATGTGAACTATAAGAGGGAATGGATGGGGTTGCATGGGAATGTGCCCATAAATGTGCAATAGAAGATAAGAAGACTCTTCGAGTTATAAGGAGATGCCTATGATCGAAGGTTGCTTCTATGGATTTTTTTACTAGTTTTGTCTATTATCATTTATCAAGAATGTGAAATATAAGAGGGAGTGAATGAGGTTACATGGGAATGTGCCCTTAAATGTGCGACTCTCATGATTGTAACAGAAGAAGAGAAGACTCCTCAGGTTATGAGGGGATGTCTATGGTTAAAGGTTGCTTTTATGGATTTTTTACTGGTTCTGTCTATTATCATTTGCGTTTATTGAACATGTTTTGCGCTTTCTACCATGGTTTTAAAACTGTTGTTGACTTAGATCGTTGGACTATTCGGCTTGGAAACCAGTCAAGACATCAATTATGTTTTCATGTTGATCTATTATTTTATTAAAAAAACATTAAATTGGTTAACAAACCGTTGACGCAGATGGTTGGACCGTTGAACTATTCAACCGAAGCAATAATTTGTGGTCCAAATACACTTTATTTAAAATTTTCAAAAAATAAATTAACAAAAAAAATAGAGGAAGTATATTTATTTCTAAGATCAGGGGGAGAGAGAGAAAGAGAAAGAGAAAGAGAGGGGATATGTGAGAGAGATCTAAGAGATTAGTCCAAAAGTTGTTGCTATAGGTCCACTCACACAACCAATTTATAATTACTCCATTCTTTTTCTTCTTCTTTTCTTCAATTTTCCCTCTTTCAATTGACAAACCTTCATGTCACTCTCACTCTTATTTCATTTCTCATAATATTTATATCCATCTTACCTTAATAATCCCAAGGGTAAGATGAGATTTACTCTTGAATGTTTAAGCTAGTTAATTTGGATGGTCAAACTGCTAACCCAAAAACCAGTGGCCAAAGTGATTCCGTTTCTAGGTCGATTTTAAAACTATGCTTTTATCTATGACTTTTAAACTATTTCAAATTACTTTATTCCATGAATATTACTATTTAATCAGTTTGACACATATCATCCGTTTTTTTAAACAGAGCTTCTTCACTTTGTGGGATATTTTTATATTGATATACATTTCAATTAATAATGGACTTAGAAAATATGTATTCACTTGCTAGCATTGCTTCTTGTATATTGGGTTATAAAATGTATGCTACTTAATAATAATGGCGAAACACTCATCGAGTAGGGATTGGATCCAATAGGCACAACATAAGAAGCACATTCAATGAAAGGCTTTTCTCAAGGTTAGGTTAGGAGTATTTGAAAGCAGTCTTTAATCGCACAACATAGGAAGCACATTTTGTAAATATTCTGACAACTGTTAAAAGCAGGCTTTAATCTTTTTTCAAGGTTAGGTTAGGAGTATTTGAAAGGTTAGGTGTCAAAAAAAATTGAAAGTGCTCATTTGACGTGTTTACAAAAATGTGCCTACCTAATCCAGACTTTATCGAGTATGCTGAAAAATTATTGCAAGTCACTAAGGAAAAGAGTAAATGATACAAGATTCACAAAAAAAATTACATACAAAGGGTAAGAAATACAAGATTCACAAAAAGACACCAACCGTATGTTAAAACACACATTATATTCACCAACAATTTGCTTAATCGATGAGTGTGGATGAGCTTTTGTGATATATTAACTTAATATGCCGAAATTGAGTGGTTGGAGGCTGTTATATGTAACTACTTTGATGATTAATTTATATAATTGTAATAGTATCATTGTGTGTTTTTATGTTCTTTTTATGATTTAAAATAAATACGTGAATAAATAATATTTCATTAATAGTTAATGTTATTTTAAATTGTATTGTGGTTCAATACCATGCAACACATTATCAATTCTCTCATATGTTTAAATTATAGATGTTGATAGTAAAGAATAGGAATGTATTTATTAAAATTTCATTCAAGTTGTGGTTATTAAAAGTCAAATTTTTATAAATTAAATATCCCCACCTAGACAATGAATGTTTACTTAGCGAACATTGCTATACTATAAAGCTATTTATTAGTCAAGAAGAGTAGATGCACAAGATTTTTTAGATAAAAGTATGTGCATTTAGGCATTGTATAGTCATTTTTTAGAAATGGGTTAGGTATAAGATACCTGCAACATTATTGTCAAAAAGAAGATGACTGTGTTTCTTTTGTGCATTTGTCAAAATCAATGATTTTCATAATAAAACATCATTTTCAGTATTCCAATGACTTAGGACATGATGTTCACATACTTGGAATTAGTGGCCAAGTGAAATCTAGTGTAAAGCATCATAATCCATTTAATGGTACCAATAGTAGTGTAATTTTATCTTCAAATATTAAACGATTTAAGCCTAAGGAATAAAATTCTAAACTTAATAGGCAATCACCCATAAAGGGAATCTATGGATAGATTTATTCTACATCTAGCTTAAAAATTATGGGAATGAAAATGATGAAGAAAAAGATTTAAACAAACAATCATTAGCGATGCATATAATAGAGGCATGAGAACACGTTTTTATACGTATTATTAGATTGTTCTATCATTCAGGTTATTTAAAAAGTTTTGAAATAATGATAAAGGCAATTGGACAATATGAATTGAAATATAAAGTCTTAGATTATCATGAGTTGTGGGTTCTTCTTTTATAAAAATGAATTAAAATGTACAAAGACATTATTCCAATAGTAATGTAAGCCTTGGGAAAGTTGGAGTTATTTTTTTAATATTTTATGGATGGACAAATAAATAAAATATATGATTTTTATAAACTTTTTAATCAATAGTTAGTCATGTTATGACCATATTTATAAAAAGTTTTGATACTTTAAATAATGTGAAAACAGTTAAAAGATTGTCTATATTACTTGGCAAAATGGTGAGAAGAATAAGACCAATGAATGTTCTTCAAATAATCATAGACAATGCTTCAAACTATTTTTACTAGGTAAACTTTTTTACTTTTATAACTTATTATTTTTTATAGTTTCAAATTATGCTTTAACTTTTCAATTTGCACATGCTTGATTATTTTATTATGCTATTACCTATTAGTAAATTTTTTATGGAAAACACCATCATTTAACTTGGACTTCGTGTATTGCATACTCTTTAAATATTATTTTAGAAGACATTGAAAAATTGCATATTATAAGAAAAGCAATTGAAATGATTATTACATAACGAGATATATTTATAATAATATGAATTTATTAAATTTAATGAAAAAATATACAAATAAAAGAGAATTATTCCAACTAGAAAAGACATACTTTGCCTCTTCCTTTCTCACTCTACAAAGCATATATAAATAAAATAATAAATAAGAGGGGAAAATTGATCAATGAGCATATATTCCAGTGACTAACTTTACAATGTTATTGTTATAATAAATAATGGGCCTTATGGTAAAGAAAACTTCAATTACCCTTGTAACTTACCCATCTCCCAAGTGGATAAGTAACTTTTCCACTTAGGGAAATGCTTATAAAACAAAATAAGAGAAGTTGATTTATTTTAACATTACCTTTTTATGAATAAAAATGATATTATATTACTTATATAGAAATTAAAATAAAATAGATAAGTGAATTCACTCGGGTAAATGCACTTATTCTAGTAAATGAGACATTTGTTAATGAATAAGGCCACAATTCAAAAAATTGGAATGAAAGCAAATAGGTAAAAAATAAAGGTTAAATGGGTAGGGGTAACATTGATGATGCATTATTTTTTGAACGACATAATTTTCACACTTAATGTTTACAATCTACTTGTGTGAGTCTTGCATTTGGTGAATAATGAGAAAAAACTTTCAATGGATTACACTTATGAAGCCATGGATAGAGCAAACAAAGTCATTACAAGAGCATTTGGTGAAAATGAAAAAAATATAAACATAATTTTAAAATTTGTCGGATATTCGAATCAAATTAGACATTGTTCAAATTCTATTCAAAATCCGTCGGATATTCAAAAATTTTAACTGAATTCGATTTTGATTAAAATATCGAATATTTGAATTGATTTGAAATCGACTGATTCTATAAATATTAAAAATCCTAAATCTAAAAATTAGATTACACAAGAAAAAATCCCTTTGTTGTGGCCTGTGAGCAAAAAAGTAAAAGCCTCAAAAGACTAAAATAAGAAGAAAATAATAACAAAAAACACCTGAAAAATCTAAAAATAAAAATAGATAAAAAAGTTACAGAAAAAGCTGAAATTTGAATGGAAGAAGTTAGAAGAACGTCATGAAACTCATTTGTCTTCGATGAAACTTGATATTCTTTCATTTTTCTCTTCTACATCTGAATCTTTGATTGCAAGTTATGATAACATGACCATGACTAGGGGTTTGGGAGATGAGATGGAGATGGGGAGAAATAATTGTGGGTTAAGAGAATGGGAGAAGAAAAATGGGTTATGCATGTTTCGATGAAGACAGAGGGGTTGTGAGGAGAAGAGGAGAAGAAAAGTTTGTAAAAGTGAAAGTTGTGGGGAGAGGCTTGATGAAAATAGAGGGATATGCATGTCTCGATGAAAAAAAATAATATAAAAAATCAAATTGACTGTTGTACATTTATTGGTTTTTGTTAGTTTTCTGAAAAAATATTGTACATCTTTAATTGTCTTTGATAATACTCTTACACCTTTTTTTCTGAAAAGGTGTAAGAGTATTAAATTTATAAGATACGAAATCTTATATTACAATATATTTATATATATTTTATATTAAAATATATATTATATTTATATTTAATCGAATTCGAATGTTTATTGAATCGGATCAACCTATATTCGAATCCGATTCAACAAACTAATCGGTATTAAAACTTAATTCAAATTTGACCATTAAATTAATCGAATAATCCAAATTCGATTCGTTTACATCGGATATCGAATTCGAAATCGGATACTCGAATACCGTTTACACCCCTACCACTAATCATTGCATGTAGTAGACTTTTACTTAAATTTGAAGTTTTGATATGATGATGTTGAAATGAAATTATTAATGAGCTTTATAAAATAATTGAATTGTTTGAGAATGTATGTAATTAATATTATAAAGAAAGGTAAAAGCACTATGTATGTAATTAACATTGACTTAATATTTTACTTAATTAGTTATTATTTTTTATTTATTTAAATAAAATTTTAATCAATATTTTGTTATTATTTAGGTTTTACAATTGATTAGTCGATTTCATATGGTGTTTCGACTCCAAATTAAAAAAATATTGCAATTAAAATTCATAGTTTA
This sequence comes from Nelumbo nucifera, assembly GCF_055504915.1. Taxonomy (NCBI): domain Eukaryota; kingdom Viridiplantae; phylum Streptophyta; class Magnoliopsida; order Proteales; family Nelumbonaceae; genus Nelumbo; species Nelumbo nucifera. Next base: position 107,399,408 of record NC_142650.1, read on the forward strand.
ACATATAGTGCATCTGAATGTAAAAAAAATTGGAGCATATTTAACCATGTAATTAAAATTATACTTAAGATTTTAACATTATATTTTATAATCCATTATATGTTTATACTTTTAATTTTAATTTTATTAATCAATCTTATGTTTTTATAAATTTATGTAACTTCATACCAAAAATAGGATTCAATTACATGAAAAGCACTTAATGACTTAATCTTTATTAAGTTTTACCAATTGCTTAAAAAGAATTTTGTTTCACTTGGTGTCATTAATCTTATATCTTTGAAAAATATAAATGAGAGTAATGAATAGTTATTAGGGGAGATGGCACGTGAAAATAGTCGACTTAATGGGTTTATAATAATTTTTTAACGATTTCCACCATTTGTAATTAATAGATTAGATAAACATGTGCTAAGGTAATAAATAATTGTTTATTGAGAATGTTTAAGAGTGAAACTACCCACTTTTTGAATCCTATTTATTGAATTAATATAATGCTACGTGTTTGAATGGTGGTAGTGGGTTGTTGGCTTTACCAACTTCTCAAAAAATGCCATTTGTCTAACTTTCTAGAAAAATGAAAAGGCCAAATGTTTGAATGGTGGGGGCGACTGTAGCCTACTAGTGGGTTTTGAACTTTAATATGAATTTATCACAAATTGCCATAATGCCACTTGTCTGATGGTGGTAGTGAGTTGTGGGCTTTAACAACATCTTCTTAGAAAATGCCATGTGTCTAGATTTATAGAAAAATGAGAAAGCCACGTGTGAGACATGGAAAACTTAAAAAGGTAAGTGTCTTTTCAATTTTTTTTTATATCTGTATTTTTATATTTTATTTATGATATTTAAATTCTTTGTAATTTATAAGCAAATTGCAGATATTGCCTCTTAACTTTTAACTTCTTTTATATTTGAATTATTGATACTATGTTGTTTTAATTATTTAATTGTTTAGACTTCAGAATAAAAATTAGAAATTTATATTGCATTATCATATTTTAAATCTTAAATTCATGAACTAAGCCTTTAACCAATTATATTAATAATCTAAAATGTCTAATAAACCTAATAAAAGACTTAGGACTCTTTCTCTTTTCTAACAAAGATGTATTGTTTTTGTATTTTTTCTAAATTTTTTAAAATATTTATATATATTTTATATTTTTTTTGTATTTTTTTGAAAATGTTGTACAGTTTTCAAAAAGGCATGTGTCTCATCTTGCACCTTGCACCTTTGACTCATTTGGAGTTTTGTGTTTTTATGTGTCTCTCGCTTTTAAAACATTGAGTGAGGCATGCTCTATGGGGTACTCATGCAAATTCTAAATAGTTATGAGTCATATATCCAATTTATAATAGGCGTGCTGTTATCATTAGATTTAAAACCTACTATACATTGAATTGGGATATACTCCTCACATGAAGATGTTTATATCAAATTCTAACCATACATCAGGAACATATCCAATACTTGTATATTGTTATTTATAGGGAGATGTTGCTAATGCATGGTGATATGTATTGTAAAATGGGGGTGAGGAACACTCTATGAGGTTCATATTTGGATTTCACCATACAACCGTTGTATTCAACTAATTCAAATTTTTAATGTAAGTTTGTCTTACACCGCAACGTTGCATTAAATTGGTAACTTATATGAAATCCCAATAGTGATCTTTTACTTCTTAACATAAATGTAGTGTCAATCGCTTGTTTTTATTTAAGTTGCCTTATTGTAATGTCTTTTTTTGGTAAAAAAAGTCTTTGAACAATGTTTGCTCACGAATTGGCTAAGAAGGGTCTAGTAAAGTCTAGCAACTTTTTTTTTTGAAATTGTCATAGTTGGTTAAAGGTGTTAGTGAGCCAATACCTGAACAGACATTCTTAATTTGGGTTGTCTTCTTGTATCCCTTTGCTTAGCCTTTTTTTTCTAGTACATTGTTTGCTTACAAAAAAAATGTAGTGTCGAGTGATCAATGGTATGTTAAGTTGGTCCCCCTAAGAAGGGGTGAGCAAAGGCAAATGGGTAGGTTTTACTTGGAAACAAATGAAACCAACCTTAAATTGACTTTACATAATCTTTTATTAGGTAGCGTTTGGTTTAAATTCTTGGAATCAAGTCAATTAACTCCTACCCAAGCTAATTCCAAGGCCTAGGGTTTGATTGGCCTTAGTGGAACCAACCTTGGTTAGCATTGGTGAAATCGAACTTGCCTTGAAAAAAGATTTCTAAATCACTTTAGGACGTAGAGATTTGACTCATGGTTATGAGGACCATGGTGTCACTTGACCGTTTAAGTCACTTAAGTGTGTTGATCAATTTTTTTTCAATTTAACATTTGGTATAATAAATAATATAAAAGATATTTGCAAAATTTAAATTACAATGAAAAGTTTTGAACTATATATTAATATATTATGATAATATACATTTTAAATTACTCAATTTAATTAATAAAGGTAATAAAAGTTTTGAATTATTATTGTAAATCAAATTTTTAGTTCCATATTTTAGGGTAAAAAAGAAAAGAACAAGCTTCATTAATAGATCTTGGAACCAACCCTAAAATTATTACAACCAAAACTAACATTGGAACCAATTTTCATAGGGTAGGTTTTAGGTTATAACTTGGAATCAAACTAAATCAACCCATGCTCACCCGTATAAGTGGCCAACTACAATAATGTGTAGTTGTAGTGTTAAATAGATATTGTTTTTTGCATATTTTTGGACAAATATAGGTATAAAAGTTAGGATTTAGGCTATGTTTGGTGATTAAGTGGTTTGAGAAATAATAACTTATTACACAAGTGCTTATTTTAAGTATTTTTTTTGAAGCAAATTTATTCTAAGTACTTATTTTAACAACCATTTAATGTTTTTGGTGACCCATTTGCCAAATCACTTATTAGTATTTTAAACACTTATTGAGGTGGGGATGTTTGGTGAGCTACTTTACCTATAAGTGCTTATTTTAGCTCCTATTTCATCCACACATAAAGAATGATTTTCACATATTACATTATACAACAACAACAACAATAATGTTTATTATTCATATTAATAATAAAAAATAAAACAGAAATTCAGATTAATCAGAAAAAATGGAAAAACATCACAAATATGCAATGAGAAATTAAAAAAATAGGACAATATTTATTATTCATATTAATAATAAATAACTTGGATTAACAAATTATTCATATTAAAAATCAAGAAAAAAATTCAACAACCGTATATTTCAGTACATTATTAGCTTAATCTTCAACAAAAAAAAAACAATAAAAATACTAATTATTCATAAGAAGCACCACAACTATGCAATAAGAATTAAAAAAAAAAAGATAGCACCAATTATTCACATTCAAATTCCAAAGAAAATGAAGAAAAATTCGGAATATGCAAAATCATAACATAAAAAATTTAGTAATTACCTATTATTTGTGTAATACTCCACAAACAATTGCATCATTATTCGGTTAATATTACTGAAAAATAAAAAAAAATGATTTTCACTAAAATATACAAGAAGAAGGTAAAAAAAAAAAACCTATGAAACAACTAGAATAGTAGGACTAAGAAGCTTTACTTGTGGTCACCGACAAGTTTTCGGTGGGGTTTCTGACCAAAATTTTAGATCTGGGAAAATAATGCAAAGAAGAAAACTGATATTAAAAATACTTCAAAAAACATTGAGATGCCGACTTTAGATTGTAGCTAAACATTGGAGATTATAAAGCGACCCACCCACCGATTGATTTCAGGTCGTTAAAGTTGTTGCTGGCCGCCCTCTAACCTCTTGTTGTCACTACCCTGCTCAAAATGTGCAAGTGGAGAAGACAAGGGTTTTCTCCATTTGCATGGGTAGTTTGGGTATTACGAAAAACTTTTAGGGACTAGACTGTCCAAAATTTATAAGTACTTAAAAGCAGTGAAATCAAACAGGGCCTTAAGTTTGAGAGTGCTAATTTTTAAGTGCTTATTCAAATAAGTACTTATTTGGGTTGGGACCACATCAATAAGAACTTATTTACATTTGGGAAATGAGCCCGAATAAGCATTGTTTTGAAAGGTTTAAGCCTTGAGATCTTGAGGTGAGATGTATAGATTTTGCCTCAAGGCTTTTGATGTGAAGTTTAAGCCTTTGTCATGATGAGGCATAAGCCTCAACTCTCAAGACATGAGGCATATCTTGAAGCATAAAATGGCATAAACCTCAAGTTTTAATGATTATTTAGTGATTTAATACAAAAATTATATATTGTATGCATTTATATAAGGGGAAATTCTCGTTTAGTATCATGTACTTTGGGCCTTGTGCCATTTTGATCCCTGAACTTTAAAATGCGACAATTCAATATTCGAACTTTCAAAATGTGTCAATTCAGTACCTAACGTTTACCAACTGTTAAGTGGCATTTGAAAAAGACATAAATGCCCTTCGAGTGTCATCTAATTTCCTTTATCAACCATCCAAACATTGACAAAAAATTAGCAACCCCAAGTCCTTACTTCTTCTGTTCAAGAAAGTTGGGGTCATGTTTCAGTGGGCATTCTAGACCCCAAATTTATTGAATAAAAGAGGCAACGATTTGGGACTGTTAATTTTTTGTCAATGTTTGGATGGTTGATAATGAAAATTAAATGACACTCAAAGGGCATTTGTGTCTTTTTTTAAAGGCATTTAACGACTAATTAACAACTAATTAACGGTAGGTACTGGATTGACACGTTTTGAAAGTTCGGGTATTAAATTGTCACATTTTAAAGTTCAAGGGACCAAAGTGGCACTAGGCCCAAAGTATAGGGTATTAATTGGGCATTTTCCCTTTATATAATTCAAAATATATGGAAGAAACACTTCAATAATCATGAGGCAAAAAAAAAAAAAGAGTAAAAATGAAAAACCAATAGGCCAAATCAAGTTCTATCTGTTTCTCCTAGTGTTTTAGGAGAGTTCAATACCAAAAGGGCTAGTCAAGTTTTTAGTTTCTCTTGAACAAATCAAGTCAGTTTTATTTCCTTATTATTCTAAATCTAACATCATAAGTTCGATATTTTTCTCATTTTTCCTAATGTATTTATTTTCTTTTTATTGTCTTTTTTGCCATATCAAATTAACTAAATCGTTTCTTTTCTTTTAAACTATTGGATGACCATAAATCTAGTATAATTATGTGGATGATTCTTTATATGTTTCCTTTATTCTAAATTTGTCATTTTGATAATTTGTATTTTGAAACACCTAATGTAAAATGCTTATAATTGCTAGCTCATTAGTTATTATTTTATTTACTACTTAAATGTTGGTACTTATTGTTTATAAATTTGTATTTTATTACATGCTTAATTACTAGTTAATTAAAGTTTATAAATTGGTATTTTATGGATATTTGTACACTCTACTATTCTAACTTGGTATATTATATGTTATTTTTATCAATTTATAAACTTTAATTAACCATTAATTAAGCACGCGCATTGCACACTTTTTTTCATATTAATTACTTAAATTTTGGATATATCATAATTAAGATAAAAATTGAAAATTAACAAAATTAACAATATGACTAAAAATAAACTCAAATGCTTGTAATAAATGTGCACGTGCATTGCATGTGGAAATTTTAAATTGAACCGAACCGATGAAACCGAACAAAAGATTCCGATTAATCAAATCAATCGGTTTGGTATTTTTAGAAAATCAAAGGTACCGATTCGGTTTTGTTTAACCAATATAGAAAACTGGCGGTTAACTGAACCAACCGGTATACATATATTTCTATATATTTTGTGTATATTATATATACTTTTTATAGTTTTTGTGTATTATAAATTAATAAATATGTAAAATATATATATATTTATAACATATAATATGTATTTATTATTTAAAATATAATATTATATATATATTTCGAGTTTTTTATTATATATTTATATACTTTTTATAATATATCACAAAACATCCGAATGAACCGATGATTAACCGATTGACTTCGATTCCATTTCAATCACTAATTTTCCAAAAATCGATAATACCGATTTAAATTAACCGAGCACCCCTTAATCCCTTATTTCACAAATAAGCACTCGCTAGTTGGGTTGGACCCAAACCAAAGTCCACTGGTGCAACGCAAATTTGTTTCTCGGTTGCTCCCTTACATACAGTCACACAGAGCTATCAGGGGAGACACCAAGGAAGAGGTGAGGAGCGAGATAGATAGACAGAGCTTAATGGACTCAACTGGTCTAAGAACCCTAAATTTCATTTCTCCTCTCTATTTCCGTTCCAGAGCTTCGTTCTTTCGCCCATTTTGGCTTGCAGAAGTCAAAAAGGCGCGTTACCTTCCTCTTTCGTCCCCTTCTCGACGGCTCACCCCGACCCCGCATTGCTGCTCATGTAATCTCTCTCTCTCTCTCATTCTCTCTCCATCTCTGTCTGGTACTTTGGTTGTGAAATTTGAATCATTTTGTTTAAGTTCTATTAGGTTCTTATATTAAAAGTGTTCTTACATAGTTTTTTTTTACTTAAATTTTTTAAGCAGTTGAAAGCAGCGAGTTGAATTCCCTGCCTCGCGGCGCTGGCCAGGCGGTTAATGAAATCTCAAGGGATAAACTTCTGCAAGTAGTATTAGTTTCTCCTCAGGTATTTTTACCTCACTGTATTATATTTGTTCAACTTTCTTCAAGCAAAAACAGAAAAACTTGCTTTTTGACTCGTAATTCTATTTCCCATTGGATTGCCAGTTCGGATCAGGTAGGTACAACTTTGTAAGCAAGTTAAATGAGCACTTAGAAAATTTTCGCTTAAAATACCTCCAGCTTACCCTTGAAAAAGATTAATACCCACTTTTGACAGTTGTCTTGGATTGCCCGAGTCACGGTTTTGAGCTTTGAGTATCCTTTGTGATACTACCAGTACCAATGCACTTTCTATTGATTAAATGAGCTTATTTGATGGTTTTTGGAGCAACTCTTTTGGTGCCTTTCTTACTTATATATCTTGAAAAATTGAACGACTAAAAGCTACTTGTTGGTATTCCAATACGAGCATCTCCACTGCAAGGGCTATTCTATGTAAAGCTCTTCTTGAACAATCACTTTCCTTGAGTATTCAGCAACCGTAGATTCATAATGACCAAGTAGTGATCAGATAGATGGTCTTACATGCCCTTGTTGAGTAATGGAATAATGACTACCTTCTATCCTGGTATAAAGCCCGTGTTGAGGAATGGAACAATGGCTACCTTCTAGCCTGGTGAAAGGCCCTTGCAGGAACTTCACCATTTTCTTCACTTTTTCTGTCCATCCTAATGAGTGAACCCTTTTATACCTCTAAGCATAGAAATAGACATGGTTAAGAAACATTCAAGTGTTCTGCATTAGGTAACCTGCAAGAGGGGGGCTTGGGGGAGGAGGGAGGGAGAATAGGAGAAGCACCTGAATTTTTCACCCTTCTCTTTCTTCATTTCAATTGATACATCATGCAAAGAATCATGAATTATGAAATTGATCTACTAAGCATTGTTAATATTTTAATCAAGTGAGGTCGAAGAAATGGTTTAGGTTTCTAGACATTTATTTGCTAAGATGCCCAGATGGTAGACACAGGTACAAATATGGAGAATGTATATACAACTCTTCATTTCTTAAAATCCATGGCATGGATATGGATCTATTCTATATGCTAATATCAGACTTCTGTATTTAGTTTTTTAAGTGACTTAAAGTTTTTAACACTTACATTCTATAACTTGCAGTAATTTTATTGAGATTTGTTACTCCATGTATTTTCTTTGGCAAACTAAATATACTGGTTGTAAAGAATTAAGTAAGATAATAAAACAGTAAGCTTATACTGTACAATCACAAACATAATATCGAGTGTAGTTTTATATTTATCGACATCAGAAAGCATAGTAGGATTTCCAGGCAATAGTGCTTTTTTTTTTTCTTTTTTTTCTTCTTCTTTGGCTTCATGGGGCTACACAACGGGGGGTAGCGAAACCCCCATACCAATAACCCCTGCAAACCTGGTGGGAGCGGGATTTGATCCCAAGTCTCCTCTACAACTAGCAAGAGCACCTACCAACTGAGCCACCATCAGTTGGTTAAGTTAAGAAGATATTGACTTATTGAGTGGCTCCAAGAGTCACCATGCTTTATTTAACAGTTGCTTATGAAGCTAATGTCATAAGAAAGGCTGGAGGTTAGACCAGGGCCAGGGGATAAGAAGGAAGAGGGAGGTCAAGCTGGTGAGAGTAGCCTTACTTTGTCTCAACAAGCTGACAAGGAGGGGGAGGGAGAAAGTGGAGATTAAGACCTTGGTGGACAGGGAGGTTAGAATTGGCAAGAGTTTAGGACTATTCTTTTGGGGAGGCGAAGAGTTCGCTAGAAGAGCTTTTGAAAAAATTGAATTGAGTAAAGGGAAGAGAAATTGAAGAAGATGATGTGACGGAAAGAAGAAAAAGTTTGGGATGAGGAAGATGACGGGCAGGATGAGTCGTTTGATGCTGAAGACTAGCCAATGTATGAAGAGGGGGGGGGGGTGTTCCCAGTCTTTCTTTTTATTAGTTTTGCGTCTTTGAAAGCCTTGCTGTATGAGGGGGCGGGGGAGGGGGGTCTCAGTACTTCTTTTTGTTAGTTTTGTTCATTGTAAGTCTTGCTGTTGTTGGTAGTGGGTTCGGGTGTTATCTTAACACCCTTGTCAGTGCTGTAATCTGCCTTTTATTTTATCAATAAAATTTTTCTTTTATTCTTCAAAAAAATGTCGTAAGGTAACATTTTCAACTGCCTTGTCTAATTCTGCTTTTAGTGTTTTTTGTACATTCACAGTTCCTGTCCCATGGATTAGAGGTTAAACAATTGTCACAAGAGCATTGCCGATTCATGTTTATTTATTGGGACTGAAAAATCTCTAAGTCAGCAAGGCATTTATTGCCATCAATTTTATTAGTCTCAATTTGAACTCTATCCATTCGTTAAAAACTTAAGATATTCATGCCAGTTTTGATGTTATTATGGATTAATCCAGGGGAGCATCATTTTTTTCTCCCGATTGTCCTCTGGGCACTCACCCTCAAGATTAGAGATGTTATTTGGATTTTGGACTATGGTACTCTTACTAATGCCAAATGGACAAGCCTCCTTTTCTTATACCCAAATAGCCCCTGTTTTAATATCTATCCAGCTTCTCGTACCTGCTTTTTCTTGTTTTGTATCTTTATTAGAAGCAATAGAAGCCAGACCCTTGGATTTAGCATCAGAAAATTCTAGTTTGTTACATTTACACTAAAATATTCAATGACAAGGTTCCAAAGAACATGATAAACTAAACATGGAGAAACAAACAAGGACTGCAATTCAGTGAAATGATGGATTGTTCCAGGTTTGGTCTGAAAACCATGGAAGCCTCTGACCAATGGGCAACCTACAATCACTGTTCTTTTTGATTTGCAAATAAAAGATAATATAAATTGATGAAATATGGTCCAACTAAGTCTTAATCTTTTGATGCTTGCTTAATTCACAAAGATATATGCTTTGCAATTACAGATTTCAACTGAATAACTTTAGTTCTTACATTGGTTTGCATGATTACCATATAACAATTGAAGTGCATTTACTGTATATTCCATTTCCCTGATTTATTTTTTCTCTTGATTTTTTAACAGAACTTTTAGCTATTAGCAAATGAGAAAAACCATGTAATTTCAGTGTTTCCTGTTGGGTTGCAGGCAACCTGGAACATGTCATAGCTTGGTCTGAGATTTCTCTTGTTCTTGACAGATTCCTGGAAACACAGGATGCATTGCTAGAACATGTGCAGCTTCAGCTGTTGGGCTGCACCTTGTTGGGGTAAGTATAAATAATAATCAGACAATCTCAAAATCAATCTTCCCGGACCTACAGTATCTATAAGATGGTCATCTACTGCAACCCTGTAGTTTTCTTATTTCTATTATTGACTTCTCTGTGTCTTGATGACTAATCTTCTGTTCTTTTTGATAGCCATTAGGATTTCAGGTGGATGATACAAAGCTAAAGCGTGCTGGATTGGATTACTGGCCGTATCCTATATTCCTATTTGATTCTTATATTTATTATGTAGCTGCAAATGGTATCTGTTTATCTGAACTAGATTTTGGACATTTACTAAGAATCATATATAATTTACTTGTAAATCATTTTATTCATGAAATATAATATCAAAAACATTTCTAGGTCATTTTATTAGTAATATATAATGTTCTGATTTTTTTTAGTTTAATTTATTAATGGTATGCCATATCTGAATCCAACAGAGATTCGATTTGAATCTAGGTATATCTGATTTGATCTTATCTGCTTGCAGGCCCAGTCTATTATCATTACATTTCAAGCATGAAATATTCTTGGTGTTACAATTAAGTTTCTGAAATTTCAATACAAGCGCTTTGAAGTTCTAATAAAATGGTTCAGTTGCAGAATTTACTACTTATCCCAATTTTGTGTTAATACAGTAGTCTTCGGAAGTTTTGAAGTTACTGTTTCTATGACCTTTATCTTTGACCATGTTTGGATACATTTCAAGTTGCTTTATTTTGCCAACAATTAACGAAATAAATTAGATATGTAGTTGTCAAAGTTCATGCCTCATGGGCAGAATTCAGAGAATATTTCAGGCAACAGGTCTGTCTGTCTCTCTCTCTCTCTCTGCATCCATTCCCTACAACTATATGTTTTCTATGTTTTTCAAATGCAGGTTGGGGAAAAGAGGTTATTGGCATTTACCAAGAGGGGAACGGCAATCCATTCTGTAAGTTCTTTACAAGTTCAGTCAGTCTCACTGTTCGAGGTTTTTCATCCTTCTTTGAGACTTGAAACATTTGTAAAATGCTGCCAATAGTGCGTGAAACACTACCCAGAACCATATTGTTTTGTGGTCATTTGGGTCACGGGAATAGGGGTCTGGAATTGGAATAAGAATGGGTCATTCCGATTCCAACTGTTTGATTGGGTGGGATTCGAAATCCCATTCCCATTCGGCATTCCCCCATTTGAGCGAATTGCCATTCCCTCCCCCTCGGGAATGAAATCCCATTTCAGCTGATTTCTTTTCCAATTCCGATTCCAACATATTTTGATTTAGATTTAGATTCCGATTTCAACTACAAACCAAACAGATCCATAGTCTTGGGATATCGCAGTATAGGACACTGAAATGCTTTTTATTGTTGCAGGGATTCTCATACAAACGAGGTGATTGGCTCGTATTTGGTTCGGAAACTAGTGGGCTACCATCAGAAGTCTTGCTCGACTGCAATAGTGAAGCTTTAGGTGGTGGGACCATTCGGATTCCCATGGTGGAAACTTATGTTAGATGTCTAAATCTCTCTGTGAGCGTCGGAATTGCTTTATATGAAGCTGCTAGACAGCTAAACTACGAGCAGCTTCAATTCTCAACAGAGACTTGTATTGATAGTGAAAAATCATTTATTACTGAAGATATTTTTGCTTAATTTAACTGCATTGACATTCTTTACCAAGAAAAAAAAAAGAACTTGGTGGTCACTGATTTAAATTTTTTACTTTCACCCACAAGTGAATTTTCAAATTTGTATTGTACTACACAAAATGTGGCCCACGGCCCACTAATTAACCAACTGCAAGAGTGTCATAATGTATGTCTTTTAAAGTAACTGCCAGTGGGCCTAAACAGTTGGATGATGGAGATGATGTGAGGTCAGAAGTTAAACTTGAATGCCGAGGCATCCGTCCGAGCCCTTCTCTTTATTTATCTTGGAACTGATGGGAAACGAGTTTAGATTGGCGCCCCACTCGCGTTTCAGATGTACATCTCACCGTGCATTGAGCACATTATCGTACCTGTTTATGGTGACATCTTACCGTGCATTGGAAATATTTTCCATATTTGTATTGAGAGAAATGTTCCTAATTTACAGTTGGGATGTGCTATAACGTGTATTCTGTGAGACACCTATGCAAATTGATGGCAATAGGCGAAAATGACATTTACTCAACCAAAAACAAAACAGCTGAGGAGAGGAATCCAATCAAGGGTTCGACCCAACAAAAAACATCCCCATCAAAAGATTTAGCCCCATATTTTTATATGCAAACAAGGTATTGGAGAAGTTTTTAATAATATCCAAAATAACATCAAGTTTATGTTGACACATCCATACGCATTGTTGATCTTTTATGGGTATCGGCCTGTATCGGTACTGTTTTTTTAATTTTTAATTTTTTGAATCTGATTCAGAGGAACCAGTTTAAAGTCGGTCTACCTCCTAAACCATATGTTGACCTGAAACATCTCCTATGGAGGCATATATGTATCGGCTGATACGGCCCAATATGTATCGAAATTTTAAACCTTGAAAACAATAACTAAAATTTTCCACCCCAACACTCAAATCATTAAAAGTTCCCTCCTGCGGCTATAATGAAAGAATTTTCATTATTAACAGAATAAATGCCAAAGAAAAAATTATAACTACCCATTCAGCATTGGGGAAATTCGAGATGGGCTCACCACATAGCGCGCCCCCACAGTCCGTCCCTCCCTTGCATTGGATTTGGGAACATCTCCCCATGGAGTTTGAATGGGCTCCCCACAGAGTGTGCCCCACTCATGGGCTGTAGTGGGGTGTTCTCTGTGGAGAGCCCATTTGAATCCCTCTTGACAAGTAAGGGATGTTCCCAAATCCCAAGGGGGATAGGCCGTAAGGTGCGTTGTGTGGGGAGCCCATCCAAGCTCAGCATTGGGATCATTCCACTACCATCTAATAATTTTAGGATTAATTATTTAAATGTATCCTGTGCTTTCAAAAACTACTAACATATAACTTTTGAAGTGGCCTCTTCTGACACAAATAGGTCCTTTATTAATAGGATAAATTGCAGATTAGTCTTATTTTGGCATCAGGATTTCAAAATATGTCATTACTTTACTTAAAAGCTGTGTTTGGAAATGATGCAAATGGAGTGTAAATCTCGGTTCAGGGTTAAATTTGTACTCTGATTCATTTTTGTTTGTATTTGGCAACATTATATTTATGCATTGACAAATAACAGACCAATGTATATTTACATTGATAATAAGATGTAAAAGTACATCAATAAAAAAGAAGTACATTTATATTCAAGTGGGCTTTTGATAAAAAGAGCATATGCTTTATTGAAATTCATGTTTGCATCCATTACAACTAAAAGTCTGTTTGATAAGAAAGTAAATTTGTCAGTGCAAAACTAACCCAACTTTGCAATTTATATAAACCGTTTTACACTACATATTTGCATTCACACTTATTTGCATCGCTTTCAAATGCAGCCTAAACTTCTAAAAACTGCTAATTTAGTGCCTATCCTTAGCGATCCATCAGTTATTTATATCACAATACCACATGTTCTACTTAATTTTTTTGAAAATGTCAAAACTACCCTTTTTAATAATTTTAAGATCATTTTACCCTTTTCTTCAAAACCTCAAAAGTTGGTTTTTTTTTTTTTTCTTGTGAGAGTTGGATGGAGAGGAAAAGAATATCGTAGGTTACATGTTTTGGATGAATTTTGGCTATCACATGCCCATAGCAGTGTTGGAGGAAATGATGTTTTACCCAATGAGCATTTGCAGTCCTCTACATAACATCACATGGATGAGCGTCTACATAACACCACCCTAACACCCTTCCTCTTCCCCCCATTCATGTTGTTGTTACCGATCAACTATCTCTTGCAACATTTTTTTTTTCCTGACTATGACATCAAGGTTTTAAAAACCGACCCGGAAATGGAATCGTTCTGGCTACTGGTTTTCGAGTTAGTGGTTTGATCATCTGGGTCAAATGGTTTAAATATTTTAATTGGTGATATGTCATCTTACCCATTAGATTGGAATATTAGGGTAAGATGTATATAAATACGAGAGAAAAAAGGTTTGACTGTTTGAGAATGAGAGAGATGTGAGAAGCTGCTGATGGCTGAGAGAGTTTAGAAGAGAGAGAGAAGATAGAGAGAGAGAAGAGAGAAGAGAAGGAGATCACTTGTAGGCTACAGTGGCGATGACGACAGTGACTTACAACGGCAATAGCAAACTATAGCGGCGGCGATGAAAGTAGATTTGAGATTTCTCTGTCTTAGATCTCTCTCTCTCTCAGATCTGTCATCTAGACTCTAGCCTGCTCTACCAAACCTCTCTCACTGTCTCACACATCCCTCAACTGATCTCTCTCTCTCTCTCTCTCTAGTAGATCTCAGATATGAGAGATCTTATCTTTTCATTCTTGCTCTAACTTAATAAACTACAAACCATTCTCCAGGTTGAACGGTTCAACGGTCAAACCGTCTGGGTCAACGATTCATTGACTAATTCAACGGTTTTTGACCAAAGGCTGGGTTTGGGGTAAAACGGAACCAATCACCTGAACGGTTTCCGATCTGAATGGTTTGATCATCTGGGTCAATGATGGTTTAAAAACATTGTGTGAGATTGTAAAGAGATGAGGGGAAATAATAATAAGGGGGACTTTGCATTGGGAGAAGAGTTATGATGAGATGAATTTATTATAGTTGGTTGATAAAGAAAATCAGATGACACTTGAAGGGTATTTGTGTCCTTTTACATTTTACTCAAGGTTCAAAGTATCGTTACGTATCAGCCCATATTGACCGATACTTATCGTTCTGGGACCCTTCTGGTATGCCCCTACAGTGGGTATATTGGGGGTCTGACCGGTTCAGGGGATGGAGGGGTCCTAGATTGGCTCCCCTGAGCTAGTTTTGAAAAAAAATATAAAAAAGGTAAAAAAACGAGTATCGAAACACTCGATACGTCCCTACCAGCATATCAGGCGTATCAATATTTTGAACCTTGATTCTACTTAACATCTTTTGGGGAGTTTCGGTACAACAATGATAAGTTTTGAAATTTGGGTATTAAAGTGAGACTAGCCCCAAATTCAAGGTATTAATCTGCAATATATTGTTATTAGAGAAGTATATATTTGCTTTGCATTTATTGATGGGGTATTTTTGAGATAAACGTTTATTTGAAAAACACTGCTTTAAACATTTATTTCTTTTATTGTTTAGTTGGATATTTTATGGGAACCCAAATTTCCTACACACTTTCTCTACCATACCCTGCCCATATTACATTGAAACCACACATCTCACAAAACAAGATGACATATGTGGCTGCAATTCAAGGCGGGTGGAGAGTGGGTAGAGTAGTAGGCAGGAAATCCGGCTTTTTTTTCATGGGCGTTTCAAGTAACACTTAAGTTCTGGTTTATGAGTTTCCTGATATTAAAGTTATGTTGCAACTGCCCCAAGCCAAGGATGAGTGCCCGACCAATATTGTCTCTAGACCACCGGGTGGCTGTAGTATAATGCAGAAATAGAATTAGAAAGCGAAAGTGGTGGTGAATGTGACGGTGTAATTCTTGCCCAGATCTCATCTTATCTTCATTATCTCCATCCTTACCCCAACAACCCATCAATCCCACTATTTGTTTCACAGGAAAGAGAATCTCTTCTGTCAAGAACACGATGTCTCTAAAATGGAGAGAGAGAGAGAGAGAGGAGGAAACAAATCTCTGAGAAAAACGTAGAAGGAGAGGGTGTGACTTTTTTTTTTTTTGAAATTGAAATTTAAATAACTTTAAGGGTATAGATCACAGGGAATATAATATTTAAGTAATTAACCCATAATTATAATTTTACTGAGCTCTTGAAGCGAGACAAAATAATAATATTACTGGGCTCCATGATCATCCATCAAGGTTGCTTGCAGCTTGCAACAGATAAAAGGAAAAAATTAGAGAACTTCAGAAAAACGAGAGAAGGGGGGAAAGATACAAAATACAGAGAACGCGGGAGTACATGCAAGAGAGTCGGAGTATAATAAACCATAGCCTTCCTCAGTTAGAAAACATGAACCAGGATCCAACCTAAACTAATAACAGCGCCCATCCATGTCTCTTGAGCCAATAAGTTAGCTTGATGTTGGGGGAGAGAGAGATTGAGAGAGCAACAGTGACTCAACTCAGTGAGATCCTATGCGATCAAGACTTTCGGAAACAGTTCTCATCCTCGGCCGCATCTCTTGGTCTAGCTCTGTGCAGTTGAGCGCTATGTGGAATGCCGCAAGCACCTGTTTCTTTGCATGGACCTCGTGCAGCAGCGCCTTGTCTATTATCTCCGACAGCGGTCGCTCATCTCGAAACACCTTCCTCACCAAGCTCTCCAGCCCCTTCCCATCATTCTCAGGCCCTGCGTCCGGCAGTCGCCCCGTCAGGATCTCCATGAGCACAATGCCGAAGGAGTAGACGTCGCACTTCTGGGTCAGCTTGCTCCCAGGGACTCGCGCCTCTGGTGCCATGTAAGCCAACGAGGGCGGACCCCTGGACCCCAACCCTCCTACCACAAGCTGGGCTGATGTCGAGTTTTGCTTCTTGGACAATTGATCCATCGTCGAACACCTGTTGTCGGTTTCCGGGACGAGACGGGTGAGGCCAAAACCAGAGATATATGGGTTGAGATCTTCGTCCAGAAGGATCTTCGATGTTTTGATGCTGCCATGGACGTACTTGCGTGGGCTGCATTCGTGAATATACACTAGACCCCTTGCAGCTCCTTGCACGATCTTCAGCCGCGCTGCCCATGATAATGGAAGTGTGGAACTCGAAGGTCCACCTGCATCAAATTCCAATCAAATTAGAAAGAAAAAAAAAAGGGAATTCTAGCTTTCTGCAACACTGCAACTGCAGCTCAGTTTCCATTTTCAAACCAGCTAGCCTGGCCCGGATTGAAGCAGGCCACCATGGACCATGGTCAATCAAAATTTGCAAAACAGAATAACTTTTGAGAGTGGCAGTTCAGTTCAGTCCAACTGAGCCGCATCTAATTCAAAATTTCTGTACTCGTTTGTTCAAATGTCATCTGGAGTTGGACCCTGAAACCAGTAGGCCACAGACTAGAATCTCTAATGTGGTAAGGAATTGAAGCAAAACAGGACCAGAACTGATCGATGAGGACAAGAGTAAAAACTCTGCAAGGTTTCTGCAGTTCTCGGACCCGGATCACGAGCAGAGCATTTCCACTATTTAGTTGCATGTGAACTCGACACAGATTCTAGAGCCAAACGCCTCCAGAGGCAGGAATAGATTAAGGACAAAAAGCACTACGTAGTCTAAAGAGTCACCCGGGCCCCACTTTGATCCAATAACCTGGGCCATTAAATATTGACCGTTTGATTTGAGGACCAAAATAGTTTGACTGTTTGAGTGGAGTAGGGAAAGCAAGTTACCGTGCAACGCGGAGTACAGGCTGCCGTTGGGGATGAAATCAGAGATGAGAAGCTTATCATCCATCGCGTAGTAGTAAGCTCTCAGCCGTACGATGTTTGGGTGACGGACCTTTCCGATCGCTTCCACCTCCGATTCGAACTCCTTCAACCGCCAGTCACCGCTGCACTCGCTTAGCCGCCTCACTGCAACCTTCACCGTCGCTGCGCCGGACCCTCCACCACCACCACCGACGACCACCTTGTACACAATGCCACTCCGGCTCTTGCCCACCAAATAAGCGGATGCCCTCAACAAATCCTCTAATTCCAACCCGAAACCCTCGTCCAGTACCGAAAACTTGCCCTTCTGCTCATCGTCGTCGTCCTCTCTGTCCAAATTCTCTTTCCCCATTTTGACATCTCCGGACTTGCATTTTTTCCGGAAGAGCCACGCCGAAACCGAAACGGCTCCAACTACGAACGTGACGCCAGAGATTATCGGAACAGCAAACGAGCTCCCACTTCGCGCCTTCGCGTTCTGCTCGGGATTCACGCCATTGGGGATAGCAGGGTTACCGTCCTTGGGGTTTACAGGGTATATGCCATTGGTAGGGCTTCTAGGATTTCCAGCCTCTGGGCATGGAGTTCGTAGCGGGAATCCGCAGAGACTGGGATTTCCGGTGAAAGCTGTTGGACCTTGATTTAAGAGAGATCCGATCTGTGGTACTTTTCCGGTTAGATTGTTGTGCCGGAGATCCAAGCTCACGGACACCGGAAACTTCCCGAACGACGCAGGAACTTGGCCGGTGAACTGGTTGTAGGAGAGATTTAGGGTTCCGGTGAGCTGATGAAGCTCGCCGAGACCATCCGGGAGGGACCCATTCAGGAGATTCGAAGAAAGATCCAAATGAATGAGGGACTTGAGGGAGTTGATTTCTTCCGCGATGGGACCAGTGAGGGAGTTGTGAGAGAGGTCGAGGGAGATGAGGGCTGTAGCGTTGAAGAGTCTAGAAGGGATGGGCTTGGAGAAGTTGTTATGGGCGAGCGAGAGAATGCGAAGGTGGACGAGCGCGCCGAGCTCCGAAGGAATGTAACCAGTGAAACCCTTGTTGGGGAGGTAGACTTCGGTCACTCGGCCATGGTTGCAGGCGATACCAAACCAGTTGCACGGGTTGGAGTCAGATTCATACCAGGTACGAAGAGCATGAGTTGGGTCTGTTGAAATAGCTGCTTTGAGTGCCAGAAGCGAGAGACCATCTGAGTTTAAAGAAGAAACCAGAGAAGAGGAAAGCAAAAAAACAAGGAAGACCAATGCAACCGGAAACGACTCCATTTTTCGCTGCAGCTCTGTCAACGAGCTCGCACTCTGCTCATCTATGATTGCTATATTGTTATCCTCGCTGCAACGAGGAGTTGCAGGAGAGAGAGAGAGAGAGGGGGGGGGGGGGAAGGGGAGAAGAAGGGCTTTGGGCTCTGGGCTCCGAACCTTGGTGATTCTTTTCGAGGTGGCGGAGGGGTAAGAATGGATATAATTTTGAAAATGTGACAAAATTGACCTCCGACAGTATGTTCCTGAATTAAAAGAGATCATTATTAGGGTGGAGAAAATTGACAAAATATGAAATTGATAGGGATATTTTCGTAATTGAATTTCAAAATTATACCTGGTTCAGCAGCTCATGTTCCCCAGACAAAAGCCTGTCAGAAAGACAATGAGAAAGGACGAGGGGTGGTGAGTGGTGACGCCGCTTTTACAGTTTCCAGTTTTCCACTAAGAGAGAAAGAGGGGTAATTATGTCAATTCAGTAAAAAGGATTAGCGATTCAAATTGGGGGGAACGACAACCGGACAGCCGCGAAACGAGACGCCTAAACAAATTAAATGCTTTGGGTAATAATCTGTCGTTGTGTGGATCCCTGAAAACGACAATATAATAGAGGGTATGCATCGATGCGTTTTGCTTTAATAAAATCGGTAATTAGAATCGTTAAATGCCCACAAGTGATGAGGGGTGATTTTGGCCCTCCGGTGATTGGCACCATAGAACTATAAGACGATATCTCAGCACAACGTAAGCGGACTTTGGGATCACTTTGGACCATGGTTTTCAAAACCGGATCGGACTGGATCGGACGGTTGGATCGAAAAAACCGGGAATGGTTAGGTCCGTTTTCCCCCAAACCGGATTTTTGCCAAAAAATATTGATTTGGTCAGTAAATTGTTGACCCAGGTGGTTTAATCATTTGAACCGTTCAATCGTTTTGACTATTTTTTATTTTATTTTTATTTTTTGTCAGAATGGGCTAACCGTTTGACCCAGGAACCGAACCCCTGACCGGTTTGTTGTCCGAGTCAGTTTTAAAAACCTTGCTTTAGACACTCCACACTAGTTGCGACCTCCTTGGCCCCACCTCAATAGGCCGACATACAAACAGATCGAAAGATATCAGGTCGATGTAAGAGGCGACTTGCCTCCCCCGACCTAGTCAAGATTCAATTAGTGATCTACATGGGGCAATGACCTCCTCCTGTAGCGAGTTATCTCCTTCGACTCCCCCAGGATCATGACAACACGTTGATGGAGCTGATTACCGCCCTGCCCGCTTCGGACGCAACTGGATAAGCACCACCAACTTACGCAGAGTACGTCTTTGAGCAAGAAACCACCTCCGAATCAGACGAGTCAATGATCTTGAACGCACTTCGTGGAACTCACAACTGTTAGCCTATATAAAAGCGTCCCCTTCCTCAGAAAAAAAAATATGCACGATTTAGCTCTCAAAAAACCTACTAGCTTTTTTAACTGTCAAATTAAAGAATTCTTCGCTGACTTAAGCCTCAAAGTGCCTATTCCGGGTAAAGCAACTAGACACTCTAATATTGTCATTTTGCAATTCAACTAGGCAACCTACTCAATTCGATGTCCAAGCTATTTGCTATCAAGGAGCACTAGATTTTATATCATCATCAAAGGTTGTTGATTATACTCAAGAGCATAGATTGAAAACACCCTAATCTCAAAACATCCTTGATAAACAGCAGCTAAGATTCGTAAGGTAGCATTTGGCAGTGCTTCTGTTTTAACCGTTGTCGTTATCCAAAAAACAGCAACTCGATATTGTTTGTGGTGTGACGTTTTGATAATGGTTTGATCTATGATGAACCTGAATGAGCTTTGTCTTTCATCAATCAAAACCAACCCATGTGAATTTTGGTGAATTTCATGTCAAAGTCGATTATTCTCACAGCATGGATTGGAGAACACCCTAATTCCATAACATCCTTGAGGAATAGTGATAAGATTGGTAACATAGTGTTTGGCAGGGCTTCTGTTTTAACCAGTGTCGTTATCCAAATAAACAACTCTGATATCTGATAAATGGGTAAATGTATGATGCCGAAAGGATATGGTTCCTGAAAGCATTTCCTTTGACCAATCAAAGCCCACGTGAATTTTAGTGAATCGCAAGTCAAAGTTAGATTATACTCAGAACATCCTTTGAAAAACACCCTAATTCTCAAATATCTTTGAAAAACGCAGATAATATTATTAAGGTAGTAATTTACAAGCTTTTGTTTTATATGGTGTTTAGTATGACTTTCATTTATTTGATAAATGATATCATATTATTATTAAATCAATATTTATTCCATCAGGAGGTCTTGATTTATATGTACATTAATCATTGGGGGAATATTTATTTTAAGGTTTCCCCCAATGGTTAGGCATTTATTTACTGTTCCATCACATTTGTTAATGTGACACCTAATTGTCAATAAATAGTTTATCAAATACTTTTTCTTGGTTTTGAAGCTATACCAAATACATAATTAATCATTGTTGTTATCTCAAAAATAACACCCCCATATTGATTGTTTTGTGACTTATGATAATGGGTAAATCTATGATAGAGATATTCCCAATGCACAGTAGTAAAAGGTTGTGTGAAAGGTGTGAGCATTGAAGCCAGTCTTGTGAAAAGGGTATTGATGAGGGGTGATTTGACCCAACTTGTTCATGAGATGACACATGGATGTGACTTGCCGATTGGATGATGATTTGGCACCTTGTGCCACCTCAACAAACCAGGAAACGCTCGGGCTCCTCGGCAAGATAGAGGACCGAGCAGCTCGTGGTAGCCCAACTTACTGAGGTGACACATATCAAATTTCTAGAAGCAAGCCAACTGTCTCTGAGCTCTTCGGGATCATGTTGCACGATTATAGGTCTTATTCTCATTCTGCCTGGATTGGAGGGACACGATAAGCCTTATCGGCTAAACACGATATCCACCTCTTGGTGCGAAATAGACTCCTAACAGCACGTATCAAGGATCTCGGAGGTGTTTCGTGAGGCACATGGCATTCCATCTATATAAAGGCACCAACCCCAACAGTACAAGGTATGCGCGATTATTTGCTTACTAACTTACACTCTCAAGCTTTCAACTCGCACATACTAGTGTATTGACTTAAGCATCGGAACGACCATACCATATAAGCCACCCCGGGTCCTTTGATCCATGTTTCTTTGCAGTTTGACTGGCCAACTTGGTAACCGATCGACGTCTGAACTGCCCTCCAACTAGGAGCATCCAGATCGCACGCTATTAGGTATGGTTTCCGAAAGTTTTGCCTTTGACCAATGACATGGATAAATCAAAACCCATGTGAATTTTGGTGAAGCTTGTTTGGTGAATCACATGTGAAACGCAAGTAAGATTTGTGAGGTAATGTTTCGCACAGCTTGTGTTCTAACTGTTGTCGTTATCGCAAAAACAGCAACCCGATATTGATAAATCTATGATGCCGAATGGTTATGGTACCTGAAAGCTTTGCCTTTGAGTATTTGACCAATGGAAACCCACGCGAGTTTTGGTGAATCATAGGTCAAAGTGGCATTTCAATTTTTTTTTTTATTTGAAAATTTTATTTATTAATAATCATTGTATTTAAAAAAATCATTGCGTTTTGATTTTACAAGTATGATGCGAGTTATTTGATAATGTGACTAAATTTCCAAATATTATTGAACCGATTAAATGCATAGCAAATGTGATGAAAGGACGATGCCAACTGTCTCATTTGGTTAGGTCTGAAGTTGGTTGCAGTGGAGCCTGGAGAATTGGGATCAAATAGTGCTGTCACCGAGGTTGTGGGGTGGGGGGAGGGGAGTATGGGTGTGGGGACCAACTTACCTAGTCGCTTTTTCATTCAAGTAGTGGGGTCATTCAATTCAATAGGAATCATAGGATGGTGTCATAGATTTAATAAAAAATAAAAAAATGTGAAATATTATAAATAATTTATTAAAAAATGAATATGTTTCGTATTATGCATTTATCATATTAAATAAAAATTATTGTTATTAATGACAAAAATGGCTAAGACTTCAAAAAAAAAAAAGATAGAAATGGCTAAAAATATAAAAGAAAGAAATGTTGAGCTAAACAATTTCTTCAATTAAAGGCTTTTCAATGAAAATGCCCAATTCTTATTTGACATATCCCATCATTGTTATCATTTTTCAAATTTGAAATTTAAATGCAATTATCTTAACCAATGCTCACCATAATTGATTCTATAATTAACCTGATTTAACACACCACTTATAATTAGCTCAATTAGTTTCAATTAAATCCATTTGAAACCATTCCTATATAACACTAGTATGTTGTTATAAGGATTTGAATCCAAGCTGCTTATTTCAAATGTAATTATTCTAATTACTAGCCCACTCTATAATATTTTGCTAAATCAGCATTAATAAGAACCATATCATATCCATGTGTTTTTTTGGAAGGTATATCCATGTATATTAAAGTATAGAAAATTCATTTGCAAATACCCAGATGTTGAGCCATAACCAAATTAGCTGTGAATTCTTTTTGCCTCTACAGTGTCAATTATCAATTTAAAATATTTTTTAGATGACTAATTTTATGTTTTATAAGAAAATGTAGTTTTTCTTCTATGACATATATATTATGCTTTGAACCTTACACCTGATTCTACATCACATAAGCAAAATGTGATGTCCCTCTTAAGTAGAAATGGTGTGATAAGCAGTGGGAAAGATGTTTATAGTGGGTTGAATCCTCTTTCAACTCTTTTTTACTATGTATATTATTTCTTACAATATATATTATTAGGGGTGGGTACCCATATTAAATATAATTGGGTTTGGGTATCGTCTACCCCGAAAGTCAAAACCCAAATTTATCTCAAATCCATTAGAGTTTTGATAAACAGGTCCTAGTAGAGTTAAAATGGACTAGATATCCTAAAATTCTCACAAAATTGTCATCCCTATCCCTAGTTAACATTATTTAATTGAGTTGATCATTTAGTATCCCATTGCATTGGGCAAACATTTGAAATGAAAGGTTCTCTGTGTCATGTTTCGTTTTTCCAGGCAAACACTATAAACTTTATGCTATGAGAATGAATTATGAGACCACGAGTTCAGATCAACTAGGCACAAGAGATGAGCGCACTAATTAGGCACTCAGGAAATTTTGTGCCTACAAAACCCCGTCTCTACACGAGACCGGATCTGCTCCTCACACATAACGCCTCACAATGACATCTCAGGAAGATCCTACTAAACCCCTTTTTTATTTGCATGCATGCCATTTTGTGACCCTAGGCCCTACTTGATGACCTCAACTCCCAAGAAATGAGAGGCTTTAAGTTTTCTCATACCCTATGATCCTCTCACATGCTAGTATAATCCTTTTTATTTTTAAGTAGCCGGCTCTGCAAGTTAATGCTCCTTGCTACATTAACCCCATAAAAACACTAACCTTTAAGTCCTTGGGCCTTGGCATATAATAATAATAATAATAATAAATAAAAGAATTTTCACTGCATCTGCATCAAGCTTTGATCGTTCCAAAATTTAACAAATGCTCAATTTATACCTCTAAGTTGAGTCCGGATTGGCTGAACTTTTTTTTGTTGGTAACTGTATTAGTTAAACTTGATAAAAGTTTTATGCCATAAAGTGTATATATGCCACACAGGCCACAACTATATAATTTCTCTCTTTACATGCATGGCTGATTTGGGGTTTTATTATTGGTTATACAGCCTTGAATACATCTATCAAGTTCAGCTAATTTGTGCTCCTCTAAGGGGTCATTTGATATAAGGCAAATTTCTTAAATTATCCTTACTGTTTAGTTAATTGATCGATTCAATCCTTACTGTTTAACTATTATCTTAAACTATCCCTACTATTTTTGATAATTGTTATGGTGGTTAATTAAATCGTAATAGAAAGGATAAAATGCCCATTTTGCCCATAAATTAAGAGAAAAACTGTGATAGATTTAAAGCCACTGGTCGTCTGCATTGTCGGCTCACAGAAGGGAGATCTGAAGTTGTTTCTGGAAAACAGATCTAAAGCCACCGATCGTTTGCATTCTCGGCTCTACTGCACAGAAGGGAGATCTGATTCCGGAAAACAGATCTGAAGCCACTGGTCGTCTACGTTCTTGGCTCTACTGCATAGAAGGGAGATCTGAAGCCGTCTCCATCTCCGTCCCCCTCACAACATCATTTCAGTCTCAAACACACCCCCTAGCACATAACCTGCAAAAATGCGAAAGAGGGGAGGGGGTGTTGATGCTGCTAGTTCGGTGTTGCATCGAGTGGAGAAGTGAAACGAAAGATTTCTTGGGGGCACAAAACGCATGGTAATCCGCTCTCCTCCCTTAGATTTTCTACGCGTTATGGATCAGAGAAGACAAAAGGAGTGCTGAGGAAGCCCCAACCATGTCTCTTGTTGCAAATGAGGATTTCCAACACATTGTTCGTATTCTGAACATGAACACGTCGATGGGAAACAAAAGATCATGTTCGCCTTGACTTCGATCAAGGGTATTGATCGTTGTTTCGCCAATATTATCTGCAAGAAAGCTGACATCGATATGAACAAAAGAGTTGGTGAACTATCTACTGAGCTTGAGAACCTCATGGTGATTCTTGCAAGTTGCAAATCCACACCAATTTAAGATGTCCAGTGGTGAGAATTCGGACACCGATACACAGAAGATGCTAGATGCTGCAGTGTTTTCTTCGATCAACGAAGATAACTGACGTCCACTAGTTTGGAGAAGCCAATAATGAGGGTGTGAAAAACCAAGGATAGGGATATGGATACGCCTTGGAAACAGATAGATAAAAACGAAAAAAATATGAAGAGGCTTCGATATGCTAGGAAATGCATACAAATTTTACAAATATATTAATAACATTATATCGAAGGTCAAAATAACCATAATTGATGCATAGATTTAAAGCAAATGTATATTTTAATGGTATATGTGAAGAGATATATTACAATTACTATATCCAAATACCTAGAAATCATACAATTTTGTTAATAATATATCAATCAAAAGTGTTAGAACATATTATATTTATTTTTGCAAATTAATACATGCACAAAGGCTATTATCATATTATTTTCTATTGAAGTTGAAGGCACAATACATATATGCAACTATTATATCAATTATTTTCTATTTTACTATTTTTAGTTTTTAACATTAACAAAAAAATCAAGTAAAACTAATTTTCAAATGTTTGGTAAAAAATATTTTTATTTTTATAAACAATAAACATGTTATTATAAAATTAATTAAACTTTCAATTAATAATTTATAAAAATATATAATCTTAAAATATATCAAATATATTAACATTTATACAATACATATCATATGAAAATTCATAGTTTTTGATTAATAAACTAATTATTCTATTATTAATATTTTTATTTATATATATTTTATGAAATAAAAAAAACTTTTTGATGTGAAAGTAAATTAGCGGATTTGAAAAATTCAATTTATACTATATTCTCAAGTATTTTATAAATAATATTTTTATTTTTTGTAAATAATAAATATGTTGCTATTTAATGTAAATTAAAATATTAATTAATAATTTATAAAAAATTTAAGGTAGATGTCATGTTCAAATTTACAAATTTTAAGTAGTAAAATAATTGCTCTATTATTAATATTTCTGTTTACATAAATTTATTGACATTAAGAACAACTTTTTTTAATAGAAATTTGGATATGAGAAATCATTTATTCTATTATTTTATAAAATAATAACTTTCAATAATATTTTTTCATCTTTAGTTGATGCTAAACATAAATATAATTTATTTGTTGGGATAACATTTGGGTTCGAATCATCCCACTACTAGGTTAGTTGTTCTCATTGGGAAAGACGAGCACTCTTGTCACGTTGATGATGATTGGCGATAGAGAGTGTTCCTCCCATAACCGGTCAACGGGGCTTGGTCCTTTGGACGAAAATAGTAGGATAGTTTAAGATAATAGTTAAACAGTAAGGGTAGTGTTAATTAATTTGCTAAACGGTAAGTATAATTTAAGAAATTTACCCTTTGATATATAATAGTTGAAGTGGCTGAACTGAAAAAGCTAATTATGTTGTCTTTTGGCAACTATAAGGAGGTTGTGGGTCTCCTTGATGGCTGAATCAATCCCTTTCCAATTTTTATCAAAACGACGCTTCTAATGACTCCCTTTCATCATTTTGTTGCCAACCCTCCATTCTTAACAACATTGCCAATTTTTTGGGTCAAAACAGTGCTTCTAAAATCAATGCCCCTATATAAAAACTGAGATCATCATTGTGTTAACTTTTGAGAAACGAAACATTATGGAGGTGTTCCGTAATGTGGTTGATTTTGTTTTTAAAAATCAATTAAAAGCAACTGCTACATCAATAAAATTAGGGAGAATGATGGTTCAGCACAGGGTCAGAATTTTTAAGCCCAAAGTATAGTTGAGGTAGGTACCAGTTCAGAATTGATGTCAATTTATGGGTGGGCATTGATGTATAGAATGAGGATTTCTGACATTTTGAATGTTTATAGGTGTACAATGGAATTTAGAAATATGACATTGGGCCTGTCCATATTTTTCCAGTAAAATTATATGGTCTTTGCTGACGTAAAGGTCATTTATATTTTAAAAAAACAAAATCAACGATATTGTAGAACACCACCTAACAAGTGTGGCCATATAAAAAAATGGCAATAAATAAACGGGACGGGAGACATGCCAAATACAACCTTAGCTCAGAATAACGAAAAACAAAATAAAATAACAAATTAACACTAGAACTGGGTTTTGGGTAGTTCAAATTCAAATGTATGATTGGTAGAGCATGTGCATGATACTTCAATAATACGTCTTCTTTAATTACGGCTTAGCAGTTCACATGTTAGGCATATTCTTTGGCTGGAAGGTGATTGGTTGCATTGCAAGTAGGATAAAGGGTTTACTGTAAGAAGAGATTCATTTGTTAACAAGGTTTTAAAAATTGACCAAGAATCGAAATCATTGGTTTCTAAGTTGATGGTTAAACCGTTCGGTTTGAATAGATTGTTCATTTTAATTAAAAATAATTAAAATAAAAAACGGCCAAAAATCATTGAATAGGTCGATGGTTTGATCACCCGGATCAAGGGGTTATTGATCAATTCTATGGTTTTTAGCCAAGAACCAGGTTTCGGGTAAAATAGAACCAGTTGCTTGGATGATTCCTGGGCCAAACAGTCTGACCATCTAAATTAACGGCAGTTTGAAAACACTGTTTCTCCACTCTCATCTGGCTCATGTGGTCAGCCACATGCCATCTATCACTCAGCCTCAGTTTGGAAAGAGTACAAACATGTACAGAACAAATACATACAAAATAATAATATAATACAAGGTTTTGCATTCTATATTTGTATCTGTACCCGTTCCAACTAAGCTTCAAGTGATATCAGCCATGCATTAAAACAAAACAAAACAAAATACATAATCAGTCTTATTTCTTAAAGCTACCAACGTCTACCCATGGTGGAAATCAAGCAGCAGCAGATCAAATGGCTGAGAGGGAACCCTCCATAACCCTAATCACCCAAATTGTAACAGAGCAACCAACCATTCTGCCAAAACCCACTGTGGGTGAATAATCCAATCCCTAATTTTGACAACATTTTAGATTCTCACCCTCACTGATCCCTCTGTGTTCATGTTCATCCCTAATTTATCCACCAAAATATCATTTTTGAAGCATTCTCCATTTCTTCCACATGTTTGATGATACGCAAATCTTGAAGTGGGACAAAACATAGTTGAATTTGAGCCATACACAAACTCAACCTCTGAATTTGGGTCTGCAGTCTGGGCTAAAGGTTGCCGATGCTATCCCTTTATCTGAATTTGAATTTGATCCTGTTAAGGGTGGCCCAAATCTGATCCATTTATAATTGAAAACCTATATTGCATAAACTGCACCGTGAGGCGAAAAAAATTGAAATCAGTGATAGGGTGACATGTCACAGTTGAATATTTAACGTTGTTAAAGTCTTTAATGGAAAAACACTGTGAAACATAAAATAATGAAAAACAAACAGACCGAACTACATCTTTAACATAATAATTAGTTGAAAATTTGATTTAACGTGCAACAAATATTTGAAATATACTATAGTTAAACTCTCAATTCAATTCAATTTAAATGGATATATTTATATATGGTTAAATTTTAAAATCTACAATATTTAATATTTTGACTATTTCTCAGTTTAATTTATTAATGCTGATTGCAACCCCAGTTCCATTGAATCTGATTAACTCCGATGGAAAAAAATATTCGATTCAAATCCAAATATAAATAAATCAAGCTTGGATTTACCTTTATTATGGCCGTGGTAGCAGTAGAATCTTCTCAGACACGGCAAAAGAGATCCGACCCAGTATGGTGGTGACCGCTATGTTACTCCCCTCAGTCATATTTCATGAAGGCAAAGAGTTCCCCACCATGGTTTTTAAAACCAAACCGGTCAGGGGTCTGGTTATCGGTTTGAACGGTCTGATCATTTGACCCGAACAGCCAGTCCGTTATGACAAAAAATTAAAAATTTTGAAAAATAGTCAAAACCATTCAAATGATTCGAACGATTAACCGGCCGGTTCAGCAGTTTGCTGATCAAAACCAATAATTTTAGGGGAAAAATGGTGACCAGTTCCCTTTTTCTGGTCCAACCATCCAGTCCGGTCCGGTTTTAAAAACCATATTCCCCACAGATCAATGCAATAAAAGGATACAGAAGACCTCATATGGCTACTATCCAACATCAGTATATAATGTAGGACTGTTTTGGATCATTTGGGTCCATGACAAATAGGGTATCCCAGTCTGAATGATACAGACGCCACACTTTTTGCGCCATAACTCTTCTATGCCAGGTCAGACCTTGTATGGCTTCTTGTTTGTTTGAGGAAACTAGAAATCCTTGCACAAATTATCTTTTCTTGTTGAGCCATATCTTGTTTGTCCTTTAGGCCATACGACCATACTGGGTGTCAACACTATTCGAAAATCTGATTTTGAATTTGGAATTTTACATAATCGAACTAAATACAAATATGACCTAATTCGATTTAATAAATATCTAAATTTGATCAATTATTTATTATTTATATATAATATATAAAATATTTAAATATTTTATATATGATAATTAAATTATATAAATTATAAATAATATATTTATATAAATAAAATATTTATTAATTATCTAAAATAATTAATAGGTCAAATTCAAATATTGCCTAATTTGGTTCAAATTTAGGCCGTTTACGAAGAAAGTCCTTGAAGCAATTCATTCTCATAGTCATAGCATGTAAATAGGATGTAAGACTAATTTTGGGAAGAAATGCAAATACAGAATATGTACGGTGTCAAATTCAAAATCTTGGATTGCACTCTTCCCAAACTGAGCCAATGTCATGACCGAGGTTTAAAATATCGCAACGTATGAGTGAAGCATAAGATAAGCATTTGTTTTTTAACCCACTGAAACGCCCAAATATTAGGATTCAGAAAGAAAGCATTTTTAAACAATTATTAATACCCTTCCTACACATGGCCTGTTCTAAATCTTGAAACATGAAACAATTTGCAACCATAAGCATTGCCCCTTTGCATTGCACAATATGCAATTTTTGTGTATGCACATGTCAATACTTTGAACCAACCGCCGTTGATCTGGATGGTCGGACCGTTCAGCCCAGAAATCGTTCAGACAGCCGGTTCCATTTTACCCCAACCCCGAAATCTGGTTAAAAACCATTAAAAAAGTTAACAAATTATTGACCCAAATGGTCAAATCGTCAATCCATTCGACGACTTTTAACCATTTTTTATTATTATTTTTTAATTTTGCTGTCAGAACGGGCCGTTCATTCGAACCAGAGACCCAAAAACTAGTGGCTAAAACAGTTCTGGATCAGTTTTTAAAACGTTGCTTTGAACCATGGTCTAGCATTGCAAATTCCACTACTTTTTCCAAGGTTTTTTAAAACCAAACCAGGGAACTGTTCCCATTGGTTTGTTCTGACAAAAAAATAAAAATAAAAGATAAAAAACAACAAAAAACCATTGTCTGAGGTGATGGTTCAACCGCCTAAATCAGCGGTTCATTGACCAAATTAACCATTTGTTACCAAAAAACGGTTTTGGGGCGAAACAGAACCGGCTAGGTAACCGGTTCCCAGTTTTCCAGTCCAGTCATCCGGCCTGGTCCAGTTTTGAAAACCATGACTTTTCTCTCTACATCCATCTTAGTGATGAAATGTAAAATGCTAAACAATTCTTCTCTACTTGGGGGTACGTTTGGTATCATAGCGTTTCTTTGCTGCTGAGACAATTCAACTAGCCACATCAGCATTTTCTATGGAAACAAAGTGAACCATATTTGCTTTGGGGGGGTGATATTTGAATCAACATTTTGATGTTTCTTTGAAGAGGGGCATTGCACCAACACGCCTCTTATGCAGCACATTGAGAAACGAAAAAGTAAAAATACTTTTCTGACATGTCAAATTTCAATTGCAGCAAATATTAAACTCCAAAAACCCTTCAATGGGGATTTATTTAACACTTTACTGCCTGACCTATGAAAAGTTTCAAATATTCCTCAAACTTTCACATGTTAAGCAGTGTTAATGACAAGAGCAAAATGACCATATTACCTTTAATGGGAATCGGAATCGGTATGGGCATTGGACAATACCGAGTCCTGTCTGAACCAAATAAACTATATGAATAGATCACTCCTATTCTGATTCCGACTGTGCAAACCAGCTTTAGAATGGCATGTAGTATACTCATACAGACGTGAATATCTAGAAAAAAGACTTATTTGAGTTTTGTATGGGCATACATGCCATTCTAAAGCTGTCAAAGTCATACATATGGTCTGCTTGGTTTGCGGTCAGAATCGGAATGAGAATGATCTATTTCAATAGTTTATTTGATTCAGACAGGAATCGGAATGGGAATTAAAATAAGCTGAAATGGTATTTTACTCCCAGAAAAAGTCATTCCTACAAATGAAGGAAATGCCATTCCACCAAGAATGGGAATGGGGTTTTTACTCACAGAAATGGTCATTCCTTCAAATGGAGGCAATGCCATTCCACCAAGAATGGAAATGAGGTTCCAATTCCACCCAACTAAACAGTTCAAATTGAAATGGTTCGAATCCAGATTTTCACACCCCTATTCTTGTAAACCAAACAAACCCTTAGTAAGTGAAAAATCTCATACAGATGTAGGAAAAACCCTTTTAAAAGGGTAATTTGGGTATTTTGAATAACTTAAAAAGATCACATGATCCGCACATGACCGTTTTCCTGACAAAAGGCCTACAGAGGAGGTTATTTGATGCACATGTAAACGTTTGAGAGGGGTATATGAAACTTTTCATAGTTTAGGTAGTAAAGTGGCATACCCCTTAAGTGCCTAGTACCAAACATGGTGAAACGGTGTCATCTTCCTGATTCATAGTAAAATGCATTGATAGATGAACATCATGATATCAAAACACCATCTGGACTCTGGAGCTCATTCATATCAACAACACGCCAGAAACCTCATCAATCAAATGATTTTGGATTTTCTATAAAGCTGAGCACAAAAGTAGGTACAGGATATTGGAGTCATTTCAGAAAAAGTGGCTTGTCTAGTGCCTCAACTTATTATAATGATATCTCTTTACCTTTTCCTGTATGTATATATGCATACATAGAATTCTAAGGAATCTGGGGTAGCACAACTCTTGTGGACATTTTCATCAATGCATATGTGGAAAGGACAAAATACCTGGGACACTTTGAACAATAAGAATGCTTGGTATTCTGTCCTCCTTAACTGTATGCCCTGATAACTTGGATAGCAGTATGGCACCGCTTGAATTTCCATAGAACTCCCCATATATATAGTAGCTAAACCCTTAATATACTTTTTGAAAGTTTATACACTAAATCATTATTATCCACTATGTGAAGCAAAAGGATTGGAATTTCATAATCTGAAAAGGTAAAAAGAGGAAAATGTCATAATGCTAGAATTCAAAAAAGAAAATTGTTATTTTAACAATTTGTACTTTTTTTTTTTTGCTAAATGTATTGGAGTCCGATTCCCATGTCCAAATGTTCATGCAACATTGACTATACGGATAAACAAAGATAGTATATCATATGCTATTTACTTAAAGGGTAAAGACATTGTGTAGAGTCAAGACTAACAGTATTGAATTGGGTGGGAAAATTTGTTCTTGAGAAATCAGGATATATCTAATTGTAGGGTGCTGCCTTTTTGTGTAAGTTAATTAGATATATTACTTGTTTTTCTTTTTTTGATAAATTAGATATATTACTCTGTTAAACCACAGTAACCATAAGAAGGATAGCATAGAAGAATCATGTATACACAAAATAGAATTGAATGGTCTTATAGGTAACAAGTCAAAGAAAAGGCTTGGAGAATACCTGGATGCTATAGCAGATATGAAGAGCAATAATATCAAAACCACATCAAGTCTAAACTAGTTTTGGCCTATGACTAACCTCCAAAAATTTGGCCCAAATTTGAGGGTCAATGAGATTGTTAGAAAGCCATATCACTTGGAGGTCCAAAATGCGAGGAATGATGAGATGTTCCCTGCATAAATCTTATGTATGCAATGAATTAGAGGTCACTGATTTCTGAGAGCCTTCTGTTTTCTCAGCGGATGTGAAATTAACTGGAATAGATGGATGGTCTCTCACTGTCAAACTCAGCACCTCAGGCCTTGCGTAGTGTCCAACCACATCAAAGTCAAATTTTGCCCGTGTTATTTCTCCAAGATCTACATAACATTTGAAAAACAAATTGAGATTTCATTGATCAGAGCAATGTAGAACAGCATGGTACTTCAGTAGAAACAATCAATGCATGCCAGCTAGAAGAAAGATGCTCTCTCCACCACCCAATGAAGAGCATACCCAACTACCCAAGATGCATGGTTTCATGGTTATAAGTTACAATTTTCCAATGAAAGGATCATCTTTATCAGATAATCATCTACTATACATATACCTTCTCTACCATTTCACAAAATGTATTCCTAATGCAAAATGTTAAGATAATCTAGCAAAGAAGGGTTCAGCACAAGGAGATCTAATAAAAATTCAGATGTGGAAGCCCTAAAAACAATGAATATACCCATTTCTTGTTTCCTGACTCAAGAACTGCCCTAAATAACATGTTAAGGCTATTCTCATACGACAGTCAGATATGTGAAAGGGCTTCTTCTCCAAAGAACTAAATGCATTCAAAGTGGAGAGTTGGAACTTTAAAGGATGAGCACATGGAAAATCTTCACAACCCAGTATGTCAAACAGTATGTTTAGGGAAAAATCTAATGTGGTCATTTATCAAAAAAACATCCTCTAATGTGGACTAGAGGCCTTTTTTTTAAACTGAACTGGTACCATTGGTTTTTGAAAAACTGTGAACTGAAACAGAACCAAAACCAATTGGTTAACTGGTCCATTGGTTCAGTTTTGGTTCGATTTGGTTTTTCGGTACTGCAACAAGATTCTAATTATTTCTACAAATCGAAAGGAGGGTTAACATAACCATACCTAGATCAGCAGAGATGAGGGCCTCTCCATCATAATTTGGTCCTGCCAGAACCGCCCCTGATGGGGAAATAATGACACTGCCTCCAGCACACACAATAGAATCTGGAGATGGTTCTTCATCTATACTTCCAAAAGCATATTCTGGTGGAGATGGGTAATCTTTTCTTCGGCAGAACTGGTTTGCAGATAGAACAAAGCATCCACCTTCAAGAGCAATGTGGGTCATGGATGCCTGCCATACATCCCTGGAATCAGCTGTAGGTGCACAATATATCTCGATGCCTAGAAAAATCAAGGACTTTGTAAGATTGATAAGGAGAAAATAGGTCTATGTTCTAGAATGGAATCAAAAAGGAAAAAAAATGAAATGGCCCATGAATACCGAAACACATGG
Organism: Nelumbo nucifera; assembly: GCF_055504915.1. NCBI lineage: Eukaryota > Viridiplantae > Streptophyta > Magnoliopsida > Proteales > Nelumbonaceae > Nelumbo > Nelumbo nucifera. The sequence goes on from NC_142650.1 coordinate 107,434,118, forward strand.
AAAAGTTACAAGTCCCTTAATCTCAGAGCACATCAGGGTAGTTTGCGAATGCTTGACAATCATCTATGGATGAACATCACAACTAGCACAGAACAGGACTATCTATTTATGTCATGGCATCAAAATGCTCAATTGCATCTTCCCTGAATTCTACTAAACACAGTGCATATTTGTAGTACCTGTCAGATGGATCCCCAGTTGCATCCCAAATTGGCTAAAATCAAAATTCAAATGTTTTGGTTTTTTTTTTCTATCTTATTTTGGGATACTTTGCTCCATATGTTCTTAGTATTGAAAAGAAGATGCCATCAGGTAATTTGAATCATCCGTTCAGTTTAAATTTTGGACAAAGAGATCTTCTGTATGAAAGCTATCGATGGTATATTCTAATGGAACAAGCAAGTCGACTAGGAGACATGAACAAAACCCTGTACTCCAAAAACATAATAAAGTCAAAAGCCTGGGTCTGGTGCTGCATGCTGGGGATCAAATGGCTGATCATCCTGTGAATATGCATCCTAGACCCAATCCAGTCCCTATAAGAAAATAATCTAGCATCTTAAGGAGAAGAAGATAAGATGATCTCATAACAAGAACAAGTTGATGGAAAAACAGGTCTTGCCAAAAAAAAAGGGAGTTGTTCAAAAGTAAAAGAAATTTCAACCCTTCGGATTTTTACCTTTACCATACAATGCTGTCCTTAATAGGGGCATTCTATTTTCCCAACAAATAAGGGCACCGATCTTTCCAATTGGAGTCTCATACACTGGAATTGTGGATCCATCTCCAAAACCCCATATTATACGTTCCAAAGCTGTTGGCATGAGTTTCCGGTGTTTCCCGAGGTAAAGTCCCTGTGAATCAAAAAACAGGACTGTGCAGTAGAGTGTGTACCCATCTCTCTCTATCACCCCCATCACTAAATAAACTTTATATTTCCCAGCCATCGCTGCCAATCGCTCAACTTCAGGACCTGCGGAAGAAGTGTACATTCAAGACATGTCCATGAAAAATTCGTTAAATAATTCACGTTAGCATGGAATTTCATCAAATTTCTATACTTCATTCAAAGCATTTGTGATGTCCGATGAGTTAAACAACAAGTAATCAAGCACATCGATTGAAGGCTCCTGATGCTTCAGGAACTCATCTCTCCAATCCTGAGAAGAAGTGAAAGAAACATTACTAGGTACATCGATTGCAGCTGCATGATACTTCCGGAACTCCTCTCTGCCCTTGAATGTACGAGCACCAATGGTAACACCAAAGGTGGAGCCACGCGGATAACCGCCTATAAATGCTTCAGGAAACACAACTAATTGCGAACCCAAGCCAGCGGCCTCTACAATCAGCCTTTCTGCCTTGTCTGCTCACACAACAACAATAAGATATACATAAATTTCTTCATTCTTCTTTCCGACTCACGATTTTCTCGTACGAATCTGCAACAGTTGTATACTAACACCGTAATCCAAATTCATTTTGGAAAAAGAAAGAAAGCGGTGGAAGGAGTACCCAAGGTGGCGGGAGTGTCATAGAAGACGGTCGAGGCCTGAACGACGGTGGCTCGAACTGTTAGAGCAGAGGAATCCGAACCCATGTCGACTTCAGCGATGGTGGATGCATCGTTGACGGGAGAGGGAACTAAATCCATTGGCTTGTGCTATCCCTCGAGTTGCTTTTGTGGCTGATAAGAGGGGGATTTTTTTCTCTTCTTTGGCTTTTTTTTTTTTTTTTTTTTTGGGGGGGGGGGGTGTCGGTTGGCTGAGTTGAAGAGATGAGTGGAAGAAGCAAAACGACAAACACTTGTTGGTCCGAGCAACTACTAGTCTTCAAGTACTACTACTACTATTGGCCGTGTTTGTTCATGAGACAGTCTTTGATGAAATCGTTACGAGACTTTATTCGAGCTTGCTGAGGGGCGATGCTGAGGAAGGAGAGACGAACACCGGCGGCGAAGAGGGAGGCTGCAGCGGTGAAGCAGGCGATGGTCATTGCCAACTTCGTGGTCGTCGAAGGGAAGCACCAGACCATTGGTCACTCGATGATGCCGTCAAAAAAAATCACGGAGGGAGGATGACAGTGTCACAGTGACAGACCTTAATGGCCCACTTGGAAATTCGGATCCACTACAAACAACTGAAGGAGAAGTACTAAACAGTGAGCACGCGATGTCAACGGGTTGTATTTGGTACGGGTTTTGAACGACCCGACCCATGGAATATCGAATGCTCATTCAATCCAACCAGTCCCACGAATAGTACCCGAAAACTGGAGCTATTTTTACACATTTGAAAGCAATTAGTGAATGGATCCGATTTGAACGAATAGTCCCAAGCCAAAACGACGATCCTAAAATGTGAATTGGAATCTCCCGGTCCCCTGAATAATATACAAGTAGGGAAAATGCCCCTAAGGCTGTGGAAACGTAAATATATACACTATATATTTACCCTTTTTTTAGTTCATGAATGTAAATATGGTTCACATTTTAAATCGTTTTTACACTCATCTTGTTTGTTTAAAATTGGTACAAAAGGTGGGTCCATCATTAAATGCTCATGCTCTAATACCTTAACTTTGGTAAAAAAATTAATTATCAAAAAGAACACAAATTGTATCCAAAAAATAAGTATAGTAATACTTTCTTTTCAGAGTACAAAAGTGTGAGAAAATACATTTTTGATTTGGTAATCATTATTTTTTTACATATGAAACAAATGCTTGCAAACGCGAATCAGGGTACATAAATACCCCGATTCGACGTTTGTATTACAACAAACAAAGCTTAGTGTGTAGATAATACATGCCCTGAGGAGCACTCCGTGAGGAATAGATCTAGACACCTAAAATGTCATTGTAAATGGGCAAAATTATTCCAACACATTTTGTCAATTTTCCTCTAAGGTTATGTTTGGTTTGAAGGAAAAGATGGGAAAAGTAAGGGAAATGTAAAGAAACCTATATAAGGTTTGTAAAGGTTATCCTACATTTTCTTTCATTTCCCTACTTTTTCCTTCAAACCAAAGACAGTATAAATGCAAAATCTCACCTATGAGGTTGATTCTTCTCACAACAAAAAATTGTGCCCATGGTTCAATTCCAAGGCACTAGGTTTTTGGAACTAGAACCTACCGGGTCCGGATGTAGTAGGCACGTTAGGTAAGCACAATGAGTGAGCAGGTAATAGCTGTGTGACACATGTCGCAGTTAATGTATCTTTCATCCAAACATTTTTGCTCGGTTAGATAGAAATTATCCATTCTTTTATTATCTTTGTCAAAATAATTAAAAATAAAAGCAATGAAAAAGGAAAACCTAAACATGTCGAGAGTTGGGATTTATTTACGTTTTTCTTTTTCATTGTTTTTTTTAATTATTTTGACAAAGATAATAAAATAATGGATAATTTCTGTCTAACGGAACAAAAATGTTTGGTTGAAAGGCATTAACTGCAACATGTGTCACACAACTATTACGTGTCCACTCATTATGCTTACCTAACGTGCCTACCACATCTGGACCCGAACCTACACTCTCAAGATCGACTTTAGTATCTGCCCATGGAATCTATTTTTTCTTTACCCTCCCCCTCCCCCTCTCCCTCCCCCCCAAAAGAACAAAGAGTGAGGCATTTGGCACTAGTTATTTCTTCTTCTTCTTTCCAATGTTTCTTTGCAACTTAAATGAGGAATACACAAAAATACCAAGACCACTCACTCGTTGGGGAAGTTGTTGAAATACCAAGATGTTGATCTAAAAATGATGTTGGCGATGAATTCAAGTTCTCATGCTTTTCTTCGGCATTTCATAGATGATAAAAAGGAAAAAACAAAATTATGAGGGGCTATATCCAATGCAAAAACAAATATGAACTAAGGCCGTATTTGTTGCCAATACATCGTTTTGTACTCATTTTTGTAATGAGTACAAAAATTGATTCCAAGACTGAAATCTACATTTTTTTTATATTAACCAATTATGAGTGCAAAGTTCGCATCCAAAAATTGATACAAACTTTGTATCAATTGTGAGTGCAAACATGTCTTGAAAATTGTGATAACTAGGGCTGTTCATGAGGAGGGCTAAACCGACCTAACCGGTTTGACTTGAACTGATATGGTTGGTTTTTAAAGTATATCATTCAATTTCAGTTTATAAACATCCATAACCCGATTGGTCGGTTCAGTTTTGGTTTATGTATTTATAAACCAAAAACAACCCGAACTGAACCGACTATAAGTTAAAAAAGGCAAAATATAATTGTTCAATTTTCAATGTTCAAAATTCCCAATTTTTCAATTTGTCCTACTTTCTAGTTACGAAAAAATGTTAGAATTTATATAAAAGTTGCACTTTTCAAATTTCCCTTCCTAATTTTGAGAAAAGTATTCATTCAAAAGCTATCGTTCACTCTTTTTGAGGATTGAGCATTAATAAGATGATGGAAAAGACCAAGAAACTCATAAGAGTCTAAGAAATAAAACAGTACAGTCTGAAATTTAAAGCTATTCAAATCATATTTGTGAATATTGCTTTCCATTCTTTTATCTCACTCTCAATCTTTCACTTTATCATCTCTGAATTTCTTCCTTAAAATTCATAGTTGCAGAGAAGTTAGTATTTTTAAGATGCAAAGATTTCAGTTACTAGGAACAACATTAAACACCTGTTAAATGAGCATATACCAGGTGAATGGTCATCTATTAGGAGATATTAGGGTTTTGCAAGTTCATGTGAATTATTTGGTGTATTTGTTTGAGAAATATTATCATGCAAGCATTGGTTGTATAATAAGTATTTTACCCATTTTTCACTGAAATCCAGTTGTTGCATAATAAAATCAACTATTTTGTGTCTACAAGAAGATCTCCCATGAAACTAGGAGAAACCCCAGAAAATAAATTTGGTGATTCGACTGGTTTCAAGCATTGGTTGGACATCATCTTTTATGAATATATGCATTATTCAACCGGGAGAACAATGCCAAATGGTCACGATTCCAGTTTCCTTTGAATGATGATGGTTCAGTGATCTACCTTTATTTGATTTATAAGTTTCTTTTACAAGCTTTAAAGGTCCAGTTCCAAGATGGTAACAATCTACGACTTGTATTAACATTTATTCAGATAATAAGTTGGTATTATACTCATTCAGTTGGTTTTGATTGGCTAAAACTTCAATCTGAGCAGTTCAGTTTGATTGAAAAAATTATATGCAAATCGAACTAAACCGACCCATGTACAGTCCTAGTGATAACTATCATTATCGTCACACAAATGAATGCTTACCGAATGCTTGCAAAACTGAACCAGAGTACATTTATGTATCACACCGACATTTATACTGCAAACAAACGCAACCCAAGTAGCATATATTAGTGCCAAATTGGTAGAATTAAACATACCACAAACAAATTTTACCATTTATGGTTGTAAGTAGGCAACCTGAGATAAAGAAAAAGAAAAAGGCTTGTATTTGTGAATCTTCAGGGTGGTCGGATCTTTAGGCTTAGTTTGGAAAGAATACAAATGCAAATGCATACAAAATATTATAAGATTTTGTACTCTACATATTTGCATTTGAACTTCTAAAACGTCTCCCGCCCTCCCACCAAGTCTAGTCTCGGAGAAAGAATCAGAATGACATATCTCTCTCCCTCCTCATGCTTCGCTGTTGCTGTCTCACTTTCCTCTCTGTTGGAACGTCCAGATTTTGGACTTAGATCGCTTTTGGAATGATCAACCTCTTTCTCGGTTTTTGGGTGATCGTCTTTTCATTCACCGCCAATACTTTTTTTGGGTTACGATTTTTCAATCGCAGACATATAAGTACTATTTTCTTCACTCTCTTTTTCTCATTTTTGACTCTTAATCCTGACTGTATTTTCATTTTCTCACCATTTTTCTATGACATATTGCCAGCGACTTCATTGACATTATTCATGTATGCAGGTTAAGAAGATGAATTATCCGGTCTATCTCTGGAAACAAACACACACCACTCACGATGATCTTGCTTTGTTTCTTCTCCCATCGTCCCTCACTTCGCAATGTGATATTTGAGACGGTGTGGATTCAATTAAGTTATTGTTGCTCTGCTTCACGATCTTGCTTTGTATCGTCCCTCACTTCTCATCGTCTTTGTACATTGCTCTGTATCTTCCCATCGTCCCTTACTTACCAAGGTGATATTTGAGACATTGTATCGTGGGTTCAACAAAGTTGATGTTTCTGCGGACTGTGGGTGAGTATTTGTGTTTAGTACTTTATACCATTGGTTTTTCGATTCCTAATACGATTTATACCGTTGCTGTTAAGCTTTGAGCGTGGTGGTGTACCCTATGGTTTAATTAGCATTTCTGTTAGCATTGTTATCATTATTGTGCTTCAGTGCTATTTTAATATCGTTGTTGTGCTTTTTGGGTATCAGTCTATAAGTTTCTTATAATTTATTCCTTCCGTTCTACCCTTCTTTTGTTTAATTTGTTCCTTGCTTTACCCTTCAGTTTGTTAAATTAATTAGTTAATTCCAGTAAGGAAGAATTATGAAAAAATTTTACTTTAATTAATTGTTCCTTTTGAATCTTTATTTTCTTGAATTAATGCACATAAAAAATCATTGGTAGGGTAGGGGCATACACATGAACTTATCCTTTTTTTTGTTCTCCATTTTTTTTTATGCGGCAATGTTTAGCATGGTTTTCAAAATCGGACTGGACTGGACGGTTGGACCGAAAAACCAGAAACCGGTTAGGTATTGGTTTCGTTTTCCTCCGAAACCGTTGATTTTAGTCAGCAAACTGCTGAACCAGCCGATTAATCATTCGAACGGTTTTGACCGTTTTTCAATTTTTTATTTTTTTTTCAGAACGGACTGACTATTTGGGTCGAATGATCGGACCATTCAAACTAGTAACTGGACCCCTGACCGGTTCAGTCACCGATTCATTTTTAAAAACCATGATGTTTAGTAAGTACATCATATTATACTTTAACAGTACTATAGGTTCTCTCTCTTAGGCTCTGCAAAAACCAACAGCAGATGACTTGGAGATTAGAGAGTTTTGTATGAAGCTGGTTGCATATTTAATCAAATTTCATAGTTGCATCAAGTTGAGATAAAATGGTCAATGATGTGATGCAATGTCTTGAAGTTAATGTAATATGTTATATTGCACCGCTAAGTATTTGACAGGACATTCAAACCAAAGAAATTTCATGAATTACAGGTTCAGATTGTGGAAGTATGGGGCATATGGTTTTGTGGTTTCTTCTAATTTAAGGAATTTCATTATGGCTGCAGGTGAAACTTTTGAAGTTAAACAAGGCATTTTGCAAGTTAGTTCTTCCTAGCTATCTTTAGAGCTCTTCTTTTTGCTTTTGAGCAGAACTGGAAGATGTTGGAGATTGGATCAGAGTCTCTATTACAACCAGTGCAATTGTTGGGAAATTCAATAGTATTCCTTGGAAATGTCTTTAATTATGTTTTGATGATATTTATCATTTTGCTTTATAACAATCAACAAAGAGAGCTACAAATACCTTCCCTATGGTTTCTATAAATATATTTTATTTTCATTTTCATTTGTTTAAATTTCATCTCTTAATTATTGTTTTAAATTTTAAATCATACATGCCTGTGCGTAGGAATTAACAGATTTAACAAGCTTTATTAATAGTAATTAATATTAACAAAATTCGATTATTTAACACCGATATTAATAGTAAAATTTTTATTTTATTTTAAAAAATACTATTGTATGAAACATTTTGGGGGATTCGGGTCCCCACAGGGAACCCATCCCCGTCGAGGATTGAGGATGGGTTAGTTTTAGAATCGGGGTCGGGGACAGGGAATATGATCCCCACCTCGTTGCCATTCCTACACACCTTATGGTTTTACATATTTACTTAAATCTACCTTATAGTTTTCATTTTACTAAAACATCCCATATATTTTACAATTTATTTACTTAATTAACCTTTCATTAAGGAGTGTTTGTTTTGCCATTAGGCCCATGATTTTTTATTCTAAAAATACCCTTAACACTTTTTTTGTATAAAAAACAAAATTGACCAAATATAGCCAATAGAGTGGTTGCTTGTGTCTTATTAAGGGCAAAAAATGTATTTTTATTTTTATTAAATTTATTTAAATGAACATTAGGGTCAACACTGTCATTTTCCACTATCATCTAATGGAAGATTGATTAAATCCATTGCAAATTATAAGTGGTGTTTTAGTAAAATGCTAACTATAGGGTAGATTTTAGTAAATCCATGAAACTATTAGGAGCATTTTATTATATAACCCTTTTTATTATTTAGCTTTCTCTTAATAAATCCTGTGCATCGCACGGGTCCCCACTAGTTTCTTTGTATTTGACAATCTAGTTATCCAAGTCTTGAAGAGCTGTGAAACGTTTGTCGAACTAGTTTCAACCAGTCATAGATGATGAAATCAATTAGAGCTTAGGAGTGACATCAATGTTTGCCTAAACAAAGGAGAAAATGATTGAGGAAAAGACGAAATGATAGAGAGGAAAGAAGAAAACGATCTAAGAAAATGATGAAGGCATGAAAAGCAGAAGAAAAAATGTGTAAAAAAATGAAAAGAATAGCATTACTCGTGCGATCGATCAGTTGGTGGTGCATTGTTGAAGAAGGAAGAGCAAAGCTATTGGAGAACAAGAGAAGGAGGTTCAGAAAATGATTGGTTAGGGATTTTTTTGTGCTAGGTGTTTTAAACCTAGGTTTCTAAAATCGAAATAGACAACAAACTGGTCAGGGTCCGGTTCCCGGGTTGAACAGTACAACTGTTTGAATCGAACAGACAACCCATTCTGACAAAAAAATGGCCAAACCGTTGAATGGTTCGAACGGTTCAATAGCTCGGGTCAGCGGTTTGCTGACCAAATCAATGGTTTTTGGAGAAATAACGGTTCTGGGTAAAACAAAACCGGTCACCTGACTGGTTCCTGGTTTTTTTTATCCGACCATTTGGTCCGATCCGATTTTGAAAACCGTGGTTTAAACATAAAATGATGTGAATGCCCTTTTCGCACGTGAAACATTTGCACACGTTTTTGTTTTTTTAAGAGCACTTTGTTGTGAGAATTGAAGGCATGAAAAAATCTCATCATTATATATATATATATATATATTATCTTCTAAAACAAAGCGGTCAAGAAATTTTCTCCTGTTTTTTAATATCTATCTAAAGAAACTTTCAATTAAAAATTCTAAGAATTATTTAAATATTCTAACAAAATTATATAATAACTTTAAAAACACAAAAAAATAATTTTATATTTTTATGAAATCTATCACGAAATTATGTACTAACAATTTAAACTATGCTTTTTCCAAATTATCAATTTAAATGCTTTTCAAATATTTAATAATATGTGATAGCTTTAAATAAATAAAATTCAAATAACAAAAAAATTTAAATATTTTATAAATTATTTAAATATTTAAATAAATAAATATTTATCATAACTATATTTTAAATAGTTAAAATAACGAAATTATCTAATAAATAATTTTATATTTTTACAAAATATATCACGAAATTATGTACTAACAATTTAAATTATGTTTTTCTAGATCATCAATTTAAATGTTTTTCAAACATTTAATAATATATAATAGCTTTAAATAAATAAAATTCAAATAACAAAAAAATTTAAATATTTTATAGATTATTTAAATATTTAAATAACTAGATATTTATCTTAACTATATTTTAAATAGTTAAAATAACGAAATTATGTAACAAATTTAAAAAATTTCTTTAAAGTAGAAAAATAACTATAACATAATATTGAAATTAATAATAATTTAATATATTACAAAATTAATAACGAAATTATGTAATAATAGTATAAATTATGATTTTATGGATAATTAAATTCCATAAATAACTAATATTTTAAAATTTAAATATTTTACATATTATTTAAGTATTTAAATAATTGGGTATTTTAAGTAACTTAATATTTAACATAACTAGATTTTAAATAGTTTAAATAAAGAAATTATGTAATAAATTTAAAAAATTTTGGAAAAGTAGAAAATTAATTATAACATAATATTGAAATTAATAATAATTTAATATTTTTACATAATATTGTAAATAGCTATTTCACTTATATCAAGTAATAATCCAAGAAAATAACTTTCAAAAAACTTAATATTTATTAATAATAATTTTAAACTCTTAATCTGTATTTATTATATAATTATATATTCTATAATTAATATTTATTGTATTTCAGTAATTATTTATTGTTTTTGTCATAAATATATTTTCAATGATTATGTATAAATTTATTTCATTTTGTTATTTAATAGAAAACTTTCAATAATCATTAGAGATTAAACTACTATTAGTGAAATTTTTAAATTTAATTTATTGTATTTTTTGTCTTTTTAACTATAACTTATTGATTAATATTTATTAGAGATTAAACTATTTATTGACTAAGTTCATATATTTTTAGTACTTATTGTATTTTTTCCATTATCAATATATTTTCAATAATTGTGTATTTTTGCTATAAATTTTGAATAATTATTGGATATTAAACTATTGTTATTTATCAGAGATGACATATTAATTTAGCTGAAATTATGAATGTTCATGAGTTGTTTCGGTTCGGATGTAAGCTATTTGACCAACCAAATTGACTTAATCAGGTTGGGGAGTTGGTCAACTGAAACCAATAAACCTTTTGTAAAAACTGACTCACTCAAGTTGTATCGGTTTGGGTCATTTTTTTGTTTGGTCAATCGTTCAAAAGATTTAAACTTTAAAATTAAATTTAATTTTAAAATTTTCTTGTGTGTCTCAAGTATTTACCTCTTCTTTTCTTATGGAATTTCGTTAGCTTATTCGAATCTTTATTTCTTCTTCACCCGTTTTTTGATATAGTATTCACTCAAACCAGCGAACACAGTAGGGGAGATATTCAGCGTCTTTTCACACCCAAGACGGTCCATTGATGGCAAAAAATCCCTAGAATATGGTTTCCCTAAATTAAAATGTCCAAATGAGCATAAAACAGGGAGACTGACCGGTAAATCTCTGCCCATTTTATGCATGGTTTTGCACGTCGTCGGCTTGTTTTCATGTCGGAATAACGCTGGCAGACATTATTCATGCCGGAAAACATTAATGGTTTTTCACTCGGTTTTGGATTTTGGATGAGCGGTAAAACACTCCCCTATTTCGGTTTTTGATGCTCCCATATTCTGTGAATGTCCAACCAAGCTCCGAGTCTCTGAAACTCCACTCTCTGCTGCGACTCATTGAGTGCTCTAATTTGATACTCGGTTAGTTTGGTAGGGGAAGAAAAGCTTTCACATAACTGTTCTGGGTGCTCTGCCCCTGTTTTGGGAATGTCCAGCCAAGCTTATTCGGGTCTTTGGCCGGCTCTTGGAACCTCTGTCCCATCCGGGTGGCATTCCCACACACGGCCTGGTCATTAGGACCGGTGAACTCCTAGAAAAAGCTTATAGTTCTCTGCCCGCATGAAGCAACCATCCAAGAAGATGCGATCCCCGTTGTAGGGGAAACACCGGGGAAGGATGGTACGGGCCTCAGCGTAGCACAATACACAGTCCAGCAAGGAAAGGTCCCATAGCATTTGGCAAGGCCGAAGTTAGCGTCAGGTCCTGAGCCCACGGCCGAGGTTCCGAAGCCAATAGTGCGCATTTGGTCCTGATCTCCATTTTCTTGAGAAAGAAGATGATGAACAGTGCATGTGGGTTCTGTTTCATTTTCTTGAGAAAGAAGTGTTTAAGGGCAATTTTGACATTTTTAAAAATGTTGAATTGCACATGAGGTCATGTGATATAGATAACTGACGTCCATTAATGGTAGGTATTAGATTGTCCCAAAATGAAAGTTCAGATCATTTTAAAGTTTGGGTACTGGCACTCATTCCCTAATAATAATAATAATAATAATGATGATGATGATTTTAAAACTTATCATTATAATTTAAATTTTTTTAAATATTACCTTTTATATTACTTATTATACACGTCCAAATATTAAGTTTAAGAAAACTGGTTATATCACTTAAGTGATTCAATGGTCAAGTGAGGCCATGGTTTTTGTTACCATGAGTGTTTTGTGATTTATTTCATGGCAAGTTAAGTTCCAAAGCAATTTATTCAGGTTGTTTGGGTAGGATAAACCCATAAACCCTAAAATCGGCTTGAGTGGGGGTCAATTCCAAGAATTTGGAATCAGACTCTACCCTCAAACAGATTGGGTAGGGTTGGTTCAAGGTCACTTTGAGATTGATTCCATTTGATTCTAGTAGAAACTACTCATTTGCTCAACCCTATTACATAATGGTAAATAATGACAAGGACATAGAGGTGACCAATTATAACCTAACTCAAAAGATTTGCCGATAAACCAAGTGCTCAGCCCTAGCTATTCTCGTATTGTATCTTTCCAGCATAATAAATTTATCCATAAAGTCCGCACTTTATATGAATAAATAAGGAGGAAGGTGATGCAAAATTTGCACCAGTTTCAGAGATATTTTCATTTGCTTTGCCAATGAATGCAGATGAGACAAAAAAGTGCAAACTTTTGCATCAGGCACGAGTGCAACTGTGCAAATCAAATGGATTCAAATCTGAACAGGGTGCAAATTTCTATCCGGTTCAGATTTGCATGACAAACAAACAGAACCTTGAGAAATAGAATAATAATTATCGAATATCACCTTTATTAGTGTATTAATTAATTGATTCTCACAAATTTGTCACAGTTTTACCTCAAAATAAATCACATTAAGGTTATAATTATTATGACATTTTATCTTTTTTCCTGGCAATTATATATTCAAATAATTTTTTAGTTTTTCCTGGCAATCATGGTGTTCAAATACTATGAAAACAAAATGAAATGATTTAAATATCATGCAGCTTCCAGATGCCCCTTAAAGAAATTGTCATTTTCTTGTCATGCTTCTACTTTCTAGTAGCAAAAGGCATGCCCTTTTGTGTGTTAGAGATGGTTCCAAGGGTGGGTGAGAAAACTGAGAACAATCTCCAATTCCTTCACTTTTCTAGTCCCAAAATTGGGCACTGGAAACATGTGAGCAACCAACAAAATATTGAAAATAGAGAAGATAAGGAATATATAGGAAAGCTGTTGGTTAGTTATAGTTGAATCACCTTATTATAGACTTAAATATACCACTCCTATAGAGTAGATTTTGAGTCTCTACCTTTGATTTCTTTGTTTCTGCCATGGAAATTGGGAGAGAAGAAGAAGGTGAAGCCATGGCGTTGTCTCCCCCAACTGTGGGAATCATGCAGATAACTGGGAGCAGTGGCTTTAGTCATAACATGGAGTTCATGTCCCCATCACATTCAACAAACATTAACTCAGAGATAGAGATACATGTTGAGTATTTGAGCACCACCAAGGATCGCCCACTTCCAATATATCTCAAGGTATTATTCCATTTTTATATTCCAATTGCCTTGTTTTTCTTTTGGGTGGCTGATTAAGGCTCTGTTTGGATAAGGTTTTACTTTTGAGCTTTGGGCTGTAGAAAATAAAATTTTGGTAAGGATTACTTTTAAAAGCATTATAATGTAAAGCCAATATACTTCTATGCCCCAAACCACAAAGCTTGTTGGGGCTCTGAAAGCACAAATCCTAAAGCTTATGCAAATGCAACCTTAAGTCTGCAATTAACACAAAGTGCACCATGGAAAAAAAAATGACACTTCAACCCATTTAACCACAAACTTCACTTCACCCTATCAAAGATGATCCTATAAAACCTTCTCTTTTCCTGTTAATTCATTCTTACATGGCATCAAGGGCTGCATTTTGTGCCTAGCATGCAACGAAACCAATATGTGTTTAAACACTGTTTCAAGCATTATTTAGTTCATGTGTGGAAGCATGCAACTACCCTTACCAAAAGATAAATAAACATGGGAATAACTGAGATTAGACCACAGTTCCCAGAAGCAAGCTTCAAGTGTGTGTGTGTACAAATACAATATAAATTTTATAGTACATAAATATATTGTCACAGTACCAGTACTGCAAAAGAACCATAGGCTGTAAATGTTGCAAATGGAGAATGGAAATACTGCATTTTGTCTATGCAAGATTGACAGGTTCCGTCTACAGTAGTCATGTATTGCAACATGTAAAGCCCAAGTGTATAAGATACAGCCCTATGGTATTTTGGCCATACTGGTTTCAGGAAACATGTTTCTACATAGAATTGCTCTTATTTAAAATATGGTTTATATGAAGATATGTTTGTCTAATAAGGAATTTTCTTTTCCTTTTTTATTATTATGCAGTTTGAAGATGTGGAATATAAGGTAAAAGACAGGCACACTTCCTCCAGAAACCCAGTGAAGGCTATGATGTCTCAGTTGAACTTGGATCAAGAGAACTACAAGCACATTTTGAAGGGTGTAACAGGAAGCATAGGCCCTGGAGAAGTCCTTGCTTTGATGGGACCTTCAGGTAGCGGAAAGACAACATTACTCCAGATAATAGGAGGAAGATTGCATGAAAATGTTAAAGGGAGCATCACTTACAATGACATTCCATATAACCCGGCTCTTAAGAGGAGGTTAGCCAAATTAGAAATCTTCTCTCAGCTCAGGTCAATGATTTAATCTATTTTTCATGTGTATTAGTTTAATTCCAACCTTTGGGGTCTGTCCCAAATGAACTGATCCAGCTCAACTCTATCAGTTTAACTTAATCAATCACTGTACTATATATATATTCACCATAATCTTTTATATGAAGACTGTTTTTTTATATAATACTGGAGAACACTTGAATTTACAGGATTGGATTTGTAACCCAAGATGATGTTCTCTTCCCTCAATTAACAGTGGAAGAAACCTTGGTTTTTGCTGCATTTCTCAGACTTCCTAGCAACATGAGCCAACAACAGAAGTTTGCAAGAGTAGATATGATTGTGAAGGAACTAGGCCTTGAGAGGTTTGTATGAGATTTCTAGTGCAATTAGATCTAAATTTCTCCATTGAAAATTTGTGATGAACACTCATGTTATAAGGTCTAAGATTAATTAGATGAAAATGAGGCTTGAATGTGTATGATGTGATTTACATGATTACAAGTTATAATGAGTAACTGTGATTGCCCTCTCTTTTTCATCATAGATGTCGCCATACAAGGATAGGAGGAGCATTTGTGAAAGGAATATCTGGAGGCGAAAGGAAAAGGACTAGTATTGGTTATGAAATTCTTGTGGATCCCTCATTGTTGTTGCTTGATGAACCCACTTCAGGCCTTGATTCCACCTCTGCAAATAAGCTTCTTCATATTCTTCAAGGAATTGCTAAGGTAACATTTTCTCTTTCATACTTCCTAGCACTGAAGCTTGCTAGAGAGGAGGATGACTATTCTAATGGTTGCACTCAATGGGTCCATAGGCAGGAAGGACAATTATCATTACAATTCATCAACCTTCAAGTAGAATGTTCCACATGTTCAACAAGATTTTGCTCATATCAGAGGGATGTCCTGTGTATTATGGGAACGCTAGAGAATCCATGGAGTACTTCTCATCATTGAGGTTTGTACCTCAGATAGCCATGAACCCTGCAGAGTTCTTGTTAGACTTGGCAACTGGGCAAGTTAATGACATAAGTGTCCCAGAAGACTTGGTGATGCTTCAAGGAACTCCTGAATTTGAGAGAGACGTGGTTAAAGTAAGTTCAGTTTCTATAATATTTGGTTTTTCATTTCCATTTTATGAGTTACAACAGCAGTGACTAAAGGACATTAATGTTGCTTATCTTGTGATGAAATATCAATTTATCAGTATGTGCAATTGAAGTACAAAGTCTGGGTGGAACCTAAAGAAAAAGCAGAGAACCATGGCATGGTGAAGATACCACAACACCTTCAGTTAGCTGTTCAAGTTAAGAAGGATTGGACCATGAGTTGGTGGGAGCAGTTCATGATATTATCAAGGAGAACATTTAGAGAGAGATACAGAGATTACTTTGACAAGCTAAGGTTTGTGCAGTCCCTTGGAGTTGCAGTCTTATTAGGCCTTCTGTGGTGGAAATCCAAAACTGGAACTGAAGCACAACTAAGAGATCAGGTATTGTTGTTCCAGGACTTCTTAGTCATCTGGTTTTGATGCTTTGGGGCAAGCCTACTGGCTGAAATTTGGACTTGTTTCTAACCACTACCATTTTAGTTTAACTGTACTTATCTGAGAAGTTTATGCCTTCATCTCAGGTTGGTCTGATGTTCTACATCTGCATTTTCTGGACATCATCGTCAATATTTGGAGCAGTGTATGTCTTCCCATTTGAGAAGATATACTTGGTAAAAGAAAGGAAAGCAGACATGTATAGACTAAGTGTGTACTATGCATGTAGCACGCTGTGTGACATGGTGGTTCATATTTTGTATCCTACATTCTTCATGCTCATTTTATATTTCATGGCTGACTTCAAGAGAACAGTCCCTTGCTTCTTCATGACATTATTCTCAGTACTATTAATTGTAATAACAAGCCAAGTAAGTAGAGAACCTACAAATAATTTAACTGGATCATCATCTGTCAAGTCAACAACTAATCTGATCTAATTCTGTAATTAGGGAGCAGGGGAACTCTTTGGTGCTGCTGTTTTAAGCATCAAAAGAGCTGGGATGATTGCCTCTTTGGTCCTAATGTTGTTTCTCCTCACTGGAGGTTACTATGTCCAGGTATTCAATCATACTTGTTTAAATATACCATTCTGATTCTTATTAGGTCAGTTAAAAAATTCCATTATTACTGTTGTTTTCCATTTATTTCATCCATGCCCTTACAAAAACTTTGGACCTAACAATGAAAATTCATTTCTATCTTGGCCTACTGAAACCCTAAAGGTTAAAAAAAATCATCCCCCATTCCTTAAATGCCTAAGGGCCAATTCCTTCCATGCTTTCTATTTTATTTGTTATTCTTTTTTGCAGCACATACCAGCATTTATGCAGTGGTTGAAGTATATATCCTTCATGTACTATGGATTTCGTCTTCTATTAAAAGTGCAATACTCTGGAGACCAATTATATGAATGTGGAAACAAAGGTGGATGCCGAAGCTTACAGAGTTCACCCACATTTGATACAGTAAACTTGAATGGTGGCTTGAAAGAAGTCTGGGTTCTACTAGCAATGGCACTGGCTTATCGTTTATGTGCTTATGTTTGCCTTCGCAGAAGAATAAACATGTGTTATCTTTGATAGATTATTACATGAAACAGACTGATGTTTGAACTATTTGTGTGCTTATTTGTATCAGCAACAGTAAATGAAAATTTCCTTAACAGAGAAATATAGAAAAACAATGTTCCAAATAAGGGAACAAATACAACAGCACCAGGCCCCCAAAACCAGAATTCCCTTGTTATCTTTCTTATTGTTTAACTGTTCAGATTTATTAAGAAATGTATAAAGAATAGGTTTGATTACAAAGGAAAATTTGCCTAGAACCTGTAAAGATACAGACCAGCACTGATGGCTAACCCAAAGTTCCAATTTTTACATTCCTGCAACTCCAACCCTTCTGCTCACTTCCTGCCTAGCTAATGCATGTCATGCTATTCATTGTTCTCAAAGTCCATGCGAAAAATACTCTTAATTCCCTAGCTAAACTTTCTACTTCCCACAATATATGTCTAACTGCCATGTCCCAATGTTGTCGTTTTTGAGCCAGCCAATTATCCCTTGCTAACCCTTCTGCACTGCTATTGGCCGCTTTTGGAGTCTATCAGAAGGAGCAGTTCAGGTTTACACTCAAGGGGATAAGGTGCAAAAAAGGTCAGTTCTGTAAGGAGTTTCAGAAAAGACTACTATTTGTTTGCTTACAGGCTACCATATCTAGTATCTAGACTTGGCTTACTCATTGAAATGTCCAATGAAAGAAGCATGAGCTTAAAATGACACATCTTCTATGTGCTCCACAAATACGGTAAATCTTCCATCTCATAAGGTCTTTGTTTTCCTGTCATGCACTTCTTTATTGGAAGGTGGAACTTCCATTTGGGTTAAGGTGTCAGAAAACTATAGTTGAGAAGACCTTAAATTAATCAGCTTTTGTTTGAGGAAGACTTTAAGAGTTTTCCATGATGCACTTAGATATTTGTCTCCTAACCTAAACTGCACGTAATCACGTAAGACTAAAACCTATAACCATAAACTAATTACATATTCAAATGTTGCAAAAATCTAAAGCCCATCTATACATTACCAGATCATATATTCTTTAGAAGCCAAACTAAATACAAGTCCTTTATCATAATTCCATTGGATCCATGTTGTCAATGGGTCAAAGAAGACCGGAATCATCCTCTTTCAAGGACTCCCACAGTCTCTAATCAGCATAATCTCTCTCTATTTCCTTCCTCTTCATCATATCGTCTTCTCCTTCATCTTGGTGGTTTTCTTGGGTTCAAAACTCCTGCCAGTACCAAAAGTTACTTATTTCTTTTCTTTCTTTAATTTTGTGTTTGGTTTGATAAAAAATAAGAGAGAAACATAAAGTTGAAGGAAAGTTATTAAAGAATTTCACAAAATTTGTTAAGAACTTTCCCTCAACTTTCTGTTTCTGTCTAATTTTCTGTCAAACCAAGCATAGCCTAAGGGTGAATATTTCAGGAATTTCTTTGGGTTATTCTCTGAGCTGAAAGAACTGCTCTAATTAAAAGCATATAGAAGATCTTTGCATGAGTTCTGTGTTTAATTCAGATTATCTGAACGTGATGGCTGTGGAACCAATGATAACACCCCACACCAGTCAAAAATTGCTTGGGGCCCACAGTGAAAAGTTGAGTCGTTGTGGGCTCCATATGACTGATGTGGGGCATTATCATTGGTTCCACAGCCTGTTGAACAGCTATTGCGTTCAGCTAATGCTATCTCTTCTGTGCTATCATGATGGTAAAAATGTTCCATGGACAACCTATCCGACTTTTCATGTTGACTATGATCAAGGACAGTGTTACTTTTCCTTTTTCTTAGAGTTATAGGTTATAAGCAATAATTGTTAACAAAATCACGCCTGCCCCAACTTTATCAAACTAAGTTTTGATGGGTAGAATTCAGGGAACCAGGTAATTCAGGTATAGAGGGAGTATCTAGAAAATGTGAGCAGAGATATGCTGGACCCATGGATCCATTGGCATTGGTGACTTGACTTGGGAAGGTAGAACTATTGACAATTCTACAAGGACTGAAACTAGTTAAAGCTCTAAATTTCAGGCATTTAAAAGTGGAAGGAGATTAAACCAGATTAAGAACTGAGTACAAGTTAAACTTTGGGTCCCAAGATCTGCTAACAGTTTGGCAGATGGGTTAGATAAGCAAAATAAGGAGAAACTAGAGCTCAGTTATATTGGGGTTTGATTTCCCAGGGTAGGAACTTGAGAGGGGTGGCTAGAAAGAGCTAGGGTAACCTAAGGGGTGCTAGGCAGAATGTATAGCATTCTTTTCATATATAATTGACAAAGTTTCAATTGTTATTGATCAAAAACATAACTGTTAATAATGGTTTTAAAGAGTAGAGAGCCCTGTAAGTTTGTTACACCACCTGTATGTTTGGTAGTGGTAGCGAATTCTATTCTGGAAGCATTCCCAATAATACAAAGTACAAACATGATCCAAGGACAACATACCATTACCAATAAATGGTAAAAATTTCAGTCTTACAGAGAATACAACTGACATTACCATGATCTGTGTTGCAATACCCAAGACTATTACTCTTCAAGATATCCTTGAACACTGAAACTCAATTTTAGCATACATAGCATCCCAGGATATTCCAAAACCCTTGCCCTGAAATCCATTTATAACAGCATCCAATCATAATCCTTCTCCTGAAGTAGCTGATACTGTTTTTGTTACTGAATCTCATTCAAAAACCCATAACCATAATCTAAGTTACATATTCAAATGCTGAAGAAAAAAAAAAAAGAACAAACTCAAAGCCAGCCAATATATTACCAAATACCAGTTTAAATATCATTTAAAAGGCAAACTAAACACTAGTCTTTATCATAACCCCATTGAATTCATATGCTAGAAACACAATAAGTATGGATTACAGGTAATTAAATACAACAAATTGAAGCATACGAGCTTTGGGAAAATTCTACGAAAACCTTTGTTGGGATTGCAGAGTTCGAGGCTGGAGGTTTGAATTTGATATGGGTGGACTGATTTCTGACAACACCATTAAGAACATGTTTCAAGAGAAAGAGAAGATAACTTCAAGAATGACCAATCAATAATAACCCGATTAATGCATCCAAACAGAAGGAAAAAGGAGATTCTTTTAAACAGAAATCCCCAACATCTTTACCAGGTTACATCCAGTAGAATCAATCTCAGTAAATTAGTGTGGATGAGAGCCAGAGAGAGAAGTGTGGCTGCAATTCACGGCGGGTAGAGTGTGGATAGAAAAAGTGAATAGGAAATCCGATTTGTTCAGAGCGGGGCGGAGTTCCATAAACGTGTGTGGATCCACAGTTAACGGTTCAAGCCGATTTACGCGGGTTAGGTTAAGGTGCTCTTTCTAAATCCTACGTCAAGGATGATTAGGAATGGATGGGTTCAATCAAATCCAACCCGTAAAACCTTACTCGTACTACAACCGGTTTGCCCCCTCACAGAGGGAAAGGGCGGGGCGGGGCAAGAATTTTTTTTAGTTTTTCCTTTGTTTTAGGGGTGCAAACGGATTGGATCATGATGATCCGGCCCTATCCAATTTTACCAAATTCGGATACCCCTTACTAGACTTTGACCGGTTAGAGTTCACAAAATAGGATCCATTTTGAAATATTGGATCGGATTCGGATCACCTTATCGAATCTGAAAAGATCTGATCCGGCATTTGTATATAATCAAATTTGATCCTTATCGAATATGAAAAGATGAGATCATATTGGATTTCTATCTGATTGGATTCAGATATGCCTCGATTCAAATCCGATCAGATCGATTTAAAGCAGGAACACCACCCACTTGCTTATGCATTGTGTTCTTTTTTGGGCTTTTTACATAAAAAAAAAATGATGAAGTATGGTCATTTGGCTATTTTTGATTTGAAGGAAAAAGTAGGGAAAGGAAGAGAAATGTAGGGAAACCTTACATTACGCTTGCCAGTTCAAAATACCGACTTGGAATTGATTGAGGCTGCAGGGGAGGTTTCAGACGCTTTTGATTTTTGGGTAGCAACAACTTCCGTGGAATACTAGTAGGAGATTGGGAGAAATGAAACGAGCTCAAATGGATCTCACCGTTCAGCAGAGGATGTAAACTCCGATGAACACTGCAACGTACTCTAATGCAATTTTGGCCTAAGAACAATTGATAAACAGGGGTTTCAAATGAGCTTTTATCACGGATTGTCTACCTTCGAACTAAATGATGATCAAACGCTACTCTGGTTGGCGACGTGAAAACTAGGAGTAGGGAGGCCAAAGTAGAGAATCTTCTTCGCCATTTCACTACTGTGACGTGGAGGTTGAAGGCGATACAGTCATCCTCAGCCGGTTTCAGATCTGGACTTCTATTATAGTGATTCCCCTTCGCTTATTCTTCAGAGAGAGACTGAGAGAACGGTTTGGAAGAAGACTGTCGCTGCCAGAAGTTGCAGTGGCAACGGTTAGTTAACCAAAGTGGTCGTGAAAAATAGGGGAAGGGAGTAAGGAAGAGATGTTAGGATATTTGGTGACTAAAGTCAATTTGACTTAGTCCATCTTAGTTGTTACTTCTGTTAATAATTTCCTGGTTTGAAGGATTTTATTTTAGCTTAGATTCCTGTAATAGATTGACCACGTCTTTAGGCTCTGTTTTCGCAATTCTGTTTTTGTAAGGCTTGTATAAAGCCACAGTATCTTTCATTCAATAAACGGGCTTTTGAGCTTCCAGTTATTTGTATTTTCTGTTTAAAGCTTGAGAGTTCAACAATCTGGTATCAGAGCCTGGTTGAGAGAAGTTAGGAACTGCAGTATCCTAACAAGAGAGAAGAGTGAAACACTTGGTGAGAACGAGTGGAACACCTTGCGATGGCAACAGATAAATACGTCCAAGCAGCTATTCCTCAGTTTGATGGTCACTACGACCATTGGGCTATGCGCATGGAGAATCTTCTCCGATCCAAACAGTATTGGCACTTGGTAGAATCAGGAATTCCTACAATAGAAGATGGAGCTATGCAAACAGAGGCACAAAAGGAAACAATGGAGACGCTGTGACTCACGGACCTAAAGGTGAAAAATTATCTTTTTCAGGCTATTGATCGCACTATCATGGAGACAATCCTTGACAAAGGGAGTTCAAAGAGCATATGGGACTCTATGAAACAAAAATACCAGGGGTCAACATGAGTCAAGAGAGCTCAATTGCAAGCTTTGAGAAGAGAATTTGAGGTGTTGCAGATGAAAGAAGGGGAGACGGTGGACGAATACTTTGCTCGGACACTGACTACTGTTAATAAGATGAAATTTCATGGAGAAAAGATGGAGCATATCATAATCATTGAAAAGATTTTGAGATCGATGACTTCCAGATTTGATTATGTGGTATGTTCGATAGAGGAGTCTAATGATTTGAGCAAACTTACCATAGATGAGCTTCAAAATAGCTTACTTGTTCATGAACTAAGAATGTACAGTCATAACAGAGGTGATGAACAAGCTTTGAATGTCTCATATGAAGGAGGAAGAGGCAGAGGCAGAGGTGGTCGGAGTGCATCTCGAGGTCGTGGAAGAGGTCGAGGCAGACAGGGATTTAACAAAGCTTTTGTGGAGTGCTACAAGTGCCACAACCTAGGACACTTCCAATACGAATGTCCTAATTGGGAAAAAGGAGCTTATTATGCCGAGTTAGATGAAGAAATGTTGCTGATGGCTCAAATGGATCTTCACAACTTTAAGACAGGAACAATGTGGTTCTTGGACTCCGGTTGCAGCAACCATATGACTGGAGATAAGCAATGGTTTCTCCATCTAGATGAGTCTTTTAGGCAGGTTATGAAACTCGGCAATAACACCAAAATGGCAGTAATGGGGAAGGGAAGCATCAAGCTGCGAGTCAATGGCACAAGTCAGGTAATTACTGAAGTATTTTATTGTCCTAAGCTTAAAAATAATCTTCTTAGTATTGGTCAGCTGCGGGAACGCAATCTAGCTATTCTAATACAGCATGGAGAATGCAAGATTTATCATCATGAACGAGGGTTGATTATGCAGACTCAAATGTCTGTTAATCGGATGTTTATTCTTCTTGCTGAAATTGGAACACAAGTAGACCAAGCTCAAGTTCCTGTCCCTGCATGCTTTAAGATCACATCCGAAGATCAAACTGACTTGTGGCACCGTAGATTTGGGCACTTAAATTTCAAGGGCTTAAGAACCCTATCCTACAAGCAGATGGTGACGAGCATGCCTCCTCTCAATAGTTCATCTGCAGTATGCACAGTATGTATGATAGGCAAGCAACATTGAGAAACCATTCCTACAAGGAGTTTGTGGAGAGCTACAAAGAAGTTGCAACTCGTACATGCCGACATCTGTGGTCCCATCACACCTGAATCAAACAGCCATAAAAGGTACATACATTTATTGATGATTATAGCAGAAAGCTATGGACTTATTTTTTGAATCTAAAGTCAGAAGCATTTATTGTATTCAAAAAATTCAAGAGTCTAGTAGAAAAAAAAACTAGAAATGTTATATGTTGTCTTCGAACTGACTGGGGTGGAGAGTTCACCTCACTTGAATTCAATGAGTATTGCAGCTCAAATGGTATTGCTAGACAACTCACCGTAGCCTACACCCCACAACAAAATGGGGTCGCAGAGCGGAAGAATCAAACGATCATGAACATGGTACGATGCATGTTGACGGAGAAGCTCGTCCCTAAAGAATTCTGGCCGGAAGCTGTCAATTGGGTTGTTTACTTGTTCAACCGATGTCCTACTCTTGCTATAAAAGATAAGACACCAAAGGAAGCTTGGTCTGGCTTCAAACCTTCAGTGGCGCACTTTAAGGTGTTTGGATGCATTGGACATGTGCATATCCCCGACAACAATACACAGAAGCTTGATGATAAAAGTCTCCAGTGTGTCTTCTTAGGCTTAAGCCAGGAATCTAAAGCCTATAGGATGTATGATCCTGTGTCAAAAAGGATAATTATAAGCAGAGATGTGTTTGAAGAGGACAAGAAGTGGAAATGGAGTAAAACAACTAAAGGAGCTAGTTGTGCGGGTCTTGAATGGGGAGATGAAGATGGGTCACAAGAGCATGATGCAGAACATGTACATGAAGAAGAAGAGCAGGTTGTTGATGGTGCTACTGGGTCTGGTTCGTCATCAAATGAAGAAGCTGAAAACAACCCTTCAAGTCCAGTTCAAGGGAGGGTTAGAAGGGCACCAACGTGGATGGAAGATTATGCAAGTGGTGAGGGATTATCTGAAGAAGAAGACAATAATTTCATGATGCTTACTGCCTCTAGTGATCCTGTGTCTTTCGAAGACGCTGTCAACAGCCAGAAGTGGCGAGAGGCAATGGACTTGGAAATCAAAGCCATTGAGAAGAATGGAACTTGGGAATTGACCACACTTCCAGTTGGAGCAAAAAAAATAGGAGTAAAATGGGTATTTAAGACCAAGCTAAACGAGAATGGGGAAGTAGACAAATACAAAGCAAGGCTCGTGGCCAAGGGATACTCGTAGCAGTTTGGGATCGACTACATTGAAGTTTTTGCACCTGTAGCTCGTTGGGATACCATTCAAATGATTCTAACCCTTGCTGCTTGCAAAGGTTGGAATGTGTACCAGCTCGATGTGAAGAGCGCTTTCTTGCATGGGGACTTGAATGAAGCAGTACTTATTGGGCAACCTCAAGGCTATGAAGTAAAGGGAGAAGAAGGCAAGGTTTATAGACTCAAGAAGGCCCTATATGGACTCAAACAAGCTCCTCGAGCTTGGTACAACAAAATTGAGTCCTATTTCATGAAAGAAGGTTTCGAAAGGTGCCCAAATGAACATACCTTATTTACAAAGGCAAAAGGAGGGAAATTGCTTATAGTAAGTGTGTATGTTGATGATTTTATCTTCACAGGGAATGATGAAACAATGTTTGAAAAGTTCAAGAATTCTATGAAACAAGAGTTCGACATGTCTGATCTTGGAAAAATGAAATACTTTCTCGGTGTGGTGGTGCAAGACAGCGAAGGAATTTTTATCAACCAAAAGAAATATGCTAATGAAGTGCTCGAAAGATTTGGCATGAAAAATAGTAATCCAGTAAAAAACCCAATTGTTCCAGATTTTAAACTTGTAAAGGATGAAGGTGGCGCTGGTGTTGATGCAACTGCTTACAAACAAATGGTGGGTAGTCTCATGTATATGATTGCCACTAGACCCGACTTAGCTTATGTGGTGAGCTTAATCAGTAGATTTATGGAGAGGCCAACTGAGTTGCATCAACAAGTTGTGAAGAGGGTTCTGCGTTACTTAAAGGGAACTACTGAGTTGGGAATTTTCTACAAAAGAGGTGGAGAAGAGAAGCTGGTGGCCTACTCAGATAGCGATTATGTTGGAGATGTTGAAGACCGAAAGAGTACATCAGGGTATGTGTTCTTGCTCAATTTAGGTGTAGTAGCATGGTCCTCAAAGAGACAACCAATGGTCACTCTCTTCACCACTGAAGCTGAGTTCATAGCAGCTGCTTCTTGCGCATGCCAAAGTGTGTGGATGCGTAGGATTCTTGAAAAACTTGGCCATAAACAAAGTAAGTGCACTGATGTTTTCTGTGACAATAGCTCTGCAATTAAATTATCAAAGAATCCGGTTATGCATGGCAGGAGCAAACACATTGATGTTAGATTTCATTTTCTTCGAGATTTAACAAAGGATGGGGTTGTTAAGTTGGAGCATTGTGGTTCGAATGATCAGTTGGCAGATATTATGACTAAGCCTTTGAGTCACGAGGTGTTCATAAGATTGAGAGAGCTGCTTGGACTATGCTTGGCACCAAAGGTAAACTGACTGCAAATTGCAGGTCAATTTAAGGGAGGGTTTGTTAGGATATTTGGTGACTAAAGTCAATTTGACTTAGTCCATCTTAGTTGTTACTTTTGTTAATAATTTCCTGGTTTGAAGGATTTTATTTTAGCTTAGATTCCTGTAACAGATTGACCACGTCTTTAGGCTCTGTTTTCGCAATTCTGTTTTTGTAAGGCTTGTATAAAGCCACAGTATCTTTCATTCAATAAACGGGCTTTTGAGCTTCCAGTTATCTGTATTTTTTGTTTAAAGCTTGAGAGTACAACAAGAGAGAGGGAATGACTAAATGAGAGGAATCGATAGGAAAGATGGGAGAGAGAGAGAGATTGGATGTGAAGGGGGTTGCCATCGTTGTTTAGTGTGAGAGGTAGAAGATGAATAATGTTGAGAGAGATATCAAATGGAGGGAGATGATGAACAGTGGCATGAAGGAGGTGAAGTTAAGAAATGACAAGTTGATTTTTTGTCATGTTCACTGTTTTTGCAATATTTTTTAAAACATATATGGTTTTGCCAATTCATCAAACTTTGTTATTTTTTTTATAAAAAGTCTTTCTTTTTTTTATTTTTCAAATTTGAAATGCATGCTGGTTAGGAAACTTATAGCAGATGAGCAAACCATTACTCCATACGCATAAGGTGAATCGGGCCTAAAGCTCATTGAGGATTCAAACCTAGAAAATTAGCACTACAGAATAAATGATCCATTGTCATTGTAGCCGATTCACATATTATGTAGTTACAAAAATGAAGAATTTTATAGAGTTTACTTCTAGTGGGTAAAGCATTTTGGAGCAACCTCCAAGTGGAGAGGAACAATTTAGGACCGACATTCTTGAGGCTTCAGAATGGATTGCTGAATGGATTTTTCTTGATTTAAGTAATGGCCAATCTTCTAGTTTGATTTGTGGTCAGTACTTCAATATCCTTTGGCACATTTGGCTTGCCCGGAATGCCCTCATTTTGAATCATCAACATCAATACCCAGAAATCATTATAGAAAAGGCTTGTGTGGATTGTCAGTTGCATTTTGATGTTATTCATCACTTTCTAGTGGTATTTAATGAGATCAGTTCTTTGGCCCCAACTACAATGATCCATTGGATTCCAGCAACGAGAGGTAGTGTGAAAATCAATTTTGATGGTACCACTGCTACTGATAAATCTGGCATTGACATCATTATTCGGGATAATAATGGCTCATTTCTTTTTGCACGTGCTATTCCGATAGCACCTCAGCCTGCACTCTTCAGTGAAGCCTTAGCTATTTTGGAAAGCCTTCGATTTGCCTCTTCTCTTGGTATTTCTAATGTTGTAATTGAAGGTGATGCACAACTTTTGATTAATCTCTTGTTGGAGGATACCCTTTCCCCTCCATGGAGTATCTACACTCTTCTTATGGATTGTAAGAGATTCCTATCCCACTTTCAAGACTACTCAATTACTTTTGCTCCCTGGCTTTGTAATCGGGTTGCCCATAGACTCGCTAAACATGCTTTGTCTTGTTATTCAGTGCACACTTGGTCTGTAGCACCTACTTTTTTTTATTCCTTTTTTAGAATTTGATGTAATTGAGTAATTGTTGAAGGAATCAGCCTTCGGGCATTTTCAAAAAATAAAAATAAAAATAAAATGCATAAGGTGTGGGTCCCATGTAGGCCCATGTATACAAAACAATGGTCAGGATAATGATACATTCATTCATGATAAGTTGCATATCTGGCTACCCCTATGTGCATTATTTTGTTTCCAACCAATCTGGCACATCATAGAGTCCAGATTATTTGAACGCATATCGATGTTGAGCAAGTTATGACTAATCAATCACACGAATTGGGATCTACTCCTCACACTAGCCTCACAAGCACATCTCACCATGCATTGGGAACATCTCCTATGAATAATAACGTATAAATACGGGAGATGTTCCTAATGCATGGTGGGATGTGCTTGTGAGGTCGGTGTGAGGCACCCTATGTGAGGAGTAGATCCAGTCTCCAATCACACATCTCCACATCGATGTTACACGTTTCCCAGCATTCTTATATGCATCCCCTTTAATAGTCACTGTGAGTTTGGATCTATTCCTTACAATGTGCTCCTCACACCGACTTCATAGCATGCCCTAGCCACACATTGGGAACATCTCTTGTAGTGATATTTATTATTTATGGGGAGATGTTCCCAATACATGGTGGGATGTGAGTTGTGACTATGAGGCCAGTGTGAGGAGCTCTATGAGGAGCATATCACAATTGTACTCATGGGACTACAAGTTTTATTTTCTTTTTTTCTTCTATGAAAATTTTATTTTCATCTATTTTTTTAAGTCATAACCCTAGTCCCTCTCCTTTTCCCCTTTTCTCGATCCCTCCTAGTCGTTGTTCCTATTGGTTTGGTTAATTTTGTTGTTGCAGAAGAATGAACCATGGTGTTCAAATAGCTCAAAGCGATGTAAAAGCATCAAACATCCTCCTAACAAACATTTCATACTATGATTTAGGAAATTCCAAATCCAAACCCTAGTAGTGGATTCTCCTAGTTACACTGACCCTCACTACTAGGCTTGTAAACAAATTGGATTCAGGAAATTCCAAATCTGGTCCAATTATTGAAAACTTGCATCCGAATCTGATCATATTTGAAGACCTCGGATTTGAATTCAAATCCTAATAGATTCATATGAGGTTTGAATTTAATTTGACTCTTCTTTATTTTTTTAAATACAAAAAATTAAAAAGTTAATTACTTTTCAACTTTTATATGTAATATATTAATATAAACATAACATACTAAATTTATTATGTATATAAATTCATATATAATATAATATTTAAAATATTTATTTATAATTTTATAAAATTTATATATTAAAATCAATAAATATTTATAATATAATTAAATTTGGATTTTAATAATATTGGATTAAGTCAAATCCAAATCTGATCTAATTATTAATCGATTGTAGATCTCAAAATCCAATTTTGATCCGATTACATAAATTCATCATACGAATCCAAAATAATCGGATTGGATGTCGAATTGGATCTCATATTTCCGAATATCATAGATAGGCCTACTCACTACCTAAGGACAAGAATTGTTCAAAGAAGAATAATGTTTATAGCTTTTGTGTGATTGTTCTAAAACTAATCGTGGCAACTAAAGCCTTTTGCTCCAAGAAAGAGCAACTCTTGATGGTAATAGGCAAGCCACTATTGGATGACTTGAAAGGCTTCTGGAAATGGTGGTTGGATCATAGCTTGTAGGCCATTTCAAAATAGAGAGGAGCCACAGTTTCCATGTTAAAACTTCACTTTGCCTTTGCCAACTAATGATGGGTGTTTTGGCAACTCCCAATTCGCTGGTAACTTGGATGTCAATCTGGAGGATTTTCTGCTAGAAGGCGGCTTGGATGTCGAACTGACTGGGCTGAATTAGAAGGTTGTTCGGGTGTCGAGCTAGATTAATTGCCAAGCTATGTAGTTCTTTAGAGAGACCTATAAGGAAACAACGCCAGAGTGCCCAAGTTGCTTTTACCCGATGTGGACGCTCCAATGCTTAAGTTAGTACTAAGTTGTGCGAGTTGAATGCTAATATGCTATTAAGCTTGTGAGCAATAAATCGTACCTCCCCCTTGAGGTTGAAGGTGAGGCATATATATAGGCGTTGTTTGGCGTGGGCTTCATGCATCGCATCCGAGATCTCTAATAGGTCATGCCTAACTGGTCCGAAGTCCTCGGAGGTAGTCGTGCATGTAGACCAGTCTTTGCACCTTGTTCGGTTTCCTCCGGAACATTTGGTGCAAGGGCCAACTTTTGGAAAACCTGAGAGTGACAGGATATGGATGCAAAATCGGTCGGCGAGCATGTCTCGTAGGTTGCCACCTGGACCTCAACCAAGCCAGCAAGCCCTCGAAGGAGGTCGCTCCTCACATCGAGGCCACTTCGGTTGGTGACAAGGTGCCACAGGTTGGCCCTAAACGAGGTATTGCTAGCCGCCTTAAGTTGTGGACGAGGTCACCAACTAGGTTTCCACTAGGTCGCAGGTCACCAGGTCAGCGGAAAAGGCAAGTCGCCATGACAGCAAAATAGGTAGGTCGCTAGGTCGACGGAGGCAGGTCGTTAGCTGGGACTTCATTAGCTAAGGCAAGTCATCACATAGATGGTGTCTGAATGTTATCCAGCTGTTCTGAGATGCCATGTGCCATGACGTCACTAGAGGGCTAAATCCACCCTAATCAATTTCCCCCCACTCCCACGCTGAGGTCAGCTCAGCGAAGGGAGTAGCTTGTTCTTCTGGCCCAGAGTGACTAGTTTGATGAGCTTATAGCCATAGATGTCGGTCCAATTTTCTCCTTAGGTCTAAGTATTGAATGCAGCCTTGCGCAGGACCTCACCGTCTTGATTATAGGTGCACAAGAGTGAATTCATCTGCTCGAGGAGAGGCGAAGCATGCACTCTGAGGACATATACCTTAGGGATGCGACCACCAAGGAGTTTAGCAATTCGGCCCAATACCTCAAGAGCGAAGTTTGCCATGCTGTTCAAGAGGGGCTTCTAACTACGTGATTGCCTCGTCAAGTAGCTCCACTCATGTAGGCTACAACACACTTTCTCTCGAGTCGAATCTTGAAAGAGTAGCAGGTGAGGTCGATGCGGAGTCTGAAACCGAGGTAGTCGGTTGTAAAGAGATCGACCAAGTTTGCATGTCTGCCACGATGCTGAAAGCGAAGTAGTCTTCCCTTCCTTTGTTTCTTTTTCTCTCCTCCTTTTTTTAGGGTCGGTAGTGAAATGCCAACGTCCTTTGAGATCGACTTAAGCGTGTTGCCGAGCTAGATAAACGGGGGCCAACCTTCTGAGATCAGTCTTCCTGCTGCCATTGTATTTTTGGAGTAGACTTGAGGGTGCCTTAGCTAAAAAGCGGTATAGCTTTCCCTTAGAACTCAATTTGACCAGGTCGCCAAAGTGGATGGTCGTTCTATAGTAGCTTTAGTAGCTTCAAATGTGGTTGCTTCTATGCCCTCAAATGGAATTGGCTTCCCTAGGTGGGTGCTTATGAGACCAAGGTGTACATGTATTGCACCTGCTCCTGGAACTACTGGCCGCCTACTCCTACTGGAGCTATGGGGGGCTCATCTTGAGGGGGTGGCTCGGTTGTTTGCGGGTCGCCTACTTTCACAGGAACCACAAAGGGTTTGACCTATGAGGCTGATTCCACATTCAATTTGCTTCCAACTCTCACGAGAGCCATATCTAGTTCGATCAGTAGTGAGGCTTTGTAGTTTGGGCTGCGAGACAATTTGGGCAAGATCGCTAAAGTTCATCGGGCTAGTCGCTCATATTCTATCCTGCTTGTGGGTTTTGTTGATACGTATGTTGTTGTCAGCATTGGGCGATAGGTTGATGCCACAACTACAATAGATCATCCCTTGGGGACGCTGGTCATCTACTCCGACGAGAAGCCATAAGGAGCTCGACTTGTGGGGGTAGCTCTACTAATTGTAGGTTGCCAACTCGCATAGGAGCCTTGGAAGGCTCGACTTACAAGGGTGACCACACAATCCGTTGGCCGCCGACTCCTATCGGAGCCATGAAAGGCTCGACCTATAGGGGTGACCTCACGAAACAGAGCCGATGAGGCTTCATCCGGGCTGACTGTTGTTGAGAATGAATATAGAATGAGATGAGGTTGACAGGGCTGCTCCACAATCTGTTGGACATCAACTCCCACGGGAACTATGAAAGGCTCGACCTGCAAGGGCGGCCTCACTTCGAGGTGCCTACCATCGGATTGCTAGTTGTTGAGGTCGCTCTGTTGTTGATTATTCTATGGCGGCATGAATGCACAGAGCTTCTCCTCCCATGCCCACATCTGGAGATTCATGCTTTAGCTCATAAAACTGTTGCGCTTTAAACTCGACGGGAATTGTTGATGGCTCTACCGCGGGGAGAGGGGAATTCACATGAGGTAGTGATGTATTTATCTGGGGTAATTGGAGTGCTGGGTTCATCACGGTTGCTACTCCATGAAGTGCTAGGGGCACTGAACTTACTTGATTATCATAGAGGGGTATTCGGGGTTCATTACGGACACTCTTGCTCCCCAGTAACTGATACTTCATTTTCGATGTTAGTGTTGCTCAAAAATGCCATTGAGTTGATAAAGGCTAAAACTAGAAGGTGAGAACTTAGTTTTTTCTTGCATTTCCCATAGACGACACCAATTGATGATGAGCATTTTGGCAACTTCCAACTCGGTGGTAACTCGGATGCCGACCTGGAGGATTTCATGTTGGAAGAAGGTTTGGATGTCGAGCTGACTGGGCTGAATTAGGAGGCTGTTCGGGTGCCAAGATAGATTGATTGTTGAGCTGTGTAGTTCTTTAGAGAGACTTGTAAGGAAACAACGCCAAAGTGCCCAGGTTGATTTTACCCGGTGTGGGCACTCCGATGCTTAAGTTAGTACTGAGTTGTGTGAGCTGAATGCTAATATGCTATTAAGCTTGTGAGCAATAAATCGTACATCCCCCTTGAGGTTGAAGGTGAGGCCTATATATAAGCGTTGTTTGGCGTGGGTTTCATGCGTTACATCCGAGATCTTCAAGAGGTCGTGCCTAACTGGTTTGAAGTCCTCGAAGGTAGCCATGCACATAGACCAGTCTTTACGCCTTGTTTGGTTTCCTCTAGAACATTTGGTGCGGGGGCCAACTTCCGAAAATCCCGAGAGTGATGGGATATGGATGCAGAATTGGTCAACAAGCACGTCTCGTAGGTCACCACCTGGACTTCAACCAAGCCAACAAGTCCTCGAAGGAGGTCACTCGTCACATCGAGGTCACTTTGGTTGGTGACAAGGTGACACAGGTTGGCCCTAAACGAGGTGTTGCTAGCTGCCCTGAGTTGTGGACGAGGTCACCAACTAGTTTCCACCAGGTCATAGGTCGCCAGGTCAGCGAAAAAGGCAGGTCGCTAGGTCGGCAGAAGAGGTAGGTTGCTAGGTCAACGGAGGTAGGTCGTTAGCTGGGACTTCATTAGCTAAGGCAAGTCATCACATAGGTGGTGTCTAAATGTCATCCAACTGTTCTGAGATGCTATGTGTCATGATGTCACTGGAGGGCCAAGTCCGCCCTCAACACCAACAACCAAACCTTAGGCCTTCTATAGCTAAGATGTTGCATACAATGAAAGACAAGATGTCATCCTTCTCCTTTGTTGCCCTAGCCCTAGTTGCAAAGCTCAAGTAGACCACAACCTAATATCAAAGATGAACATTGTATATTTTACATTTGCCACGCAAAGATGGTCTTCCCATTTTCAAATCCAGCTCAAGTTGATCCATTGGATTCAACTAATCCTTAGGAGAAAACCATTACTAGACTAAGGAAGCAACTCATTTAGTTTAATCTAGCACCATTAGTTAGGAATTTGATTTCCCCTAACGATAATGTGGCTTTGGTGGCAGGCTGAAATGTGCCATCACCTTAGAAATGATTCTCAACCCGTCATTGGTTTTCATTTCAAAAACCCTATGTAACAAGGATAAGTCCATGAAGATCTTGTCCAAGTTTAGTCATTATGAGTTTTGTTAATGAGCCTCATGGTTTGTTTGGATGTCTTTGGTTCTTGTGGTTAAACTCTTAAAAGTGTTGTTGGTCAAATTCATTTTGCTATTGCTAATGTAGTTCTTGCTTCTATCTTATCTCTTCCACTTTACATTAATTCCTTGGCACTTTCTGTATTATAGAGACTCCCATAAAAAAGAACTAATAGGAGGTGTATAATCAAATTTTTGCTATTAGCCAAGGTATCTCTGCACCTTAGTGTTTGCATGTTAAACATATATTGTCTATAAGAAGTGATCACTATCTCATAGTGCTTTATCCTAATTTGTGTTGATGTAGTATGCATTTGGTATAACTTCCATTTATTAAATAAACATTTGTATTTGATTTGCCTTCAAAATCAAGAAAAAGTGATTGATAAACATTTTCTAGTATTTGTTGACAACTAAACGCCACTAGGCACCATTAAACACTACATAAGCTAAACGGTAAATAAACACTTTTGTGTTGGTGGGAACATTAAAATAAAGCTTCCCCCAACAGTTGGCTTGCATGTAAATTAGGACTTCCATTTATAAGACTGCAAGGTGTACAAAATAGCATGATGGGACAAATGCCTACATGGCGATGACATTTTATCAAATAAATGGAAGCCATACCAAACACTGCCGTAATTATAAAAGCCCACACTGATTTTGAGCCAATATGGCTACCTATATGAATCAAAATACACAAAATTCATGGCTTCCCTTTGTCATAATTCTACTAGAAGCTTTATGTCAAAATGTAGTGATTGCCAGAACAATATTGCTGATTAGGGTACTAGTTGCCTCAGAAATTTTAGAACCAAAATTAGGGACTTAGAGTTTAAGCTCAATAAAGTGCCACTTGGTCATGACCAAAATGGCCAACTTAAAAAAAAAAATCCTTGTGGCATGAGTTTGAACATTTATGTGAGACTTAATAAGTATTTTCGCATCAAGGTTTCAAGACATGATGAAATTCTCACAACTTATAGCAAAAGAGTTGGGATAATATTTTAAAAACCTACTTGGAACTAGAACCGCTTTGGCCTTTCCATATCATCGGTTTGATCATCTAGTTTGAACGAATGATCCGTTCAAAATTAAAAAATAAATAAAATAAAAAATTAGCCAAAATCATTGTTTGGGTCAATGGTTCGACTGTCCAGGTCAATGGATCACTAACCAAGTCAACAGTTTTTGGCCAAATAACGAGTTAAGGGTGAAATGGAACTGGTTGCTTGGATGGTTCCTAAAGCAAATAGTTTGACCATTTGTGTCAATGATGGTTCGAAAACATTGAGTTGGGATGCCATTGATCCAAAATTTGTTGCTTTCATTCAATGCCTTTTTCAACACCAAGAGGAGATAAAAGATGTAAATGGCACAACTTTGGTTCTCATACCAAAGAAAGAGAATGTGGAGATAGTAAGCGATCTGAGGCCCATTGGTCTTACTAATGTGCCATACAAAACTCTGATATAGGTAATTCAATCTCTAGGCTTACCAAAGAAGTATGGAATGGATTAAAGGTTCAAAGATCAAGATGAATGGGGATCAATGGCTTTAATACCAAATGGATAGATGTTGGTCAAATGAATGGATGTAGGATGGGATATAGCAATATGGATAGGAATATACATATGCAAAAAATAGTAAAACAGTATTTATATAAAAGAACAATAAAATAGTAAATTAAAGAATAAGACTTCGATAGAAAAACTTACAGAGCTTTAATAAGAAATATCACTGAAAGGGTTATAGGGTTTACACTCGACACTCAAAAATTCTTATAGAAAATATTACAAAGAATAGAGGAAAACATTAACACTCAAAGGAAAAGCACTCAAAGAATCACTGGACTGTTGAACACTCGAGCAACTCCAACACTCCTTCTTGCTGAGATTTGAGCCATATTTATATATAGATAGGTTGGTCTTCAAATAAGATCTAGCTTCTATAATTTAGATGCCTTCTTATCTTTAACTTTGTCTTATTAGATGAGTTGGCTTCTTGAAGATGCTTCTTTATCCTCAACAAATCTTCATTGTTGAGCATTATTGACGAATCTTTGTTGTTGAGGCTAGTGGCGAGTCTTTTTATGAGAGGAAATGTTCTTTAATAGTAAGATTCTCAAATTATTGATACTTTAATGCAGATTGACAAACCACATGCTTTCGGTCTCGATGTCTTTAAAGATTTCCATGCTTTTCTCTTTCATCTTTTCTGCGAATTGAAGGGACATTTCTTCGAGCTCAATAGGATCCATGTTGAGGAATTTATTCTTGAGCTTTTCTCGATAAGACTCAAATAAGTCTTGAAAAACCTCATCTTCTTCTATTGGCTTTAGAGCTGACGTGAGATCGAATTTATCCCACCACTTGATTTCAATGATTATGTCAATGGATGGAGACATCCAAGACACATCCAAATGATAACTCCATTTTAGGATCCACGAGAGGCGATACATTTTGAAGAATTCAAACAGTTTTACATGTTCGAATCCTAAGTAACTTCTTCACCCAAAATTTGAATATTTATCTAATAATTCTTTTTGAGGGAAGATGTCATCTGATGCCCCTAGCGTGAGGATGCTTTTCTTTCCCGTTCCATAGAGAAAAAATAACTAGAGAAACATTTTAGGTTTTGGGGTTAACAAGGGCAAAATCACACCATTTTCAAAATTTTTGGAGGTATTTTCGACTTTGGGCTTGTTCTCTAAGTGTGATAAGAGCCAGCTCGCAAGCTTACAATTTCAAATCTGAAAACAAGATTCATACCCATTTTCAAAAGCAACACCAAATGTGTCCGATGTTTGAAAAGCACGTTTTTTAGACATTGAACCTTTGAAAAGCGTTATCAATTGCCCCCTAAGGCTTGAAGCAGTTTCATGAAAGATAAAATTTCAGACATGGTAGTCATTTACAGATTTTGGATTTTTCTTGTTTCGGATGAGGGTGATAAATGTTTGATTTAATTTACAAATTTTGGACTTTTCTATTTGGGATGAAGGTGATAAAGGTTTGATTTAAAATGTCACATAGCTTTCCATTGTGAAAAAAAGATTCAACTCCATTACAAACAAAATCCTCTATAATATGCTAGATTTTTTTTTAATTAAAAGATTTTGGCATACTTCAATATTTATGCCTTAAACTACCTTAAGGCTTATGCCTCTCTGCCTTTGGCTAGGTTTGGTTTGAAGGAAAAAGTAGGGAAAGGAAAGGAAAGGAAGGGAAACTTTTACAAATCTTGTATAGGTTTCCTTGCATTTCCCTTCCTTTCCCTACTATTCCCTTCAAACCAAACATAGCGTGATCAATGTACGTTTGGAACCAAATTAGCTTTCACGCAAAAAATCAAAAGTAGGCTTACGTGAGTGGAAGCCATCATAGGCAGAGCATCTCAACTTTCAAAAGCGGCTCCATCAAGACAGGTCAATCACTTGGGCCTTCCAAATGTTTTGGGAAAGTCATCATGTAAGCCTATTTCTAGGGGTGTCAATTGGACTGGATTTGGTCCAACCTGACTTGGTTCAATGTGAATTGATTACAAATGGACTAAGTCCAATCTAATCCAATGAATATTTTGGACTGGTCCAACTCAATGTTTGAACGTCCAATTTGTTCAAATTTATTTTAATTTTGATTGGTTTTTAACTTAACCTGCTCCATTGACACCTATATTCTTACCTTCTAT
The DNA here is from genome assembly GCF_055504915.1 of Nelumbo nucifera. Classification (NCBI taxonomy): domain Eukaryota; kingdom Viridiplantae; phylum Streptophyta; class Magnoliopsida; order Proteales; family Nelumbonaceae; genus Nelumbo; species Nelumbo nucifera. The sequence continues at coordinate 107,471,520 of NC_142650.1, forward strand.
CCATGAACTATATATTGTCTCAATCCAACCCAATCCAATATAAATTCATTATGAATGGACTAGATCCAATCCAATCTGATAGGGCACAATTCGGCTGGTCCTAGCTGTCAACGATTCTGCCTCTGGGCGGAGATACGGGGAACCTGAAACAGAGAAGATGAGGAAGCTCTGGGGGGAACCCGGTATGAATGCTCCGAAGCTCAAGTTAGAATTCTCTCAAAGGCAGGACAAAACCAGATGGCGCAACGTTCACATACCTTGTCCTCGGGGGTGGGGAGCCTTTTATAACCACCTCGTGCATTCACTTCTAAGCTTCTGTCAGGTCAGGTATGATACGTTTGTTCAGCTCGGCGTCCTGGAGGCAAAGTGCTGGAGTGGTGAGCGAGGTGAAGTCTTGAGTTCGGATAGGGGGGTGTCGAACTGCCAAGAGGCAGGCCAGTTCGGGTCACTGCCTTGTGTGAGGCTCGGGGCCTAAGGGAAAGTTCGGGCTCCTAGTAGGGAGTTCGGACTGCTGGTTCCTCCCTTCGGTGCTCGCGCCTTGGGCGTGCTGCTGTGCCGAGCTGTTCGTCTTTGACACGTGGAGTGATTACGAGGTCGGGCCAAATCTTCCTTCATCAATTGCCCCCCACTCCTCGCGCCAAGGGTCTTGCCCTGGTGCGGGGAGTTCGCGAGCTGGCAGTGGATTTGTCCCGTACTTCGAGTCTTGGTTGACTAATAGCGCGGAAGACGCGCCGACCTGCCTACAAATGCTGATAGACGTGGCAGCGTGCCTGATGAAGTGTGACTGGAGTTGAGCAGAGCCTCCTTTACTTTGGCCAAGTATGCGATCATAGTGAGCTTGCGCGCTTCGTATTCGCCCGTAACCTGGTTGACCACGAGCTGGGAATCACTACAGATAACTACGTGCTTTGCTCTTACCTTGTGTGTTAGGTTCAGTCCGGCTATCAGTGCCTCGTACTCTGCCTCATTGTTGGATGCCGCGAACTCAAAGCGTAGTGCATATTCTAATTTTGTGCCACTTGGGCCGCGTAGCACTATTCCAGCCCCGCTGCCCTACTGGTTCGAGGAGCCATCTACGTGAAGAATCCAGGGCTCCTCATCCCAGTTTGCGTTTGGCCTAACCAGGAGAGATGCCACTCTGGCTGCTACTTCACGGGGTTCAGACTCTATTGGCTCGGGGGCTCCATGCTCGCCCGAGCTGGGGATCTCGGGCCCGACCGGCCTAGGGCTTCGAGGCTAAACATGCACTCGGCGATAAAATCTGCTAAGGCTTGGGCCTTAATAGCAGTTCGTGGCTTGTATTGGAGGTTGTACTCGCTGAGTTCAACGGCCCATTTCGTCAGTTGACCGGAAACCTCAGGTTTGAGTAAAACTTGCCTCAGAGGTTTGTCAATCAAGACGACAATAGTGTGAGCCTGGAAGTATGGGCGGAGTTTCCGGGCTGCTATCACCAATGCGTATGCTAGCTTTTCTATCTGCGGGTACCTTGTCTCTGCTCCCTGCAAGATTTTACTAACATAATAGATGGGTTGTTGGACCCGATCTACTTTTTTTATTAGTACCGAACTGACCACCTCATCGCTTGCCGAGAGGTACAGTTCCAAGACTTCGCCCTCCTCGGGTCGGACTAAGGCTGGTACACTAGCGATGTAGCTTTTCAGCTCGTAGAACGCGAGCTGGCAGTCTTGGGTCCACTCGAACCCTTAGTCTTTGACTGCTTTGAAGAAAGGCAGGCAGCGGTCTGCTGACTTGGACATGAAGCGGCTTAGGGCGGCTATACGGCCGTTTAGCCTCTGAACTTCTTTTACTTTCCAGGGTGGTCTCATGTCTAGGATGGCCTTTATCTTGTCCGGGTTGGCCTCAATACCGCGCCGGTTGACAATGTACCCTAGGAGCTTGCCCGAGGTGACACCGAAGACACATTTGTTAGGGTTCAGTTTCATGCTAAATCGACGCAGGATTTGGAAGACAGAGTCCAAGTCTTGAATTAATTCATGTGAAAACTGCGTCTTAACTACCATGTCGTCTACATAACATTCTAATTTCATGCCAATTAAGGGCCGAAACAAACTATTTACAAGCCTTTGGAAGGTCGCCCCGACATTTTTTAATCCGAAGGGCATGACCTTGTAGCAGTACAGGCCGAACTCGGTTATGAAGCTGGTTTTTTCCTCATCGGTCCGATCCATCCTGATTTGGTTGTAGCCCAAGTAGGCGTCCAGGAAGCTTAGCAACTCGTGTCCCGAGGTCGCGTCTACTAGGCAGTCAATTCTGGGGAGGGGGAAGCAATCTTTTGGGCAAGCTCGGTTTAGGTCGATGTAGTCGATGCACATGCGCCACTTGCTGTTTGCCTTTTTCACCAGCACTGGGTTGGCTACCCAGCTCGGGTAATGAACTTCCCTTATGAAACCTGCTGCGAGGAGCTTTTCGATCTTCTCGTCGACCGCCCTCCAGCGTTCTGGGGCTAAGTTGCGTTTCTTCTGTCTAACGGGTCTGACTACAGGGTCAGTATTAAGTTTGCGAGTTATAAGGCTGGGGTCAATACCGGGCATGTCGGCCGCGGACCAGACAAAAATATCTAAATTTTGAAGTAAGAAACTCACCAGTTTGGTTCATAGCGGTTCCTTGACGGAAGCACCGATCTGTAGTGTGCGAGTTGGGTCAGTAGCCGAAGTCGGGACTGCGACCGTTTCCTCTGTGGGCGAAGCTCGTTCCTCGCCTTGCTCTGTAGGCCGCTCTAGTTCAAGGTCGTCGGCCGCCTTGGTTTTTCCCTTCAGGGCAGCAACATAACACTTGCGGGACTCAAGCTGGTCGCCCCGCACTACCCCCACACCGAGGTCTGTAGGGAACTTCATTGCCAAATAGTACGTGGAGACCGCTGTCCGCAGGATATGCGTAATTGACCGCCCTATTATGGCATTGTGTGGGGAGGGGGTCGCGACCACCAGGAAATCGTGGTTGAGTCTGACCGCACAAGGCCATGTGCCGACTTCCACAGGTACTGTTATCTTTCCGATAGGCCTAACTTCCTCTCTGTTGAAGCCCACCAGAGGAGTGCTTGCGGGCTTCAGCTTGCTTTTCCGCAACTGTAGCTGGTCAAATGCCGACTTGAAGAGGATGTCCGCCGAACTACCCGAATCCACAAGTACGCGCCTGACTTCGAAGTTGTTGATCCTGAGTTTTATGATGAGCGCATCATCGTGGGGGTAGTGGACACCTCGCGCATCGTCTTCAGTGAAGAAGATCGGTTCTTCTGTCTTCGGCCTCTTGGGAGGGTTCTGCTCTTCTCGGGCTGCCTCGCAAACTGACGTCCAGGCTGCTGCCGAGGTACATCCTGCTACCACCAAACCTCCCACTATCACATGGATGGTTCCCCGAACTGGCCTTTCTTCCGGAGGCTGTGGCAACACTTTGGCTGGTCTGCTACTGGGTTCAGGGGAGTCCTTCCCGTGCTCCCCTTGCCGACCTGCCTTATTGTTATTATTGTTATTATGCTGTACAAAATTTCTCAAGTATCCGCGACGAATGAGTCCCTCTATCTCGTCCCGGAGATTATTACACTATTCGGTACTGTGACCGTGATCTCTATGAAAACTACAGTACAGATTTTTGTTTATCTCGTTTGGATTCCCTTTTAGGCGAGGTGGCCACTTGACGTATGGGGCGTCTTTGATCGTCATCAAGATCTCAGTCCGCCTGGTGTTTAACGGCGTATAGTCCGTCCAAACTACTACTGGTGCTCGGGACGGTTGGCTTGGCTTCGCCTCCCGGGCCGTGTTTCTTCTGTTGCCTGGGTTGGAGGGTTCACCCTCCCTTTTCCTTTTCTCGACCTCGCCTTCGGTCCTTTGGTTGATCTCTTCCTCTGTTCTCATGAACTTGTCTGCGAGCTTGAGGAATTCGGCCACGGTCGCGGGCTGGCTGGCTACCATGTGCCATTTAAACTCCTTGTGCGCTATTCCTCTCTTGGCCGCCGTGAGCTGAACTGCGGGGTCTAATCGTGGTATCTGTAGGCACGCTTCATTGAACCGCTTGATGTAGCCCCGGATGGATTCTCCTTCTCTCTGGACTACTCCGAAGATGCTTTCCTCAGTTCTGGGGCACCGCTTGCTGGTAACGAAGTGCGCGGTGAAGACCTGCACAAACTGGGTCCAGCTTCTTATTGACCCTGGGGCTAGGTTCCTGTACCATGTGTGGGCCACCCCCCTGAGGGTGGTGGTGAAGGCCACGCACATGCATGATTCGCTGACCCTGGCGAGGTGCATTTGGGACTGGAAAGCATCGACGTGGTCGTTGGGGTCAAAGGACCCATCGTACTTGTCCAATGGTGGAAGCTTGAAGTCTCTGGGCATGGGGACTGCCAGGAGTTTTGATGCGAGGGGGGAAGGAACTGAGAGGATCGGGGCAGCTTTTACTCCGTCCGAGCTCGTCTCTTCCTTACCTCTGAGTTCGAGCAGGACACGAGTGGCAGTTCGGCGACTTCGTCGGCGCCTGCGTTGTTGAGTGGGCCTAGTACTGGCGCTGCTGGCCTCTGTGTTGCCGAGCTCGATGGGTCCAGAACGTTGGTAGTCTGCTACTAGGGCGCTGAATCGGTTCTCTGTGAGCGGGAAATCAGGCTTGGAGCGCCGAGGTGCTGACTTCGCGGGTGAGGTTCCCGACCCGCCTGCGAGCTGCGAGGCGGGGGTGATTCTTTCCCTTCGGCCTGGGGATGAGGCCTGGCTGTTGGGGGGGTTCTGGGGTTGGGAGGGTTCTCCTCGGCGAGGGTGTCCACCCTGAGGGGTAACCTTAACTGGCTTCGGAGCGGGGTACCGAGGTGGAAGTAGCGGTTGGTTCAGAGGCAGTTGGGGGAACTGCTACTGATAGTGATACTGGGAGATGTTGTGCAGTACTTGGTGCTGCTGGAGCTGATGTTGCTGGAATTGTTGCATTTGGGCTTGCATTGCCCGCATGCATTGCATCAGGTCGTCAAACTGGTTCTAGCGGGTCGCCAGGGGGACAACAGTTGTTTCGATAGGGAGTGGAAGGGGGATGCTCATGGCGGGAAGGCTTACGGGCGCCACTGTTTGTGGCGCACTCAAGCAAGGGATCCCATCCACCGGAAGGGGGATGGTGAACTGCCTGACGCACACCACAGGGACCTGAAGTTGTTCCCCGGTGGTGTTTGTCTCCGTGCCATGTCCGGCATTGCTGGAAGAAGCCATGAGTGTTGGAGCTTTTGGAGAAAAGAGATTATGAGAGTTTAGAGGGAGGCTTTTAGAAGCGTATTCCGACAGACGGTGCCAATTGATGGAGCGCAATCCGACTGGTCCTAGCTATCAACGATTCTGCCTCTGGGCGGAGATACGGGGAACCTGAAGCAGAGAAGATGAGGAAGCTCCGGGGGGAACACGGTATGAATGCTCCGAAGCTCAAGTTAGAATTCTCTCAAAGGCAGGACAAAACCAGATGGCGCAACGTTCACATACCTTGTCCTCGGGGGTGAGGAGCCTTTTATAACCACCTCGCGCACTCACTTCTAAGCTTCTGTTAGGTCGGGTATGATACGTTTGTTCAGCTCGGCGTCCTGGAGGCGAAGTGCTGGAGTGGTGAACGAGGTGAAGTCTTGAATTCGGATAGGGGAGTGTCGAACTGCCATGAGGCGGGCCAGTTCGGGTCACTACCTTGTGTGAGGCTCGGGGCCTAAAGGAAAGTTCGGGCTCCTAGTAGGGAGTTCGAACTGCGGGTTCCTCCCTTTGGTGCTCGCGCCTTGGGCGTGCTGCTGTGTCGAGCTGTTCGTCTTTGACACGTGGAGTGATTACGAGGTCGGGCCAAATCTTCCTTCATCACAATCCAATAAACACTTTGGATCATTAAGTCTGGACGGGTCTAATTCAATATGTATTGTTGGTCTGTCCAATCCGTACAAATTGATTTTGGTTTGGATGGAGTCCAATCCAAAATCGGTCCATTGACACCCTACCTATTTCCAAATTTCCGGATTTTTACCCAACAGGGCTTCGTTGCTTCACAACCCACTGGACCCACTGGGGGGATTGTACCAGATCAAGATGCACGTGAGGGACCACTGACTTTACCTGTTCCCCCTGCCCCGCCTCATTGGTCTTTAACGGACTGGAGCCGGTTTTGGTTGGATTCGGACCAAAAGCATTAAAACGACCAGCTACCCACGGTCAACTTATAAAAGCTCTCGGCCACTGGATTTTCACCATTTGATTGTAGTCCTGTTCTTTTGATGTGGAGTAATCCAACGGTATCGGATAAATAATACGTAGTCTTCACTAGGACACCAAACACAGGAAAATTCTAATTCAATGTAGCTCTCACTCTCTCTCAGTCGCTTCTGCTCCAGAGCTCCAAGCCGTCAAAAGACTACATCAGACCATCACTCCTCCACATCGGTGCGCCATTAGTACGGATTCGAAGTTCTTACTTGTTATTAATGTTGTTTGATTGAAGATGCTTTGATCGTAGTTTCAGAAGTGGAATTCGTGGAATGAAGTTTCGAACTTCTCGAATTGTTGACAGTCTAAAGGGTGTATCTGCGGTTTGATCGGACAACATGGCGTGGGAGCTGCTACTCTGGTTAATCTCTTTCTTTGTCTCTATAGCCCTCCTCGCACTGGTCATTTACCAGGTATCTCCGACTCCTATAATCTAGTTGTCTTCTTCTATTTCTTCTTCTTCTGGTTAATTCACAGCTGTTTCTTCTCTAAGACTAATATTTTGCTTGTTCTGTATCTTCTGCAATTCGTCTTTTCATAAATTCACATAGAGATGCCCTTTTTTTTATAAATTTAAAATTTAAAACAATTTTTGCACATGTTTTGCTCTGGTTGGATGATTGTTGTTGATTTTGCCTAGGATAGATGAAATGGAATATGCTATCGTAGTGAAAAAAAGAAATGGAATATGTTAGGTATAAGTACTGATTGCTTCTCTTTTTAGCACTCTCTGATGAAAAGTTCGTGTATAACTTTGCTCTTGATTTTTAGTCTTCAGAGTAAATGTGGATTTTAGAGCCGAGGTAATTTGATTTCATAAAAATTATTGGGTCCAAATTCAATAAATTCTGATTGCGTGCTTTCTCTATATTGTTTATCATAAAAAACGAAGTATGGAGCCACCATCTGTGCTGAGATCCCCTGTCAGTTAGTTGTTGCAGTTGTACTGTTTAGTTATCACCGAAGCTGGTGGCTATCTTCATATTTGCTCTGGTTATGATTATTCTGATCGCGCATGTGCTTCACGTTAAAAGTTGCAGACTAGGCTTTATGGTTGGAGAACTTCAGTTATTTATGTATTTGTGGTTATTGAGCTTTATCTATTTGGTGTTTCATCATTCCATGCTGTTGCATTTTTATATATAACATAAAAGAATTTGTTAACAAGCTGTCAACTAGCAATTCGGAACATCTGAAATGTTCTTCATACACATCTCATGAAAAAATGGAGAAATTGAAAGAATGGTAGGATCCATCTAATGGACGCCATAAAGGTTGCGGAATGGGTGGGGCGAATTTCAAAAATTTCCTACCTTCTCCCAACTGGGAATCATATTCCCTGAATTTAGAATACAATATTCAAGGATCTACTTGAACCCTAATCAAACCAGATCTGTACCAAAAGATAAATGGGAGGATTATACCTGATCCGGAGAAGCAGTATCTCCCAAAGTTGGTGTTCACGCCCAAAGAATGCTCCAAGATCTGTCCCTGCTGAAGATGACACAGCTGTGGATGGAACAGAACCAGCAGGGTGCGTCCTACACACTGGATCCTTCACAAGAATCCCCTGGATGTACTAAACACTGAATTCTTTCAGTCTTTCTTGCAAGACTGATGTCAAGAACTGGTTTCTTGACTTTCTTTTCTGCAAAGATCAAATCTTGCAACAATGCAGATGGCGGCGGCAGGAGGAGATTTCCAGAAACGAAAAACTGAACTGTTTTCTTTTCTGGAGAGAATGAGATCTAATCTCAATTCGCAGGAACCTTTCTTGCTTACCAGAACCTCTTGGATCGAAATCTTATTTCTCTCTCTTGGTTCATTCGAAAATCTCCTCTCTTTTCTTCTTGATTAAGAAATCTCCTAATTAGGAGTTATCCCAATCCAAATCAGTATTTGGATAGGGGATAATCTTAATCCCTTTCCCAGATAGAGTTAGCTTACTCCTGATCTTATCAGGAGGTTACCAGATTCAAATCTGATTTGAATTTGGTCTCTAAGAGTGGATAAGGCTAAGAGCCCAATCCTTTTTGCTAACTTCAATCTCAAATTCGCCCCATTGATGGGTGATCATATCAGCCCACTTCGAAATGGGCTTTTGGCCCATTAAGTATTCAGTGTTTAATTAGTTTCCAATCTGCTGCCCAGTTGGGCCTCTTTGTATGGCGTGGGACCCAAGCATTGATCTACACACCAGCCACATGGGTTCGGCCCAGCCTTTAATACAAGGCCCAGCCAAATTCACTGAAAATCTCAATGAACCCCTTGAGTCCATCGTATGAACCCTATGGGCCCAACACTTACATTAAGTGGTCCCTGGGCCAAGCCATCTTATAAAAACCCAGGGACTGTGGGCAGGTGCAAGATTAGCCCATCAGGTATTATCCTAAATGGTCTTACACTTAACCTCTCAGCCCTTAATGATCAAGCACTGCCCGACAAGAGAGGACCTCTCCCTCGGCTGCAAGGAACAGTGCCGCACTCTCCTCTCACATGGATCCCGGGAATTAAAACCATTTGCAAACATTTTGAAACCGTATATATATGTAAATATATTAATTTTGCAAAAACAAAATTCCAACGATTGAAATCAACTGCCGGCAGTTTGGTTTCCATCAGAGAGAGTGCATTCCCGATCATTACCCTTTGTCCGACAAAGTGGCTGATTCTGTCACTATGACCACCCACTCAGATGAATTCTCAAACTGCCCCAACATACTCAGGTTTTGATCCCCACTAAGGATCTCACTGATTGGCATATCAAAGGCAGCCTGATCCAACACCTAGTGAAGTGTCATAATCGAGTCTAGGGGTCAGGTGTAACTTTCCAGTTTTGCCCATCTATCTCCAAGGTCCAGGGCAAGACTGGAAATCTGGTCCGGTTCAAGGATTCAAGTAATCCCATGCTGTATGTGCCTCGGGTCTTACCCTGATGGCTGAGACAGGCCATCCCAACACTTGGTGGCACACCAGTATCAGCCTTGGCAGGATAAATCTCCCCAGACTTATCCAACGGCTGTGAACATTTAAAACTAACATGAGTCTCTACAAATGTCCAGTTTTAGGGTTTTACACAGAATTAAACCAAACAACATGAATCAAACATGCACTTTATTTATTTCCACTAAATAACAAAAGTACATCAAAATGATTGAAGCTAAGGGCATACAAAACTGTCTAACAGCTCCCACTTGCACTTAGGTCCAATCTGGTACAAGCCGGAGTCCCATACTTTCCACGTGTTTCTCAAACACCTTCTGTGTCAGTGGCTTAGTCAATGGGTCTGCCACATTATCCGCTGATGCTACCTTTTGAATTAGGACGTCCCCTCTACCAACGATCTCCCGCAGTACATGGTACTTCCTCTCGATGTGCTTTGACTTCGAGTGGGCCCGAGGCTCTTTAGCCTGGGCGATCGCTCCATTGTTGTCACACAACAACGGGATGGGTGATGTGCTGGATGGAATCGCTCCCAATTCGTGTATGAATTTCTTCATCCACACGGCTTCCTTGGCAGTTTCACTTGCGGCAATGTACTCGGCCTCGGTTGTGGAGTCTGCAGTGGACCCCTGTTTGCTGCTTTTCCAGCAAACAGCACACGATCCTATCGTGAAAACATACCCAGATGTAGACTTTCTATCATCTGGATCCGACTGGAAATCGGCATCGGTATACCCTAGAACTTGCAGTGAACTACCATCGAATACCAGACAAAACTCTTTCGTCCTTCGAAGGTATTTGAGTATGTTCTTCACAGCAGTCCAATGCTCCTGTCCTGGGTTTGCCTGGAATCTGCTTACCACACTCACCGCCTGAGCTATGTCCGGGCGAGTGCACAACATGGCATACATGATGCTCCCCACAGCTGAGGCATAGAGAACGTCTCTCATGCTCTCAATCTCCTCAGAAGTCTTGGGAGACATCTTCTTGGAGAGAGTGACTCCGTGCCTGAATGGAACGTTTCCTTTCTTGGAGTTTTCCATGCTGTATCTTTTGACAATTTTGTCAATGTAAGCAGCCTGGGATAATCCAATTATCCGCTTCGATCTATCTCTATAGAGTCGAAGACCCAGTATGTATGAAGCTTCTCCAAGATCTTTCATGGAGAACTGCTGTGATAGCCATACCTTGACCGAAGTCAACATTCCTACATCATTCCCAATGAGTAGGATATCGTCCACATACAAGACTAAAAAGGTGATCTTATCCCCACTGGATTTCCTGTAAACACAGGGCTCATCCGGATTCTGCTCAAAGTCAAACGTTTTGACTGCAGAATCAAAACGGATGTTCCAACTCCTAGAAGCCTGCTTAAGTCCATATATGGATCTATTAAGTTTACATACCATGTGTTCCTGACCAGCAGCAATGAAGCCTTGCGGCTGCTGCATGTAGATATCTTCACTAAGATCTCCATTCAGGAACGCTGTTTTGACATCCATTTGCCAAATCTCGTAATCATGGTACGCTGCTACAGCTAGCAGGATCCTAATGGATTTAAGCATGGCCACCGGTGAAAAGGTTTCCTCATAGTCGATGCCTTCTTTCTGAGTATACCCTTTCGCCACCAAACGAGCTTTAAAGGTCTCAATCCTGCCATCGGGGCCCTTCTTCCTCTTGTAGATCCATTTGCAACCAATTGCTTTTACCCCGGAGGGCGGATCCACTAGAGTCCAGACTCCATTGGTCTCCATTGAGTCCATCTCGGCTCTCATGGCCTCCACCCACTTCTGGGAGTCTATGTCTAACATAGCTTCCGCGTAAGACACGGGATCCTCTTCACTAGTCAAGGCTTCCACCAGGTAACTATCCTGGTCATAACCATATCGGACTGGTGGTCTGGATACCCGGGTGGACCTTCTAGGTTGGTCATTACCTAGAACTTGTGGGTCATCTCCCACTGCTCCTGAGCTCTCCTCATCAAGAACTATTTCCTGACGATGGGTGTCCAGGATGTAATCGGATTCTAAGAATCGGGCGTTTCGACTGCAGAACACTTTCTGCTCACTTGGGTCATAGAATAGATAACCCACCGAATCCTTTGGGTAGCCTATAAACAGGCAACGGCTGGTTTTAGATTCCAACTTGTCCGCACTTGTTCTTTTAACGTGTGCAGGACAACCCCAAATCTTCAAGTGTCTCACACTTGGCTTCCTTCCGGTCCAAAGCTCATATGGAGTTTTCGGAACTGATTTGGTTGGAACCCTATTCAGCACGTAGGTAGCAGTCTCTAATGCGTATCCCCAAAAGGATGTGGGTAATTCTGAGCGTACGAGAAGTGACCGGACCATGTCCAACAAGGTCCTATTTCTCCTCTCTGAAACACCGTTAAGTTGAGGTGTAGCAGGAGGAGCTAGTTGTGACACTATCCCATTGGCCTTTAAGCAGTCCCTGAATTCGTCAGAGAGATACTCGCCACCTCGATCTGATCGAAGGGCCTTAATTTCTCTCTCTAACTGTTTCTCGACTTCCTGTCTGAACTCTTTGAACTTTTCAAATGATTCAGACTTATGTCTCATTAGGTACACGTAACCATATCGTGAAAAATCATCTGTAAAGGTGATGAAGTACACGTGTTGATTCCGTGTCCTAACACTCAGGGGACCACATACATCAGTATGTATTAGGTCAAGTGTGCCTGCACATCTTTCAGGCTTACCGTCAAATGGCCGCTTAGTCATCTTACCTTGGAGGCAAGGTTCACAAGTGGGAAGATTTTCTACGGCTAGAAAATCCAAAGGACCATCCTTTACCAGTCTTGTGATTCGGTCGACACCGATGTGGCCAAGTCGGTAATGCCAGAGGCACGTGGGATTTATTGTATCACGAGTCCTTTTCTTGGGATTTTCGACCGACGTAGTTTCGGTTAAGTTAGTTTCCAAAGAAGGATGCAGAACATAGAGACCGTTCTCTAGCTCCCCGCATGCGATGAATTTATTATTCCGTTTAACAGTAATCATATTACTAAAGTAAACAGTATATCCATCAGCACACAATTTTGAAACAGAAATTAAATTCCTTCTCAAGTTCTGTACATAAAGACAATCTTTAAGTACAAGGACTCCTTCTTTAAAAACTAATTCTACGGTTCCTATTGCCGCAGCTGCAACACTTGCAGTTGTTCCCAAGAACAGTGTCACTTCACCTTCACTCAGCCTTCTGCTAACTTTGAACCCCTGCAGTGAGTTACACGCATGAGTTGAAGCCCCGGAGTCAACACACCAGGACACAGAAGTAACTAACATATTAGTTTCTATGACACAAGTTTCGATATTACCTTTCTTAGATTCCAGGTAGGTAGGACAGTTCCTCTTCCAGTGGCCGGTCTGCTTGCAGAAGTGACAGACATCAGATGCCTTGTTCTTCTTCTGCTTCTTGGGTTTGGTAGTCTTCTTCTGGGGCTTCTTTGCCTTTCTCTTTCTCTTGCCCGATTTGTTAGCTTCAGCAAGCATAACCACAGGCTCATCCTTCTTGAGTAAATCCTCGGCCCTCTGCAACATATTGCTGAGTTCCTGGACGCTGACATTCAGCTTATTCATATTGTAGTTCATAGTGAACGCATTGAAGGAAGAGGGCAAAGAATTTAGGATGGCATCCACTTGCGTGCCAAGATCTAGCCCGGATCCAAGAGCTTCAAGTTCGTTGATGTATCCCATCATCCGAAGACAATGGTCATGAACTTTCTGCCCTTTGGTCATCTGCGCGGTCATGAACAATTTCAGGACCTTCTGTCGAGTAGAACGGTTCTGCTCCTCATACATTGTCCTTAGACTGTCCAATATGTCCTTGGCAAGTTCGATCTGATCGAACTGCCTCTGTATTGAGTTGTCTAATGAGGCAATGACAAAGCAGCGGGCTAGGGAGTTCTTATCCTCCCAATCTTGGTAGTCCCTCCTACGGGCCTCAGAAGCCCTATCACCCGGACGTTCCGGGGCAGGATTTTTCACTACCTTGTCTAACTTTTCAGAAGTTAGGACCAGCATAAGATTTCTGTACCAGTCGGCATAGTTTGGGCCCTTAAGCTTGTTATCGTCTAGAAGCTTTGCAAATTGACCGTTTGCCATTTTCTGATAAAACAGCAAAATCATTAGTCCACAACCTTAGTTTGATTCATGTTTACCTACATAGATATGGCTTTTAATCTATGTTCCATTCCCATTTGTTCATCTCTGAGATTTCCCTCCTATCTCAGTGACGGAGATGACGAAATGTCTCTGGAAATGTGGGAAATCATATGGGGTGCGTGAAGCCAACTGTTTCAGCTGCATAACCCCACCACCTTTCTGTGACGGATCATATCCACTCATCAAATGAGTTTCCCTTTGGCCTCTGTCAGACAAGGTTCAGAGCCGTTTTCAGGTAAACCCTTCTGTCAGTGAGTGCACACCCATCATATTCAGGTTACGCCAAGGTACCGTGAGAGAGTTCCCATTTTCTGGTGAAGCCCCTCCCACATCGGTCTATGACGCCCCTATCATCTTATGAAACACTCTAACAGATCCAACAGCAAATGGATAGCCCAATTTTATGGTGCGTTTCCTCATTACTGATGGACCCATCATTGTGCTAATGACGGAAGGCCTTTAGAGAGTCCATCATATGGATCTCCCTATCACTTGCATTCATATTTGCTGGAGGGAACAAAATCACGGCCTAGTTCTAATTTAGGTCAAACCAAAGTGGCTCCCACTGACTTTCATAAAGTCAGATTTCTGGTGGGCCTTCATCGGCTAGGGGTTCCGTACGCATCCCTTTTCAGGGTTGTGGGGCCCACCAGGCAAAGAGGGGGTCATCCAATGACCTTCAGGGACACCATGGCAATGATGTGCATTCAGCCATGGTGTGCGCAAGAGCCACTAACGAGTCATCACGGGCCAAGTACTTATGGCCCATGGTCGCAGCACATCAAACATCCAAACATCACATGTAAAGGAGGAATTGATCCAATCAATTAATTGCTGTAAAGCCCATTCAACGGCCCATTTAAAAACCAAGTCATTAACGATTAATGTCCACTAGGTGTATGGGCTGAATCGCAGATAGCAGTTCGGCCCATACAGCTTATCTCACAATAATGGGCTTTTGCAGTTTTAACCCTTTAAAACTGGGCTTTACAGGTGGGCCGAATTAATCCCTGTAATTGAACATCAGATTTGGAACAAAAGTGTGAGACAATTGGACTGAGAACAGCCCCTTTCGAAACCCAGATTTGGTCCAAACAGTTTTGGTCCAATCTAGTCCGAAATGGTCAAAAACTGATTTTCAATTCAAGAATTAATTATTGAATGATCTGAAATTAATAGTTTTGATTTCTAGCAAACACAAAACAATTATGGACTGTTCGCACCATCTGCAAAACAGAGGTTAATCACAAGGGTTGCAGTTTCATAAACTGCAAATCGCAGAAAACGATTTCTCCATCTGCAAATCTCCAGCGCCGCCATCTTCATCCATCTTCTTTAATCAAGAAAAATAACAGAAATCCTATTTCTATTAATTACATTCTTGATCAAATCCTATACATTCAGTCTAAAATTAAAAAAAAATTATTTACAGACCGAATTGAATGAAATAAATAAATAGAAAAGAAAAAGGGTGCGCAGACCATCTGCGCTAAAACTGCACTGCGATCTCCAGGTTTGAACAGTCCATTAAATCAAAATAAATAAAGAACAATTCCAAATAAATTTTGGATTTAATAGAAATTAATTTCAGATCAATCGCCCTTAACAAGAAACAGTTTCTTGAAAAAAAAAAGAAAACAATCTGCGCAAATCTTGAAAGAACACCTTCTATCCATCTGCGCAGGGTCAGATCTGATTTTCTTTTGGTTCAAGATTCGAACCTGTGGCTCTGATACCACTGAAAGAATGGTAGGATCCATCTAATGGACGCCATAAAGGTTGCGGAATGGGTGGGGCGAATTTCAAAAATTTCCTACCTTCTCCCAACTGGGAATCATATTCCCTGAATTTAGAATACAATATTCAAGGATCTACTTGAACCCTAATCAAACCAGATCTGTACCAAAAGATAAATGGGAGGATTATACCTGATCCGGAGAAGCAGTATCTCCCAAAGTTGGTGTTCACGCCCAAAGAATGCTCCAAGATCTGTCCCTGCTGAAGATGACACAGCTGTGGATGGAACAGAACCAGCAGGGTGCGTCCTACACACTGGATCCTTCACAAGAATCCCCTGGATGTACTAAACACTGAATTCTTTCAGTCTTTCTTGCAAGACTGATGTCAAGAACTGGTTTCTTGACTTTCTTTTCTGCAAAGATCAAATCTTGCAACAATGCAGATGGCGGCGGCAGGAGGAGATTTCCAGAAACGAAAAACTGAACTGTTTTCTTTTCTGGAGAGAATGAGATCTAATCTCAATTCGCAGGAACCTTTCTTGCTTACCAGAACCTCTTGGATCGAAATCTTATTTCTCTCTCTTGGTTCATTCGAAAATCTCCTCTCTTTTCTTCTTGATTAAGAAATCTCCTAATTAGGAGTTATCCCAATCCAAATCAGTATTTGGATAGGGGATAATCTTAATCCCTTTCCCAGATAGAGTTAGCTTACTCCTGATCTTATCAGGAGGTTACCAGATTCAAATCTGATTTGAATTTGGTCTCTAAGAGTGGATAAGGCTAAGAGCCCAATCCTTTTTGCTAACTTCAATCTCAAATTCGCCCCATTGATGGGTGATCATATCAGCCCACTTCGAAATGGGCTTTTGGCCCATTAAGTATTCAGTGTTTAATTAGTTTCCAATCTGCTGCCCAGTTGGGCCTCTTTGTATGGCGTGGGACCCAAGCATTGATCTACACACCAGCCACATGGGTTCGGCCCAGCCTTTAATACAAGGCCCAGCCAAATTCACTGAAAATCTCAATGAACCCCTTGAGTCCATCGTATGAACCCTATGGGCCCAACACTTACATTAAGTGGTCCCTGGGCCAAGCCATCTTATAAAAACCCAGGGACTGTGGGCAGGTGCAAGATTAGCCCATCAGGTATTATCCTAAATGGTCTTACACTTAACCTCTCAGCCCTTAATGATCAAGCACTGCCCGACAAGAGAGGACCTCTCCCTCGGCTGCAAGGAACAGTGCCGCACTCTCCTCTCACATGGATCCCGGGAATTAAAACCATTTGCAAACATTTTGAAACCGTATATATATGTAAATATATTAATTTTGCAAAAACAAAATTCCAACGATTGAAATCAACTGCCGGCAGTTTGGCTTCCATCAGAGAGAGTGCATTCCCGATCATTACCCTTTGTCCGACAAAGTGGCTGATTCTGTCACTATGACCACCCACTCAGATGAATTCTCAAACTGCCCCAACATACCCAGGTTTTGATCCCCACTAAGGATCTCACTGATTGGCATATCAAAGGCAGCCTGATCCAACACCTAGTGAAGTGTCATAATCGAGTCTAGGGGTCAGGTGTAACTTTCCAGTTTTGCCCATCTATCTCCAAGGTCCAGGGCAAGACTGGAAATCTGGTCCGGTTCAAGGATTCAAGTAATCCCATGCTGTATGTGCCTCGGGTCTTACCCTGATGGCTGAGACAGGCCATCCCAACACTTGGTGGCACACCAGTATCAGCCTTGGCAGGATAAATCTCCCCAGACTTATCCAACGGCTGTGAACATTTAAAACTAACATGAGTCTCTACAAATGTCCAGTTTTAGGGTTTTACACAGAATTAAACCAAACAACATGAATCAAACATGCACTTTATTTATTTCCACTAAATAACAAAAGTACATCAAAATGATTGAAGCTAAGGGCATACAAAACTGTCTAACAGAAATATTTCATTTTCTACTAAACATTGAGTTGAGTGCATGTTTCTTCTGCTGATTTGCATTTTCTGATCCCAAATGCAGTTTTGTTACTACTGTAGTTAGTTAGGTTCTTTGAGAATCTTGTCAGCTGGCTATGTCTTTGATTTTTCTTTGACATTAATTGTTCAAGGTGAGGAAGAGATATCTCAATCTTATCTATTTTGTTACTTTGGTTCAATGATCCAAAATAAGAGAGATAATGTGGAAGGTGTCACCCATAGAAGTAGAGTAGGATTGGCAAAATGGAGGGTGCATCTTAAGCTTTATGTAGTAGAATGCCACTCAGGCTAGAAGGAAAATTTTATAAAATGGTTATTAGGTTTGCAATTTTATATGGAGGATAGTGTTGGGCAGTATAGTGAAAATGCAAATGTTGAGATGAAGAGTGGAAAAACTAGAAAAATATAGGATAAAAAATCAACTTATCCATAGGAACCCAGGAGCAGTGGTAAATTGAGGGAAAATAGACTAAGATGGCCTAGTCATTTGTAGAGAAGATCATCTACAACACCAATAAGAAGTGGTCTGTTACAAGTTCAAGGGTCTAGAAGAGTTGAGGGAACACCAAAAAGACATGGGCTGACGTAATTATAAATGATTTGAAGGTCCATAGTTTAACTTTGGATATGACACTGAACAGAGTGTAATGGTGGAACAAGATTCATGTAGTTAATCCCATATGGTTTGGACAGGGCTCAGCTGAGTTGATTTGATTAACTGTTCAAGGAGAAGTATTTTTTATTTATCTATTACTTAATATTAATTATGCAGTGTCTTGTTTTCCTTTGTTAGGATACTTTCCCTTCTTTTAAAAGCTTGCTATAAGTAGTAATGCTGCATTTGCATTGCATTCAGTAGTTGTTGACAATAAAATCATACTTAATCGTTTGTAATAATTATTTGTTTTGATTTTATGGTTTTGACCTCAATATATTTGAAAAGCATACTTATGGTTGGATTTCAGAATAAACTCATAAACAGTGTTGTCAAAGTCTTATGATTTACGATACAATTCACGATTCGAATCATGAATCCCAAGGGTTTCAATTTGAATATCATGTGTGAATCCTAGTCTGCAAAAATCTTGCGGTTTTTGCTTGAATCCTACGATTTGATTCATAAATCTTATGATTTATACGATTCATACGATTCATGTAATTTAAATCAATTCAGCTAATAATTTTTTCGATCAAAAGGAAATATATTTTATTTTATTATGTTTGAATGACAGAGATTAGTACAATTTGGTGATGGGAGTGTCAGTCCCAACTTTCATCCCCCAAATAGTACAATTTTCAGTCCCAAGATACATAGAAGCCCAGAATAGTTGCTGCCTCAAAGCCCCTTGTTTGGCAAGGGAATTAATTAACCCATCTGCACTCCTTTTGACCCAATTGAATTCAGTCTCTATATCCTTTGCAATCTTTTCAACATCCCTTATCACATGTTTGAAAGTCCAAGGAGTACGTCTGTTGTAACTTGACCGTGAAATGACTACTTTTGAGTCTCTTTCCACCTCAATTTGCCTAAATCTCAACTGCTTTGCTATCTGGAGACATTGTAGCAGTGCCAGCAGTTCAGCCTTCAAGGAATTTCCCATCCCAATTGGCCCTGAAAACAATGCCAAAATCCTCCTTGCAGAATTTCTGATTACTCCTATTACTGACAAACCCAGATTGCCAAGGGATATCCCATCAAAGTTCAATTTGATTTTGTTGCCTTTTGGAGGTTTCCACTCCACTCTTATTTTGTTTTTTACTCTCACAGATTATGCTACTTCAGTCCAAGCTCTTAGGATGTCAGTGACTGAGAAATCTTGGAAGCTGTCCAAAGTTTTTACCCAATGAGCTACCTTGAACTAATAATTAGTTCTCTGCTTTGTCATTTTGTTTTATTTATATTTAGTTTTGTCAAGGGCGACTTGTTTTAAGGACCTTACTAGAAATTGATTTATTTTTGTTATTTAGACCATATATTGAGTTTGTTTTCCATCATATGTAGGATATAGAGCCATTGTATGTGGATTATTTGACTTTCAAGTCAAAGTTGATTCTGTCATCTTAGACTAATATTGCACAAGTAGTAAATTCTATTGTTTTAGGTACATATGTGGTAGGTATGAATTAAAAAAAGTAGAATCACTTCTCTATTTATATTTTCCATTTAAGCACATCTATATTAAATTTTTTGGCAAGTTTTTAAAAATTAGAATTGATCTTAAGATTTACGATACAATTACGATTTTCAAAACATTGCTCATAAAGTATGATCTTTCACACTATGGTTGTGTTGTCAAGACCAATCGACTCTTATTGGTTTGTCCAAAAAATATTCAGAATATCTAAGAATGTAAGATATGTATCGGAGGTTTTCAGCCCTAGGTTAGAGTGAGTGGCAGCTACTGTTTTCAGCCCTAACTTTGTATTTAAATGAGAGATTTCAAAATACAGGAAGGTACAAAGCTTCCCCCCATTAGTAGGTAGTACATAGCATAAGCCCAGGGTCATTAAACAGTATATAAGGAAGATATACCAAGAAAGAACATTATAGCCTAGCCCATATAACAGTAACTTATGGCTCACAACACTCCCCCTCAAATTGAGCATAGATATCTATCATGCTCAACTTGCACAAACTTGAAAGAAGAAGAAGAACTGTTTACTATATTACAGGTTTGAAGAGAAGAAAAGAGAGAGAGAGAGAGAGAAGAAAGAAGGGGTTCGGTAGTGAATGATTTGCCACCCCATACACTCCTTTATTTATAGCTTTTAGGATCCTTACAAGAATAGGAAATAAACAAAAATTAGAAACAATAATGCCAGCCTGCCCAACTTAACAGAAATTAGAAACTTCTAATAACAAAAATTAGAAACTACTAAAAAGAAATTAGAAACTACTAAAAAGAAATTAGAAACTACTAATAAAAGAAATTAGAAACAACTAGGTGTGGGTATGAAACCACACACACTAGAGCCTGAGTGTGGGTATGGAACCCCACACTCGTGGCTAACCAATTATTTCTTCACTCCCCTCAAGTTGGGAGTAGATATTTGTCATGCCCAACTTGCATAGATCTGTCTCCAATTTTCCTTTTGTGACTGCTTTGGTGAAGAGATTAGCTAACTGCATGTCTGAGGCAATGTAAAGAAGGCATACTTCTTGAGATGCGACTCGCTCTCAGGTAAAATGTCTATCAACTTCGATATGCTTAGTCTTGTCATGCTGTATTGGGTTGTGGGCAATATTAATTGCAGCTTGATTATCACAATACAACATCAAAGGCTTCTCATAATCAACCTCCAACTCATTAAGCAAGGATCTCAGCCATAACACTTCTGCAACACCATTGGCCATGGATCTGTATTTTGCTTCTGCACTGGAGCGAGCAACAACATTTTGTTTCTTGCTTCTCTAGGAAACAAGATTCCCCCCCACAAATGCACAATATCCAAAGGTGGACCTCCTATCATCAACACATTCAGCCCAATCCGCATCTGTATACAATTCTATTTTCATATGATCATTATTCTTGAAGAATATATTTCTCCTGAACATCTCTTTAAGTAGGCAAGGATCCTTTCTACTGCAAGGAGATGGGTGGTCTTAGGAGAATGCATGTATTGACTGACAACACTGATGGCATAAGAAATATTTGGTCGGGTTAGATAGAGATAAAGAAGTTTCACGACCAGCCTTTGGTACATAGCCTTGTCCTCAAGGAGTTCTCCACTTTTTGCACTTATCTTATGGTTAGGCTCAATGGGAGTATCAGCAGGTTTCACTTCTAACTTGCCTGTTTCTTCCAATAAGTCCAGAACATACTTCCTTTGAGAGATGAAAATGCCATGCTTAGATCGAGCTACCTCAATTCCTAGGAAATAGTGTAACTTTCCTAGGTCTTTCACTTCAAATTCCTTGTGAAGGTGCTGTTTAAGGGTTTCAATTTCACTAGTGTCACTTCCTGTTATCACAATGTCATCTACATAGACTGCAAGTAGAGTCAGGGAATGACTTGTCTTCTTAAAGAAGAGAGTGTGATCTGACTGAGCCTGTATGTATTTGAATTTGTCCAAAGCCAATCTAAACCTATTAAATCAAGCTCTCAGGGATTGTTTCAGCCCGTACAAGGCCTTCTTCAAAAAGGCAAACTTTTTTTCCTGCTTCTGTACTATAAAAACCAGGGGGTAACTCCATGTATACTTCCTCTTGCAAGTCTCCGTTGAGGAAGGCATTCTTAACATCCAGCTGAATTAGTGGCCATGTGAAGTTTGCAACAATGGATAGAAAAACTTTGATAGTGTTCATTTTTGCAACAGGTGCAAAAGTTTCTGTATAGTCTATGCCATAAGTTTGCGTGAATCCCTTTGCAACCAATCTAGCCTTATACCTCTCTACAGTACCATCAACATTATATTTCACAGTAAACACCCATCTACATCCAACAGGTTTCTTCCCTTCAGGCTGTTTAACTAGTTCCCATGTGTTGTTCTTGACAAGAGCATCCATCTCTACTTGCATCGTTTCCTTCCATTCAGGTATCAAAAGAGTTTCTTGCACTTTTCTGGGTATAGGAATAGCAGAAATAGATGCTAAGTAAGATCTGTAGGATTCTGAGAGGTAATTATAGGAAATGAGCTTGGAGATGCAATGGGCAGTGGATGAGGTGCAACAGTGCTTCCCTTTACGAATAGCAATTGGAAGATCAAGGTCATATGTTGGTGAAGGCTGAACCTTTGTAACAGTGGGATCAATAGTGGGAGCAATAGTAGTGTTTGGGTCTGGAGTTGTAGAAGATGTTGGAACTGGTCTGGATTGTTGTTGAGTACGAGAATCAACCTGCCTCCACCACTTTCTGTGATACATTCTCAACTCCCTGCATTTTTGACAACCTTCTTCGCAACTTCCCCCCTCAATAACTGGGACAGGTAAAGGAACATTTGGAGTTGAAACTGAAATCCCTTCTTTACTATTCTCCCTCTGAGGAGAAGCCTTATGATAGTAGGGCATATCCTCAAAGAAGGTGACATCCATGGATACAAAGTGCTTTCCTAAAACTGGCTCATAACATCAATATCCCTTTTGATTTTGTGTATACCCAAGGAAAATACACTTAGTGGCCTTGGGATCAAACTTGGAGCGATGAGGTCCAAGGATTTGAACAAAACAAGTACACTCAAAATTTTTGAGGGGAATAGTGAATAGGTCCTTATCTAGATATAGAAGATTGAACGGGGTTTGCATATTTAGGACCCGTAAAGGAACCCTGTTAATGAGGTATATGGTTGTACGGATTGCATCTCCCCATAAGCGTATGGGAACACTGGAGTTGAGCATAATGCTTCTAGCTACCTCTAAAATATGTCTGTTTTTTCTCTCAGCAACCCCGTTTTGTTGAGGTGTGTGAGGATAGGTGCTTTGATGAATGATCCCATGATCAAGGAGATAGGATGCCAAGGGTTTTTCAAAGTATTCCTTGGCATTATTTGATCTAAGAATCTTGATCTTGGTTTCAAATTGAGTTAGGATCATCTAATGGAAAGCTTGGGTCAGAGAGGGGACCTCATCTCGAGAGTGCATAAGATAGACCTATGAAAAACGGGTATAGTCATCAACAAATAATAAGAAATAGCTGTACCCCCCCCCCCCCCCCCCCCCCTCCATGGTGGGAGTATGGTAGGGCCCCCAAACATCGGTATGCACAATCTCAAAAGGAAGGTTGCTTCTTTTATTACTTAAAGGATAAGATGATCTACTATGTTTTGCAAGTTCACAACTTTCACATTTTAACGCAGACACTTCTACTGACTCAAACAAGTTTGGAAAAAGACTCTTTAAAGACCCAAAAGATAAATGACCTAAGCGGTTGTGCCAAAGCATAATCTTACTACGAGACTGAGAAACAAACAATTTCCCTGCTTCACTCTGCTCCCCCTATGAATGTTCCAACAGGTAGACTCCATTCATCTCACAGTCAATCCCAATCACTTTCTTCGTTTCCAGATCCTGAAAAATACACCGGTCAGGGAAAAAAGTTACCAAACAGTTTTGATGTAGACTCCATTCATCTCACAGCCAATCCCAATCACCTTCTTTGTTTCCAGATCCTGAAAAATACACCGGTCAGGGAAAAAAGTTACCAAACAGTTTTGATTTTTAGTAATACTACTAATTGAAAGTAAGTTAGCACTAAGCTTGGGAACATGCAAAGCTGAGGATAGGGTGATGGTATTTGATAATTTGATGTTTCCCTTGCTAGAAATTAGTACAAGAGAGCCATCAACAATAGAAACTTTGTCTCTCCCAGAGGATAAACAATAGGTGTTAAATAAGATATGCTGGTCATATGATTTGAAGCACTTGAATCTATTACCCAGGAAGGTCTAGTATTACCTGGGATAGAAGCATGACAAGCAGCCTGTATGAGCAAGGGCTAAAGTAGGCTGTTGAGCTGATGTAGGCTGAGCTGACTTACTAAATTCATTTTCTAGATGAGTTAGAGCAGCTCAGACTGCAACTAGGGTATCTAGAGGAGTATCTCTTGTGCCTAATGAAGTTGTACGTTTCGGCTGATGTGTGGCTGCATAGAGTTGCACAGCCTTGTCATCACCAAAAAATTCTCTTGGACCCACCTAGCATAAGTAGGGTCCTCCTTGGAGGGTTCCTTCACATCCCTTAGCAAGAAGTTCAACTTTCCTCTACCCCCAATAGTCATCATGGCTGATTGGGCCCATTCCAAGTAGTTTGATCCATCAAACTTAACAGTTGTAATCTGAAAGGTGTTTTCAGTCATGTTACCTGAACCACCAGTCCCCAAAGCACATTCCCCTTGGTTCTTGTACTCCATTCTAAGTTAAGAAGAGGCTTTAAACTACTGTGACAAGAAAAAGCTGAATTTCAAGGCTGATAACAGCCAACCTAGGACAATGATTTTGCAGTTAGATAACAGTCAACTACTGTCCTGGGATTGATATCAGTCCTGAGATTTTCTATCCGCACCTCTCTGAATGAATAACAAAATCCTTTTGAGTATCAACTCAAGAAAATGTACTTACTTTATGAAGAAAAAAGCCTAGAAAACTGATTGCTACCTTCAGTCTTCAAACTTGATCAATCGATTACTGTCAGCACCTTGAATCTTGATCAAAGAACCAAGAAAAAGCTGATCGGCACTTCCAATCTTGATCAAGAATCAATCTTGATCACTCAATTCTTGCCTGATTGTTCCTGATTACAAGAAGCTCTCTCCAATCTTTGGAGAACTGCTAAAGCCTTCTTGCAACCTCCAAGAATCAGCCGAAACAAGGATCTTTTTGAACTTTCAGCCCTAAACAATTCTCATGTGGTCGGCTGAATTAAATCCACATGTGAAACCCTAGATCTAAGGCTCTGATACCAACTTGAAAGAAGATCTGTTTACTATATTACAGGTTTGAAGAGAAGAAGAAGAGAGAGAGAGAGAGAGAGAGAGAGAGAGAGAGAGAGAGAGAGAAGGGGTTCGGTAGTGAATGATCTGCCGCTCCATACACTCCTTTATTTATAGCTTTTAGGATCCTTACAAGGATAGGAAATAAACAAAAATTAGAAACAATAAGGTCTGCCTGCCCATAGAAATTAGAAACTAAAGAAATTAGAAATTACTAA
This sequence comes from Nelumbo nucifera, assembly GCF_055504915.1. Lineage (NCBI taxonomy): Eukaryota > Viridiplantae > Streptophyta > Magnoliopsida > Proteales > Nelumbonaceae > Nelumbo > Nelumbo nucifera. The sequence goes on from NC_142650.1 coordinate 107,496,234, forward strand.
AAAGAAATTAGAAACTACTAATAAAAGAAATTAGAAACAACTAGGTGTGGGTATGAAACCACACACACTAGAGCCTGAGTGTGGGTATGGAACCCCACACTTGTGGCTAACCAACTATTTCTTCACACAACAACTCCTTAAATCTGCAACAGATAACCCTTTGGTGAAGATATTGGCTAACTGTTTCCCTGAAGGCATGTAAGGAATACATAGGTCTCCAGATGCACTATAGCCCTTTTGAGGTTTCTTTTCCTTCTCTAGGACTTCTCGCTGAAATTGAATGTGGGCATCAATCTTCATTTCTTTCTAACCAGATAATAAAACACATGCTTCAAAGTGGGCAACTCAACCCTTCTTAAGATTTGGGATCAGATGCCTTCATATAGTGGCAGATCGGCAAGAAACTTGAAGACTCTCTTCTTCAATCTGTTTATCACATCTCTCTTTATTCTTGGTACAGCCATCACTGACTAGATGATGGTCAAGTTCCTCCTAAAGGCCTTCCATAATAGCAAAGTACGCTGCCATAGACATGTCTGCTTGGTTTAGGGCTGAAATGTCTTTGGTTAACCTAAACACTCTTTTGCCCATAAGTGTTAGAAAGTTTCTCTCATATTTTAAAGGCAATAGAGTAATGCTGAACAGTTTCTAGCTATCTTAGGTAGTTAGGTGTCATGAAGGATAATAGCCATGACATAACAGTGGCATTCTCATGACACATGTGCAGTCTCCTTTTCTTTCAATTACTTGATTTTTCCATTTATATATTCTAGCAGTCCACAACTAGTGGTAAACAGCTTGGCTCGAATAGCCTATTCTTTGTAGTTATACTCATGGTTCAAAGTATCGATACGCCTCTGTGATACTTTGAACCATGCGGAAACATGGTTTTTTTTTTTTAGGTTTTCTTTTCAAAAATTGGTTTTTGGGTAGTTTAATACCCATATTTTTCATTAAAAAATAGTGGGATTCCAGAACACCTGTAAACAGGCGTATTGGGACCCAAAAGATACGATACGGGGCGCATCGTATCGATTTTTTGAACCTTGGTGTAAAGAGACTAGGCCGAATGGGCCCTAGCATCTTCTCTTGTAATATCTTTTATTTTATTGTTAGCTAATGGGCCTGTTATTTCTCTTTGTTTAATCTCTTTATGTTACTGCCTAGCTGGCCGCCCACTTAAGGGCATACTTGTCATCACTCTATTTTAATACTTAATAAAAAGGGTTAGAGGAGAAGGAAGAACTGATTTCGACTTCTTCTTCTCTTTCCTTCTCTTTTCGCCATCTTCTTCTCTTGTATTGCTGCTCTTACTTCTCTTCTTCCTTTCTTCTAATCTTCAAATTTACACCTAAGATTTGAGGACTGGTTTACATCTTGGTATCAGAGCAGGTTGATTTCTTCCTTTTTCTTTCTTCTTTTCCCATACACCCAAAACCCTAGTCGACAGGTGTATGGAGAGATAGGTTCTCTATAGTACAGAGGATCTTTGGCCTAGTTGGTAGAGGGTTTGGAGAGTTTAAATCTGGCTGGATATTGCCAAGAAGCGGTGCTGTTCTGTTGCTGCCCAAAACCCTAGCCGACTAGAGATTTTCGAAGGTACCAGGTAAAGGTGATGCTTGGGTGTGGCGCTTTGTGCTTGGGAGGTGTCTTGTGACTTCTAAAGGAGGGCGGTTAAGGTTTGGAAGAGTTTGGGAAGGTCTGGTAGGAGCGGCTGCATCTTCTCTCTTCCTCCCCAACAGCTGGACGGAGCAAAACCCTAGTTTTCAAGCAATTGAGTTATGGTTTGACTTCATGTAAGTTTATACAGATAAAATCTCTGGTTCTTTGATTTCCGTTCGATTGATGGAGACATACGGAAGTGAGTTCAAGCAAGTGCCAATTTCAGGCCTTGGCGTGGTAGATTCCGTTTTGATTGGTGTAACCACAATCAAGCTAGATGGGACAAATTATTTTGCTTGGGCACAGTCTATAAGAATTTATGTCTGCAGTAGAGGAAAGCTCGGGTATCTCACAGGTAGTAAAGTGAAACCCGAGGAGACTGACCTTGAATTTGAAAAATGGATGCAAGAGAACTATACTGTCATAGGATGGTTAGTCAATTCTATGCAACCTCATATAAGTCAGCACTATCTTTGGATGTCTTCAGCTAAGGAGATATGGGACAGTGTTACTGAGACCTATTCACAGAAATTGAATGTAGCTAGAGTATATAAGTTGAAAAGTGATGTGAAGAACCTAAGATAGGGGGAGAAGAGTGTAGCGATCTACTACTCTATACTGAAATCCCTATGGCAGGAAATTGATGTTATGGAGAGTAAGAATGATGCTGAAATGTATAGAAAGTTGGTGGAGAGAAATAGGGTGTTTGAATTTCTCACTGGACTCAACCCTGAGTTTGACATCATTAGGCAAAATATCTTGGCCAGAGATGAGGTTACTCTTTCACAGGCATATGCTATGATAAGTAGTGAGGAGAGTAGGCGACAGGTTCAGTTGTAGGGTCCACCTACAGAACATTTTGCACATGCTAGAATGAAGCCAAAGGGCCCTACTGAGAAAAAGGAGCAGATATGTGAATATTGCAAGAAATCGAGGCATACAAAGGACACTCGCTAGAAGCTTCATCCTGGGCTTCTCCCTGATAGGTTTAAGAATAACAACAACTCTAAGAAGGGCAGTCAGGCAGGAAAACTAAGACAACTAATGCTGCTACAGTACCTGAAGGGGGAAATAAGGAGAGTGAGGAGAAATCCACCATTGAGCAGTTGACAACAATGAAGGCGGATTTTGAAAAGTATGGGAGGCTCCTAAATCACTTGGAAGCTATGGTTTCTTCAGCTCACCCTTCCAACAACACATCATCTTCATCAACATTTGCTCACTCAGGTATTCGTGCTTCTGCAAATCATGCTTTAGTTTTAGGTAATCATAAAATCCCTTGGATTATTGATTCCGGTGCATCAGACCATATGACCAACCTGTCTAATCTCTTCTGCTCATACCACCTTCTCTCTAGAAAAGAGAAAATATCCCTTGCTGATGGGTCTCTTGCTCCCATTTCTAGTAAAGGAGATGTAAAGCCCTCTGACACCCTATATTTATCCTCTGTCCTTCATGTCCCTAAACTTAACACAAATCTTTTATCTGTTAGTAGCTTAACTAAATCCATGAATTACAACATAACCTTCTTTCCCACTCATTGTGTTTTTCAGGACCTGCAGTCTCAGAGGATGATTGGGAGTGGCCATGAGGCGAACGGAATATACTTGCTGGACACACCGGATCGAACTTTGGTACCACCACATGGAGTTGCCTTAGAGTCAGTTTTGTTAGAGTCTGTTAACAAAATTTTGTTATGTCACCTTCGATTTGGTCATTTGTCATTTTCTGCTTTGAGTCATTTGTTTCCAAATATGTTTAAGGGAGTGTCTTTATCGAGTCTTCATTGTGAGTCGTGTGAACTGGCAAAGCATTGTAGACATTCCTATTCAGTAAGCAATAGAAGATCTCTTTCTGCTTTCCATATTGTTCACTCTGACGTGTGGGGGCCATATCATATGCCAACTATGGGGGGTTACAGGTACTTTATCCTTTTTATTGATGACTATTCGCGTTACACTTGGATTTATCTCATGAAATCCAGGGATGAAGTACCAGCTATTGTGCAAAAATTTCATGAACTCATCCTCACCCAGTTTAACACCCGTATCAAAATATTCCGTTCTGATAATGCTAAGGAGTATTTTGAGAGAACCCTCTCCACCTATTTTGAAACTTTTGGGGTTATTCATCAAAGTTCTTGTTTCTACACTCCACAACAAAATGGGGTGGCGGAAAGGAAGAACAGACATGTGGTTGAAGTTGCCAGATCCCTCTTGTTTGCTTCCCATGTTCCTATAAAATTTTGGGGAGATGCTATTCTTACTGCTACTTTTTTGATCAACCGTATGCCCTCCCGGGTCCTTGGCTTTAAAAGCCCCTTTAGTCTTCTTCTCGGATGAGGATATTTTTTCTCTTCCTCTCCGTGTTTCTGGGTGCACTTGCTATGTGCATATTCACAGTCATCAAAGGCACAAGTTTGAACCTAAGGCTCATAAATGTGTTTTTCTGGGATATGCTTCCACACAGAAGGGATATTGCTGCTTTGATCTAGTTTGTGGCACTCGCTTTGTATCTCGGGATGTCACCTTTGCTGAGTCGACTCCTTTCTTTAGCATTCCTCCTGAGGGGGAGAAATCTAAAGAGCCCTTTGCTATGTCTCCAACTGTTCTTCTTCCCATTCCGTGTGAGTCCTATCATGAGGTGTTCACTTCTCCCATTGGACCTACCTCCGATATTTCTCCTCTTCCACCTCATTCTCCTACTATTCCTCCTCCTCCTGTTCTCCAAAGGTGGTACCAAAGGCAGAGATTCAGACATGGGCAGGTTGTTTCCACTCCTTCAGAAGAGCCTCTTGCTTCTCCCATCATTCCTGAGGTAACAAGTCAGCCTTCTACTAACCCATCTCCGGCTTTCCCAGACCTTGACCTTCCTATTACTCTCCGCAAGGGCAAGCGGAATTGTACAACCCATTGTATCTCAAAACACCTATCTTATAGCCTTCTCTCCCCTTCCTACTACTCCTTTCTTGCATCTTTTTCTTCCCATGTGATACCCAGGTAGGTCTGTACCGGAAGCCTTATCTCAAGCTGAATGGAGGGATGCTATGATGGCCGAATTGGATGCTTTGCATAAGAACCATACCTGGGATATTGTTGACTTGCCTGAAGGGAAGGAACCAGTGGGCTGTAAATGGGTGTTTACAATTAAATATCACTCTGATGGCTCTATTGAGAGGTTTAAGGCTCGGTTGGTTGCTAAGGGCTACACTCAAATGTATGGTATTGACTATCTTGAGACATTTGCTTCTGTAGCTAAGATGACCTCAATCAGGGTTCTATTAAATCTAGCTGCTACTTTTGACTGGCCCCTACACCAGTTTGATGTTAAAAATGCCTTCTTGAATGGAGACCTGCATGAAGAGGTCTATATGTCTCTACCTCCAGGGGTGTATGGGAAGGAAATGCAAGGCAAGGTGTGCAAACTGCAAAAATCTATCTATGGTCTTAAACAGTCTCCTCGGGCTTGGTTTGAAAAGTTTCGGGCTGCTCTTGTCTCATTTGGCTACACTCAAACTCATTCCGATCATACTTTGTTCTTGAAGGGAAATGGCTCTCTGGTGACCTTCTTAATTGTTTATGTTGATGATATTGTGGTCACGGGTAATGACACTGAAGAGGTTAATAAACTGAAAGGATTTCTCAACTCTGAATTTGAGATCAAGGATTTAGGAGATCTACGGTATTTTTTGGGCATTGAAGTTGCTAGATCTAAGGATGGTATCTTCATTTCTCAGTGTAAATATGTCCTTGATCTCCTTGTCGAGACTGGTAAACTTGGAGCTAAACCAATCTCCACTCCTATTGATCCTAATCATAAGCTTTCTGCTATAGATGGTGAGCTTTTATCTGATAAGGGGGTGTTTCAGAGGCTGCTTGGGAAGTTGTTATACCTTTGCATGACTCGGCCAGATATTTCCTATGCAGTAAGTGTTATTAGTCAATTTATGCATTCTCCCAGAGATACTCATTTACCTGCTGCAGAAAGGGTTCTATGTTACTTGAAAGGTACTCCAGGGAAAGGTATTCTATTTGCTAAACATGGTCATGTGAAGCTGGAAGCTTTCATTGATGCCGATTGGGCAGGATGTATTGATGATAGGAGATCCACCTCGGGTTATTGTGCTCTGGTTGCTGGGAACATTGTGTCATGGAGGAGTAAGAAACAGTTTGTAGTTGCTAGATCCTCAGCTGAAGCAGAATACATGGCAATGACACATGGTGTGTCAGAATTTTTGTGGCTACGATCCCTTCTAGAAGAATTGGGGGTGGACTACGAGAAGCCAATGATGCTCTATTGTGACAACCAAGCTGCTATCAACATTGCACATAATCCTGTTCAACATGACATAACTAAGCACATTGAGGTTGATAGACATTTTATAAGGGAAAGAGTTTCCTCAGGGGAAGTTTGTTTGCCATTCATCACATCAGAAGAGCAACTGGCTGATATCTTGACCAAGGGAGTTCCAAGAGAGAAAATGACACACTATATGAGCATGCTGGGCATGATTGACATCTATGCTCAGCTTGAGGGGGAGTGTAAAGAGACTAGGCCGAATGGGCCCTAGCATCTTCTCTTGTAATATCTTTTATTTTATTGTTGGCTAATGGGCCTGTTATTTCTCTTTGTTTAATCTCTTTATGTTACTGCCTAGTTGGCCGTCCACTTAAGGGCATACTTGTCATCACTCTATTTTAATACTTAATAAAAAGGGTTAGAGGAGAAGGGAGAACTGATTTCGACTTCTTCTTCTCTTTCCTTCTCTTTTCGCCATCTTCTTCTCTTGTATTGCTGTTCTTACTTCTCTTCTTCCTTTCTTCTAATCTTCAAATTTACACCTAAGATTTGAGGACTGATTTGCATCTCTTTGTTATATTCATCCAACTTGATACTTGTTATTTGCAAGCTGGAAGGACTAGGATTCTCAACACTAGAGATAACCTCCGTAGGCCTAGGTCCTTTAGAAGCCATTTTGCTTGTGCTTGAAGACATTCTGAAGTTCTGTTCACTTAAAGATCTCTCAATGTGAAGAGAAAAAAGCTGTACTTTTCAGTCCAAATGTTGACAGAACACTCCAGCTCACAGTGAGATAGTAAACAGTCTAAGAATTTCTTGAACAATGACTTCCCTCAGTCCAACCTGATTAAAGACTATTGGACAACAGCCCCTTCACTGTCCAACCTCAGGGAACTTACTTGAACTGTTTCACGGTCGAGCTTCTACTTTTAGACCTGCAACTCCCCAGTCCCCAGTAGTCGTTTTGACTATTCACTTTAGTTCATGTACTAACAATCCATAGCCAAACAGCTTAGGGTCTCCTTGGTTTAAAACTCCAAGACAGAACCCTAGAGAGAAAAAAGAAACTCTAGTGAACTATGACCAGAGCTAGGGTTTCAGAGAAAGAAGAAAAAATGAGCAGAGAAGAGAGAAAAAAGGAGAAGAGGAAACAATCAAGACCTAGGGCAGATTTAATAGCTCTGATACCATGAAAGTTTTCAGCCCTACTATGTCCAGCCCTAACTGGTAAGACACAAATAAGTGGAGCAGAGGGACAAGTGTACAAGAAAAGGGCATGTCAGCCTTTAAGTAATGTAACTGAAAGCCAACCACTCAAACAAACTGGACAAGTGGAGAGGCTGATATAACAGAATTGTAATTGAGTGTTATAAATAAGGAAAGGAAGTCTAGAAGAGTCAGCATTGATTCTAGGAATTCAGTCTCTCTCTCTCTCTCTCTCCCTCTCTCTTCTCTCTTGTTTCAGGAGGCAGGCTTCCTTGAAAAGCCCTGAGTTAGGCAGTTACCTAACAAGTTAGTATCAGAGCTGAGATGCCGAGCACAAGGTTGTCCTCGATGGAGAACAGAGTCGTCAACATGGAAGGAGAAATGCAAAGATTATCGATAGACATTAAATAAATAAAAGAGAGCTTCGCGTCCTTGCTTGGGCGATTGGAACAGACACCCCCGGTTCCAAATCGGGAAGGGCAAGAAGAACATAGTGACACCAGTCATCGAAGTGGATCAGGAACCACCAGAACGGCAAGAATCGAGTTTCCCGTCTTCGCAGGGGGGATCCCACGTCCTGGCTTCTGCGAACCGAAAGGTACTTCAATTACCACAATACGCCTGGACCTGATCGTGTTCCACTAGCTTCTGCGCACCTGGAAGGAGAGGCGATTGTCTGGTACCAGTGGTACCGGCGACGCCACCCAAGAGCCACATGGGCGGACTTCACCGATGCCTTAATCGTGAGATTTGGTGTCTCGGATTTTGAAAACTATGATGAAAGCCTCGGCAAGCTACGACAGACCGGCTTCGTCCAAGATTATCAGATGGCGTTCGAGAGGTTAGCTGTGCGCGTGCAAGGGTGGCCAGAAAACTCACTGGTCGACAGTTTTGTCGGTGGACTAAAGGAAGAACTGCAGCTGGAGGTTAAAGCCATGCAACCCACCATCGTTCTTGTTGCAGCAGCCTTAGCTCGACTCCGTGAAGACAAACTCGGGCAAGAAGGATTAATCGACCCCTGGGAGCTGTGGTCAGACCAGGTATACCAAATTCGGAATCTGGTATCTTGGGGAAATCGGAGTCCAGACTAGGAGTGGAATCACAAGCAAGGAATCCAACTCCGGTTCAGGCCCACTCGGCTCAGGCAAGAGGTTAACCTGGGTCGAGATGCAAGCCCGAAGAGAAAATGGCCTTTGTTATGCGTGTGGAGACAAATTTGGGTCGGGCCATCGCTACAAGATCCAACAAGTATTCTTCCTTCAGCCCGAAACCAAAAATGTAGAGGAATCAACAGACATTGACGAGCCAGTGGACAACCAAGAATGGGAGCAATGGACAAAAGAATATCCGGAAGTATCCCTGCAAGCCTTGACCGGTTTTACCTCCTCTCAAACTCTGAGAGCAGTGGCAACACCCTCAATTTCATTACCCAAACATTGGTCAGACAACTAGGGATTCCGGTCCAACCATATACAGCATTCCGGGTGCACGTAGCTAATGGGAGCAATTTGGTGTGTGACAATACATGCACAGGATTAAAATTGAAGATACAAGGACACAAATTCGAGGTAGATCTACATCCCTTGGAATTCAATGGAGCAGATGTAGTTCTCGAAGTCCAATGGTTAAGGCAACTAGGGCCGGTGATATGTGACTGGGCCCTTCTCACAATGGACTTTCAAGTGGGAAAATCACAGGTGCATATTCAAGGGCAGATGTCCAAGGATCTAGGGCCCATTAGCCTCGCCACCCTAAGAAAACAGGTAGCAGACCCAACCCACATCATTTTAATGTAGATAGACTTCCATGGGAACGGCCCAATTCTAGCCCAAGGAAGTAACTCCAGCAGATCTGAAGAAGCCCACATACAACTACAACAGTTACTTCAGAAGTTTTTAGTGATCTTCCAAGAGCCCAAGGAACTACCACCAGATCGTGCCCATGATCATTACATTCCCTTGCTGCCCGGAATGGCACCCACGAATGTAAGGCCCTATCGTTACCCCTATTTTCAGAAACTAGAGATTGAGAGACAAGTGCAAGATATGCTTGATAGAAAAATTATACAACCCAACCATAGCCCATTCTCCTCCCTGGTATTACTTGTGAAAAAGAGGGATGGGACATGGCGGTTTTGTATAGACTTTAGGGCCCTGAACAACATTACTGTGAGAGATCGATTTCTCATACCGGTAATCGATGAACTACTAGATGAATTCAACCGGGCCACAATATTCTCCAAACTAGACCTGAGATCGGGATATCATCAAATTCGGGTCCATGAGGGTGACATCCACAAGACCGCCTTCCGTACACACGATGGGCATTATGAGTTTTTGGTCATGCCGTTTGGGTTGACCAATGCGCTAGCTACGTTCCAAGCACTTATGAATGATATATTTTGACCCCATTTGTGCAACTTTATACTAGTTTTTTTTTGATGATATACTTGTATATAGCGCTACATGGGACGAACACCTAGTGTTAGACAGTTTTGTATGCCCTTAGCTTCAATCATTTTGATGTACTTTTGTTATTTAGTGGAAATAAATAAAGTGCATGTTTGATTCATGTTGTTTGGTTTAATTCTGTGTAAAACCCTAAAACTGGACATTTGTAGAGACTCATGTTAGTTTTAAATGTTCACAGCCGTTGGATAAGTCTGGGGAGATTTATCCTGCCAAGGCTGATACTGGTGTGCCACCAAGTGTTGGGATGGCCTGTCTCAGCCATCAGGGTAAGACCCGAGGCACATACAGCATGGGATTACTTGAATCCTTGAACCGGACCAGATTTCCAGTCTTGCCCTGGACCTTGGAGATAGATGGGCAAAACTGGAAAGTTACACCTGACCCCTAGACTCGATTATGACACTTCACTAGGTGCTGGATCAGGCTGCCTTTGATATGCCAATCAGTGAGATCCTTAGTGGGGATCAAAACCTGGGTATGTTGGGGCAGTTTGAGAATTCATCTGAGTGGGTGGTCATAGTGACAGAATCAGCCACTTTGTCGGACAAAGGGTAATGATCGGGAATGCACTCTCTCTGATGGAAACCAAACTGCCGGCAGTTGATTTCAATCGTTGGAATTTTGTTTTTGCAAAATTAATATATTTACATATATATGTACGGTTTCAAAATGTTTGCAAATGGTTTTAATTCCCGGGATCCATGTGAGAGGAGAGTGCGGCACTGTTCCTTGCAGCCGAGGGAGAGGTCCTCTCTTGTCGGGCAGTGCTTGATCATTAAGGGCTGAGAGGTTAAGTGTAAGACCATTTAGGATAATACCTGATGGGCTAATCTTGCACCTGCCCACAGTCCCTGGGTTTTTATAAGATGGCTTGGCCCAGGGACCACTTAATGTAAGTGTTGGGCCCATAGGGTTCATACGATGGACTCAAGGGGTTCATTGAGATTTTCAGTGAATTTGGCTGGGCCTTGTATTAAAGGCTGGGCCGAACCCATGTGGCTGGTGTGTAGATCAATGCTTGGGTCCCACGCCATACAAAGAAGCCCAACTGGGCAGCAGATTGGAAACTAATTAAACACTGAATACTTAATGGGCCAAAAGCCCATTTCGAAGTGGGCTGATATGATCACCCATCAATGGGGCGAATTTGAGATTGCAGTTAGCAAAAAGGATTGGGCTCTTAGCCTTATCCACTCTTAGAGACCAAATTCAAATCAGATTTGAATCTGGTAACCTCCTGATAAGATCAGGAGTAAGCTAACTCTATCTGGGAAAGGGATTAAGATTATCCCCTATCCAAATACTGATTTGGATTGGGATAACTCCTAATTAGGAGATTTCTTAATCAAGAAGAAAGGAGGAGATTTTCGAATGAACCAAGAGGGAGAGAAATCAGATTTCGATCCAAGAGGTTCTGGTAAGCAAGAAAGGTTCCTGCGAATTGAGATTAGATCTCATACTCTCCAGAAAAGAAAACAGTTCAGCCTTTTCGTTTCTGGAGATCTCCTCCTGCCGCCGCCATCTGCATTATTGCAAGATTTGATCTTTGCAGAAAAGAAAGTCAAGAAACCAGTTCTTGACATCAGTCTTGCAAGAAAGACTGAAAGAATTCAGTGTTTAGTACATCCAGGGGATACTTGCGAAGGATCCAGTGTGTAGGACGCACCCTGCTGGTTCTGTCCCATCCACAGCTGCGTCATCTTCAGCAGGGACAGATCTTGGAGCATTCTTTGGGCGTGAACACCAACTTTGGGAGATACTGCTTCTCCGGATCAGGTATAATCCTCCCATTTTTTTTTGGTACAGATCTGGTTTGATTAGGGTTCAAGTAGATCCTTGAATATTGTATTCTAGATTCAGGGAATATGATTCCCAGTTGGGAGAAGGTAGGAAATTTTTGAAATTCGCCCCACCCATTCCGCAACCTTTATGGCGTCCATTAGATGGATCCTACCATTCTTTCACCTAGTGCATCTACAAATCACTTTGGAACTACTAAGGACTCATAAACTCTTTGCAAAGGAGTCAAAGTGCGCATTTGGATAGACTCAAGTACACTACTTGGGGCACGTAGTCAAAAACGGCACTGTAGCGGCAGACCCGGAAAAGATCTCAAGCATGATAAATTGGCCCCAGCCTCAAAATGTTAAGGAGTTACGGGCCTTCTTGGGTCTAACAGGGTACTATCGGCGATTCATCAGAGGGTATGGACTGATTGCTGCCCCCTTGACAAGTTTACTTAGGAGGAATGGATTCTGCTGGACTAGGGAGGCCCAACAGGCCTTCGAGATGCTCAAAACAACTGTCCCGTCCCCACTGATGCTCGCACTTCCAGATTTATCAAAGGACTTCATCATTGAATGTGTTGCGTCAAGCTAGGGAGTGGGTGCGGTTCTCATGCAAGAAGGAAGGTCACTAGCATTTTTCAGCAAAGCATTGACAACACAAAAATAGGCCAAGTTAGTATACGAACGAGAATTGATAGCAATTGTTCTCACAGTTCAGTGCTGGCGACCCTACCTTCTAGGGAGGAGGTTCATCATATGAACTGACCACCATAGCCTGAAATTTCTGTTGGAGCAGTCAGTATTATCCCTGGAACAGCAGCGATGGATAGCCAAATTACTCGGCTACGATTATGTCATTGAATACAAGGCAGGGCACACTAACAAAGTGGCAGATGCACTGTCACGCCAGCCACAACTGTTTCCATTACTTCTCAAGGGCCCAACACGTTCCTTCATGAATCAGTTAAGGGAGGAAGCCAAAAGACACCTACAACTGAGCAAGCTGCGTTCACAGGTCCAAGAGGACCCTACCAGCCACCCAAGGTACATGGTGGAGAATAACTTGCTGTTGTATAAACGTCGTTTGGTGATACCACAGGATTCGGCCCATATTCAGCAGCTTCTTGAATTGTTCCACTCATCACCAGCAGGAGGACACTCGGGAATTTTGCGCACTTACAAGAGACTAGCCACCCAATTCCATTGGAAAGGCATGCGGAATTTGGTCCAAAAATTCATAGCCGAAATGCATCATTTGCCATAAAAATAAGGCTGATACCAGTGTCCAGCAGATCTGCTACAACCACTTCCAATTCGTACACAAGTGTGGGCTGATATATCCATGGACTTCATAATGGGGCTCCCCCTTTCCTATGGCAAGTCCGTCATTCTCGTAGTTGTTGATAGGTTCACCAAATACTGCCACTTTCTCCCTCTCTCTCACCCCTTTACAGCTCCAATGGTGGCTGATATTTTTACTAAGGAGGTGGCACAACTGCATGGTACCCCTAACTCCATTGTCTCAGACCGTGACCCAATTTTCATGACTCGTTTCTGGGCAGAACTTTTCCGGTTACAGGGAGTGAAACTCTTCAAGTCTACCAGCTACCATCCTCAAACAGATGGGCAAACTGAGGTCATCAACCGGAGTTTGGAAACCTATCTAAGGTGCTATGCAGGGGATAGGCCACGTCAGTGGCTCAAGTGTCTCCATTGGGTGGAATGGTGGTACAATACCATGTATCGCAATGCAGCAGGAATGACTCCATTCAGGGCTCTATATGGACGGGACCCACCTACCCTACTCCCATATGAGAAAGGGTCTACAGAAGTAGCAGCAGTGGAAGACCAACTCCTCCAGCGGGATATGGTGTTACAAGAGCTCAAATCCCACCTCCGTTGAGCCCAACAATGGATGACAGACTCTTACAACAGAAAGCATAGGCCCGTCCAGTACCAAGTTGGGGATCAAGTCTTCCTTAAACTACAACCATACAAGCAAGTTTCAGTAGCAGACTGCAGGTGGAACAAACTGAGCCCAAGGTACTTCGGCCCATTTCGGATTGTGGAACACATTGGGTCCGTGGCATACAAACTTGACCTTCCAGCGACGTCAAAATTGCACCCCGTATTTCATGTATCTCTATTAAAGAAATGGCCAAAACTGGAGCAATAACAACAACCCTCCCATCATTCTCGGAAGATGGCCAAGTTCAAACTGAGCCTACTTAGATAACAGATTTCAGGTGGATACGCAAAGGGCATCACATTGAACCAGAGGCATTGGTGGTATGGTCAGGTCTCCCACTTGAAGATGCAACTTGGGAACCTTACTTGGACTTACAGAATAGATTCCCACATCTTGACCTTGAGGGCAAGGTCTCTTTCAAGGGAGGAGGGACTGTTAAGACACAAATAAGTGGAACAGAGGGACAAGTGTACAAGAAAAGGCCATGCCAGCCTTTAAGTAATGTAACTGAAAGCCAACCACTCGAACAAACTACATAACAAACTGGACAAGTGGAGAGGCTGATATAACAGAATTGTAACTGAGTGTTATAAATAAGGAAAGGAAGTCCAGAAGAGTCAGCATTGATTCTGGGAATTCAGTCTCTCTCTCTCTCTCTTCCCCTCTCTTTTCTCTCTCGTTTCAGGAGGCAGGCTTCCTCGAAAAGCCCTGAGTTAGGCAGTTACCTAACACCAACTCCCCCAGTCCCATTAAGCATTATATACCAAGAAAGAACATTTTACTTATGGCCCACATTCCACAGCATGTATGACGTTCTTTGATGGGTTTGTGTTATGACTTATGAATAGGAGATGTTCCTTTCTTCCCAGCTTATGGTGTCTCTGGTGTGTGTAATCATGATTTGAAACACTGAAGTGGTGGAAAACATGAGAAATTGTAATACTTCCATCAATGATTGGGTCTTACCAACATTTTTGATCCTATCCTAGAGAAAAGAGTTATAGGAGGAGATCCAAGGTACTTGGGGGAGGCCATGGTGTGTGGGAGGCAGTTCTAGACATCTAGTATCATCAAATTCTCTCATCAAAAGATAAGGGAAAGAGGGCAGTTACCAGCATGGGAAATTCAACATTTGTTAATGCATTCTTGTTAGTTTCTTATCAACAATTTCAAACGGTTCTAGTTTTGCTTGTTGTAAGCTAGACCATTTCTTGGTCTCTGATGACTGGGAAGGGCATTTTTGGTGGATCAGAATGGCCTGATTTTATTAAAGACAGACAGGACAACAGAGTACAATGTTAGAGAGTCAAATGAAAAAAAAGCTAGCACATACAGTTGCTAGGATCATTTTGACATCTTATCAGATCTTGTATTGGTCCTTTTTGGACTATAGTGCTCTGACTTTGTCTTTTATTATATTTTCTCTTTCCATTTTGGGCTTGTCATTGTTTCACCTTGAGGATCTTGCATATTCTGCCCCCATTTTTGTGTTGTAATTTAATTTCCCATTATCAGTGAAAGGAACAAAGTTTCTTTTTCCTCTTAGTACATGCAAGCAGACTTTTTATTGGTTTAGAGCTTCACATCTTCCATTAAATACAATGTAACTTCTTCATTCAATTATTTGGTGGTATATAAGTAAATAACTACTACCTGTAAAAATATAAGTAAATAAAAACTGGAAAGTTTCTGAAGTAGATTGTTAATGCATTGTTATAATGTTATTTATAAGAAGATTTATTTGTAATGATAAAAAAAGAAGATTTATTTGTTATAATACTTTTAAATTTAAATCAGTAATATATAACGTGAAGACTTTATTTATCAAATCTATTTGCTATTTATTAAATAATTTTATCTAAATTTAGTTAACTATGCTATTATGTGTATGAAAGAGTCTATATGGATGGGAAAGGCATAATTGAGAGGATAGGAGTTAAGAGTTCCAGTGCATGAGAGTGGCAGCAAGAGAATGTGGAATACGGTTCCTACAGTGGGTGTTATATGTACATTTCTACCTTTTATTCTTAATATCATTTGTAATTAGATCTCTTTCCTAACATCTATTGCAGGTGTTGATTAAAAATATCTACAGTAAGGCGAAGGTTTTAATTTTAATTACAAGGTTAATTTTAGAACAATGATATTTGAAAGTAAATATTTGTCTCATTTATGTGTAACTACAGTGGGTATTATATTGTAGTTAGGTTCCTTAGTTTGATAGTTTCTATTGTACATTTAGTCTTTTCAACTTTTATACTTTATACTTTCATAAGCAGTATGGTTTAGTTGCTATCAGCATTTAACCTTGCTTACTCTTCTCTGGAGTTCATATGCTGAGAAACTTGATCTCTTTTTGCTTCCTATATGTTGCATAATCTTTAATTCTTATACTAACCATCTGAGAATGGAACCAAATTGTAATCATACTTGGTAGGGGTTTCTTGGAAGAAAAAGATCTTGTCATTTGATTTTTCTGTTCCCTAGTTCATCTTTGAACTTTCTGAACATTGTTAAAGAAAGTTCTTTAACTATTTTTAATTTTTGCAAATAGGCAAGTTCACATTGTTGCTCCTCCAATTGACTGGTTTTAGAAATTGTGCAACTTTTTCTGCAGCTTATTTGCTTGTCAGATTTGGAATTTGATGCCTTGAACCCTTATGATACATCATCTCGGATTAATTTAGTGGTTATCCCAGAATTTGTGATGCAAGGAGCGCTATGTACACTTTTCCTCCTGACGTGGCACTGGTTCTTGTTCCTGATAACAGTGCCTGTGACTTTCTATCATGTAAGATTGTACGTATCATCTGTTGACCTATCTACTAACACATAGATTGCATTACAGGGCTGCTTTGGAAAAGATTTTAGCTCCCATTATTGAAAATATGCGATGCAAATCTGTTTCTGACTCCTAGCTGCATGTCTTCAAAACTGCAGTCCCACTTAGGTGGTATTTGATAGGGGTAGCAATTAGGCAGGTTGGGTTTGGGTTGAGCTTCAACCCAACCCATATAACCCGCAAACCCATTAATGACCAGTCTAGTGCAAATTAAATGGGTTGGTTTCAACCCAAACCCTACCCACCCCAACCTATTAATTTTTTTTTAATTCATTAAAACACAAAAAATACAGAAATTATATAATAATACAAATAATACAAAAAAGAGAAATCATAAAAAACACAGAATGCAAAAAGCTAACACAAATTATAGAAAAAACATAACATAAAAATTAACAAAAAATAATAAAATATAGGAAAAATTTGCAGGAAAATATAACAGAAATTATGAAAACACAGAAAATGAAGATAAATAGCAGAAATTACAGAAAGAAAACACAGAAATTGTAGAAAAAGCTAACAAAAAAAACATGGAAGATGGAAAACGTAATAGAAATTGCAGAAAAAAATATAGAAATTATAAAAAGCATAGTAAAGGAAAAAAACTAACATAAGTTGCAGAAAAGAAATGCATAGACTGTCCACCCACTCAACAAGCTTTGGAAAGAGAGAGGTTTTGATCTGAGACTTCCCAAGGAGAGCGTGATTTTGCTTTATTCAGATCTAAGAAAAGCTTTCGTTCTCCACTGTCAAAAATTTCATTTATCTTGACCTTGGCTACTAGATTGATGGCTTTCTTGAAGCAATCACAGCAAGATTGTATTTATTGAAATCATGCCTGATCAAGCCTGCTTTGTATAAGAAAGTGGTTGATTTGAATAAGTTGAGATCTGATGGAAATAGCAAATCAGTTGAGATCTGGCAGAGCTTCACCAGGTCTTTGCTGACCTTCACTTGGTTTGCTGAAGATCGTATTCCAACAGCATTTGAGAGGTCCAACCAGGCATTCCATAGATAGTAGCTTAGCTTCCATATTTGAAGCTTACTAGAATCTGACAAAAGAGTGACAGTGCTTAATTGAGAGACTTTTCTGCAGCTTCAAGCAGACCTTCTCTGGTAATGGATATTCAGGGGAGAGACCTTGGGCTTCTTTGATCATAACTTTGATTTCTTTGGGTAGTTGAGATTGAGATTCATGGCTACTTAGCCTAAGCTCCAGCAAAAGTTTGAAGATCTTCCTTATCAGTGCTGAACTAAATCAAGAGGCTAATGGGTCACCCATTGGATAACCATGACCAAACCTACCCAAACCATTAAATTTTCCTTTATTGGGTAACCCAATCCTCCAATGACCCAGGATTAAATGGATACAACCCAACCCGTCAATTAATGGTTGGTTTGGGTGGGTTAGTGGGTTGGGTTGAAAATTGCCACCCTAGTATTTGATAACATCTCTGCTGGGCTCTGAGTGAAGTGTTCCGGTTCGAAAAGGGGTTTACATCATTTAGTAACTTTCTCCTCTTTAATGCTTAATGCTGAAAAGATTCCAATACTAGGGTAACTATTTTAGCCCTAAAATTTTTATTATGTACCACATACCCTGAATATGAGGGGATTTTTGAATTGAAACCTTTTCAGCATTTATCATTCAGTCCCTAGTTCAGTTTCTCCCTAGGGGAATGCACTACACAATGGGGGTAGCCCTCCCCTAAACTCTCAATCTCCCCAATCCTGATGAAAGTGGAATTTGATCCCAGGTTTCTGCTAAAACCAGCCAGAGACTTTCACTTTACCAGAAAGTCAACTGCTATCTTCAAGTTCTTAGTTCAGCTGTTGTCAGATGCCACCTTAATGCTTTTCCTTTTAATTCCTTTTGTGCTTATTTATGCAACCTTGACTATTTTTTTTGATAGATAAAAATTCAATTGATTTCATTAAAAGCAAATGATAAATAGTCCATTACAAGCATCCCAATATGAGGTGCGAGGTGCAGCCTCACTGATTAATACAGAAACATCATAAAGTTACAAGTGGGCCCAGTACAATTGATCTTAGTTACTCCTTGTTTAGTTAGAGAATCAGCAAAAGCATTTGCCTCCTTCCCCACCCATTGTATAGTTACATCCATCTGCTGAGTTATCCATTTGAATTTCTTCATTTCATTTCTGTAAGCCCAAACCACTGAATCTGGGTTTTTTTAGCCAACCCACCACCACCTTGGAGTTTCCTTCTATCACCAAAATTTCCAATCCTAACTCTCTTGCAATCTGTACGCCTTGTAGGGCTGCATACAATTCTGCCTTTAAGGAGTCTCCATTCCCCACTGGTCCTGAGAAGAGTGTTCTTAAATTTCCTTCCTTGTCTCTGATGACCCCTCCAATTCCAGCTGGGCCTGGGTTGCCTTGGCTACTCCCATCGAAGTTTAGTTTCAGAAATCCTTCAATGGGAGGTGTTGAAGCCAACCTTGCCTTATCCTTCTGCACTGAGCTAGAAGCCACTAAAGGCCAATTCCTCCAAATATCATAAAATGTGAAATTTTTGAATAGTTCCAACGTTCGTAGCCAGTGTATAACCCTAGTCATTACACACTCCATAATTTGTCGTTTGCTCCTTTCTTTCTCTTGGAAGATTCTGGCATTTCTCTCTTCCCACAAGGTCCACACAACTGCTGCTCTAGTGGGCGGCCGACTCATCAACATACTTAAAAAACATAAAAAAAATATTAATAGGCCCATAAAGAGAAGGTCCATTATCAAATAAAACAACTAAGAAGCACTAATAATATGGAAACTAAGATAGAACTTCCACTGGCTACGAACGTTTGCAGCTCGAAGATTGAAGTATTTCATCTCTACAGACTTTAGTCCAAAACCCATTAGATAGAACTTCCACTGATTGAAGTACTTCATCAGGCTTCATGCCTGTGATTTTAACCTTTGCAGCTCGAAGATTATTAATAATATCAGAAGATTTTTTCAGATCTTGGGGAATAATTGCTAACACTGTTTCTAGAAAATCTAAAACAAATGTGGTCTGGTCCCCTCCTGCGGCTGGATGGAGGAAATTAAACTTTGATGGTAGCTGTATGGGAAATCCTGGCCCATCGGGTGTTGGTGGGGTGATAAGGGAAGAGAATGGGAATATTTTAGCCATGTATTCCGGTCCTATTCAGCATGGTGATGCGGTGAGATCATAACTGATGGCAGCAGTGTATGGTGTTGAAAAATTCAAAGAAATGGGATTAACAGGCTGATTATTGAAGGGGACTCAAAGATTGTTGTAAACTGGCTGAAAATGGGGGAAGGAGTAATATGGAAACTAAGAAATGAACTCAGGCACTTCAAACAGATACCCAAAGACATTTTGATACTAATTAGATGGGTTAGGAGATCAGCTAACAGTATGGCTGATGGACTAGCTAAACAAGGGATTCAAAGACAATCAATATTCTGGGCTGGTTTTTAATTAGTGGTTTTTTCTTTCGGGCATCTCCTTCTGCCCACTACTTCTTGTTGTATATGCTTTTTTAATTTAATCAATTACTAAATTTTGAGTTGCTGATAAAAAAAAATCAGTCACTATAAGAATGCCACCTGATACTCTTGCGATCATTTGGGAAGAATATTTCTTCCAAACATTAAAACGGGGTCCAACCAATTCAATCACAAAGGCACCAACGTCCAACCCCTTTTTGTTGTAGGATGAAGAACAGTTCTCAATTATAACTTCCCCCAAACTAGTTTCCATGGTTCTAAAATCTAGGACTTTATCTCCTATGTCCAAAATGACACTCCTGTTATCAAAAGGGAAGATTGAAAGTTTGAAACCCTGGTACTAAATTCTAGCTTGGACATAATCGCTTTCAAGATTAATCCCCAATTGTTCACCTCCTTTCCAGACTTGATAATCAACTTTTTCTCCCAACCATTTCTTTCATTCTCCATTAGCAACTAGGGGGAGGGGATAGTTGCATAACTACCCCACTCCCTATTTAAGCTCATTGAGGGGAAACTAGAGGGGCCCTCTTTGGAGAAAATTGTGTCTCAGAGCATACCGCTCTTAGAGATTGTTAAACTAGAGAGGCTCTTTTTTCTGTGCTTCTTTTTTTAAAGTCTTATGTCAGTCCACAAGTCCTGCAACCTCCCCTTTCCCGGTTAATGAGGTTTGGTGCAGACCATTTCTTCCTAGGGTTGGTAGTTTTTGTTGGGAAGCCTATCTGGGAAGATTCAATACTAGTGGTTTGCTTCAAAAGAAGAGGACCCAATACATGCTTATCCCCTCATTGGTGTGTTCTATGCAAAGCAGATGGGGAGACTAGTTTTCACTTACTGGTGTCATGCCAATTTGCAAAGTCAATTTGGGAATGGGCTTTTTCTCTCTTTGGGCGCAGGTGGAACCCTCCTTCAGATCTGTAGAGCCTTTTTTCTCCTTTGTTCAGGTGGTGCGTGAAAAGGGGAAGGACCATGTGGAGAGGACTGAGGTCTGCATTTTTCTGGTCGTTATGGGAGGAAAGAAATCTTAGAATCTTCTTAGATGAAGAGAGAGGGACTGAAGAATTGAGGGCTGTACAGTGGCTGAAATCTCTAGAACTATTCACAGACTACACAGTGGATGATATGTTGAGGAAGTGGGGTGAGATTGCAAGCTATGTGAAGTCCAAATCAGTTGTGAAGGTGTCTTGGACACCCCCACCTGCTGGATTCCTAAAATTGAACTTTGATCGGAGTTGTAGGGGGAATCCTGGACATTTAGGGATTGGGGGTGTTTTTAGGGATGAGAACGGGGTTATTTCAGCCATGTTCTCAGGTCCAATTGGAGTGGGGGATTCTCTTAGAGCTGAGATCTTGGCAGTTATGGAAGGAGTTCAGAAAGCTAAGGAGATGGATGTCAGAAAACTCATAGTTGAAGGGGACTTGGAGGTGGTGATAGGGTGGCTGAGGAAAGACAACTGTGGATTATGGAAGTACGACAATGAGAGAAGAAAGTTCAAGTGGCTGGTGCAGGAAATGGAAATCAGGATGAGTTGGGTTAAAAGATCAGCTAACTTTATAGCTGATGGGCTAGCTAAATAGGGGATAGAAAGGGATGTAATGTTTTGGGCTAATCTGTAATTAAATTGCTTCTTTTTCCTTTTCTTTCTTTGTGGACTTAAGTTGCTTTTAGAAGATAAGAGTGTTTGTCTTCCTTGTTGTAACTATTCTTGTGATATTTTAATAAATTTGCTGAAGTTGTTATTGATAAAAAAAAAGATTGTTAAAGAAAAGCGAAGATAAAGAGAGAAGAAAAGAGAAATTCTCAAGGGGAGATAGGGAAGAAAAAGAAATCTCACTAATACAGACATCCAGATTTTGTAAAAAAGATTGAGGAATGGTGGAATCAAGATATGAGGGGGGTGAAGTGGAAAGGGGTAAGGTTTCATAAGAAGTTGAAAAGCCTGAGGGTGAACTTAAGAGAGTGGAAGAGGGACCTTTTTGGGAGGATAGAGGAACAGAAATCCAATTTGATGACCCAAATAGAGGACCTAGATGAGAAGGAATCTCAATGAACCATGAATACTTAGGAAAGAGAATTAAGGTGGAAGTTGAAAAAGGAATTAGAGGAGGCTCTTTTGCGAGAAGAGATCTCTTGAAGGCAGAAATCTAAACATAAATGGATAAAGGAAGGTGATGGGAATACCAAATTTTTTCATGAGATGGCCAATGGAAGAAGAAGGAAAAATTTGGTGACTAAATACTCATAAAAAAAACTTGGTGACTAAACTTGAAGTGGATGGTGTGGAGTTGGACTCTTAAGAGGAAATTGCCAATTTGTTTTGTAGCACATTTCAAATCTATCTTAAGGAAACCTCTAGATAGTTAAGTGGAGTTGGCTAGTTTGGATTGGCCTACATTGTCTGAAGAGATTAAGTTGTGGTTGAAAAGGAGTTTTGGGGAGGAGGAAATCTGACAAGTGGTTTTTTCAATGGATAGATCTAAGGCACCAGTGCCAGATGGCTTTATCATGGCTTTCTTTCAAGACTGTTGGAACATAATTAAAGGAGACTTGTTAGAAGTTTTCAAAGAATTTGAGGAACAGTCTATCATTATCCGTGGAGTAAATGCCACTTTCCTAGCCCTGGTCCCTAAGAAGAAAGAGGCCAAACATCCCAAAGATTTTAGGCCAATCAGCTTGGTGACAACCATCAATAAAACACTAGCAAAGGTCTTATCTTTGAGGATCAAAAATGCTCTTCTCCGCATCATAAGTCAAGCTCAAGGTGCTTCTGTTCATGGTAGACAAACAATTGACCAAATTTTAATAGAAAATGAAAGTGTGGAAGAGATGAGAAGATTGTGTGGGCAAGGTTTTGTTTGCAAATTGGATCTTGAAAAGGCCTATGATTTAGTGGATTGGAGTTTTCTACTAGAGGTGCTCAGAAAGTGTGGTTTTGGGTTGTTTGATGACTTGACATTACTTAGTTTTAGTAAATGGAGTAGTAAAGGACTTTTTCCCAGCATGTAGGGGCTTGAGACAAGGTGATCCATTGTCCTCTTTCCTTTTCACATTGGTTGTTGATGTTTTTAGTAGACTTTTGTCAAAAGCAGTCAAGGTTGGATTGATAAGAGATGGAGATTAGGGTTAAATCAAGTTTTGATTACCCACCTTCAGTTTGTAGATGATATCATAATCTTTTGTGAGGGGTGTGATTTGTTGAGGGGAAGGAATATGAGAAATCTAATAACCCTCTTTGAGAATGTCTCAAACCTGAAAATAAATCTTGAGAAGAATTGTGTGGTGGGTCTAAATGTAGAGGGAAGGGAGTTGGAGTCTATTGCTGCCTGCTTAGAATGCCCTATTTCTGCTTGGTCCTTGACCTATCTAGGACTTCCCCTAGGTGCAAATCCAAAGGAAAGTAGGTTTTGGAACCTAGTGGTAGAGAAGTTTGAAAAAAGGCTAGTGACCTGGAAAAAGAACTATATCTTTCTAGGGGGTAGAATAACTTTGATTAGGGCCACACTTGCAAACTTACCCATTTACTTTTTGTTTGTTTTTAGGATACCTGTTAGGGAATTGCGTTTTTATGCGTTTGTGTACAGGTGGAACCTGTCTCCTGAAGTAAATTTGCTTTTTGATCCGTTTTTTTTTTTTTTGATTGGCCAACAAAGAGAGGGAAAGTAATGTGAAAATGTATTAGGGAAGCCCTCTTATGGACCATTTGGGAGGAAAGAAATGCTAGAATTTTCCAGGAGGAGAGAAGCATTGCTGAAATAAAGGATCGTATACTGACAAGGGTAATCCTTTGGCTAAAAATTACTGGTCTCTTTGCAGATTACTCTAGTGATGACCTTCGAAGGAGTTGGGTAGCAGTGGCCTCCACCTTATCGAAGAAAAATAAAACACAAGAAAGTTGTTTACCCTCTCTAGAAGGAGTTGTAAAGTTGAACTTTGATGGGAGCAGTCAAGGCAATCCAGGACCTTTGGGTATAGGAGGGATTTTGAGGAATAAGGATGGCAACATTCTGTCCTTATTCTTAGGTCCAGTGGGTTGTGGAGACTCTACAAGGGTTGAGATATTAGTTGTGGTACACACTCCTGATGTAGACCTGTCATCTAAACATCCTTCATAGTCTGCATTTGTATAGGATTCTAGCTTTAGATTCTCATGATTTGAGAAAATAATGCCTTTGCCAGGGTGCTTTTTCAGATATACAAGTATTCTCTCAATAGCTTCCCAATGCTGAACCCGAGGTGCATGCATGTACTGACTCACAACATTGACAACTTAAGAAATATTTGGTCGTGTCATACACAAATAAAGTAGTCGGCCCACCATTCTTTGATATCTCCCCACATCCTTTACCAACTCACCATCCACACCATTAATTCTGTGATTTGGATCAATAGGAGTGTCTACTGGTTTAGTCTCCAACTTCCTAGTCTCCCGCAGTAGGTCAAGTACATACTTTCTTTGTGAAATGAAGATCCCATGATTGGATCTTACAACTTCAATTCCCAAGAAGTATTTGAGCTCACCAAGATCTTTGATCTCAAATTTTTACTGCAATGATTTTTTGAGATCATCAATCTCCTCCAGATCATTTCCTGTCACCACTATATCATCCACATACACAATCGGAATTGACACTAGAGCATCTTCCTCTTCACAAGGAGGGTGTGATCAGACTTTGTCTGTGTGTATCCAAAACGGATGAGTGCCCCTTTGAACCTCTCAAACCAAGCCCTAGGTGACTGTTTCAATCCATACAGAGATTTTCGGAGTCTGCACACCTTTTCTTTAGCAATATTTTCATAAAAGCATGCTGGAATGTCCATATATACTTCCTCCTATAAATCACCATTGAGGAAGGCATTTTTGACATCAAACTAGAACAAAGGCCATGAATAGGTGGCTGCAAGAGATAAAAGGATACGAACTGGACTCATCTTAGCTACTGGTGCAAAGGTTTCCAGATAATCAACACCATAGGTCTGAGTATACCCTTTTCTACCAACCTTGCCTTGTACCTCTCTATCTTGCCATCAACCCTATACTTTACTGTGAATACCCATCTACATTCGACTGTCTCCTTGTCTTGGGGGAGATCAACTATTTCCCAAGTTTGGTTTTTAACCAAAGCATCCGTCTCATCTTGCATGGTTGTTTTCCACTCAGGTTTGGAGAGAGCCTCAGTAACATTCCTGGGTATAGACATTGAATCCAAGGAAGAAAGAAAAGCATAGTAGGAGGGTGATAAGGCACTGTAGGAAAGATGGTGTGAAATGCAATGGGCTGTACACTTTCTCTTCCCCTTGCGAAGTGCAATGGGAAGATCAAGGTCAGTGGGATCAACTGCAACAATGGTGTTAGGGACAGGAACTTTATCATCAGAAAACATAACAGGCTCATGCTCAAGAGGAATACCTGGAACTGTATCTGTCGAATCTGGAGTTTTAGAAGGATTGATAGAGAGTGGTGTGGGTTGAGGATGTGTGGAGTCAACCATAATCTGCCGATGTTGATATTTCTGTGAGGCTGCCTATAGTGGCTCAGGTAATGAAACTGGAGGTGCACGTGCTGGTTGAACTGATGGAGGCACCAAAAAAACAGGAAGATGAACAGATTGCGAGTTCTCCTCCCCAAAACTCTCCCCTTGAGGAGAACCACTCGAGAAGAAGGTGGATTCAAAGAAGGTAACACCCATAGTGACAAATCTGCTTTTCAACACTGGGTCATAACAGCAAAACCCCTTTTGGTTCTGAGCATACCCAAGGAAAACACATTTCTTGGCCTTGCGATGAGGGCCAAGAATGTGAATTAAGGAAACACAACCAAAAACCCTCAGAGGTATATGAAATGTCTCCCCATCTGGAAAAAGAAGACTAAATGGCACCTTAAACCCCAAAGTTCGTGAAGGAACACGGTTAATCAAATGCATGGCTGTAAGAACTGCATCTCCCCAGAACTGCATAGGAATTGAAGCACACACCATAAGACTCCTTGCTACCTCCACAATGTGTCTGTTTTTCCTCTCAGCAACTCCATTCTGTTGCGGTGTATATCCACAATTGTTCTGATGAATTACGCCATGTTCTAAGAGATACGTGGTCAGGTTCTTCTCAAAGTACTCTCTGGCATTATCTAATCTAAAAGCCTTAGTTCTCACTCCAAATTGTGTGAGAACTGTTAACAGGTGTAATATATGTACTGTTCACAAACTTAATACCCACAGGGGTATTTTTGTAATTCTGTAGACATATTGTTATGTACGGCCAGAATAGTATAAATGCAAAGCTTCACTCGACTGAAGCAAAGTTTTGTTGAGGCCTTAACTCAGTTGCCTCTTATTCTTCTTCCTCTTCTCCTTCTTCCTTCTTTTCTCCTTCTTTTCTTCTTCTTCTTGGCCTCCTACTCAACATGGTATCAGAGCAGGTTCGTCCAGGCCTAGAAAACAACTAACTGAGGTCTCTCTCCTTTGCTGCGAAGGAGCTATAGTACTGATGCTCAAAGACAAGGAGGAGGAAGCTTTTCTAGTGCTGTGGTTAGTCTTCATTGCCGAGTAGGGCTTTGCTACAAGTATGCTGACTGTTCAACTGCCTAGCACAGAAAAAGGGTTCGACTACATGTTTTTTGCTGGTAACTGGGTTGCTTCGGCTAAGAGGACTGTAGAAATCCATCCCAAATGTTCAAAGGAAGGCTCTGACCTGAAGGGAAGTTCGAGTTCATGACTGATGACTGTGCTGCCTATTGCTGGTACTGAGATTTTTTTTCTCTCTTCCTGTTTATGGCTTCTTGCACGACTGTTAATGTTCCAGAATCTGAGTAGGGACTGTTCCCCTTCCTCCGATTGTATGTTGCCCTAGTCTGCACTCTAAGGGGCTGTTGATGAACCCTAGAACTTGAGTGACTGTTCGGCTGCCTTGGAAAGTGGATATCAGCCGATTAGGTGTGGTGAATCACCACTCGTATTGCTGCTCCTACTGTGCCTTTTTTGGGCTGAGAAGCTGTATCAAAGTTGTGAACTGTAGGTCTTTCAGACCTGGTTACACTGCATGTGCAGTTCGTATAGTGTTTTTGTGAACCCCTACATAGTGTAGGTGATAACCCCTAGTACTGCAGTTGCAGTGTTTGTGTTTGGTTCTCTGTGAAACTGAAAATCAGCAAGTGCCTAGTTGTGGACTGTAACGGCTCTGTAAGGCAGTGTACCTGTGTTTTTTGAGTACTTCTAAACTTAGAATCATGAATAAGGAAAGATTGTGGTGCACTAATTGTCAGAGGCCCCGACACACCAAAGATACTTGTTGGGATCTCCATGGGAAACCAAAGTGGGTTCAGGATTTACCTAAGAAGCAAGGCTTAGATGTAATTAGAAGACCCGGGCTACAGGGTACCAAGAAACACCACATGGAAAATATGGTTTCTCGGAAGAATCAGCCCTCCACTTCTACTGTGCCTTA
This sequence comes from Nelumbo nucifera, assembly GCF_055504915.1. NCBI lineage: Eukaryota > Viridiplantae > Streptophyta > Magnoliopsida > Proteales > Nelumbonaceae > Nelumbo > Nelumbo nucifera. The sequence continues at coordinate 107,523,405 of NC_142650.1, forward strand.
AACACCACATAGCCAACACAACTACTTTGGATCAGACCCAAGGGAGGATATTGTAAACTCCACCACCTCTTTTGCATCCATATCAGGTAATTCTGCCACTGCTTTCCATGTTGCCTCACACAACCTTGACTCTCCATGGATCATCGATTCTGGAGCGTCAAAACACATGACTGGTATGTCCTCTTACTTTCAAACTTATCACCCTCTTTCCGGAAGAGATAAAGTGAGACTAGCTGATGGATCATACACTTCCATAGCTGGTCAAGGAACTCTCTCTCTTCCCCTCGGCCTTACTCTTTCTGATGTTCTTCATGTTCCAAAATTCCCTATGAATTTGTTCTCAGTCAGTAGTATTACAAATTCCTTGAACTGCTCTATGACTTTTTTCCCTACCTATTGTGTGATTCAGGATCTGGCCTCGGGGAGGACGATTGGTAGGGGTCGTATGGTTGATGGACTCTACATGCTGGAGAATACGGCTGGCCTTCATGTTATAGAGTCTATGAGTCAGTTCAAAAAGAGTAAAATGTATTTGTGGCATTGTCGTTTGGGTCATTTGTCTTTTGAAACCTTGAAATTGGTTTTCCCAGAACTGTGCAAGTCAATGTCTGTTTCTAATTTTTCCTGTCAAACGTGTCAGTTAAGCAAGCATTGTAGAACTCAATTCCCTCAAAGAAAGAGTAAATCTGAGTTTCCTTTTCACATTGTGCATTCTGATGTGTGGGGCCCTGTTACTTTACCTTCTGAGAGTGACTACAAGTACTTCATTACCTTCATTGACGATTATTCCAGATACACTTGGGTATATCCAATGCGAACCCGTGATGAAGTACCAAAAATTATCCAAGATTTTCAGCGGATGGTCTTCACCCAATTTCAGACCGAGATTCAAATATTCCAGTCAGACAATTCAAAAGAGTTTTTTCATAGTGACCTCACGGAGTTCTTTGCTTCACATGGCTCTCTTCATCGGAGCTCTTATGCCCGTACGCCACAACAAAATGGTGTGGCTGAACGGAAGAACCGACACCTCTTTGAAGTGGCACGGGGTTTACTACTCCACATGAATGTTCCCAAACGATTTTGGCTTGAGGTTGTCCTTTGTTCTACATACCTCATTAACCGAATGCCCTCTTGTTGGTTAGAGTACAAAGCCCCACATCAGCTTCTCTTTCCTAAGGCCCCTCTTCTTTCTATCCCTCCTCGTGTTTTTGGTTGTCGGTGCTTTGTCCAAAACCTATCTCCCACCCGGGGGAAATGACTCTCGTGCTATCCCGTGTATATTTCTTGGCTATTCATTCTCTCGGAAAGGGTATCGTTGCTTTGATCCTGTTTCTCGGAGATTCTATGTCTCCATGGATGTTACCTTCTTTGAAGATGAGCCCTTCTTTCCTGTTTCTCCTCAGGGGGAGTGTAGGCATGAGGAGAAACTGGTTCAGCTTCCTCCTCTTCCTAATCCTTCTCCTTCTCTCCCTTCTCTTCCTGATCCTCCACCTTTCCGTGTTTTTTCTCGTCGTCATAAAGGCCAACCAAGTTCAAGAGCTGTGGAGAATCTAGAAGTTGTACCTCAAGTGCCATCAAACTCCTCGGGGGAAGATCATACCCTCTCAGGTAACTTGACTCCCAATGATAGTCCTGACCTCCCTGTTGCTAATGATCTTGACCTTCCTATTGCTCACAGGAAAGGTGTTAGGTTGTGCACCACAAAACACCCCATTTCCAACTTTGTCTCCTATGAGAACATCTCGCCTTTATTTCGTGCCTTCCTTACCTCCATTGATAATATCCCTGTTCCCAAGAATGTGGCAGAAGCTCTCTCAGTACCAGAATGGACAAATGCCATGAAGGAAGAAATTGATGCTCTTCATAAGAATGGCACGTGGGAACTTGTTGATCTCCCTAAGGGTAAGGTTTCAGTTGGATGTAAATGGGTGTTCACTGTTAAGCATGGGGCTGATGGAACTGTGCAGAGGTATAAAGCTCGTTTAGTGGCAAAGGGTTTTACTCAAGTATATGGAGTTGATTATGTAGAAGCCTTTGCCCCTGTTGCCAAAATGAACTCTATTAGAGTACTTTTCTCTCTTGCTGCCAATCTGAATTGGGATCTACATCAGCTCGATATCAAGAATGCCTTCTTGAATGGTGACCTTGAAGAGGAAGTTTATATGGCTCAACCCCCCGGTTTTTTGGCTCAAGGAAGTGAACAGAAAGTATGCAAGTTAAAGAAGTCTTTATATGGGGAAGCAATCACCAAGAGCTTGGTTTAGCAGATTTCATACTGCAGTTTAGCAGAGGGGATACAAGCAATGTCAGTCAGATCACACACTGTTTGTAAAAAGGGTAGAAGGTAAAATGGCTGCCCTAATAGTATATGTGGATGACATAATTGTTACTGGTGACTGGGAGGATGAAATTCAAAGTTTGAAGGGCTTTGTTGCCACTCAGTTCGAAGTGAAAGATCTAGGACCTGCCAAATACTTCCTTGGAATTGAGGTTGCCCGATCAAAAAAGGGTATCTTCATCTCCCAAAGGAAATATGTCCTAGACTTGCTTAAGGACACTAGAAAGATTGGGGTTAAACCAGTTGACTCTCCCATTGACCCCAACCATAAGTTAAGTGGCAGCCAAGGTGAACCTCTTAAGGATGTGAAGCAATTTCAGAGGCTTGTAGGAAGATTGTTGTACCTCTCTATGACTCATCCAGACATAGCATATGCTGTTGGTGTCCTCAGCCAGTTCATGCATGCACCTAGGTCCACCCATCTTGAAGCAGCAGAGAGAATACTTCGGTATCTTAAGAAGTTCCCGGGTGCTGGTTTATTATTCCAGAAACATGGACTCTTGAGGGTTGAAATTTACACAAATGCAGATTGGGCTGGATCCCAAAGTGACAGAAGGTCTACTAGTGGTTACTACACCTTTGTAGGAGGGAACCTTGTTACTTGGAGGAGTAAGAAGCAAACCGTGGTAGCTAGATCCAGTGCTGAAGCTGAGTACCGTGCAATGGCACATGGAGTAGCCGAAGGTATGTGGATAAAGAATCTATTGGGAGAGTTGGGTGTTCCAGTTGGTAAACCCATGACTCTACTCTGTGACAACAAGGCAGCTATCAGTATCGCTGCCAACCCGGTACTACATGATAGAACAAAGCACATTGAAGTTGACAAGCATTTTATCAGAGAGAAAATCATCAACAGGCGAAGTATGCACTCCATACATCAGCTCTGAAGACCAATTAGCAGACTTATTTACAAAAGGGCTAAACCATTCCAGACATCAAGGTCTTTGTGACAAGTTGGGCATGATTTATATCTATGCCCCAACTTGAGGGGGAGTGCTAACAGGTGTAATATATGTACTGTTCACAGACTTAATACCCGTAGGGGTATTTTTGTAATTTTGTAGACATATTGTTATGTACGGCCAAAATAGTATAAATGCAAAGCTTCACTCGACTGAAGCAAAGTTTTGTTGAGGCCTTAACTCAGTTGCCTCTTATTCTTCTTCCTCTTCCTCTTCTCCTTCTTCCTTCTTCTTTTCTCCTTCTTCTTTTCTTCTTCTTCTTGGCCTCCTGCTCAACAAGAACCATCTGGTGGAACTGTCGTACCAAGTTAGAAACCTCATCATGTGATCTCATCAAATATATCCAAGAATATCGTGTATAATCATCCACAAACAAGAGAAAGTAACAGAATCCTCCTGTGGAAGGGTTATGATATGACCCCCATACATCAATGTGAACAATATTAAAAGCAAAAGTACTTCTTTTATTACTTGGTTTAAAAGACTGTCTACAATGCTATCCTAACTGACAACTCTCACACTCCAAAGTAGATAACTGAACAGACTCAAACAACTTTGGGAAAAGACATTTCAAAGAACTAAAAGAAAGATGTCCCAAGTGATTGTGCCAAAGCATAATCTAGTTCACTGACTCTGACCCACTACTACTGTTGTTGCTAATATGATGGCCCTGATGTCTTGGAATCTCATCCAGAAGGTAGACTCCATTCACCTCACGACCACTCCCAATCATCTTTTTTGACTCCAGATCTTGCAAAACACAATTACCAGGAAGAAAGGTCATGGAACAATTCAAATTTTTTGTCAAAGAACTAATAGATAGTAGGTTGGTATGAAGTCTAGGGACATGTAAAACAGAAGACAAAGTTATATCATTGGTCACTCCAACTGTCCCCTTCCCAGCAATGGGAATATGTGAACCATCTCTACAACTGATAGGAACTGAAAAGGGTAGGGGCATTAGTTATGTGCTCAGATGCTCCTAAGTCTATAATCCAGGGAGGTCCCTCCTTACCGGAAGTGGATGCAAGATTTGCAGTTGCATATGAACTACCTGTATGTGCAAAGGAAGTGGTGTAGTTGGCTCTTGCATTCAACTGTCCATTTGGAAGGCTAGAGCTAGGTGAATCCCTTACTCATAAGCTGTCCAAACCTCTCTAATTCTGTTCTCATTGCTTCTACTGCAATGGATTCCCAATCAGTTTGGGAAAGAGGGACCGAAGAGTCTCCTGTGGTGGCTACATTTGCATTTCCCTTCTTGTTCCTTATCCGGGCAGGCATAAGATTTGGATGAAGCTTCCAACAAGTGTCCCTGGTATGCTTAGGCTTCTTGCAATAATCACACACCAAGTCCTTATTTTCCCTTCTAGTCTCACTACTCCCCCTGTCTCCATTTGGCTTATGTTTTGTTGTACCAACCATAGCCAACTGGTCAATCCCAGGCTGTCTCAGCATTACATTCCTCATACTTTCCTCTCCGGAGACAAAGGCATAGGCTTGAGAGAGTGTCACACCCTCCCTAGAAAGAATATGCTACCTAGCAATGTCAAATTCAGGGTTCAGCCCTACCAAGAACTCAGAAACCCTATTCCTTTCTACCAGTCTGTGATAGGTTGCTGCATCATTTACACTTTCCCATACCATAGTTTCTAAGTGATCTATTTCCTGCCATAGGGTTTTCAGCATGGAGAAATACACATCAAGAGGTTTTTCTCCTTGTTTCATACTTATCACAATTCCTTAACTGATAGGCTCTGGCTTCATTTTGCTTATAAGAGTAGGTTTCAGTCACTCCATCCCAAATCTCCTTAGCAGTATTAGCCCATAGGAATTTTTTTGCAATATGAGGTAACATAGAATTACACAACCAGGACATTACCATGTAATTTTCCTGCACCCATCGGGAAAAGTCTGTATCAGGTTTCTTCTCCTCCCTAGTGAGATACCCTAATTTTCCACGGTCACCAATAGCCATCTTAGCTGATTGTGCCCACTCTAAATAATTTGTACCATCAAGTTTTACTGTAGTAATTATCCCAGATTCAAAAATATCACTACTGCCTCCAACACCCAATCCCACAGTACCGGTAGATTTCATCTCGGTATTCCAACTCTCCATCTTACTTGGAATAGTTCAACAGTAAGAAAAAAAAGCTTAGAGACCTTCCAAAAACAATTTAATATCACACACAAAGAAACCAACCCTTACGAAAGAAAAAAACCCTATATGGAGAGAAATCTCTCTCCTCCCCACGCCTCCCAATAGAGAGGAGTGAATCGATCACTCCAGGAGGCTCAGAAAATTCCATAAACCAAACCGCCCTCTTCAGAAAATCAAAAGAAAACTAACAATACTTGGGTGCCCAAGATCAGATAAAAAACAAAGAGTCCACCTTTTTTGGGACTCTTCCCCGTACTCTAGTTCTGCCTGATTTTGATGCCGAATAGTAGATCACCTTCCTGATGACTAGATCCCACCAAAAAATCCAAGAACTAGGCAATCTATAGCAGATCAAATAGCTCTAGCCTGGCTCTGATACCAAGTAGGAATCTGCTGAATTAAAAAATATGAAAGAAAAGTAGTTTCTTGAAGAGAGAAGGAAGAGAGAAGGAGAAGAAGAGAAGAAGAGAAGTTGAAAAGAAAAGAGAGCAATAATCTAGCCGCCCCCTTCACTTATTATTTATACTAAAAATAATGGAGCAGTACAAAGACAACTATGCCCTTATAGGGCGGCAAAACATAAAACAGCATATATAAGACTCAAAAACATAATAAAATTTGGACTCGCATAACTACTGTGGTCCCCACCTCCTATCTAACAACTGACATAAAACATCTACTCAGGAAAACATCATAAAACTGATTAATCTTCAACACACACCAATAGAAGAAGACCTAAATACTTCAAAACCAGTTGACAATTGAGCATCCCAGAACTTCCAGCACATAGATCTAACTCCCTCTCACTCATGTTGATGTCATTCGAGCAACTCTTTTCAAAATTGATTTGGTTATTCTTCAAGTTGACTTGGGAAAGAGTATATTCATATGTGTTACCCAATTTAGAGTTTTAGGTATTGAACAAAGCAAGGAGAAGCATACACAAAGGTGTGTATTCCAAATGAATGCCCCCACCTTCAAAGAACTCTATTTAATTAAGATGGGCGCAATATATGTACAATTACATAGATGCCCTTTATTATGAGGGCTAGGGCTGTTCATAAGACTAATCAAATTGACCAACTTGGCCCAACTTGACCTGAGTTGGTTGGTTTTCAACTATTTTCGGTTGGCTTTGGTTCATGCGTTATGCTAATCCAAGAGGTCGGGTCAGTTTCAGTTTGGCCATGTGCAAACAGACCAAAACTGACCCGACCCGACTATAGATATATATTAATATTAATATTTTGTACTTTGTTGTTTTCTTTGAAATAAAAATATTTTATATTTTAAGTTTAATACTACCGCTGCAATTATTAATTAACTTTGTTGTTTTAAATTTTTATCCAATCAAACCATGCTTCCTAGTTTAACAAATTAGTTTCTAGGCTGTCTTTTGAACTGACCGACCAAACTGATAAACTGCCCCAAACTGATATATCCTGAGTTGGCTGGTTTTCACTAATGGTCAGTCGGTTTCGGGTTGCCAATTCCTCAATCTGATCAGGTTCAGTTAGCCAAACAGCCTGTAACTGAACCAAACTGACCCGTGAACACCCCTAATGAGGGCAGACCAAAGAGAAACACACACTGATTGCCTATATACAAGTTAGGATATTACAGTAGAACCCAAAAAATAAAAATATAACTATATGCAAGATTGAGACTGTCTACAATATTTTATTTTTGAGAAACTTGAAAATTCACATTTAAGCAGAAATCCTCCAAAGGAGCATACATTTATGTGAAACTTCAGTTTTTCAAAATGTGAACACCATTAGTTTCTTAAATTGAATGCTTGAAACATCGTCTTACTATCCTACATATTATTCTTAATGCTTCAGGTATTTGAGACGGAAGCATCTTTTGGATGTCACTGAAATCTTCCGTTTAGTTAATGAAGAGAAGAAGTATCGAATGGTCAAGCTTGGTTTTTATCTGGTTCTATTCTTCATAGTCATATACAGGTCTGTCTTCCACATCGCTAGAATTGTTTTAATCCTCTTTTTGAGCATTAAATTCTGTTAGCTGAGCACTTGCATTGGTTCTTAATAGTTAATCTAAGTTAATTGCATGATTTTGTTGGGGACTGATGGAACACATGCTTGTTCCATAATTAGTTTTCAATTCTCTCCTTTTATCTATGCTTGACACCCTTTGGCTATATATATAATATATAGATCAGGAATTAGCACCTTACATTTTGACAAGCTGAAAGATATCGTGACTTGGTTAACTTCTTAGCTGGTGGGAAACTCTTATGTATCTGTTTGGAATGCTTAAATTACTGAACTGGTCTTCAAAATATCTTATTGCAATAAAATATTTTCATGCAATCTTGCTACTAGTAGATATGGAAAAGTAGAGTTATTATTACACTGCAGGAGCAGATCCTACATCCTCCAGAAGGAAAAGTGGAACTTGTCTTTAAGATTTTTTTCGCTAGAAAACTTGTCTTTAGGATTTTCCTTATTAATAAATGCTCCTTAGGGTCTTATCTTTTGTGGGTTTCAGCATACAACCTTTAATTAGTGATTAACAGGATATTAGCAATGGGCTTGTAGCTGTCAGGCACAAAGTGATTAGGTATATGCTTGTATCATTTCGATTCATTCCTTAAACCAATCCCATTGGTTAATTGTGAAGACCATTTGCCTTTTGATCTCCCAGATGCTACTTGCAAAGTGTGCTTGGCATGCACTGAATGACCCCGACTGATATATTATATTTCATCCAAAGTTGGTGTTATAATTCGGCCTGCCTTTGAGTTCTGTTTGTCTGTTACTAGTAAAGAAGAAAGAAGAAGAAAGAAGGAAGAAAGAGAGAGAGAAAGGAGGAGAAAAGAAGAGAAGAAAAGTCTAGTTCGAATTAGGGAAAAAAATCACTCCCATTCGGCTAGACATGTTTTTATATTATTAATATAATGGAAAAGACACAAGTGCCTTTTATTAAGTAAGAGACACTAGTTCTAACATCATATTACAGATCAGCAACCTCAACATCAGTATAAAGACAGAAATACCCCTACGCTAACACTCCCCCTCAAGCTGGTGAGTATATATCATATAATCACAGCTTGTTACATATGTAGTCCACTCTTCCCCGACTCAACCCTTTTGTAAATAAGTCTGCCCACTGTTTTCCTGTATTAACTTTTTTTTTGAGAAGTAATTTCCCGTATTAACTTATGTAGTGTCTATCACTCCATTCAGCACCTTCTTTCTCACAAAGTGACAGTCAACCTCAATGTGCTTGGTTCTTCCATGAAACACCGGGTTAGAAGAAATATGAACTGCAGCCTAATTGTCACAATAGAGCTTCATTGGAGTACTAATGTTGTACCCTATCTCCTGTAGAAGGTTCCTTAGCCACATTAATTCACAAGCAGTATGTGCCATAGCTCTATATTCTGCCTTTGCACTGCTTCTTGCCACGATTGTCTGCTTCTTACTTTTCCATGTCACCAGATTACCCCCCAGAAAAGTGCAATAACCTGTGGTAGACCACCTATCAGACATAGAACTGGCCTAGTTAGCATCAGTATATCCTTCTATTTCAAGTTTTCCACCACTTTTTTATATCAAACCACGACCGGGGTCTCCTTTTAAATACCTCACAATTCTTAGAACCGCATTCCAATGAGGGACCAGAGGTTTCTGCATGAACTGACTTACCACACTAACCGCAAATGAAATGTTTGGTCGAGTAATGGTTAGGTAGTTCAGTTTACCTACAAGTCGCCGGTATCTGCCAGGGTCTTCAAACACTTCACCCATATGACTGCTCCTAATATTCGTTCCATAGGTGTCTCGGTTGGTTTAGCACCTAACAAACTTGTTTCTTCCAGCAAATCAAGCACATATTTCCTCTGACACAAATTAATACCATGCTTAGATCTTGCTACCTCTATGCCCAAGAAATATTTCAATTTACCAAGATCCTTTATTTGAAAATGTTCCTGTAGAAAAGTCTTCAACCTGTCAATGCCCATTTTATCATACCGGTAATAACAATATCATCTACATACACCACCAATAGTATTTTTCCTACCGGAGAGTCATGACTGAAGACAAAATGATCAACTTGGCACTGTTTCATACCAAACTTCTTTACCACCTCACTGAACCTACCAAACCATGCTCGAGGAGACTGTTTAAGCCCATATATAGCCTTTTTTAGTTTGCATACCTTACCATCCTCCCCCTGAGCAACAAACCCTGGTGGTTGCTCCATGTAGACCTCCTCGAGCAAATCACCATGCAAAAAGGCATTTTTGATATCAAGCTGATATAGGGGCCAATCATACATAGCTACAAGAGAGATCACAACACGAACCGACCCTATCTTAGCAACTGGGGAGAAGGTCTCTGTGTAGTCAATACCATAGGTTTGGGAGTACCCTTTTGCAACCAATCGCGCTTTCAGGCGCTCAACACTACCATCAGGCAGATACTTAATGGTATAAACCCACTTACAATCGACAACCTGCTTTCCAGGAGGCAGAGCGGTGAGGTCCCAAGTATGATTATGATGTAGAGCTGAGAGCTCTTCTTCCATTGCACGACACCACCGAGAGGCAAGGGCTTCCTGGACATCCTTAGGGACAACCACTGAGGATAACAAAGAGATAAACTGGTGATGGGAGGCGGAAAGGTAAGTGAAACATGATTATAAATAGGATGAAGGGTGAAAGTGTGTTTACCTTTTCGCAAGGCAATGGGAAGATCAAGATCAGATACTGGATGCGGGCCTGGAGTCGGATCTGTCGACAGTGATGGAGCCGGAGGAGTAGCAGCCGGTACACGTGGGCTATGTGTATACACTTGACGGATAGGTGGGCGTTCAACAGGTGGTGGCACTGGAGGCAAGGACTTAGTCACGGCTGGAACAAGGGGAAGAGGATCGGCAACTGAAAGTGGAAGAGGAGGAGGCGATGAGGAGGAAGAAGCATTACCGGACCCCAAGAAGAACGGAGTTGGCTCAAAGAAGGTGACATCAACACACACAAAGGAACGACGAGAACTAGGATGGTAACACATACCCTTTCTGGGTCTGGGAATAGCCAAGGAAGATGCACTTACGGGATCGTGCATCTAACTTGTCGTTCCCGGGGCCCAGATTATGGACGAAGCAGACACACCGAAATACCCGAGGAGAAAGCAGAAACGGAGACAAGGTGGGAAACAAGACATTAAATGGGGAATGACCATCAAGGATAGACGTGGGCATCCGATTAATCAAGAAACTAGAGGTAAGCACCGCATCACTCCAAAGGGGTTTGGGAACATTCATGTGATGCATGAGGGATCGTGCTGTTTCTAAGAGATGGCGATTCTTTCTCTCAGCCACCCCATTTTGTTGTGGGGTATAGGTACATGAGGTCTGATGTATAATGCCATGTTGGCCCAAGTATTCTTGAAATGATGAAGATAAATATTCACGGCCATTATCAGAACGAAAAATTTTAATGTGAACACCAAATTGATTTCGAATCTCAGGATAAAATTTCTGGAAGATGGTAAACAATTCACTTCCTTGTTTCATTAAATAGAGCCACGTCATCCTTGAAAAGTCATCAGCAAAAATAACAAAATATCTATATCCATTGTATGACATCACTTTATAAGGATCCAGTAGAAGTTCAGGACTGTTATCAGTCTTGAACCCTAATGGATTTCAGGATCGAAAATAAGAAGAAAGGTAAGAGGAAAGAAGAGGAAGAGGGAGGAGAAGCAGTAGAACACAAGAGTTGAAAGGAGGAGCAGAAGCTTAATGTTCTGCTGCCGCCACTTTAATTAATATTTATAGGTTATGCTCATTACATGGAAAGGACAGATCTGCCCTTAGTCTTTACATAACAAACAAATCAAAATAAGACTGAAATAATAAGTAACAAATAACAACTAAAACAACTAAATAACCAATAGCTAACCCTAGGAAGCCTAGAACACCTTCTACCCTACAAGTACAGTGGGACCGTAGCTATGGGGCCCACATCAGTGTTCTCTACACTCCCCCTCAAGTTGGGAATAAATGTTTATCATTCCCAACTTGGATAGATCCGCCTCTAGCTTCTTCCGTGGTACAACTTTGGTGAGGATATCTGCCAACTGCACGTTGGAGGTGATGTATGGGAGGCACACTTCTTGTGATGAGACCCTCTCTCGTACAAAGTGTCGATCAACTTCAATATGTTTAGTTCTTTCATGCTACACCGGGTTGTGTGCTATATTAATAGCCGCTTGATTATCACAATACAGCATCAGGGACTTCTCATACTCAATACCCAACTCCTCAAGTAGTGATCTCAGCCAAAGAATTTCAGCCACTCCATTAGCCATTGACCTGTACTCAGCTTCACTGGATCGGGAGACAACACTCTGTTTCTTACTCCTCCAAGAGACCAGGTTACCTCCCACAAGAGCACAATATCCAGAGGTAGACCTTCTGTCATCAACACTCCCAGCCCAATCGGCATCCGTATAGACTTCCACCTTCATGTGGTCATTGTTCTTGAACAGTATACCTCTACCCGGGCATCTCTTCAAGTATGCTAGTATTCTTTCTGCTGCTAGAAGGTGCGTGGTTCTAGGAGAATGCATATACTGGCTGACAACACTAACGGCATAACTGATATCTGGCCAAGTGAGGCATAGATATAGGAGCTTTCCCACTAACCGCTGGAACATAACTTTGTCTTCAAGCAGCTCCCCACTCTCTGCACTAATCCTGTGATTCTGTTCAATGGGTGTATTTGCAGGTTTGACACCCAGCTTTCCAGTTTTAGCCAACAGATCTAAAACATATTTCCTCTAAGAGACAAAGATCCCCTATTTAGATCTAGCAACCTCAATACCCAAGAAATACCGTAGTGTACCCAGATCTTTCACCTCAAACTCTTGATGAAGGAGCTGTTTGAGGGACTCAATCTCATGGTTGTCATTTCCTGTCACCACAATATCATCAACATATACTGCAAGTAGTGTCAGTGACGACTCCACCCTCTTGATGAACAGTGTATGATCTGACTGGGTCTGTACATAACCGAACTTCCCAAGGGCTAGTCTGAATCTGTCGAACCAAGCTCTAGGTGACTGCTTCAAACCATACAATGCCTTATTGAGCCGGCATACCTTCTTACCTGCCTCTGTATCATAGAATCCAGGAGGCAACTGCATGTAAACCTCTTCCTGCAAGTCCCCATTCAGGAAGGCATTCTTAACATCCATTTAGTACAAAGGCCAAGTGTAGCTTGCTACAAGAGATAATAGAACCCGAATGGTGGTCATCTTGGCTACCGGGGCAAATGTCTCCAAGTAATCTATACCATAAGTCTGAGTGAACCCTTTTGCAACTAGCCGAGCTTTGTACCTCTCAATGGAACCATCAACATTGTGCTTCACAGTAAATACCCACCTGCATCCAACTGGTTTCTTTCCTTTGGGCAAGTCAACTAGCTCCCAGGTATTATTTTTCAACAGGGCATCCATTTCAACTTGCATTGCACCTCTCCACTCCGGGACTGATAGGGCTTTTTGCACTGTTCTCAGAATAGGGACATCAGCAATGGAGGTGAGATAGGACCTGTAGGAGGGAGATAGGCGATCATAGGACAAAAACTGGGAGATGCAGTGGGCTGTAGATGTGGTGCAATGCCGTTTTCCTTTACGGAGGGCAATGGGAAGGTCAAGGTCATCTGCAGAGGGTGAGGTAGCAACAATGGAAGGAGTCTCTGTGGGCCCTGGGACTGTAATATCTGGACTTGGAACCGCAGAAGAGGTTGGAGCTGGCCGGGACTGCTGATGACCGGGATCAACCTACCTACATCGCCTGTGATAGACTCTTAACTCCCGATCCCTCTGACCACCCTCGCTACTGCAGCCCTCATCACCAACTGGAATAGGTAAGGGAACAGCCCCAAAAGTATTAACCCTGTCCTCACTGCACTCCCCCTGAAGAAAAGGACCCAAATCTCCACGCTCACTACTCTCCCCCTGAGGAGAGACCCGAGAATAGTAGGGTGTCTCCTCAAAGAAAGTGACATCCATGGATACAAACTTCTTCCCTGAGACAAGATCATAACAACAATAACCCTTTTGAGTTTGTGCATAACCAAGAAAGATGCATTTGGAGGCCTTGGGTTCAAACTTGGAGTGATGGGGACCGAGAAGCTAAACAAAACATGTACAACCAAATGTTTTGAGGGGAATAGTGAACAACTCCTCATTGGGGTATAGAAGGGAAAAAGGAGGTTTCATATCAAGAACCCGGGAAGGAATCCGATTAATAAGATATACCGCCGTAAGGATAGCATCACCCCAGAAGCGAATAGGGACATTGGAGGTAAACATAATACTTCTAGCCACCTCCAAGATGTGCCTATTCTTCCTTTCTGCAACCCCATTCTGCTGAGGTGTATGAGGGCAAGTGCTCTGGTGGATAACCCCATGATTAAGGAGGTACGATGCCAATGTCTTAGCAAAGTATTCCTTTGCATTATCAGATCTAAGCACTTTGATCCTGGCATCAAACTGGGTTAGGATCATTTGGTGGAAGTTTTGGGTCAGGGCAGGCACCTCATCTCGTGAACGCATAAGATAAACCCAAGAAAACCGGGTGTGGTCATCAACAAATAACAAAAAATATCTGTACCCACCCATAGAAGGAATGTGATATGGCCCCCAAACATCAGTATGCACAATATCAAAAGAACTATTACTCCTTTTATTACTCAATGAATAAGAATTTCTACAATGTTTAGCAAACTCACAATTTCACACTTCAACTGAGATGACTCAACAGACTCCAACAAAGTAGGAAACAAACTTTTCAAGAACCGAAAAGATAAATGAGCCAATCGATTATGCCAAAGCATAACCGGACTCACAACCTGAGAAACAAGTAACTTCTTACCCATTGACTCTTCCCGACGTGAACTCTCCCCGAGCAGATAGATCCCATTCGTCTCACGACCAGTCCCAATCACCTTCTTCGTCTCCAGGTCCTGAAAAACACATCGGTCAGGAAAGAAAGTTACTGAGCAGTTCAAATGTTTGGTAATACTACTAACGGAAATGAGGTTAGTATCCAGTTTAGGAACATGCAAGACAGAGGACAAGGATATAGTATCCGACAGTTTGATGTCACCCTTGCCAGAAATAGGGACAAGAAAGCCATCAGCTATAGATACTTTATCCCTACCAGAAGATAAGTAATAAGTAGTAAACAAAGAGGGCAAGCTAGTCATATGGTCGGATGCACCTGAATCTATTACCCAACAAGGTTCAGTAGTACCTAGAGCGGAGGCATGGTAGGTTGAGGCTGCATCATGACTTTCCTCCTGGTCTCTTCACTGTGCACTAAGGAGGCTGCATCAATCTCATGCCATAGGGACTTCAAGGCAGAGAAGTAGACCGACACCGGTTTCTCTCCTTGTTTAAGGGAATTCACCTCACATTTCAATTCATATGCTCTGGCAACATTAAGGGGTTGGGAGTAAGTCTCTTTCATTATATCCCATATCTCCTTGGCTGTCTTTGCCCATAAGTAATTTCGGCTGATATGGGGCTGCATAGAATTACAGAGCCATGTCATAACCAAGTAGTTTTCTTGGACCCACTTGGTATACATAGGGTCTCCCTTGGAAGGTTCTGCCACATCTCCCAAGAGATACCCTACTTTGCCCCTTCCCCCAATAGCCATCATGGCTGATTGGGCCCATTCCAAATAGTTTGATCCATCAAACTTTACGGTTGTAATCTGAAAACCTGTCTCAGAACCACCACCATAACTGCTGTTCCCAAAACTGCCTTCTGCCTGATTCTTAAACTCCATTTCGGTCAAGAACCAGAAGTCTCAAAATTAGGGTTACTACAGTCAAAACCAGCACTAGGACTACCAACCACAATCAAAAAATCAGTATAGAACCAATCTGTACTCAGTAGATGTACATGAAACATGTATAAAACTGATCTGAAATCAATAACCACACACAACAGCAACAGTCCGAACTGTTTTCACCCCTTTAGAAGTGTTCGAAACCCCAAAAGAAAACTGAAAAACAGTTTGAAGAACAATCTGATATGCTGAAGCCAATTTGAGGTTTTAATCAGTCCTAAAAGCCGTACACTCCAGACAATACCGTACGGATAAGGTTTGTATTAGGGTTAATATGAAACCCTAAAACTGATCAATGTTGAGGAGAACTATTAGGGTTTGCCGCAGGGATAAGATCACAAGGTTCAGTCCAATACTAGGGTTTGCCGCAGGGATAAGACAAAACCCTAGAGAATAGAGAGATAAAACCCTATAGTGGTTCGGCCACCCTTGCTGGATAGGTCCAACCTATCTTCTCTGATATTACTTCTCTCAGAAAATAAAAGACTTACAATAGGATGCAGTTCGCTGCCTACCAAGGTTACCCGAACCCTAGCCTTCTCTGATTCTTCCTGATCACTAACTCACTGCAACCCTAGTCAACGAACTCTGCTTTCTCAGCTTCCAGCCTTAGATGGTTTTCATGTGGTCGGCTGGACTAGACTCACATAAGAAACCCAGCTCTGATACCAAGTAGATGTTCAGGACTGTTATCAGTCTTGAACCCTAATGGATTTCAGGATCGAAAATAAGAAGAAAGGTAAGAGGAAAGAAGAGGAAGAGGGAGGAGAAGCAGTAGAATACAAGAGTTGAAAGGAGGAGCAGAAGCTTAATGTTCTGCTGCCGCCACTTTAATTAATATTTATAGGTTATGCTCATTACATGGAAAGGACAGATCTGCCCTTAGTCTTTACATAACAAACAAATCAAAATAAGACTGAAATAATAAGTAACAAATAACGACTGAAACAACTAAATTACCAATAGCTAACCCTAGGAAGCCTAGAACACCTTCTACCCTACAAGTATAGTGGGACTGTAGCTGTGGGGCCCACATCAGTGTTCTCTACAGACCCCAAACATCTGAGTGAATCAAAGAAAAAGGACTCGACACACGGTTATCAACCCTAGAACTAAAGGGAACACGATGGTGTTTCCCAAACTGACATGACTCACAATCTAAAACAGAAAGTTGACTCAACGAAGGAACCAAAGATTTCAAAACTTTCAGCAAAGAATGACCAAATCGACAGTGCCATTGGAGAGGAGAGATAAATGACTGGGGAGCTGTTGATGTTCTTCCACCACCATCAAGATAATACAGTCCACCGACTTCATGCCCTCCACCAATCTTCATCCCCATCTTGAGATCCTGAAAAACACACATAGAAGGGTAAAAGGTAATGGAACAGTTAAGGGGCTTGGTTAGCTTACTAATAGACATAAGACTAAACGGAAATTTAGGAACATACAAAACTGAGGACAGGGATACACGGTCCAAGTTAACAGTACCAACACCACAAATGGAGGATGTGGAACCATTAGCAAGGGTAGCAGATTGTGATGTTGAGCAATGAGAGAGGGAAGAAAACACACCTGGAGTTCCAGTCATGTAATAGAAATAAGACTAAACGGAAATTTAGGGACATACAAAACTGAGGACAGGGATACAGGGTCCAGGTCAACAGTACCAACACCACAAATGGAGGATGTGGAACCATTAGCAAGGGTAACAGATTGTGATGTTGAGCAATGAGAGAGGGAAGAAAACACACCTGGAGTTCCAGTCATGTGATCGGAGGCTCCAGAGTCAATAATCCAGGGATTGGGTGTGGATGCCAAACAAGCCATACCTGAGTGTGCAAAAGTAGCCGTGTTCTGCTGAGACGTGGATTGGACAAATCTCTCATATTCATCACGGGGAACACTCACCATCTCCTTCCCGGGACCATCTGTGGATGTAGGAGGCATCTGGTCAGCTGAATGATTCTCCTGTCTAAAACTGGAACTGGTATCACTAGTCATGGCATGATTAGCCCAGGTTGAGGGTGGGCCATGCAAGTCTTAGCAATAATTATGGGTATGTCCATCCATACCACAATGAGTACACCTCCTCAGACCCGATCCACGTTCTCTACCACGGGCTCCCCCTGAATCTCTGCCTCCAGTACGACCACCACCACGGTTATATGTAGGTCCACCACTGCCACTCCGGCCATATACCAGACCACTGCTACCACCACGGCCAGACTTAGCTCCTTGTGCTCCACCTTCTAACACCACGGCCTCTCGACACTGCAAAGGTTGATCTATCTGAGACATTAGTGAAGGGATAGGATATCCATCACATGGACGCCCAAGTCTTGCGGAATGGACTGGGCGAATTTCAAAAAAGTTCTCCCATCTTTGTAGGGAATCGAATTCCCTATTTTAGAAAAACATATTTTTTCAAGGATCAATCTTGAACCATTAACCAAACCAGATCTGGACCAAAAGGAGTAGGAGGGAGGAGGTACCTGATACGGAGAAATAATATCTCCCAATGGAGGTGTTCACACCCAAGGAAGGATCCAAAGACTGCTTCCACTGAAGATGGCATAGTGCAGGATGGAGCAGAATCAACAATGTTCTTCAGAACTTGACCCTTCGCAAGAATCAACTGGATGGCTTGTGAGTACAACTCCAATCAATCTTTTCCCAAAAGATTGATATCAAGATCAGATCTTGATTTCTCCCAAGAACTGGAGATCGAACTGAAGGTAATGGCGGCGGCAAGAAGGAGGCGACAAGAGAGATTTCGTAGGGTGCAGAATTCTCTCTTCTTGTGATTTCAGCTCTGAAGACAAGAGTTTTGGGTTGCATGTCTAAAGGCTGCCGCCCCCTCCTCCTTTTATAGATTTAAAGGGATCAGCTCCTAATCCTATTAGGAGTTGCTGACCCAAATTATATTTGGATTAGAAGTCCTTTTAAGTGATAAGGGAGAACCCTTATCTTATCTGCAGATTAGATCAGCCATCTCCTAATCTAATTAGGAGGCTTCCAGATCTAAATCTTATTTAGATCTTGGATTCTCTAAGTGGATAGGGTCTAGGCCCAATCCTATGAGCTGATCCACCTCAGAATTCGCCCCTTTTAATTGACTGATCAAATCAGCCCAGTTCGAAATGGGCTTAAGGCCCATTTAAGGTTATGTACTCACTTAGGCTTCCAAACT
This sequence comes from Nelumbo nucifera, assembly GCF_055504915.1. Lineage (NCBI taxonomy): Eukaryota > Viridiplantae > Streptophyta > Magnoliopsida > Proteales > Nelumbonaceae > Nelumbo > Nelumbo nucifera. Next base: position 107,541,959 of record NC_142650.1, read on the forward strand.
GCTGCCCAGTTGGGCTTCCTTGTATGGCGTGGGGCCCAAACATTGATCTACACATCAGCCACATGGGTTCAACCCAACCTTTGTTACAAGGTCTGGCCGAATACACTGTTATGGACAGTGCACCCCCTGAAACCCATCTTATGGGCTCTATGGGCCCAACACTTACCCTACGTGGTCCCTGGGCCAAGCCACCTTGTAACACCTAGGGACTGTGGGCAGATGCAAGATTAGCCCATCAGGTATTATCCTCAATGGTCTTACACTTAACCTCTTAGCCCATAATGATCAAACACTTCTCGACAAGGGAGGACCTCTCCCTTGACTGCAAGGAACAGTGTTGCACTCTCTGCTTACATGGATCCCGGGAATTAAAACCTTCTGCAAATCATTTCGAAACCATAACATATATATATATATATAAATATATTTTGCAAAACAAAATCTCAACGATTGAAATTGGCTGTCGGCAGTCTTGGTTTCCATCAGAGAGAGTGCATCCCCGATCATTACCTTTGTTCGACAAAGGGGCTGATCCTGTCACTATGAACACCCACTCAGATGAATTCTCGGACTGTCCCAACATACCCAGGTTTTGACCCCCGCTAAGGATCTCATTGATTGGTACATCAAAGACAGCCCGATCCGACACCTAGTGTAGTATCATAATTGAGTCTAGGGGTCAGGTGTAACTTTCCAGTTTTGCCCATCTATCTCCAAGGTCCAGGGCAATTCTAGAAATCTGGTCCGATTCAAAGGTTCTATTAATCCTACACTGCATGTGCTTCGGGTCTTACCCTAGTAGCTGAGACAAGCCACCCCAACAGTTGGCAGCACATCGGTGTCAGCCTTGGCAGGATAAATCTCCCCAGACTTACCCAATGGCTGTGAACATTCTAAACTAACACAAGTCTCATTAAGTGTCCAGTTTAAGGGTATTACACAGAAACACACCACAGGAACATGAATCAAAAGTGTACTTTATTCATTTACAATAAATTCATAATGTACATATTTCGATTGAAGCTAAGGGCATACAACTGTCTAACAATTAGAGTTCTCAGTAGATTCAATAGAAGTCCTCTGAAGTCGAGCAAACACCTTTTCTAAAGAAGGAAGAGCTGATCTTCCTAGTATCTGAGCCCGTACTGGTTCATACTCAGATTTCAGCCCCACCAAAAAACAAGTCACATCAAGCTGTTCTCTCTGTTGTTGTTGAATCTTGACATCAGAAGTTAGGGGGTGATAAACATTCAACTCATTACGGATGTTTCTCATACTGGCATAGTACTCCTCAAGACTCTGATTGCCCTATTGCAGATTAAAGTATTCCTGATATAGGTGATATACCCTGGTTGTATTGTCTTGACTAGAATACAATTTCTTAGCATGGTCCCACACTTCTTTAATTAATAAAATCTCTTTCTGTTTTACTGATAAAAAAGGCTTTCAGTAGAGATTCTTGATGTGTTCTTTAGTGGTTTCTTTGTGTTCCACTTTTTGCCCATCCATCAGTAAGCTTCCAATCAAGTTCACCCTCTTCCTCGCATTTGCCATTTGGTGAAAAAATGCCGTGTTTTTGTCTCTAGCTTTCATCCAGTTTATACGTGCCCTTTGCCTCCATTTTATTTCTTGGTATGCTTTCCTGTCAATCTCTTTTGCTTCACCCTTATTTTGTCCTGGACTTGAGAAATTTCCTCCTTTTTATCAATTTCTTCAGTCACCTTCAGTGCCTTAGATTTTATTTTTTCTGCCCCTTTCAGTGCTTCTTCCATCCACTTCATCATTTCTTTTTTCAAAGCTCATAGCTTCTTTTCTAGAATATGAGGAGCTTGGTTCTTGCAACCACTGGTGCTCAAACCTGAAAGGCCATCGTGAGTGTCTCATCCTCTGTCCATGCAAAATGTTTGGCTTGTGATTAGATAAAGGTCTGTGCATTGCTTCTTGAAACAAACCAGTATAATGCTTCAATCAGTCAAGTAAAACCAGGAATAAGTTTTACCAAGATGGGGTCTTCTTGATTCTTTTACCAGGTGTTTTTTACACCTAATAAAGGCAAATTGACTAGCTCATGATTGCTTCTATTATCCAATGATTGAGAGATTACTAAGAGACTTGCAAATTAGAAGAGAAATTACATCTTGCGGGGGGGGGGGTAGGATAACTCTAATTAAGTCAACGTTAGCCAATTTACTTGTGTATTTCCTATCTACCTTCTTCCTCTTGACCCCCTCCTCTTAAGGAGGCTTACACCTCCTTGTGTTTGGGAGGCTTATGCCTCATGTTCTGAACTATGCTTCACGCCTCTAGGTAGTGGAACACTTTGCGTCACGCTTCCGTGTTTCAAAACATTGCTTGAGACATCCTGTCCCAAGCTATTTGTTGGAGACTGTCTAAAGAAACTAGTATTTTAATTTAATAATGTCTGTTTTGTTATTATACTTATAAAGTTAAGAATGTAAAAGTATCCAAGAGCACCGTGTAAAAAATATCTTGGTGATTAAGTAAGTCGACCCTCCCTGAGTGCCTTATTTCCTAGGTGTTACTCTCAATGTTAAGCTACCTTGGTATTACCTGGTTGTCTAGGTAGTATTCCTAGAGGTAGTCTCTATTTTATATGATAGTGGGATGTTCTTGTATCATTTGGTGTAGCAATAGAAAACATGATTTCATTGGGTTGTTTGGTTTTCCATTTGATTGATAGTAGCATGATTATGTTTTATTGAATGGTTGATCACAAGAAATTGTTGTGACCATATGAGCTAATGAAAAACCAAATCACCCAGGCATGCACTTAGTGGTGATTTGGTTTATCCTTTGATTTATAGCATGTCTAGGTTTTTTTAGAGGCCACATAAAGTGTTATGATTGTTGTGACTATATGAGCTAATGAAAAACCAAATCACCCAGGCATGCACTTAGTGGTGATTTGGTTTATCCTTTGATTTATAGCATGTCTAGGTTTTTTTAGAGGCCACATAAAGTGTTATGATAATGTGAACTCATCGCTCCACATGTTAGGCTACCTTTGTGTTTCTTGATATTCCCAATAAGGTGGTGGATCCTTGAGGTAGTCTCCATTTTATCATATGATAGCGGGTAGTTCATGTGTAACTTTTGCTAGTAACAACAATTAGGATATTTCATCTTTCATTTGATTGATAGAATGTTTGTGTTTTATTGGAGGGTTGCAAAAAAAGTGTTGTGACCATGTGGACTAATTGAAACCAAATCACCTAGCCATGCACTCACAAGGTGATTTGATTTTAAATTTGATTAGAAGCATGTTTTGACTTATTGGATGATCATAAGAAAGTGTTGGGACCACATGAACTCATCGAAGATCACCCAAGCATGCACTCAATGGGAGATTTGGTTTTTCTTTTGATTGATAGCATGCTAGTTTTATTGGAAAGTTACAAGAAACTATTGTGGCCATGTGATCACATCACATCACATGTTAAGCTACCTTGGCATTTCTTGATTGCCATAATGAGGTAGTAGACCTTAGATGTAGTCTCTATTTTTTATATGTTAGTGGGTTATTTTTGTATCGTTGGGGTAGCAAAAAGGCATGCACCCATTGGGTAATTTGATTTTTGATTTGACTGTTGGCATGTTTGTGTTTTATTGTAGGGTTTTTCTTTTGATTGATAGCATGCATGTGTTTCGTTGGAGGGTTGGATGAAAGTGTTGTGGTCATGTGAGCTCATTGTTCAACATGTTGGGCTACCCTAGACACAATCTCTATTTTTTCATATGTTAATGGGTTTTTAGTGTGTCATTAAGGGTAGCAACTTCTGGATGCACTCGTCGGATAATTTGGTTTTCGTGTGATTAATAGCATGTTTGTGTTTTATTAGAGTCACAAGTGTTGTGACCATGTGGACATATTGAAACCAAATCATCCAAGCCAAGCACTCAATGGATAACTTGGGTTTTTCAAGTGGTTGATAGCATGTTGTGTTTATTGGAGGGTCAAAAGAAAGTGTTATGACCATGCAGACTCATTGCTCAACAGTTTTTTTTTTCAGATATATTCATTGTTTTACATGTTAAGCTATCTTTATATTTATTGATTGTCGAAGGGAGTGGACCCTAGAGGCAAGGTTTAAAATTTTGACATGATACACCTGATACATGGCGTGTTATATTGTATCTTGACTACATGATACTAGGAACGGTAGGAAAGGTGTTTCTTAATTTTTCCAGTGTATTGCCTTGTATCGGTAGTGTATTGGTCGATACACTATGAATTTGTGAAAGGCAGAAATTGAAAAAAAAACAATAAAGGGGAAGAAGGTTTCTTTCCCCCAAAATAAGCCTTCTTTCACCTCCAAACGAACTATAAAGCTCCAAATGCCATTCATGGAGTGTTAGATCTACAAAAAAAAAATAAATAAATAAATGAAAAAAAATGCAAGAAACAAGTGTCAATCATCAAGGTTTTTGAAGATTTTTCAAGATCTGGAAAATATTGCAAAAATAGGTAACATTTTTCAATTTCTCATAATATGTTATGATTTCTTGTGTGTGTGTGTGTGTTTTTCTTTAGTGCTTGAGAATGCTTAAATCCATGTTGATCTACACTTCTTGTGTTGAAAATCATAGATTATTTGGGGTTATGAATAGATCTATGGAAATTTTATGAAGAAATTTGGGAAAGATATAAAATAACAAAAAAATTGAAAAATATATTCTTTTTTGATTTGTCCATAATGGCTGAATATGCTATAGATCTTATCTATCATATCCATAAAGCAATTGAAATTTCTTCCTAAATATTTGTTTTTTATTTATTTTTGTAATTTATGAAATTGAATAATAAATATTAATTATTTATATTTTCTTGTGACCTGCCCATAAAGACTAGGTATGTTGTAGAGTGTAGATCTATGGATGATTTGTCATATCCATAGAGAAATTGAAATTTCTTCTTCAATAATTATTTTTTATAATTTTAGGAATGAAAAATAAATAATTATTAATAATGTTTTTTGTGGTCTAATCATAAGGACTAAACATGTTGTAGATATATGGATGATCCATCATACCCATATAGCAATTGAAATTTCTTCTTCAATATTTATTTATTTATTTTTTGAGTTTTTGTATCATATAGGTTATTAATGAATACCATCATTCATGAAGGTATGGTCTATACTAATATATTCATGAAAAAAATGGAATAGAATAGAAATTTCATAAAATAGAGGAGCTGTGCCTCTATTGATTGGATAGAATTTTGAGTTCTTCCATGCTTATCAGTTCAAATTTTGAAGTTTTCAAGGGTTCAAAGCAGTATATATGTTGATTGAACCCTAAAAAAATGAGAAAAATAATAAAAAGAAACTAGTATTTTAAACTGAATAGTTTAGTTTAATAGTAAAAAGTGAAAACAGAAACGAATGTTTGAAGATTTCTGTTCTAATTTCATTGAGAAGATCTGTACAAATATATACAACTTCTAAGAATCAATCTAGGAGCTATTCTAGGAAACTAACCCATTAATTTAGCCTAAAGAAAAAAAGGAAACTAAATCACAGCCTAAAAAAGGAAAATAATCACTACCTAAATAAGAAAATAAATAACTAAAAAAACAGGAAAGATTCTGACTCGGATTCCACAAGGAATAATCCTCGTCATCCCTTTCCAACACTCCCCCTCAAGCTGGTGAATGTATATCAATCATTCCCAGTTTGGATACATTTGTCTCAAACCCGACCCTAAGTAATGGTTTAGTGAGGATGTCTGCTTCCTGTGATCTAGATGGCACATAGGATAGACAAATTTTTCCACTTTCGATCTCTGATTTGATGAAATTTCTGTCAATGTGAACATGCTTCATTCGATCATGTTGAATAGGGTTGTGTACAATTGCTATTGCTGATTTACTGTCACTATACAGTTTCATTGGACTATCAAGTGGAACATTGAAGTCTGACAGTAGTCGTTCAAGCCATATTAACTCACAAATCTCTTGTGCATTTGCCTTGTATTCTGCTTCTGCACTACTTCTGGACACAACAGTTTGCTTTTAACCCATACAGAGACTTCTTCAATTTACACACTGATCTTGGTTTTTCTTTGTCTTCGAAGCCAGGAGGCATCTTCATGTAGACTTCTTAGTCAAGCCCGTATAGAGTTCAATTTTGCAACTGGTGCAAAATTTTCTTCATAGTCAAGCCCGTATGTTTGTGTATACCCTTGAGCTACCAAACACGCCTTGTATCTCTCTATTTTCCCTTCCAAGCCTACTTTCACCGTAAAAATCCACTTACAGCCCACTAACTTCTTCCCTTCAGGCATGTTTACAACTTCCCATGTATTATTGTCATTTAGTGCCTTCATCTCTTCCAAAACAGCAGCCTTTCGTTTTGAATCTCTCAAGGCATCGTATATATTTGTAGGAATTGTTACATTATCAAGTTGAAATACAAATGCCCTGTGAGTGTTAGATAAACGGAAATATGACAAATGATTTGAAATCGGATGTTGAGTACAAGATCTTACCCCTTTTCTTATAGCAATGGGAACATCCAGATCATCAATTGTAACAACACTTCTTTGTGAATCTTGTGGTGAATCCGCCATAGGTTCCGATGATTGGTTTTGCTGAGTAACACGGGGCCTCCTTGAGTAAACAATTAGTTCACTTTGTTGTTGGACTGATTCTCCCCCTTGACCGAGACCTGTGGTTGTATCTGGTAGGGGTAATGGTGGATACTCAGAGGATGGTAAAGTGGACACTGATGGAGACTGGGGCAAAGACACAGGAAGAGATATCGAAGGATCCCAATGATTATCTTCAATTAAGTTCTCCCCCTGAAGAGAATCATGGGAATAGAAGGATTGATCTTCTAGGAATGTAACATCATAGGATACATAGAATTTTTTTGTGACAGGATTGTAACATTTGTATCATTTTTTAGTGGGAGAGTATCCTATGAAGATACATTTGATGGCCTTTGGATCAAGTTTTCCCCGAGTAGGACTGATATTATGAACAAACACAAAACACCCGAATATTTTTGGTGGGAGAGAGTTGAGTAAACGAATATGAGGGAATTCTTTTTGGAGACAACTGACTGGTGTACGAAATTTGAGGGGTTTTGATGGAAGTCTATTGATTAAATAGGCAGCAGTTAATACAGATTCTCCCCAAAAATGATGTGGAACAGCACTAGCAAACATGAGTGATCGAGCTACCTCCAACAAATGACGATTTTTTCGTTCTACAACCCCATTTTGTTGTGGGGTAGACGTACATGAGCTTTGATGAAATATGCCATTCTGAATGAGGTAATCTCCAAGAATCTGTGCAAAGTACTCTCCTCCATTATCTGTGAGGAATATGTGAATGTTGCATTGGAACACATTCTTTATCATTGTAGAGAAGATGGGCCGAATGGCCCATAGGTTGTTTATTCTTTCTTGTTATTTATGTTTCTTTTCTGTAATGGGCCTTATTCTGGGCCCATCCTGTCTATATTAAGTTCTTTGTAAATTCTTGCCCAACTAAGGGCTTCCTTGTAATTATTCAAATATATCTTAATAAAAGAGTGTTAGGGTCTGAGAATGAGAGTTTCGAACCTGCTCTCTCTCAACACCCTAACACTCTTTTATTAAGATATATTTGAATAATTACAAGGAAGCCCTTAGTTGGGCAAGAATTTACAAAGAACTTAATATAGACAGGATGGGCCCAGAATAAGGCCCATTACAGAAAAGAAACATAAATAACAAGAAAGAATAAACAACCTATGGGCCATTCGGCCCATCTTCTCTACAATCATTTTATGGAACTGTTGAAACACATACCCGGCATCAGATTTGTTCTTCAAGAGATAGACCCAGCAAGCACGAGTATGGTCATCTATGAAGGTGATGAACCATCTCTTGCCTGTTAAATCCACAACCCGCGATGCTCCCCAAATATCATTGTGAACAAGATGGAACGGTTTAGAAGGTTTGTAATTGTGAATAGGATAATTTTTTCTGGACTATTTCGGAAGAATACATGACTCACAATGGAAAGAAGAAGGGTCTTTATTGAGAAATAAGTTTGGATACAAATGTTTCAAATATTGAAAACTAGGATGTCCTAAGCTTTTGTGCCATAGAATTACATCTGAATTCAACGAACTAGACGCAGAAAGAGATACATGTGGTTTTGGCCTTGGAGAAGAATCAGTGAGATAGTAGAGACCATGTTCGTTCTTCAGCATTGCCAATCATCTTCCCCGAAGGTGGATCCTAAAAAATACAACGATCACAAAGAAATGTTACTTTACAATTTTGATCCTTTTGTTAACTTACTAACAGAAAGGAGATTATATCTTAAACTCGGAACATGAAGAACATATTTCAAATAAAGTCCTTGGTAAAAAACATCTCCAACTCCAGCCACAATTATTGTATTCCCATTTGCCACTGAGACTTTTATCTCACCATCACATTTTATAATTCAAAAAAGTTGTATGATGTCTTGCCATATGATCTGATGCACCGGTGTCAACAATCCAGTCATTGAGATCATCTTTTCGTGATAATAGAGATGATGAGATATTACCTCGTTGTGCAATTGCTGCTGTAGGTGTAGAACCTGATGCCTCAGAAATCTGTTGCTGGTGAAGAAGAGACCTTAAAATCTCCATTTGTTCCGGTGTGAAAGCTGCTGTGTTAGGCTTATTTGTCTCAGCAGATTTGGCTACATGAGTTGAAGGGTTGCCTTTCCTCTGATTCCGTGGTTTCCAATCTGGAGGTTTTCCATGAATATCCCAGCAAGTCTCCTTTGTGTGATACGGCTTTTTGTAGTGTTCACACCACTGGTGGTTTTCTTTTTTCTTCTGAGGTTGAGACCGAGTAGATGCAAGTACAGATCCTTGAGATTGTTCCTCTAGGATTCTGTGTGAGGATGGGTTCAACATGACTTTCCTCCTGCTTTCTTCTCGTTGAACCTCAGAGAACACCTCACGAAGTGAAGGAAGGGGTTTGATTCCAAGAATACGACCTCGTACTTCATCCAGGTCTTTATTGAGTCGTTGAAGAAAATCAAATACTCGATCTTTCTCAAGGACTTGATTGTACAGTACTCCATCATCAGTACACTTCCATGGAATTGTATAAAACAAATCCATTTCTTGCCATAGATCAATCAACCTGTTGTAGTACTCTGTTATTGACATTGATCCTTGCCTTATGTTCTGTAGGAGAGAACGAATTTCAAAACACTGAGACGTGTTTCCAAGATCTACGCACATCTCCTGAACAGCCTTCCATATTTCGTGAGCATTCTTGTAAAACAGATACGTGCGTCCTATTTGCGGCTCCATGGAATTGATTAACCATGCCATGACAATGGAATTTTCAGCTTCCCATGTCTTGTAACTCGCATCACTGCTCGCCGGAGGAGGGATTTCACCAGTAAGGTAACCCACTTTTCCTTTCACTCGAATCACTAACAAAACGGATTGAAACCATTCACGAAAATTGGACCCTTTTAATTTGTGTTGGGTAATCTGCAGAGAATGGCTTATGTCAGAGGTGGTGAAGGAGGTTCCAAGGGATCTCGATGCATTCATGGTTGAATCTACTGCTGTCGAGTCCACTGTTGATGAAGAATGGCTCATTCCAGACATCGTCGCAGGCTCTGATACCATGAAAACAGAAACAAATGTTTGAAGATTTCTGTTCTAATTTCATTGAGAAGATCTGTACAAATATATACAACTTCTAAGAATCAACCTAGGAGCTATTCTAGGAAACTAACCCACTAATTTAGCCTAAAGAACAAAAGGAAACTAAATCACAGCCTAAAAAAGGAAAATAATCACAACCTAAATAAGAAAATAAATAACTAAAAAAACAGGAAAGATTCTGACTCGGATTCCACAAGGAATAATCCTCGCCATCCCTTTCCAACAAAAAGTTATGAATATAAAGCATCCAAGAGCATTATGTAAAAAATGTCTTGGCGATTAAGCAAGGTGACCCTCCCATGAGGCACCTTATTGCCTTTACTACTATGAAATATGAATAGTTCCTTTTGGAATGATGCTAGCTTGACCAAGGAGATGAAGAAAGTCATATTGGAGGATAGTATGGGAGCAGTGTTTTAAAAGGCATGGGAGGCATAATGCCCTGAGGCGTATGCTAGAGGCATTGACACCTCTAAGGCATACACCTCAGGAGCAAGAGGCGTATGCCTCATACACTTTTTTCATGAGGCGTGCTAGAGGCATATGCCTCATACACTTTTTTCATGAGGCGTGCTAGAGGCGTATGCTTCATGCGCCTCATGCACACCTCATATAAAAAGACAAAAAAAAAAAAAGAAAAAGGAAAGGAAAGGAAAGGGAAGGGAAGAAAAGATAAGGGGAAAGAAAGTGTTATACATCGAGATTCAAGCAGATTTCTAAAGACTTGATGATCCAAATAAGGTGGATAAGGAGATCTACAAACAGTTTGGCTGATGGTCTAGCAAAGCAAGGAACTCAAAGACAGTCTCTGTTTTTTAATCTAATGAATCAATTTTTGTGTTGCTGATAAAAAAAAAAGAAAAGAAAGTGCTATGCATCTTTTTTTTGATAAATGAGTAAAATTTTATTAAACCAGGAAATAAGAGTTACATGCAACCCAAAGAAAGGCACAAGATGCGACATTTCCTTTAAAGTTAGTTACAGAGTTATAAGTACAAAAGAAATTACACAGAAGCCCAAATTAAAGTATCTTGGAGAACCCCTTGTTTTGCAAGTGAATAAGCCATTGAGTTTGCTGATCTGCTTACCCATTGAACTCTAATTGTCATATTCCTTGTTAACCATTTAACCTTTTTGAGAAGATCTCTAAAACCCCAAATCACAGTGTCTGGATCCTTCAGCCAACCCACTATCACCTGGGAATCCCCTTCAGTGATTAGATGCTCTATGCCTAGCTGATTTGCAAGCTGGATTCCTTGTACAGCAGCAAGTAATTCGGCCCTTAATGAGTCTCCCACACCCGCAGGACCTGAGTACAAAGATATAATGTTACTATCTTTGTTTCTCGGAGCTCCTCTTATGCCCGAAGGTCCTGGATTTCCTTAGCTACTCCCATCAAAGTTCATTTTGATAAACTCCTCCCCTGGTGGCATCCATTCAACCCCATGTTTGCCCTTCCTGGTAGAAAGCATTAGCCATTGCTAACAAGATTCTCCATAGGTCATCAAAAGAGTATGCATCAAAGAGCTTTAGAGTTTTCAGCCATTGAATTGCCCTTGTCAGAATACATTCTTTAACTTCCGAGAAGCTCCTTTCTTTTTCACAAAATATTCTGGTGTTCCTTTCTTCCCAAACTGTCCACAACTAAGCTGCTCTTGTGCACTTCCACATAATTCTCCCTCTCTTTGTGTGCCATTCAAAAATAGACGGACTAAACAACAAGCTAGTATCAGATGGAAAGTTTCACTAAAAAGTGCTATGCATCTTCATTCTTCTTAATATAAAATATTTTAATTAAAAATAAAGAAAAATGAGATCCCCCTTCCTCCTCTTCATCCCCCTCTCTCAAGGAGGCTTACGCTTCCTGGTGTTCGGCAGGCTTATGCTTCTTATGTTCGGAACTATGCCTTATGCCTCTAGGTAGTGGAATCCCTTGTGTCACGCCTCCATGTTTTAAAACATTGTATGGGAGCCCCCATATATTGAATCTAGATAATGCTTTTATTCTTTATAATATATTTTATTCTATTACTTTTTTGGCAATTGTATACATCTTTTGTGAACCTTTGAAGATTTAACAATTGCGCTTAAGAATGAGTTTGGGGGGGTTTTATATTTTAAACTTAACCCTAAGAAGAATTAGTGCATTGGGTTGGCCTCACAGAAGGGTGGTTGGGGGTTATTTGTTCAAACCAATGTTTAGAAAACTGGACTGAATCGGCCGGTTGGACTGGTTGAATTGTGACTGTTAGAGAATATCAACCTATTCAAGGACCTCACCTAATAGCTTAAGCTTTTAGGTTGAATGATTCTTTGAGATGGTATCAGAGTAAGGCTATTGAATCTAGGCGATCAAGTTTCTTCTTCAAGTTGCTGAATCTGGGCGTAACAGAGGATTGAATCTGAGTTGATCGAATCAGATCTGCAACTAGTACAGCCCTAATTTTTTTCTTTTATTTCTTTCCTTGGTCATGTACCAAGTGGAAAACGAATGAACCTGAACCACTGAATGTCGGCAGACCCTTGTGAGGTTTATACCTCTTTTTGTTTTGGATCGTGTGATCCTGTACCTGTAGGTCATGGATGACCTGTTTTTCTCTGTTTGTTGGCTTGAGTTCATGTGTGTAAGGATCTCTCTTAATGATCAATACTATATTTACACTACTATTAGAAATATAAATAAGAATGTGGAACTTTCTTTTGACTAAAATACTCATTTTCGAATTTAGTCTCTAATTAATTGTAAGGTTTAAATTGTAAATTGAACTACTACTTTTCACCTCATTCAATTCCCTCTATTTAAATCTTACATTTCTTTAATAAATGAACAAAAAAAATACACCAAAAAGATAAAACATTACAAAAAGAAGAATCTAGCCAAGCAGGTAGGCCTGTCGATGATACTTGAAACTTCACAACTCAATCCGATTATTACATATTTGGATGAGGTGTTTATGAAATCATCATCTAGAATTGCCATGTGCACACTTATTAGTGTGTATTAAAAGTTGTAAAATATATGCCATGTCATCACAGTTCGACCTCCGGTTCAACCCCGGTTGAAGCTCTGACCCATGAACCTCTCCCTTCTCCGGTTCTATGCCCGGTCCGGTTTTCTGAACATTGGTTCCAACAAACTGAGGGGACAACTCCCTCACAGCAAGGGCAAGCAGGGGTTTTTTGAAGCCTGCCCTTTGAGGCCTCAATTATGCTAGCCTCCATGAAGGTAAACATTATCAAGAAAAAATAATTACAAAACCAATGATCAATGTATGCCGACCTGAGGGGCTACCTTGGAGTGGTTAAATCCGATACCAAATTTGACCTGTGTATGCCAATTTTAGGCGCAGTCTCAGCATCAGAATTTGCAGAAATGTGTAATGGGACATATTTTTGGCATTTCACTTGTATAAGTAGCTGATCTTAGACAACCCACAATATTAGTCTGAGGCTTTATCATTACTCCAAGCAATGGTCCCTTGGGTCCATATCCAGCCCAACCCTCCCAAGAACCTATAAAGCTTGGACCAACATTGGGTAATGGCCTTTTAGGCACTCATTTTAATGGAATGAAGTGCTTAATTTGGGAGAAGACCTGAATCTTTGATATACTAAAGACTGCATGAATCCTTTGAAGTACAATTTCATTTATGAAAAGAGTAGGCCTGTCCAAAAGAAACCGACAAGGAAGCAAAGAAAACCAAAAGGAAAAAAAAGGTAAAGATGAAAGATTAAAGAATTTGTAGCATATGTAGGGCTTAATGGAACAACCACAATGGTTACTTCTCAATATCCTCTCTCCAAATTTTCCTTGATATTGAGGGTCATGTAACTTTAGCTATGATATCTACTCAAATGATTGGTTTAGGTTGCTGCATCTTTGGTCTAGTCTAGTATTTCATCCTTTCATTTTTTCATGCGCTCAAAGGAATACTATGAATAACAATTAGTCTTCTCTCTCTCTCTCTCTCTCTCTCTCTCTCTCTCTCTCTCTTCCACCCCCCTCAGAATGCTGAAAATGATTTGATCTTTTGCAGGCTTGTGGTGGTTGCTGTTACCTTACTTATTGATGAAGATGTGGATATGCATGAATCTTACACATTTTGATTACCCATTGCCTGAAGGTGTACTGTCCATTCACGTAAGCTCTTTTACTTGATTGCACTGTCTACTATTGACAAGGCTCAATTATGAACCAAGAACCATCCAAGCTTCTTTAAATTGTTTAATGCACGTTTGCTTCCATTATCAAAGCATTCTATTGCTGTTTTACTTTGCTTTCAAGTTTTGAACTGCTTTTGGTGTAGCATGAAGTGATAGTATGGAGTGAAAGTCTGGCAATCTGAAAAATAGAATGGATGCTAGAAAATGAGTTTGTTAGTTATTCTTGTCATCTCATTTTCATTATCAGGCTTCAGATCCCAAGAAATTTTGCTAATTTTTGTAAAATATTAAAACCACATTGAAATTCAGTGACTTTCAATTTGTTGAATCATGTTGGTGGGTATTGTTGACAATTAATTGTGGATAGGCATATAAGTATGCCAATGGAGATGCCTATAGAGAAAGAGGACCAACATCTTTGCTTTATTGGCAATGCAGTTGGACAGTTCTCTTTGGCAAGACCCAACGGAAGCATCCTATCTAAATAAGATCTAATTTTTTTACTATTTAGTCGTTACTAATAATAGTATTATCATTACTAATATGATTATTGTGGTGTTTACGTTGATAATTTCTTGAAGTGAGGTGTATTATTGTGCAGGGTTGCCTTTCTGTTTATCTTCTTCTTGGTCTATAGAGATTTTTAGGCATTTTGACAAATTTGGAGATCTGTTAGTTTTCAACTTCTCATTGGTTGAATCACAGATTTAACAAGTGGACAAGCATCTGGATCAAACTAGAAAGTGGAGTAAATTGATTGGAGAAGTGTTCTTGTAGCATTGCATCGATGTACTTGTATGGAGAACTAGTTTCTTTTTTGTTTGGTAGAACTATAATGTCCTTTTCTTTTTCCTGTTTCATTTAATCCAATTGCTCTTGCTGCTTTTCCATTCATGTCTTTTGATTTACTTCCCCATTGAATTGAATGGAAAAATGGTTAAAGAGCATCAGTCAGCCGGATTTTGTTTTTGCTGTGCAATTTCCCTAGATTCTACTATGTCAGTTAAAAGTAAAACACATTTCATCTCCAAAGTGGAGGCTACTCATAGAGTTATTCTGTAGAAACTTAATTTTAAACAACACCAGTATCAAGGAACACTGGTATTAAGCGGTGTTTAGGAAACCAGACCAGACCGGCTGGTTGAACTGGTTGAACCATGACCCAGGACTCTGGCCGGTTTGGTCACACCCCAATAACTGTATTTGTTAAAAACCCAGTGAAAACTGGTTGAACATCCGGTTTAACAAGAAAGCCAGTATTGGTCCCAGTTTCATGTACCGCCTGGGTCCTTAAATAGTTGAAAATTTAAAACGTATTTAACAAGTCTTGAACCCATGACCTCTTGTTTTTATATGTTGTTTAATTACAACTAGTCCACCTCTTTGTTTATATTGATTAATGACATTTTGTTATACATACTACTTTATTATGTACGTATTTTAAAGGAAATGTAAATTAAGAAACTTGAACCCTAGTCATTTGTTTTAAAAATTAAGAAACTTGTCATCCATTCACCATATATATATACACATACGACCTGTAGTATATATGTATATACCACGTCATCATGGTTCGATTCTGGATGAACCTTTGACCTGTGAACCTCTCCCCTCTCCCCTCTCTGGTTCTATCTTGGTGGCATCACATTTTTCACTGTCTCACTTGGTTAAATGCCTGAGGAAGCAAGGTAATAGTGCCTTTCTTTCCACTCAGGGCTTTGGTGCTTATAGCCTTGTGATACCTTTGCCTCAAATTATCATATACATTCTGTGTTTGACATGGAAATGACTTCTAAGTAAATATTTTCTTCCAACTAAAGTAAGCCAGTGCTATGAATGCAATGAGGCAACTCATAGATAAGTTAATGTAGAGAACAAGCATGCAATAAAACAATGATAGAACATCTATTTACAGTCTTTGTCTTGCAAAGATAGGAATGGAACCCTGGCTGATAGGGAGTTACAGCCTTTGTTTCTCAAAGAAAGAGTGTGGCCTTATTTTTTTTTTTTTTTTTAATTTGTCCCTTGTTTGTGGTAACTCTATATTGGCGCACCATTGATTGGAAGAACACTTTGAAAGAATTCCTGTCTTCTTTTATCTTATGCCTTCTGTCTTATACACCATCAACCAACCATATGCCATCACAAATGTGCTCAACCTCCTCAAAGAAGATTTTCTAACACAAGATGAAGACCAACTGACCAACAAGTGTGGACCCTTGACTCCAGTGGAACCTTCAAACCTTTTATCATAGCCCATGAACCTCTCTCAAAATCCCATCCTATCCTCTTAAAATCCGTTTGGGAAGATCCTTTCACCTTCTAAATTAAAGGCTTTTTGCTGGGAAGTCTCTCTCAAGCTCATTTATATGCGTGAGATGCTTCAAGGAGACCAAACTGGTTTCCGTCCCCTCACGTTCGTTTCTTCTGTTTCAAATATGGGGAGAACATCTATGATCTATCACTTCTTCTAATCTTGCCCCTTCATGATAAAGATTTGGATTGAACTGCTCCACGAGGAATACTAGATCTCTTTGCCCTGCAAAACTCTCCTTACAATTTCTGTTACTTGTTAAAAAAAATCCTTGAATCCTTCACAAGCAAGAAGAGGCAAGCTTGTGTGTGTTTGTGTTTTTCTTTTTTTGGAACACCAGAGCAGCAATTATGTGGAGCATTTGGAATAAGCGTAATGAAAGATTATTCAACAAAAAAGCTTGAGGTGCACATGCTCACAGATAACATAAAAGTTAAGATTGAGCAATTAGTTAATGACGAGAAGTATTCAAAGGAATCTGGATAGACTACATCCTTGGAGGCTAGGATGCAGTGTTAAGCTATGTGCCCTACAGACAACCATCACTAGCAACTTGGGAGAGTTCAACTAGGATGCAGGGTTTATAATTTTTTTTTCTTTTTTTGGTATTTGGTGATACGCACCTTGTGGACATGGTTTTGAAAATTTGCAAATGATCCGATCCAATCCAATCTTATTTGGTCGAATTCCAATCAGTCCAGCTCGGATCTTCGTATCAGATTCGGATCGTCCCCTATTTGATCCGAGAAGATCCAATCTGATATATATGTTACACACACACACACACATATATATATATATATACATATATATATATATGTGTGTGTGTGTGTGTGTTATTTATTTATTTATATTGCATTTTTATAAATTTGTTATATTATTTATTTTTTAAAAAACAATATGATGAAAATAATTAAAAAAAATACTTGTATTTTTTGTTTTTCTTTATTTAAATTGGTATATTCTATTGTTCTTTTAATAATTTATGAATTTTTAAAGAAAACAAATTGGATCAGATCATATCAGAATATCTGACTTCTTGATTGGATTTGAATTCGGATCCATGTCTATCGGATCTGCAATTAACAATGTTGGATTGGATTTGGATATACTTTGATTTGAATATGATATGATCCGTTTGCATCCCTAGTTGGACCGGATTGGACGGTGGGACCAGTTGGCCCAAGAACCATCCAAGCAATCGGTTCCGTTTCACCCTAAAATCGTTCATAGGCCAAAAACTGTTGACTTGGTCAGTGATCCTTGACTCAGGTAGTTGAACCATCGACCCAAACAATGGTTTTGGTCATTTTTTATTTTAATTACTTTTTTTATATTTTTTAATATCAAAACAGGTCATCTATTCGAACTGAACAGTCAGACCATTTGACCTGCAAACCGATGGCCAAAATGGTTCAATGTCCAGTTTTTATAACCAGTTAACATACCAACTGAGCCACCTTCAGTTGGCTCTATTCGTTTATGATCTGACCCATATGATTCCATCTGATCTGATGATATTTAAACATTTACATTTATGCCTGTATTCATATAGAATTAATACGTATCTGTTTTATTTTTAATAAAGAAGGTTTAGGTCTCATAATTCATATGATCCATTTTTAATTTCATAATTCATGATATACGTATCTGTTTTATTTCTCTAAATAACATATAATATTCTGGCCATTTTTAATTTCATATGATCCATTTTTCATCCCTAATGCCATCTATCCACTAGACTAAAATTTGGGCCAAGTGTTACCATTTTTAGTTTTTTACCCTTAAGACTTTGTTTGGGAATAGTGCAAATGTTGGGCCAGTGAATATATGAACTTTGGTTCAATTTTGCTTGTGTTTGATAAAAATTTATTTGTCTTGAAAATGACAATAAACATAAATTTCAAAGCATTTTTGCAATTAAAATGAGAGTAAAGTTTGCATCATGAAGCTTTTGCACTCAAAGTTGGTCAATGTAAAAAAGGTGGATTCTAATATTGGGATTCGTGTTTGTAGTTATCACAATTAAAAATCGTTTGGCAAGAGTATAAAATTATCAATACAAAACTAAACCAACTCTACGTTTAGTTTGTTTACAGTGCAATGAAGTAAAGCCTGAAGAAAAATTAACTAGATTCAAAACAAATCTATGAGATGGAGAGCAGGGCTGTCATAGATTCAAAACAAATCAGCTAGTCTTAACTATTAAATTAAATCGAGGAAACCTAGACAAAACGTGCAAATTCAATTGTACTTCTATATTCTTCACCATTTGCACAACTGAAAGTTCTCTTTGCAGAATGGAGGAGAGTTTTCACAACTGTTCAACACCGTTGTGTTTGGAAGCGAGTTACCTTGTCAATTAATTAAAAATATAACTACAAGAGCTTTCCTCTTATCAATTATCAGCACTATATACTCCCTCCATTAATTAAAAATATAATAAAATCATAATTTTTTTGTAGATAATATAAAATCCATAACTTAGGTAATACAAAGGTGCTATTCTATTGAAGGGATTTTGGAACTATTTATATTGTTAATGTTGAAGCCAAGGTTTTTAAAACCGATTCAGAGAATGAACCAGTCAGGGGTCCGGTTCCCGGATCGAACGGTCCAATCATTTAAACTGAATGGTTGGCCCGTTTTGACAAAAAAATAAAAAATAGTCAAAGCTATTCGAACGGTTCAAATGGTTAATTGCCTGGGTCAGCGGTTTGCTGACCAAATTCAACGGTTTTTGACAAAAATCTGGTTTTGGGGAAAAATGGAACTGGTCACCTGACCAGTTCCTAGTTTTTCCAATCTGACCGTCCAGTCTGGCCCGTTTTTAAAACCATGGTTGAAGCACAAGATTCAAATAAGTCCAGGGATCAAGTAAGCACATAGGATGATGAGCACAGAGTAAGCACTTAGAAAATTTTTTGACACCTCTGCCTTAAAATATCACCAGTCTACCCTCAAAAAATATTAAAAATAACTTTTGGCACAGTTGTCAGAATACTTATTGAGTTCTCAATGACCATGCTTACAATGCTGTGCCTACTATATCCAGACTTCAACCCTCCCTTAAGGATGGTTATGGACCGGGCTGGGGCCGGGCTTAGATCCGGACTTGAAAATATTATATAATATGAATATAATAATATAAATATTGAATTTGTAGGATGGGCTGGAAATGTTCACCCCTACCTGCCCTATGCACATGGGAGTTCTTTCACCCCTACCATTTTTGGCCACACTAGGTCGTGGGCTGAATCATGAATGGTCTGGTTTGACTGTTCAAGTCACTCAACTATAAAATATAAATGTAAGAAAAAATTACATCAATGTAATAAAATAAATTAACAAAAGTTATAGATTGGAGAGTAGAAGATTAAGGCTACATTTGGCATTTCTTATTTTAAAGACTTATTTCCTTGTTACACTTAAAATGTCCATATTAATAGAGTTTTTAACTACAGAAAGGAGATAAGTCCTTAAAATAAGGAATGTCAAATGCAGTCTAAGACCTCATTTGCATTTTTATGTAAATACTGAAACCTTTCCTCTCTTTTCAAAATGGACTGAAACCTCCCTTATCAGATGCACTAAAGGTCATATATAATAGAGGAGTTAAAAAGTTTAATATACCCTTATGGGCTGAATTTTGAATTAGATTGGTTTCTAATCAAATTATAGAAAAAAAAAAAACCCATCTTATAATTTTCAACATCACAACTATAAGAAACATTTTTTCAGAACACTATGGCCATTAAAACCAGCCTACAAAACAACTATTAACAAATATACTAAAAACTCAAATAAAAGACATGCTAATACTCCGTTCAACATCCAAATGCAAGAAACATCAACTTACCATCAGTTGATGAACCACGAGTTTCATTGATGAACTTCATGCCAATCTTCTTAGTGAGGGGAGGTCTTTGTCCAGTTAAGTTAAACACAAGGGACAACAGGTAAAGGGAATATAAAAGAGAAAAATTAGGTTTTAAAAATATTTCACCCACTCCTCATGATATCACATGCAAACATCTTGGCAAATTGCTAAAGGAGGGGAGGTTTCAGTATTTACAAGAAATGTGAATGGATGTTTAAGTCTTTTACCCGTGTAGATTATTAATTGAGTGGAGAGAGAGAGAGAGCTGTCCAATGCAATTCAAGTCTGACAAAATTTGTCTCTATAATAATTTTTTCTCTTGGCCTTATTGTGCTCCCTTCAATGCTTCAATTTTGTATTCCATCTCCATCCCCCTACCCCACACACATACAAAATAGGCTTATATTTGTGCGACCTCTTCTCTAAGGATGGGATATTTGCTGATGTGGCAGTTGTTTTTGTTTTCAAAAATAAAATTAACCATGTTGTCCAACATCCCCTCTATGATCATCAGTTGATCACTATATTCACCAGCTTAGTATTATGGATGAATATCCTTCTCAAGTTCTACATGAATGATTGAGCCAGATACCTAAGCTTTAGAGCCTGCTTGAGAGAGCTTCTTGAGAGGGCTTCTGCATTGATTGATGAGCTGCTTCACTGGAAAGTAGATTTTGAGGCTTTTGTAAGAATAATTCTGGATTTCCGATTTTTTAACAAATACAACTTCATGGCATTCTGGGTTTAATTCTCAGCTCATTGAATGCCAAAAGCCACTGCATGAACTGCATGAAAGGTCTCCCAAACGGGCACTTAGTATTAACAACCCAATCCAGCTTAATAGTATTGGGGTTTAGATTAGAACCAGTATTCCAGTGCATGATTCGAATCACTGAAAGCCCCACTTGCAATAATTTTATATAGAGAGGTCTTCTCCCTCGTGAAGGGATCATATCTTTGCTTGTTATTTATTTGGCAAGGGACAATATAGGGTGATTGGGCTGAACCAAAGTTACCCAGCAAAACAAAATGGCTTTTTCAGCCTCATTCCCTCAGTGGCGTAGGATTAATTCTTTGCCTCAACTTTCTAGCTATAGCCTTCGAGGGTGACTTGTGAAAAAGCTGCAAGGAGTGGGTGGAACTAACTTGCACGTTGCCACATGAGAAAGAGTTTGGCATTAATAGAGACATATGGGTTGGGTTTTCCCCATAGCTCTGTCACGAAGAAAAAGACATCTTGGGTGGTACCATTTTGGGTTACTAATTCAACTTTTCACACAGGAAATTGGATTTTTGGAAAATCACAGAATATTTTCAATGTGCGATTGGATGTTTATATAAAAGTATCATTTACTTTGGGGGTAGTACACTTTGAGTTTACATCTCCACCCCACAATGCCCCACAGAA
The DNA here is from genome assembly GCF_055504915.1 of Nelumbo nucifera. Lineage (NCBI taxonomy): Eukaryota > Viridiplantae > Streptophyta > Magnoliopsida > Proteales > Nelumbonaceae > Nelumbo > Nelumbo nucifera. Next base: position 107,563,423 of record NC_142650.1, read on the forward strand.
CATCGATCTCCGCCGTGTATTGGGAACATCTCTCGATGATAACATTATTGGTTCTGATATTATCATCGAGAGATGTTTTCAATACACAGTGGGGATGTGCTGTGGGGCGGATATATGAATTTGTACACTTTAGGGCTTTAACTTTCACTTGCTACAATGAGGTACCCCAACACTCGAGTCCAAATCTATTAATTGACATTATGATGAGTGGTAAATTTATCAAAATAATGGTTCATGATTTGAGTAGTTGAGAGAATTAGTATAATTGCAAAATGATAGAAATGGACATGATTAATATATAGATCATTATGTTGGTTCAACGCCATGTTCATTCAACTTTGAGAAAGAAAATGGGCAAGGGAGGATTAAGAGTTAGGGTTTTAGAGACTTAATAATGAAGAAGACAAGATGTTCTTATAAACCATGCAAATGATAGTTTTGGGATTTTTATATGTTTTAAGGTGCACATGACATCATATGCCCTAATGGTTAGGCATATAGGATGCCACCTCGTAATTTTCCTTAACTAAAAAGAAATAAGGCTATATTGATTAATAATTATGCTTCAAACAATCACTATTTTGAAGAATGAGTTTTAGGCAAAAAAAAATATTATTTTTTAGCTAATTTTAAGCCCCAAAAAATAATTAATTCACAAAATTTTCATAAATTGAAATAAAAAAAAAAATCAAACTACAAAGTCCATTAGAACTAATTCTTTGAAAGTATGCCAAATGCAGCCTTATGTTTTTAGATCCCTATTTTCAGTACTTTGTTACTCTAATACACCCTGAATCTTGTAATTTTATATTAACTATATACTAGTCACCTAAGTGTAGCTTTCAGCTTAATTTGTAAGCCAAAAAGAAAATAAAACTGTTTCTCTCAGCTATTTAATTATTGCTTCCCTTGTGGCTTTTGTCTCATTCCATCCATCTAGTTTCCAGCTCATGGGGCTCCCACATGAGGAGTTTGCTGTCTTCGAGTGAACAAACCACCACGTTACCCTAATATGGTAATTAAACTCAGAAGGTGTGTCGGGCGTTAGACTACCATAACTTCATATCTTGCCACCTGGCAACTTTCACTTGGCCGTTGATTCGTATGTTCATCTACAGCTCATCCCTGCGTGCAATGTTCCTGGAAGCTGCCTCTGAAAGAGGTCCCGTTGTTTATTGCTTGCCTTCAAATGTTCATTAAATCCATCACCATGAATGGTTTTACTGGAATGTTGTTATCTGGGGAAGGATTCCGCGGGAATTGTGGAAAATTTTGAAAATTCTTCAAAGTGTCTGTTTGGGAGGCTTTCACGCAGTGGCTTTTTGGCTTTGGGAGATGGGTTACATTTATATAATCTATAAGCAATGTTTGGTGATAAACAAGAAATGCCTAAATTAGCTGTGTTTCAGCCAAAATGACTTTCCCATTAAGCTTCTTGTGGTTTCTTCAAAGCTTCAGCCCTCCCAAATGGGCTTAGGGGTATCGAGATTTGTTCCTCATGGAATGCACCTTACAGCACATCCCACCGTGTATTGAAAATATCTCCCCATAAAAAAAATACCTACAAGCATGAAAGATTATCCCGATCGATGTACAGCTGAGATGTATTGTGAAATTGTATGAAAAGCACTTTGTGAGGAACAGATCCGGACCTGACCTAGGGCCCTGGTGTTTGGATGGAGATTGGAGATGGGACCTAGATCATGGGTGACAATGACATGCATGTTGAATTGTTGATTATGTACATGTTGACCATGTGAATATGGTTTTCTTGAATGTGGTTCGGGGAACAAGAAAAAGTAAGAGTGTAAGGCTCAAGTGGGTCCAGTTCCAACTTTGAACCGGTTTAGATTTATTGGGAGTTCACATCAGCTCCCCAGAGAATGCGCCCCAAAAATGTCCTACATGCACATATCAGCATGCATTGAGAACATCTTCTGTAGTTATCATTGGGAGATGTTCCCAATACACAGTTGGGATGTGTTGTGGCACATTTTTGGGACGCATTCTGTGGGGGGGCAGATTTGAATTCATTTATTGGAACCCAGTTAATAAGAGATTGAGTTCTGGACGTTCTATTCAAGATACGTTATCATCACCATCATCATGATCTAATCCCTACCCAATTATATGGGGTTGGCTACATAAATTCTATTTTGTTACTGTGTTTGATAAAAGGGCAAATGCTGAACCAAAATAGAAATTGCGCTTTGGTTCGATTTTATATGCATTTTGATAATAAAATGTTTTTTGTTCTACTGAAAATGACAATAAATTCATTTTTTCCTAGACATATTTGCATTTAAAATGGGAACAAACCTAAGCATTCAAAGATGCATGCATAGGAAGGAAAGATGTATATATTCTTTATCTTTCCTTTGATTTTGAATAATAAGATTCACTCAAAGTTCAGGGGGCTAAATGTCACTGCCCCAAATGAGAATCTGAATCTCCTGCTCATGAATGGTGACATATAAATACAGAAGATGTTCCCAACTTACAGCTGTAGTGTCCGGTAAGTAGATGTAGATAGGATCCTTGTGGGTAAATGTTTATCCTAAATCTTAATCAACATTATTTAGTTATTACACATTCATGATTAAAAACACTACAATAACAAAAATATGCAATAATAGAAACCAAAAGATAAAATAAAATAAAATAAAAAAGGGTACAATAATTTAAAGACACATGTTCTAATGTCATAACATGATATTTAGGTGTCGTTTGGCAAATCTTTTTAGGAAGATTTTTTGACAACGGAAATGGGTCAAAAGATGTAACAAGCTTTTGGGTATTGTTTTTAATGATCTAAACCATTTGATAAATATCCTAGTCTATCATGATCTATAAAGCTATTAAATGAAAGATTTTAAGTGTTGAAATATAGATTTGAAGCTTCTAGATTTACGGTCATTTTGGGCTTTCATGAACTTTGATCTTTCTGGCTTCTTGCCTTTTATTGCCAAATAGACCAAGTTTTGATCTTCCAAACTATGAAAAATCTAAAAAACCACACGAAAAGATTTTCAAACACCTTTATTCGTCAAGTCAACGAATCAGGTTTGATATGAATTTGTCTCAATCTAATCCGATTGAATGGAGAGGGGATAGCAAACCCGCCCCACCCCATTCCACTTTATATATGGTACACCCATACTCAATCGACACTATATGAATTAATATTTGAAAGCTGTAATGTCAAGGGATCGGATTCAGCAGAAATCCACCCCAACTCGAAACCCGATTCAGATGGATCCAACACTAACCATATAGGGTCCATCCATGCGGATTTACCACCTAACCCGACCCACCAACATCTTCAGTTACCTTTTTGATAATGATTTGCGTGGAGGAGGAGATTGAGGTACAAACATGCTCTCCGTTGTATATACAAAAGAAAAGTCAGTTTGGAGCCTTCTGTTTAGCTGAATTAGGTTAGAAAATTCCAGTCAAGGTCACCCATTTAATATTTGAATATAATAGTACAAAGCCATGGAAAAGAAAACAGAAATAGAGAGAAGAAATGAAAGAAAGAAAACATCGTAGCAAAATTTGAGAAAACCTTATAGGACTCTCCCTGCCTGTGTGAATTAACATGTCACATCCTCTCGACAGCCCAGGCTGTCAAATGTGGACAGCCAAAGCTTTTTCCCAGAATTTTCTTGTGAGTCCAAATAAAACATGAAAACATAACCAAGCTGGTGATTGTTATAAATTTAAAACACCAAATGATATGCTTTTCTTTTTTATAATTGGTGTGTTTGTGTTTTATTGGAGGGTTAGAAAAGAAGTGTTTCCGCTGTGCTAACTAGAGGTATAATTTGGGTTTGGTTGGGTTGAGAATTTGTTAAATTCTTAATTGGTTCGAGCCCTAATCCAAATAGAATATAATTGAAATTCTTCAAATCAGGCAATCCAATTTAGAAGCTCTATGATAACAGCTGATGCAAATTCACAGCCTCAAACTGTCCACTTTCATAAATTTGTTCAGTACTTTCATCACACCGCTCATATGGAACACTGTACTGCCATTTCAGGTGGGTGGGTCCCCAATTAAGTAGGTCTCAATTAGGTAGGTCCATAGATAGTATTCCACTTTGATAGTGTGAGATAGATTTATAAGATAAAGAAGAAAATGAAAAGAAGGGAAATTGTATGCCTAGACAATTCAATATGTGCTCTTGAAGTCAATGAATGAATTATAACTTATACCAGACTTTCATCACATTTTCTGAAGTGGGAGTAGGTCATTAAATGTTGTTGCAAAGCCTAGAAAACTTCTGATTCCTCAACCTAATTTATTGAAGGTATAAAAATGGGATAAATTATCTATCAAAAAGAAAGAAATGGAATAAGTGCCTGCTTGGCTAGTCTTTTTTAGAAGATCCATTCTAAAATTTGACAGTTAAAAGATATAGTGAGATTTTGCAAATACATCGTGAAAGATCAAAGACTGTGGTTGAAATCTCTTTTATAGATTTTCAAAAAGACCATAAAAGTTAGAAGACCGTTTGCTAATATGATGAAAATATGTGTTGTATATATATGAATGTCTAAATGTGCATTTTATAGTTATGAGCCCCACGTGCAATCACAAAAAATGGGTCTTATACGCAAGTTCACCTATGCATATCTTCCACTATGGTCTATAAATATTTTTCAAGGTGGACCCCTTACATACCATTGGTGGACATGTATGTGGGGTCCATGTGTGGATGTGTATGTTCCCACATACATTTTCTAAGGTGGTCCCTACATACCGTTGGTGGACAAGTATGTGAGATTCATGTGTGGACATGTATGTGGGGCTCACATACATTTTCCAAGGTGGTCCTTGGGGTGAGCATTCAGTAAAAAACTGAACCAAATAAATCGAAATTTTAAAAATTGAATTAGAAATATGAAAACCGAACTAAAACCGAATTAAAGGAAAACCGAAATTTTTTATTCAGCTTTCGATTAAAACCGAATTTCAAAAATATATATACTATATTATATATTTTATATATCATAACATATAATATATAAATAAATATTATGAAATAAAATTTTATTATATTATATGTTAATATATATATATAAATATATTATATATTAAATATAATATGTTATATATTATATATTATATATTACATGCTATATAGAAAAGTTTGGTTAATTTGGTTTTTACAATTAACCAAATTTCTAATTCTAGAAATCAAAACCGAAACCAAAATATTTAAAAAACAAAAAACCGAATTGAATTAACCAAAAACCAAAATAACCAAACCGAAAAAGTCGAAACCGAAATTTTCAGTTCAATTTTTTATTTTAATTGAATAATGCTCACCCCTATTGATCCCCACATAATATGTAACTTGGGCCCCACATACCATTGGTGGTCCCACTTACACATTCAAATAATTTTTTGTCAAAAGATAAATCATTTTCTCCCAAGCGTGTACGTTGTGCCACACGTTTGAAGAAGATGTGGAGTACTAAAAGATTATAAAACCTTCATTTGAAGCTTCCTGAAAATAAAAAAAGGCGCAAACTCGGATTGCTTGCGTCTTTTATGGGCCGGAGCTTTTTTTCAATAGATTTTTCCATTGCCAATCGAAAAAAGCCTAGAATTTGGGCTTCCAGACTTTTAATCAGTTCAAAACCCGTGCGAAGAGACTTGTCAAACTCGGCCTCACTTAAAATCCCTTTCCAAAGATTTCCATTTACAAATCCACACATTTAGCTTAGCGTCAGTCATGCAAAGTGGATGAGACCCAACTGCAGTACTGCACATCAGCACATGCTTGCTTCCCTAATTTTCTCTGTGGTCTCCAAGCTTCAATATCTTGTTTGGACAAGAAAGCGATTGGACTTTCTTAACACGGACAACCTGCTTTAACTTGTGGAAAAGCTTAAGCAGGATATTATATAATGTTTTGTGTTTTTGGATACTTAAAAAGGTTAATGACTCATGGATAGTCAATAGGAACAAAACCTCTGCTGTATATTATTCAAATGGTTAATATATATATATATATATATAAAGCTTTTTAATTAAATCAAACTGGACTGTAACTAAGACTTTCCCCTTTAATATAAAGAATTCTGAATTTTGACTAGAGTGAGACCCTTATGAAATTGATTATGATTTTGTTGCATGTGAGCTACACCTTGGCTTTTATGTAATGCATTTGGATAAAAACTATCATAATGGGTTTCTATTGATTCCTCCCCATGAGATATTTTTATGACTTTGCACTGTTGTTAAGATAGTATAATAACTATCAATAATAATGGCCATTATTAACCATTTTAATAATGGAAGGGGGGGTTTGATTTGAGTCTGAGAGCATCCACTTTGTGCAGAAAAACATGTCAGATGTTAACTCTATGGTCAGTATTTAACCCCTTCCAAGACCCTGGAGACCTTAACACTAACAGTGCGTAATAACCATTTATATTATTGTCATTGTAATAAAATTATATTTGATTAATATTTAAATTGACATAAAAATGGTATAGAGATGGATAGGATTGGAGTAGTCGATACATGATCAACCCAGAGGGTCCCTTGTTTAATGGGTACTTTGAAGTTATCATATCTTCACTTGGATAAACAAGAAATATTATTCAGAGAAAATCTTAATTGATTAAGATTAAAATTTTTTATTTTTTTTTAATTATATAAACTTTTAAGATTCAACAATACATCCCATCAGATATACCATATTATATTGACAAGCTCCCAAATTTTTGAGATTTTGACTATTTTGAATTTTTTAATAAAACTCTAGAAATCAGCAAACAGTTACATCTTTTAAATACCAAATATCAATCTAACAGACATTTTAAGTTTTGACAAAAATGGTGCTGGCTTGTTACTTAGAATCCTCCAGAAATTAATGGCATTAGGTACCCGAGATCCGGGAACTAGTTATGACAACAAGGCTATGACACGACAGTCATATCAGAGATTCAGAGAGCTCACAGATACGGTCACGAAATGAAATTAATTATCTTTAGTTAAGTGGATAAGTTATTAATGGCTAAGAGCCTAAGACAGTGCTTTGATGGAATTTTTTGACTTGGCTTATTTCCTCTTCATCCCTCTTTTTTGACATGCCTGATTGCTTCATCTTAAAGTGTGATTTATGTTGTGGTTGATAATGGTAATTATATTATTAATGAACTTTGAAGTTGTGTATAATATGTTTATATTTCTGTGGGCCCAGAAACCCATTAAATTGACTTGGCATCCCAAAGGTAACCCTATGAAACTATCTCAACTACCATCAAAAGACCCAACACTTTGGCTCAGTTTGAAAGGAGTACAAATGCAAATACAAAACCTTAGCACTATTTTGTATGTATTTATATAGTATATATTTGCATTTGTACTCTTCCAAACTCAGCCTTTGGAGACTGAAGATAGCCTTCCAATGACTGACTGACAGCCCATTTGGGTTCTCTGGATTTTTCACCAAATATAACTTATAAACTGTTCATGTAGGATTCACCTTAAAAAGTCAGAAGTTATTCCTCTTCAGCCCTTCTAAATGGGTACATAATTAATGGCTGAAGTGGCTGAACTGAATGATTTATTACCTTATCTTTGATGATAAGATAGTTGTAGAACGAAATATTTAGGGGTATAATAGTCAGCCTAACATGACATTAAGCCAAAATAAGCCATTCAGTTTTCTTCATTTTAACTATTACCAAACAGGCCTTAGACTTCTTATCCCTTTTATTGGGCCCGCTAACCTTATAATATTTCCCACCTATTTGGAAGTGTTACCACCGAAGTGTAGAGAAATCTTATTTGAAAAAGTGCTTCAAAATAATATATTAGCTTGTCTTTGGGTAGCAAAGATATAAAAAGAATTTTTTCTTTTTCTTTTTTCTTTGGTTTCTTCTTTTTGGAGTTTCAGCCTTGAACCCAAAACTTTAGTTTTGAAATTCAGGTTAATCAACAGAAATGACCGAAATTTCAGATCTATGTTTCCTCTTAGGCAGTCAGATGTTGCATTGTTAGGGCCCTCAAGGAACCAATACCCTAAACGGGGGCTGTCAAGAGGAGGTTAAAGTGATAAAAACAGCCTTTTTACCATTGGTTTTAAGTCTTAACAATTTAAGGGTATCACATCAGAACCTTTTATTGTGAGATGAAGGTAGGCTAATTGGCTAATTGAACACAATCCCACTACGGTTAGGGAAATTAGGGCAATAGAAGCAGCCCTTAACTGTAGGGGTGTCAATTGGATTGGATTTGGTCCAATTCGATCCAATCCAATGTGAGTTCATTACAAATGGACCAGGTTCAATCCAATCCAATGAATATTTTGGACTTTTTTGGATTGATCAAATTCAATGTTTGGATCATTCAATATTTAAATTTGTTTTAATTTAGATTGATTTCAATCCAAATCCGGTCTATTGACACCTATATTAATTCTTATCTTATATTAATGGACCAGATATTGACTAAATTCAATCCAATCAAATCCAATATAAATTTATTATGGATGGACCAGGTCTAATCCAATCTAATAAATATTTTGGACTGGTTTGGTCTAATCCAATATGTCTTATTGGTCCATCCAATCCGCCCAAATTGATTAACCGGTCCATTGACACCCTTATTTGACTGGTTATCAAACCCTTCAGTCTATAGGATATGAAAAATTGGCAGTTTGATGAGATGATTGTACAAGAGGGGATGAACAACAGTTAAAGTTCTAAAGTCTAAATAAATAAATCCCTTTCCAAAGGATTCCTCCCCCCTTAGTCCTGTGATTTATCAGGCAAATTGAGTAATCTTTCCATTGTGATAGCCTCACCATCCGGGAGGCTTTCATTCTTAAGCCTTCTCAAGAATGATATCACTTTCAACCTCTACTTCAGAAATACCATTATTGAGGCAGAGAGACAAACCATCATGAAGAGCCAAGCATTAAACCTCTATTTGACTATTAGTTGAAAATCACTTATAATTAGCATAACAGATACCCTTTATTTACTGTTTTTATAAAAGAAAATACTGTTAATTGTATTTATTTTTCTTTGTTAGACATGTATTTCATTTATCAAAGAAAAAGCATTTCCCCGAGTCAAGAATCGTCAAGTCTATAAATTAACAGATACAAATGTAAGTAATATATTGTAAGGTTCAAAATTTCGTCACGTATCAGAGTGTATCAATTGATACATATCGTATCGGACCCCTCCAATATGCTTCTACAGTGTTTCGGGTACCACCTATTTCAGGGGGTAGATGGGCTTTAAACCAACCCCCCTGAACAAGTTTCAAAGAAAAACATTAAAAAAAAAAAAAAAAAAAGAAGAGCGAGCCAAGATACAGTCCGATATGCCCTTACTGATGTATCGGGCTGTATCGATATTTTGAACCTAGATATGTTGTCAAAATAATTCATCTCTAAAGAAATAATAAAAATTATTAAAAATTTCATCCTAACTATAAAATTGGTTTATTCGACTGAGTAGAATTGCTCAAATTTGGATGAGTCAACTTGATTTCTAGCTAGTTATAGAAGAACAAGTCCCCTAGCTATAAAATTGAGTGTGCATGTATAATTCCCATCTTGCCCATGGTTTTAATGTCGTTGAAATTTCATGAAGATTTTTTTTTTCTTTTGGTTTGGTGAGTGAAATTAAATTAATCAACTCTTAGATCGAAAAGAATTTAAATGAAAATTAGTTTCAAAATTCAATACATTCTTATAATAACTTCAACCCAATTTGTAAATAGTTTATAAAATTTAGAAAAAGAAACAAAATGTACATAACTTTAAGTTAAATAGGGTATGTATAGAAGAAATAATATAACCACATATTAGTTTTTAATGTTTGTTCATGTGTGTGTAATGAATTTAAATTTAATTGCAATATTTGGAATTAAAATGCCGATATTTCATACAACTAAAATCCATAATTTCATGGTAAGAGGGTTTAATTTGTGATGCAAAATTTAGGGGAAATATTGAATTTCATTGACTCATGTAGGAGACAGACCTCTCAAACATTGCTTTCATAAAAATAAAAGTTTGGCTTCCTAACTTGGTAAGCTATTGATGTTTGTCTTAACCTCACCTTCTAAAGCATTATATATGACATAAACTAAAGTTGTCTTTGGGTCAAGGTTTAAAGTATCGACACGAATTAGTCTGTATCGGCTGATATGTATCGTTTTGGGATCTTTTGATATGTCCTTATAGTGAGTGTATCAAGGGCCTGATCAGTTCAGGGGATGGAAGAGACTTAAACCGGCCCCCTTGAACCGATTTTAGAAAAAAATAAAGAAAATAGTATCGATTTGCCCGATACGCCCATACTGGCATATTGGACATATCGATATTTTAAACCTTGCTTTGGGTATATGTAAATATTTATGCTTTATCCTAATTTAGGATCCATTTGGGAGAATTGTAGATTGAGTTGCTTTGAAAAAAGCCACTAAAAGAAGCTTTAGTGAAAAGCCATTTTTGGTTGGTTGAAACGCAACGTTTTCTTGCTTTCCAAGGTAGGTCCCATATAGACAGCCTATGAGTTACATATGGTGAAAAATCTAAAGAGCTCAAATCGGAGCAAAGATTAATTGAATGCAATGGGACCCGCACGGGTCCCATATGGGCCAAAAGCTGGTTTATGAAATATTTTTTTGGCTTTAAATTGTTATGTTTTCGAAAAGCAATTCTGACCAAACACCTAAAACACATTTTAGTTAAGCTGAATTTGGAAGGAGTGTAAATGTAAATATGTAAAGTATAAAACCTTATATTTTATATTATTTTGTATGTATTTAAGCTGTACATATTTGCTTTCCAAACTGAGCCTTAATTTTTATTTCTCACAGCCCAAATTCAAAAAGTGTTATCCAAACAACACAAACACCATCAAACCAAAGATTTCATATCAACGGTCAAGGTTATTTCCCTCAAATATTCCCAACAAGTGCAATTCTAGTTGACAACGACTCCTAGCGATTCTTGAAAATTTCGCGCGTTAGCCCTACTGTGAGTGAGAAGATACTACAAGGCACAAAGGTTACCAATGTGTCTCGCGTAAATTACGAATTAATAAGGGGCATAATCGTCAAGAAGGACATATAAAAAGGACGCAGGCAGCAGGCTCTCATAATCCGGAGCCTCCGACGTGGTGGATAACGTCAACCGTCACAAAGAGAAAGAGTACGAGAGAGAGAGAGAGATGGGTGTCGTCCTCTTTATCTCAGTCCTCCTTCTCGCCGTTACTTCTTCCGTTAATTCCTGCTCGCCGTCGGACCGAGCAGCTCTTCTCGCCTTCAAAGCTGCACTGAAAGAGCCTTACTTGGGTATCTTCAACTCATGGACGGGCAATGACTGCTGCAACAACTGGTACGGCGTCCACTGCGACCCAACCGACGGCCGAGTCGCTGATCTAACCCTACGCGGCGAGTCAGAAGACCCCATCTTCGAGCAAGCCGGGAGGTCCGGTTACATGACCGGAACCATCTCTCCGGCCATATGCAAGCTCGATCGCCTCACCACCCTCATTATCGCCGACTGGAAAGGAATCAGTGGTGAGATTCCCGCGTGTATCACTTCCATTCCTTACCTCCGAGTCCTCGATCTCATTGGCAACAAGCTCACCGGAAAGATTCCTTCTGATATCGGAAAGCTCCAGCACCTCACTGTCTTGAACGTTGCCGATAATCTCATCACGGGTACAATCCCACCGTCGCTAGTGAACCTCGCCGGACTAATGCATCTCGACCTCCGAAACAACCGTATCACCGGTCAGATTCCTAGCGACTTCGGCAAGCTTCAAATGCTCAGCAGAGCTCTTCTGAGCCGTAACAAGCTCTACGGCCCCATCCCGAGTTCGATCTCTACAATTTACCGACTCGCCGACTTAGATCTGTCCATGAACCAGATCTCCGGCACCATTCCCGAATCTCTCGGCAAAATGCGGGTCCTATCGACCCTGAATCTAGACGGCAACAAAATATCCGGCCAGATTCCGACTAGCCTGTTGAGCGGTTCCGGTTTAAATATACTGAACTTGAGCCGAAACTCGATTGAAGGAGACATACCAGACGTTTTCGGCTCGAAAACGTACTTCACGGCGCTCGACCTGTCGTACAACAACTTGAGAGGTCCGATACCGAAATCAATAATCTCCGTGGCTTACATCGGCCACCTGGATCTCAGCTACAACCACCTATGTGGCCAGATTCCGGTGGGTTCTCCGTTCAACCATCTCGAAGCTTCGTCGTTCATCAACAACGATTGCCTCTGCGGCTCTCCTCTTCAAACCTGCTAAGTGTTTCGGCCGAAATACGGATTCGGAAGTATCGGTATCGGTCTGAAGCTGCCTCTCTCTCTGTATTATGTTTAATCTATAGTAAATTTGTAATGGATTTTTAAATTATGCCGTGATCTGGAAAACGACAAAACCAAAGAGGGTCTGCCCTGCACGTGAGAAACAGACTCAAAGACAGTAATCAGTTTATAATGAATAGTTTTTATAGTTGCCTTTTCTTTGTAATTTTTTTATTATTCAGGAATATTGTTGGAAACGAATGAAACGTCAAGGGTCTTCGTTGTAGTTTTACTTACACGAGTCGTCTTTGTACTGTTTGTTTACTAAAGTGGGGATTTTTCTATAAAAAGAAAGATTAAGAGGGGCTTTTTTTTCAATAAAAAAAAGATTGCAAACAGTGGCCATGTGGTAAAGTAATAAGTTTGAAGTGGGTTAGGGTCCGTTTGGTTTGTGGGATAGAGGTTGGGTGAAATGAGATTTCAATTCCCATTCCTTCCTGGCAAAATGGCCATGTCAGCACAATCTCATTTCAATTGATAAATAATTAAGAGTCTATTTGATACTTTGATACTGTGACTGCTCAATTAATAAACATTTTGTATCAATTTTATCTTGGAAAAAAAAAGAGAAAAATGGTTGATAAACGATTTTTGATGTTATTTGACATCTAGGAATCATAGATGTCATTAAGTGTCATATAAGCTGAACAGTAAATAAATCGCTTTGATGTGGGAGAAATATTAAAATAAAGCTTATTCTAATGGATGGCTTTCATACAAATCAAGATAAACATTTATTTAATAAATATTTTACCAAACAATATCTTAAAATAAATGACTATGTGACAATGAACCGGTATCATTTTACAAATAAATGGCAATGAAAAATGGGTGATTCTGATTTCGATTTCAGAATTCAATTCCAATTCCTATTATGATCACAAACCAAATGGACATTCAAAAAAGGCTTGTTTTAAGAAGAGATAAGCTATTGTGTTCGATCTTAACCGTGCAAGGCTTCAATCAAAAGTGAGTGGGTAGTACCCAAATAGATTTTTCGGATGGCTTTGTGTCAACTGTCAAGCCAGACAATCTCAATCACATGCTAGATTTTTCAGAGTCGGATATGGACAACCCGGAACCATCAAAAGATGTTTACCAAGAAAAAAAAAACCATCAAAAGATGGAAAAAAAAGGAAAGGAAAAAACATAAAACCTTTTCATCTGATTGCCCACATCTTACCATGTGTTTACTGTACAAAATGAATTCACATCTGCACCCCACAAGGGTGCCCCACAATGTCTCATAGCGCATTGCTGCCATGTGTTGGGAATATCTCTCAATGATAATATCAGACCCAATAATGTGATCATTAGAAGATATTCTTAATACAAGGCAGGGATGCGCTGTGGGAGATTGTGAGCGCCCCGTGGTGGGGCGCAGATCTGAACTCGTACAAAAATATCAATTCATTCGCTCCCTGGGAGATGGGGAAATAGTTCAGTGCTCAGTTTGGGTCAAGCGACGTCAAAGATATTATCACAAGTTCGACTCTCAAGGAAGATTCAGGTCCACTGTTGCTAGCTACTAAATATTGCGTACAATCATTTAGCATCGAATTACAATATGCCACGTCAGCCTAATGGTGGACCTTACGTTCACAAGGTTGGTCTAATATTACGGCCTCGTTGGGAAAACATACATAAATGTAGGGGTGGTGCAATTCTCACGGGTTGAGTCGGGTTTAGGGTTATCCCATGCCCAATCCTAAGGCTTGTTGGAAAAATGGGGTCATTGTAACTTTGGAGGAGAAGCTATGAGACGCATCTGAAGACATTGTTTTTAGAACATTATTTGCCCCCACTCAGTGAAAGAGAGAGAGAGAAAGTGGATTTCGAAAATGTGTGTTTTTGAAGTCTGATTCATGCTCCTTAAGTAGTTTATGAAGAGATATGAAGAAAATGTAGGTACTGGTTCAGAGAAGGCACCTTGAACAGTCACAAATTCAAACATTGTGACTGTTTAAAAAGTAGTTAACAATTAATGACTGTTAACTTTGAATTGTGCTTTTTGATCACACCCGATCAAATCGTGACCGTTGATCTCATCAATGATGATCAACGATTAGCATCGCACCAAAACCAAAGCCGCACACACATGCATGCACGCACGTTGCGCAGTATCAAACCCCCATACTCTCCTCTACTATTTCTAAGGAGTGTAAATCAGTTCCTATTAAACTACTGAAAACAAAACTTATAATTTTTCAATGTGGGACAAGTTCAAAACTGGGTTTTGAAAGAGAAAAGCTAATTTTTCAATCAAGTGTGTAGGTGCAATTTCTCATGTAATTGACCAATCAAACCCATTAGATTTAATCTCTTATGAGATTAAAATCCAACAAACTCTATTTAGTTTGTAGGATGGGATGTTCTCTAGTTAGTTTAAAGGGAAATAGAAGGATTAGATGAAAAAAATGTGGGATGACAGATCTCAAAATGATGGAATTGGGGCTGCACCAAAACAGTGTGACCCCGGTGGAAAAATTGAGAAACCACTATTACTTCCCCTTCCCCATTCAAACCCAGAAGCAGAGTAGCGGTGGCAGCACACCCTCTCAGCCACTCCCTTCCTCCCTCTCTCCTCTCTTCTTCTCTTTCTTCTTTCGTGTTTTGTTTTTCGCAACACTGTTCATCGTCTTCCCGACAACGAACACAGGAAATACCAGCGACAGTGACCGGAGTATACCAGCGGCGATAACCGAAGCACCCCACAACAGCGGTGACCAGAGCACTGTCATCGTCTTCGCAACACTATTACATCTTCACTTTCCGCTGACGAAATACTATTCGTCTTCCTCTTGGTGAAACAGAGCACCCCATAGCGGCTATTCGTCTCCGATCATCCTCTGTCACAGAGAAAGTGCGAAGAAGGGGGGGGGGACCACTGCACGGTGGCCAATTAAGCACTGGCAGAGGGGGGACTATCAGTGCCGGAGGATATCTTCAAAACTTCAGTCATGGAATTCTCTGTCTCTCCCTCCATCTTCCTCTTCTCTGTTCTCCCCTGTAACAGTGTTTTGCTATTACTTTCCCATATATAAAACCAAACAATGGAAAGGTAAACTTTTACACTTTCCTATCCCATCCCATCTTTTCCCATCCCACCCAAATTTTCCCGCAAACCAAACGGGAGCATAAAGCTATGTTTCATTTGAAGGAAAATGCAGGGAAAGAGAGGGAAACCTATATAACCTTTCCTGTCTTTCCCTTCCTTTCCCTATCTTTTCCTTCAAACCAAACATTGGCTAAAGGCTCAGTTTGGAAAGAGTACAAAAACAAATATGTAGAGTGCAAAACCTTATATTTTATATTATTTTGTATATATTTATACCACACATATTTGTATTTGTACTCCTTCCAAACAGAGTCAAAGGTGCAAACCTCATTATCGGGTCTTGCACAACACAAAAGATTAAGCTTAAATTTATTAATTTAGAACCCAACATCATTTGGGTTAGCTTCAGGGTTAAGCTTGGTTAGTCGAGTTGGGCAGATTTTTTTAAGCCCATTTAGGCAAAATTCATTAAGGAGAACTTAGAAAAATATAATCATCAAGAAACTCAAGGCATATCGACCAGGTATGCAACTTATGAATTTTTAAGTCATACTTAGTAAGAATATGACTAGCCTTGTTGGCACTCCAACGAATGAATTTCACTAAATCGTAGTGGAAATAATGAAGAAGAGATCTACAATTGGCAATCAATTGTTGAATTTTGGACGAAGTAGAGATAGAGTTCTCCAATAGAGCCTGAATAACAACCTTGGTGTCACCCTCAAAAACCACCAAATAGAAACTCAAGGCATATCGACTAGGTATGCAACTTATGAATTTTAAGTCATACTTAGTAAGAATATGGCTAGCCTTGTTGGCACTCCAATGAATGAATTTCACTGAATTGTAGTGGAAATAATGAAGAAGAGTTCTCCAATAGAGCCTGAATAACAACCTTGGTGTCACCCTCAATAACCACCAAATAGATACCCAAATCTAAACAAAATTTTAAACCTTCCAAAAGCCCCCAAGTTTCCACTTCCAAAGCTGACATCGGGGGGAGTCGAAGAGCTCTAGCATAACAGAAGCCCCCAAAACAATCATGAATTATAAATCCTACACCTGATGTATGAAGATTCAAGGCACCATCAAAGTTTCGCTTAAAGAAGCCCTCTAGAGGGGGTCTAGTCCAACGAGCACTTGCATGGTTCATGCCAATAGAGGGGGACTGACTCACACCAGGCATTTTGATTCTATATGTTGGAAATTTGGGCTCATGAAAACTTGGAGGAAAAGCTCTGAGGCATGCCTAAAGACACTATCTTTATAACGTTATTTGTCCCCACTAAGATTTATTGAGTTTGTTGTTGGGTTACAGGCAAATCTGTTCCCAAGATACAACAAAGCCTTGGGCAAAAGTCTACAACCAGCAAAGTTGAAGATTCTTTGAAGAAACCTTTTGTGAGATAGTAGCAGATCAAACAGAGAGAGACAAGAGCGATTTTTGAAAAGCTTGTGTGTGCATTTGCTTGATTCACGCTCCTTAAATAATTTTTGAAGAATCATGGAGCAGAGGAAGGTGCTGGTTCAGAAAAGGCTCATTGAACAGTTACAATTTCAAACATTGTAACTGTTAAAAAGGTAGTTAACAGTTAATGACCGTTAACTTTGAATAGTGCCTCTTGATCACACCTAATCAAATCGTGACCATTGAAACATCAACAGCAGCCTCGCACCAAAAGTCAAAGCCCCCCTTCGTGAGCAAAGTGCGCTTCTAAAGTGCCTCATTGCACCGCACATGTGCGCGCGCGTTGCACGGTAGCAAGTCTCCATACTCTTCTATTTAGTTCTAAGGAGTGTAAATAAACTCCTATTTAAAAAATCAAAACAAGTTTTGTAATTTTCCAATGTGGGACAAGTTGAAAACTAGTTTTTAGTAAGAGAAAAAACTATTTTCCAAGACATGTCTACATGTGTTTTTTTTTATGTAATTAATCAATCAAACCCCATTGGATCTAATCTCTAATGAGATTAAAATCCAACACTATAACTGATCTCAGAAATTTGAGCTTCCGCACTATCAACCACCTTAGGGATCTCATAACGGAGATTGTCAATTGATACCTTGCATCTTGCCTTCCACATATGCCAAAGAAAGATAGCACCTCTAGCCAAAACAAAAACCACATAAGAAAACATCATCAATCTTATTCCATTCCCCTAAGCATTGAGTCACTGAGAAATTATCGTCACTAACCCGAAACCCTAGAGACAATAAAAACCAGATAGCCCTCGCTCAATTACACTGGAAGAAGAGGTGGGTAAGGGATTCCTCCTTAATCTTGCACATCAGACAAATACTGTTAATCATCCTTGATCTTTTGGCAAAAAGAGCCTTTACTGGAATCATTTTATGAATACATCTCCAAATGAACAGATGAACAGGAGGGGGGATATTTTTCATTCTCCAAAAATCCTTCCAGGTAACTCCATTAAAACCTACATGGGATTCGGATGATTAGCCCTCCTACAATTTAAGAAAGGAGTATGCCTTAGCAAAAGTGAGGTTGCCATGAGTAGAGAACCGCCATACTAGAGAGTCATCACAAGTTTCAGCCCTTTCAAGAAGAGTGATGTTAAGGATTATGGTGCCGACCTCTTCCCCAAAGGAGTTAAAAACCACCCACTCCTTTCAAAGGAGTTAGTTAGATTGGTTAGGTTTAAAATAATTAATGTATATATTTTTATATAATCATCTTTTATTGGACATTATGACCCAATTTAAGAGTAGAATTAATTAAAAATATATACAAATTCCATTTATAAATGTACACATATATACTTTATACATATGCACATGTAAATATAATTAAAAAAATAAATATTTTTATGGGAAAATTCCCGATTAGTACCTTGTACTTTGGCCTAGTGTCACTTTGGTCCCCAAACTTTAAAACACGACAATTCAGTACCCGAACTTTCAAATGTGCCAATCCAATACCTACCGTTAACCAATCGTTAAGTGGCATTTGAAAAGACACATATGCCCCTCAAGTGTCATCTAATTTTCTTTATCAACCATCCAACCATTGATAAAACATGAACAGTCCCAAATCCTTGACTCTTCTATTCAAGAAAGTTGGGATCACATGTCAATGGGCATTCTGGTGACCCCAACTTTCTTGAATAGAACAGGGAAGGATTTTGGATTGTTCATCTTTTGTCAATGTTTGGATGTTTGATAAAGAAAAATAGATGACACTTAAAGGGCATTTGTGTCTTTTCAAATGCCACTTAATGATTGATTAAACGATTAGTTAACGATAGGTACTAGATTGGCATAGTTTGAAAGTCCGGGTACTGAATTGTCACGTTTTAAAGTTCGAGGGACCAAAGTAGCATTTGGCCCAAAGTATAAGGTACTAATCAGGAATTTTCCCTATTGCATATATATGCACTTTTTGTTGGGTTGAGCCTAGAATGGGTCAGGCTAGGCTTAGGCTATCTAAGGCATCAATCCAAGTCCAACCCAAGTTTAGATCAAGCCTAACTTGTTAGCCCCTAACCCACCCTATAGCCCAAAAACTAAGGCCCAACCAACGCAAAAGCTCAAGTTGGTCGGTTGGATTCGCCCAAGTTGCACCCCAAGATAAATCATGTTCTTTTTACACCAACCACTTTTTCTAGGTAAGTTGTTTGTTTTTCCTTTGTTACCACTTTTACCCTTAGTTTTTGTGTGTTGGTAGGGAGCATTTTAGTCATGCAATGGTTTAGGGAAAATCCCTGAATAGTAACCTAAACTTTGGGGGTTGTGTCAAGTTAGTCCTCGAATTATCAAACGTGTCTCTATAGTATCCTAAACTTTCATTTTGTGTTTAGTAGGTCGCTACCATTAGTTGACCGTTAACGGCCATGTGGAATGACCAAATTTCCCTTCATATTTCGAGAAAGAGAGAGAGATTTTTAGAAAAAAGATAGTACTGCCCTCATCTAAAAAAGGGTTTATGCATCAGAGGGACACACTGTTCACTCAAAATGTTGGCTTTGTTCTGAGGTTGCAATGGTCACCACTAGTGTTCGAAAGTTTCCTCCTAGAATCCATTCCAATTGAAAGCCGCATCTTCCTCCCTCTTCCTCAACAATGCTAGCCTAAGCCCAACACCACTATGGCTAGGGCAACCTGCAAAGCATTGCAAATTTGCAACTAGTGATTGTTTTTAAAAAGCCGATGAAGGGTCTCGATTTGCTTTGGCCAATGATTCTTGTTCGAATTTTTTCCAATAACTCAATTGAATTCGCTACTCAAGGTACTGTTCACCAATCGGCCAAATCCTTTAGGGAGCTTCGTCGTGGAAAAACCCGGGTTGGTCTGGGCAATCTACCAAAGAGAGGACAGAGACCAATACATGGGCGGAGAGTGGAGGGGGCTGTGGGTGTCCCCCACATGGTGATTGACTCCAATTTCAATGGTTTGTGACCTGTGACGAGAAAAGAATCATTCAAACTTAGCAAAAATCTGATCTCCAATCAATGTTCCTAGAATCCATTAGAAACTGCACTAATTCAATTTACTCTTAATTTTATATTTTTTGTTAATGAATGGATAAGTAGTGCTTCCCCTCTCTCTGTTGGGTCCTTTGTATCTTCTGACTTTTGATGAACTTTGGATGATAGAAATTGTGGAGTTGAAGCCTATTGCAGAAAATGATAATTGATGAGGAGTAATTTAGTCCTCTAATGACATCATGACACGTGGTATTACAGGACATTTGGGTGACACCTCGACACCACGTAAATAGACCACTTTGGAAACTTCGCAACCGCATCAGTAACTTTGGCACCACCTCAATAGGCTAAACTACGAATAACTAGGCATGACCTTAGGTTGATGTAAGTGGCGACCTACTTCCACCAGACTGCTCTAGCCTCGGTTAATGACCTACCTGACATGCCAAGCGACCTCCCCTTTAAGTGGTCAATCACCTCCAAATTCCCTAGGACCATGATGCCACATTGGAAGAGCTAGTTATCACCCCATCCATTTCAGATGAGATTGGATAGACATTAGCTATTTACACGGAATCCACCATCAGGCATGGAACCACCTCTAAACCAAATGGGTTGGAGATCTCAGACGTGTTAAGGCTCACGGCAACTCGCCTATATAAGGGCCTCACCTCCAACCTCATGAGGTACATGCTATTTAGCATTCAAACTCTCTAGATCTCTCTCTCTTGCTTTCTAGCTCTCAAAAACTCCAACTCGCTTACTTAAGCATTGGAGTGCCCACACTAAATAAAAGTAGCACAATTACTCTAATCTTCTCTCTTTCTTTGAAGCTCGACCAAGCAACCTACATAGTTTGACATCAAAGTTGTCCTCCAGCAAGGAGCTACCAGATAGCACACCATCAAGAATCATGTTGATGATTGTGTCAGCATTATCTTATTCTATTCATACACTTAGATTCAATCTAGGAAACCACTTGCAAAAATTCTTAAGTGACTTTTCTTTCTTGAGTGACAAGACCCTTTGTTTTTAGCCACTTGGGACTTCTTTACAATGCCATTAGAGCTTGGATCTGAAGACATGTTCGAGGTCTTCATTGATTTCTCTTCTCATCCAAATCAATACCGATCTGGATCTCCATATTCAGCTATTCATAGGAATCTTGAGCCTCAAAACTGATGTCCAAGACAAGAAGCCCTAAATAAAATTAGGGCTTTTTCGCTCAATCCACCTCCAAACCAGATATTCACTTGAACAAAGCCAATCGGAGCAAGAAATTAACCCCATTCAAATAAAATCACCAGCCGGGGGAGATTAACTCTGCAACGCTATTAGAGATTCAACAAAGAAATATATGCCAATTTTGGCACTTTCATTGACTGGAGCTCTTCATTCAAAGGCTACATATCACAATGGTGGACGGGGGAGTCTGAACAGGGGATCATCGTGGACTACGGAGCTTCAATTGTGGCTCACGATAGACGATGGAGCCTAAACGGAGAGCTTCAATAGTGGCTCGTTGGACGGAGAGCTTGAAGATGAAAGCTCATTGACAAAGATATTGAAGATGGGAGATCGTTAACAGAGAGCTTGATCGATGTTTGGTTTCCCCTTTCCTTCTTCCCTTCCATTCTTTTAACACTAAGATGCAATGGGCAAAATGGTTACAAAAATATGAGAAAGGATAATTTTTCCATTTAAAAATAAAATTATGCACACTTGATATCACATGATAGTGTTGATTGACGGCCAACTAATGGCAGGGACTGTTAGACACAAATTGAAAGTTTAGAATACTATAAAAATACGTTTGAAAGTTCGGGGATTGACTAAACACAACCCCCAAAGTTCAAGGTACCCTTTTTAAGTAACTTCTTCTTCCATACGAAAGTGAATAAACCACTTATGTAAAGAGTAACACCTTTAAGAAAGTGACTAAAAAATTTACAAAAGAAATGTATTTTTAAGGACTTTATAATTTTTATAAAAAAATGAATTAACTTTTTTATTGACCAACTTTTCCCGAAAAAAAAATGGAATTTAATGTCTTGGTCTATCAGATATTTCATATACATTGGATGTGAAAGCAAATGAGATTAATGTCTTGAAAGCTAACACTTAGACAAGTCATAAATTGTAAGAGATTGAGAAATAGTTTTGTCGATGTACTTGTCTGAGCTTGATTAGAAGGCGTTGATATCTGAAAACTACCGATGAGATGCCCCATTTCGGGGGGATGTGGGTCGGTGAGATCCCGTTTTGTTATTTGTTTTTTGAATGGTTGTGATCTTCGAGTCGTCCTTGTCGTTGATTCCAAAATGATGAGTTGGCATTTTTGCTGTAAGATGTTTGGACTCGGTGTGCAGCATGTTACAGTGATTGCCTCATCAGTATCAGTGGGACCCACCCGCCTGTGAGTTGTGTGTGATGGTGAATTGGTGATTTTCGTGAGCACATGGACTTGGGCCTTATTAAATGAATTCGGGCCCCATTTGGACTTATTTAGGTCTAGGGTTCATGTGGTAGAGCCCATGGTTTCAAGCTACAAACCTGCAAGTAACAATCACCCATCGAGTCGAAGTAAATCTCTGTTTGGATCGACGGAATTTGGGGAGTCAACTTGTCCACGGCCCACCCTTATTTGGCATGGCTCTGCTATTTGGTTTTTGCTGATTTTGGTAACATAATGGATTCGGGTTATATTAGATAGGGAGTATTTAGAGCTGGGAAAGGTGTCTGATTGTCCGAATTCGGATTCAATGATCTGAATTCGATCAGTTTATATATATGGATCCAATCCAATCTCATCTTAAGTAATTCCAATTCATGTGGTTAATGAAATACAATATTGAAGTTATTTTTGATTCATTTAGTATTTATATATGAAAGTGGGGTTTGACGCAACGGTTGGATTGCTCCATTTGGCACAATGTATCTGTATGTATAAGTGTAAGGCTGCGTACATCTGTCCCTCCCCTAACTCTACGTTGGTGGGAGTCTCATGCATTGGATTGCTTTTTTTTTTTATTATTATTATATAACATTTTGATAGATTTCAGTGTAATTTATTTATTTTCTTGCAATATGAATTCCATTGGAATCATATATAAATACAATGGATAACTTCAAAATTCGAATTCGAATATAAATAAAACAAATTTCAATTACCTATATCTAATTCGATTTGATCTATTTGCATCCTAACAATTTTTGTCTGCACTTTGCAGCCTTAGGAGGCATTATGGCTGTGTTGGTTTGAAAAAATGTAGGAAAAGGAAAGAAAAAGTATTTTTTTTTTACCAAATACAGCCTAATTAAGGGTTGAGTCAGCCTTAGTTGGGTTTTGGTTAATGTTTGTTAGACGGATTGGATTGAATTTGATATCGCCATTTTGTTTAGTTGGGGCAAAGGCGTGTTTGGATAACTTCAGGTCAAGTTCTGGCTAAGCCAAACCATGCTGAATCCGAACCCAAAACCCAAAAAACCTGTTGACAATCCTAGGAACCAAATTCTGGTTCATGATGCCAGGCTTGGGTTATTTAGGCGGGGTATCCCATGCATGGTTTTCAAAACCGGACCGGGCCGGATGGTTAGATCAAAAAATGGAAAACCGATTAGGTGATCAGTTCTGTTTTATTCTAGAATCGTTATTTTTCTAAAAACCGTTGATTTGGTCAGCAAATCACTGACCCGGATGTTCAAACCTTTCAACAGTTTGACTGTTGTTTTTTTTTATTTTTTGTTAGAATAAGTCGTCCATTCGATTTAAATGATCGGACCATTCGACCCAGAAACCAAACCCCTGCCAGTTCATTATCCGATTCAGTTTTAAAAACTTTAATCCAATTTAAACATTTTTGAAAAAACATTCAAAGAGATTTGATTTGCTCCTTACAGTACATACAACTATGGATTGAGAATATCTCCGGTACATATATTTTGTCATTCATGGGAGCGATGTGCTGTGAAGACAAACCTGGACTCATTCAAGTAGAATCCATATAGACTCTGGTTTCTTAGTGCGTTTGAAAGGGCTTTCACGCAACGGTTTCTGGTATTGCAACTTTGCAAGGTAGGCCCCACGCGAAAAGCCCTTAAGCCAAGTTTGGTGAAAAACCTGAAAAGCCAAAAGTACACTTACATGAATTGAGAAATTGACTTTCTAGTTAAATTATTCTGGATAATTTCTCCAAATTGATTGATTCATTCTGGATAATTTCTCAAAAGTGGTTCAATAAATGCAGTTCATTCAATACTGAAGCCCTTCCAAACAAGCTCTTAATAGTAATAATGAAATGGTTGCAAGAAAACAACCACCTTATGGAGAATTGGGATCTACTACCCACATGCTACCAACAAGACACTACAGTTGTAGATATTCATGATGTGTAGAGTAACACATCTGGACTCCAACCACATTAGAATGGAGGGAGGGGTTTGGGCTCTTATTATTTGCCACCTGTCCCATTTTAAAAAATTGAGACCCACCATTACATGTGCCCAAACCAAACTATCCAGGCCAAATATCAGATCAAGGAGATGAATTTTAAGCAACATGATAATACATATGGATACTCTCTAAAGCTATTCTTGAACTTGAAGTAAAGCATTTCTCCATCTTCCAATCAAATGCACTAGAATTGAGGGATATAATCATCAACCCTGTGCTGAATTTTGGCCCACGTGATCTAGTGGATAGGAATCATGTGATTGTGGGCCCTCGTGCCCGAATCATAGTAGTGACAAGTTATGGGCGTCACAAACCACTGACTTTATAGAGCAAAGGACTGTTTCTTTCTTCACGAGTAAACTTGCCTCAAAATTAAAACCCCGTTCACACCTCCCACATAATAAACGGAGACATCAAGCTAACAAGGTGGTGGTGGTGGGCCGTCGGTCTCGGCCCACTAAATTTGCACCAAGACAGTTTTATATAATCACTAGGAATGACCCCGTATTAAGTACGCAACCATTAATCTGAATTATTTCAATTTTTAAATTATTTATATTAGATATTTAGGTTAAGTTTTTTATTTGATTTAAAATATTTATCATGTTTTATCTAGAGAATAATCCCGTATTAAGGGGTATGTATAATATCATTTAATTTGAAATTTATTATTTAATTATAAAAAATTAATTTAGAAAAATTAACATGGTCTTACATCTTTGTAATTGACAATTTATTCTGACCTATTTTATTTAAAAATCACTATTAATTTATGTTATTTTTAATATTATTTAAGAGATTAAATGAGGTCTTATTTGTAAACAGTAACCGACTTTAACTGGTATTTACAATTTATTTGATAAATTTAAAAGCTAAATTAAGTTACGCTTACAAAAAAAATTAAAGCTAATTTATAATTAATAAACTATTTCATCTAAAAGAATGCAACTCACACCATTTGTATTAATTCTTTAATAATTTTTATGAATTTCATTTATTTTTATTTTTATCCATTTAATATTTTCAATATTTTTAAGTTAAATTAACTGTTTAATCGTTATTTTTAGGATTAAGATGCTACATATACGAATTTTTAGAGAGTGGAGTTATCACATTTTTAAGAGTAAGAATTTAACCTCTTCTAAAATTCTATCTATTGAGATTTTATAATGCCACGTATCTTTCTAAGTCTTCATCACCACTCAAGTAACGTGGACGGTGACGAGAAGTGGGCCCATATCTGATGGTTTTTGTTTATTTTAGTGGAAAGGATTATATTGAAGATGTATGCATTATGGACTGACATTGACGGTTGTTGGGGCATGAGGCCCACGACCCCCTTGGATAAAAGAAAGTGGCCCACTTCACTGACAGGCGCATTAAACTCCTTGCATCGAATAGCAACTGAAACAGTTGTTTGGCTAAGTTACGCCCATTGTACGTATATCACTAGTACTGACGCGTTTTCATACGAGTCAGTGGAGTTCCTTTTATACGCCACTGTGACGTCTAACCAACCAAGATTTATGATCTTCAGAGTCCTGAGATTGTCGAGGCAGAGGCTCATAAATGGAAATGGGGCCCATTAATATTTCATCGTGTGGCCCATCTCACCATTCAGGCTTGGGGCCATTATGGGTTCTCTAAAACATAGTTTTTAAACAGCCGTTGACCCAGAATGATGCGACGCAATCATGCTGTTTATAGTTGGAGATGATTTGGCCTACAGTAGACGACGGAGCTGGTTGATGTGTAGAGAGAGAATCAGAGAATCCGGGGGTGTTTATTCGCCGAGGTCTCTTCGATGCTTAAGTCAGTAATGTGCGAGCTTAAGGTAATTTAGAAAGCTAGAGAGCTATTAAGTAGTGATTGCGCATACCTTTGCCCCCCAAGGGGTGGGGTCTTTATATACTAGAGTCCTCGCGGGTTTTTCGAAACGGTTTCGGAATTCTTGTCGTGATGAGGCCCATTACCGAATTAACAGGAGAAAACGTCGCTAGCCGATAAGGTATATCGCTGCCATTTGAATCGGTCGGAGGAGATAAGGTTAGCTGTTATGAGGCATGATCCCGTAAAACATGGAATCTGGTGGCAAGACCTTCAGGGTTATCATGTGGAGGTCGGTCAATATTACCCGAACTAATGCCCCTTGAGTCCGACCTGTTACGAATGCCGAAGTGCCTAGTAACCGAGGTGATCTTGATGCAATCGTGCCCCGAAGTGAATTTGTCTCGAAGTGGATTTGCTTCCGAGGTGGGCCTGCCCCGAGGTGGTTCGGTTATCCAAGCTCTGTCCGTCACAGACTTGGGTACGTCGAGATGACCTGTCGTCTTGTCAGTTAGGTTGTGCCCATGTGTCCTATTACTAGGTCGGGCCAAATCGCCCTACATCAATTGCCCCCCACTCTCCAGGCCAGGGGTCCTAACCTGGTGCGGAAAGTTCATGACGAGCCAAGTGGATTTGGTTCGAGGACCGGGCAGCTAATCAGATGACTCACGGGTCAGATTTGTTCGGCCACCTGGCTCAACCAGAAAAACACAGGTCGTGTCTGGCTTGCGCCCGGACGTTACACAAATTATAAACTCCGCGGATGTCAAAAAATGTGCTAAACCGAATTTACCCTCGGGGGTCGCGTAGCCGGTTTTCTTAAGAGCCGTTGGATTGCTTCGATCTCGGCCGTTAGTTCTCGGACATAGCGGCTATAAATAGGAGGGTCTGCGACTCATTTTTTCCGCCACAAATTCTGCAATTAAGCTCTCCCGAGGTCGCGTCGGAGTCTTCCACCCCGGTTTTCTTTCCGTTTCCCACTTCATTCTTTGTTTTCGGTGAGTCTCCCTTCCTTAGCTTTTTCCTATTTTCCGATTATGTCGAGTTCTAGCGTAGATAGGCTGATAGATGGCGTTAGCGAGGTGGAGGGCGTTGTTGTTCCTGCTGGGGAAGTCATCCCACAACAGAGTGCCTCCCCTCTTTGGTCTTTAGAGGGAATCTCTGACCCCGAGGTTGAGCCATCTCGGCTCAGGGAGACCGAAGCCCAAGAAGAGGGTCCATCATCCAGGTCGGGGGCCCCGACTTCTTCCCGAGGTCGGAACCCTGATGACTTTGGGCCTTCTAAACTATCTTCCGATAGACTGATGTACTTAGTGTCCCACTATCGCCTCCCCGATAGTTTAGTCTTTAGCCTACCACTAGGTTAGTACCCTTGGGCTCATGATCACAATGAGCTCGCTGTTTTTGTGGAGCAGCTTGCGGCAGGGCTGCGCTTTCCACTCCACCCTTTCCTGATAGAGGTAATTAAGTTCTACAACATTACCATTGACCAGCTTCATCCAAACTCTATTCGGAATATTGTTGGTACTATTTCTTTGTTCCACTTCTACGACCGACCTCTAACCCTGGATGTCTTCAGCTCGATCTGCGCAATCAAGCGTAACTTAGCCTGTCTGCGCGGGGACGTTAGACAGAGCTATTATATCTCTCCCAGGCCCGGATTCAAAATCTTGCACGGCTGCCTGACCAATGTTCCAGCCTGGAAAAGACGATACTTCATCGTTCGTAACCCGGAAGGGTGGTCTTTCCCGACCCACTGGAGGGTGGCTACTCAAGACCCCGGGGTGTGCTTGAATGGGGAGACCAGGGCGGTGATCAATTCATGGAGAGACCTCGGGCTTAAGTTTTTTGACTAACAGTCTATTTTTTGCAGTTACAATACCAGAGGTCGATGCAGAGAGCCTTCTGATGAGCTCCCGGAAGGGGAAGAAATGGAAGGTTGCGAAAAGACTTTGTCGGGAAGTTGAGCCTTCGACGTCCGGAGCAGCCGAGGCCTTCGCCTTGGAGCCGATCTCTACTGAGCCCCCCAAGGAGGAGGCCTGACCTATAGACCCCAATGTAGTTGCAGAGGAGGACCGCGAAGAGGGAGCTCGTCCCCAGGAACCGGAGGGCACGTAAGCTTCAGAGAGGCATGTTGTCGAGCCAGAGCGCCCCCTGCTAGCGAGGAAGAGAGCATTACGGACCATGTGTTCGCAGTGCGCAAGAGCCGGGACGCCATCTTTCCGAACAAGGTTGCGCGATGGGCTAACATGCCTCCGAACCGGCTCCTGGGATTAGCTTCCAGCCACTGCATGGTGGTAAGCATTATGCCTTCAGCTTCGCTCTCTCTTTCTTTTTTCTTTCTTTCTTTCTTTTTTTTTTACTTACCTCGATTTTCTTTTGATAGGTCAATTCCGCCCTTCATGCATTGGCTTGTCAGTCCACGATCCACTCAAAGCAGGCTCGGGACGCCAAGGTGGAGGAACGAAAGCTCCATCGCGAGCTGGACTTAGCCCGGGGTGAGGTACTTTGGGCAAAAAAGGGATCTCAGTGCCAGAAACAGTTGATTCTGGACCAGGAGGGGCAGATCTCCTCGCTGACCAAGGAGAATGCCAAGCACAAGGAGCAGATTTTTGCAATGGCTGCAAAGGAAGAGGAGCTGATCGCGAAAATGACCGAGGAGAAGGCGCGTCTTCAACGAGAAGTCAAAAATCTCGAAGCAATGGTTCAAGAGCGTACTCAGATCTTCGAGATCGCCGTCGAGGAGGCACGGTCAGAAGAGAGGAATCAGGCCATTAAACGCTTCAAGGAGTCCTCGGAATTCCGCGCTCTTCAGGTCGAATACGGTTCAAGCTCCTACCGCTCCGGGTTCAAACTGTGCAGATATCTAGTCCGGCAGAAGTTCCCTAATCTTGACCTCGGTACCATCACAATGGCGGGCTTAACTCCAGGAGTGGCCAAGGCAGCGAACGAGGAACCTGACTCATCAGAGGAGGAGAGCGATGACGAGGTTGAAGTAGTGGACCCCTCAGATGCGGCTGACAGTCCTCCCGCTTGGCAGTCTTTCCTTTTTTTCTGTTTCTTTTTTAACTATGGATGTACACCCCAAAGTCATTGAGCACGGGTCGCAACGAAATCTCTTGTACTTACAATCACTTCATTATATGCCAAAGTGGGCTAGGCATCGTTGGGCTTATACCCGAGTTGTCTATGCCTTAGGCATTTAGAGGTATTTTGCCTATACCGAAGGGAAAACTAGGACTTATATGCCCATGCCGAAGAGGCGACTGGGTCTTGGGTGCCCATGCCGAGGAGGCGTTTGGGACTTATATAGTGACGAGTCCGCCAATTCGCTACTTTATCCCTTAGGCCTTGGGGCGACTTATTGTTCCCCCTCTTTGCCCATGCCGAAGAGGTGACTGGGGCTTATACAATGCCGAGGTCTTCTACCAGCTCGACACTTTTAGTCCTTAGACTTCTGGGAGTGACTTACCGTCTGCTTTCCAGTTAGACGATCACAGATAGTACCGCCTTAGACTGCTGACGTTCCACGCCCAAGGGACCTATTTTCCATCTAAGGTTTTGAGCTCGTACGTACCTTCCCCGAGCACCCGCTTTACTCGGTAAGGTTCTTCCCAATTCGGTCCGAGCTTACCAACACCAAGCTCAGGTACCATGACTTTACGAAGAACTAGGTCTCCAACACGGAAGTTCTGCCTCTTGACTCTGGCGTTATAGTACCGAGCCACTCTCTGTTGGTAGGCCGCGGTCCGGATGTATGTGAGGTCCCGTACCTCTTCAACTAGGTCGAGGTTGGTGCGTAGCTCGTCATCGTCTGCCTCTTCGTCGTATGCCTCCAGGCGTAGCGTAGGCACCTCGATCTCGGCTGGAATCACTGCCTTTGTGCCGTAGGTGAGGTTGAAGGGGGTTTAACCCATGGCCGTCTTCATAGTGGTTCAATAAGCCCACAGTACACTGGGTAGCTCGTCTACCCATAGTCCTTTAGCTCGGGCTAGGCGTGCTTTCAGTCCACGGAGGATGGCCCTGTTCATGACTTCCGCTTGACCGTTTGCTTGAGGATGCGCCACCGAGGTGAAATTCTGTTGTATTCCCATCTGGTTGCATCAGTTCTGAAACTTGATGTCCTCGAATTGTTTGCCATTGTTAGAGATAAGCACTCGAGGTAGTCCGAAGCGGCACACTATGCTCCTCCAAAAGTAGTTTTGCACGCTTCGTGATGTGATTGTCGCAAGAGGTTCGGCCTCCACTCACATTGTGAAGTAGTCCACTGCTACCACTAAGAATCTCCTCTATCCTGTCGCTGGCGGGAATGGTCCAAGGATGTCGATTCCCCACTGTGCGAAGGGCCATGGGCTAGTGAGATACTTCGGGTCAGCAGCAGGCTGGTGGTGGACCTTGGCATGCCTTTGACACTTGTCGCATCTGTTGACGAGTTCAAGCGCATTTGCCATCATCGTTGGCCAGTAGTAACCCTGTCGTAGCACTTTCTGGGCGAGAGCCCTGCCCCCCAAGTGTCCGCCACACAAACCTTCATGAGTGTCACGAAGGACGAGCTCGACTTCTGATGGTCGCAAGCAGTACAAGTAGGGGAGCGTGTAGGATCTTCGGTACAGCTATCTGTCTATTATGACGTACTTGGCTACCTGTCTCTCTACCCTTCTAGCTACGTTACGATCTGCAGGGAGAGTCCCGTGAAGCAGGTAGCTCGCGAGTAGATCGATCCAGCTTGGTTCTGCTTGTGCAACAGAAACGACTTCTTCTGCCCCCCAAGAATGCTAGGCCGAGGCAGGTTCTCTATGTACACGGTCCTCATGGTGTTGTCGCTTGTGCTGGCTAACCGGGACAAGGCATCGGCCTCAGCGTTCTCGGATCTCGGGATCTGCCTGATGAAGTGTGACTGGAAACCGCGCAGAGCCTCTCTGACTTTGTCTAAGTAGACGACCATGGTTGGCTCGCGAGCTTCATACTCGTTAGTGACCTGGTTGACCACGAGCTGGGAGTCACTGCAGATAACGATATGCTTAGCTCTTACTTCGTTCGCTAGGGCAAGCCCCTCTATCAATGCCTCATACTCTGCCTCATTATTGGACGCGATGAACTCAAACCGAAGCGCATACTCCAGCTTCACCCCGCTTGGCCCATACAGAATTATACCTGCTCCGCTACCTTGCTGATTTGATGAGCCATCCACATGGAGGATCCAGGGCTCCTCATCCCAGGTCGGCGTTGCTCTGACCGAGGGAGGTGCTGCACTAGTTGAAGCTTCCCCTCTATGCTCAGACTCAACCGATTCGGGGAGTGCAGCGCTGAAGGTACATTCGCGACAAAGTTGGCTAAGGCTTGGGCATTGATAGCTATTTGAGGCTCGTACTAGATGTCGTATTCGCTGAGTTCAATGGCCCACTTCGTCAATCTACCGGAGACCTCAGGCTTGAGTAAGACTTGCCTTAGGGGTCTGTTGGTGAGGACGATGACAATATGGGCTTGGAAGTATGGTCGAAGTTTCCGAGCTGCACTGACTAGCGCGTACACCAACTTTTTTATCTCCGGATATCTCGTCTCTGCATCCTGCAAAACTTTACTAACATAGTAGATGGGTCGTTGAACCCGATCTACTTGTTTTATTAGTACTGAGCTGACTAACTTGTCACTCACGGAGAGGTACAACTTTAAAATATCTCCCTCCTCGGGTCGGGTTAGAACCGGGATACTAGTCAGGTATTTTTTGAGCTCGTTGAAAGCGAGCTGGCACTCTTCAGTCCAGTCAAAGTCTTTGCTCTTTTTAATTGCCTTGAAGAAAGGCAGGCAGCGATCTGCTGACTTAGATATGAAGCGGCTCAGAGCCGCTATGCGGCCATTCAACCTCTGAACCTCCTTCAATTTACGGGGCGGTCTAATATCTAGGATGGCCTTGATTTTGTCGGGATTGGATTCGATGCCGTGTCGGTTAACGATGTAACCCAGGATTTTACCTGAGGTGACACCGAAGACGCATTTGTTAGGGTTTAATTTCATGTTAAATTTGTGCAAAATTTCGAAAACACAATGTAAATCTTTTATTAAATCATTTGAAAATTGAGTTTTGACGACCATGTCATCTACATAACACTCTACTTTTTTGCCGATGAGCAGCTCAAAGAGTCGGTTTACAAGTCTTTGGAATGTTGTCTCGGCATTTTTTCAATCCAAAGGGCATGACCTTGTAACAGTATTGGCCTAGCTCGGTTATGAAGGTCATTTTTCTTCATCGGCAGGGTCCATCCTGATCTGGTTGTAGCCCGAGTATGCATCCAGAAAGCTCAGCAACTCGTGCCCTGAGGTCGCGTCCATCAGATGGTCGATCTTGGGCAGTGGGAAGCAGTCATTCGGGCAAGCTCGATTCAGGTCGGTATAGTCGACGCACATGCGCCATTTACCGTTGGCCTTTTTTACCAGAACGGAGTTAGCCACCCAGCTCAGATAATGGACCTCCCTGATGAAATCGGTTGCAAGAAGCTTCCCGACTTCCTCGTCGACTGCTCTCCAACGCTCTGGGGCTAGGTTGCGTTTCTTCTGTCTAACGGGCCTAACTACAAGATCAGTGTTCAACTTATGAGTTATTATTTTAGGATCTATGCTGGCCATCTCTATCGCGGACCATACAAACACATTTAAATTTTCAAGTAAGAAATTTACCAGCTGAGAATGCAAAGGCTCCTCAATCGACGCACCGATTTGGAGGGTCCTGGCTGAATCTTCTGTCGAAACGGGTATAAGGACCATCTTTCTATCGGTGAAGCTCGCTCCTCAGTGTACTCTGTAGGGAGCTTCATAGCCAAATGATAGGTGGACATAGCATTTGCGAGATTCAAGCTGGTCGCCTCGCGCTACCCCTACTCTGAAGTCTGTAGGGAACTTCATAGCCAAATGATAGGTGGACACCACTATGCGAAGGGTGTGGGTGATAGCCCGACCTATTATGGTGTTGTATGGGACTACTAGGAAAGTGTGGTCGAACCTCGCAATGCTAGGCCACGTACCAACCTCTACAGGTACTGTAACTCGTCCCAGAGGCCTGACTTCCTCTCCGCTGAAGCGTACTAAGGGAGTGTTCGCAGCTTGATGTTGCTTTCCTGGAGCTGCAGTTTGTCGAATGCGTCCTTGAACAATATATCTGTCGAGCTTCTAGAGTCGAACAGGACGCGCTTCACTTCAAAATCATTGATCCTTATTTTTATGACGAGCGCGTCATCGTGGGGGTATTGGACTCCGCACGCATCATCTTCAGTGAAGAATATGAGCTCTTCTAACCTCGACCGCTTCGGAGGATTCTGCTCTTCTCTTTCTATCTCACGAGCTGATGTCTTCGCCACGGCTGATGTGCAACCCGCGACAATTGATCTGCCAGTGATCATGTGAATTATTCCTCAAACCGGCCTCTCTTCGAGCAGCTGTCTCTGCGGCTGCTCGTTCTGCCTGTTGCTGGATTCGGGAGCGTCTCTACCTTGCTCCCCCTACTGATCTGCTTGTTTTTTATTTTCTTTTAATATGAAGTTTTTGAGATATCCGCGGCGGATGAGTTCTTCGATCTCGTCGCGGAGATTCTTACAATTCTCGGTGCTATGACCGTGGTCTTTGTGAAAGTGGCAGTATACATTCCTGTTTCTGGTATTCGGATTCCCTCTCATCCGAGGTGGCCACTTCACATAGGAAGCATCCTTGATCGCCATAAGGATCTCTCCTCGCTTCGCGTTCAAGGGCGTGTAGTTTGTCCTTTCAACTAGATGAGCTTGGAAAGGCTGATCCGGTTTACTTCCTCCTCTAGCTGGTTCATCCTTCTTCCACTTATTATCCCCGTTGGTTGAGGTCTCACCTTATCTTTTCCTCTTTTCTAGTGGTTTTTCACTTTTTTGGTTCATCTATTCTTCTGTTCTGAGGAATTGGTCGGCGAGCTGAAGGAACTCAGTAACATCTTTAGGATTGTTGGCAACCACGTGCCACTTGAATTCTTTGTGGGTGATGCCTCTTTTTGCAGCTGTGAATCTCACGGTGGGGTCTAGATCGAGGATTTGCAAACATGCGTCGTTGAACCTCTTGATGTAGCTTTGGATTGATTCTCCCTCCCTCTGGACTATGCCGAGGATGCTTTCTTGGGACCTTGGGCACCTCTTTCTAGTGATGAAGTGCGAGGTGAAGATCTACATGAACTGCGCCCAACTCTTGATTATCCCGGGCACGAGGTTTCTATACCATGTGCGAGCTACTCCTTTAAAGGTTGTGGAGAAAGCAATGCACATGCAGGGTTCATCAGCCCCAGCTAGGTGTATCTGTGATTGAAATGAGTCTACGTGGTCGTTCGGGTCGAACGACCCGTCGTACTTGTTCAGGGGAGGTACCTTAAAATCTTTGGGCATTGGGACAACCAAGAGCTCGGGGGATAGAGGAGACGGCATGGAAAGGAGTGAGGTGGTCTTCACTGTTCCCGAGCTCGCCTCTTCTTTGCCTTTGGGCTATTCGGGCTGACTTTGGACAATAGCTCGGCGAGCCTTGTGACGTCGCGTCTGTTGGTTCTTCACCGGCTCCGCATTAGTGCAGCTAGCTTCGGTGTTGTCAAGCACTGCTCTTGTAGGGAGCTGCTCAAACTGCTGGCGGTGGCTGCTATGGACCGAGGGGCCTTGTCTAGAATCCGCGGCTAGAACCCCGAACCGATTCTCTGTGAGCAGAACTTCGAACTGTGAGGGCCAAGGTGATTCGACTCTGGCGGGCTGGGTATCTCCCGACCTATTCACTTGTTGCGAGGCGGGAGGAGTAACCTGTCTATCCCTCCTACTGCGGGATGAGACCTGGCTCCCCAGGGGGTTCTGAATTTGGGAGGTCTCTCCTCGGCGAGGAGGGCGTTCGCTCTGACGGCGAGGCTTGGCTTGCTGTGTGGTCGGATGCCGTGGTGGAACCGGCTGCTGATTCTGAGGCAGCGGAGGGAACTGCTGCTAATACTGTTGCTGATAAACATGGTGCAGAACTTGCTACTGGTACAGCTGGAACTGCTGGACCTGCTGCACTTGGGCTTGCATAGCCCGCATGCAGTGTACCAGGTCATCGAGTTGACTCTGTCCTACCGTCGAGGGAATAACAGAAGGTTCGGCGAAGGTTGCACCCACCGTAAGAGGGAGTGGGGCATTCACCGGTGCAATGACCCGAGGCACGTTCAGAGTGGGGACCCCGTCCGCAGAGAGAGGTACGGTGAACTGTCCGATGCACACTGTTGGGATCTAAAGTTGTCCCCCAGAGGTGTTCATGTTGGCGTTCTGCCCAACATTACTGGAAGATGCCATGGAAGCTGAATTTAGGATGCTTGGTGGAAAAAGGCTTTTCGAAGCGATTCCCACAGACGACGCCAAATGATGCGACGCAATCTAGCTGCTCCTAGCTGGAGATGACTTGGCTTCTAGTAGACGACGGAGCTGGCTTATCTGCACAGAGAGAATCAGAGAACCCGGGGGTGCTTACCCATCGAGGTCGCTCCGATGCTTAAGTCAGTAATGTGCTAGCTGAAGGTAATTTAGAAAGCAAGAGAGCTAGTAAGCAGTGATTGTGTGTACCTTTGCCCCCGAAGGATTGGGGTCTTTATATACTGGAGTCGTTGCGGGTTTTTCGAAACGGTTCCGGAATTCTTGTCGTGATGAGGCCCGTTACCAAATTAACAAGAGATAACGTCGCTAAACGATAAGGCATATCGCTGCCGTCCGAATCAGTCGGAGGAGATAAGGCCAGCTGTTACGAGGTGTGATCCCGTAAAACATGGAATCTGGTGGCGAGACCTTCGGGGTTATCATGTGGAGGTCGGTCAATATTACCCGAATTAATGCCCCTTGAGTCCGACCTGTTACGAATGCCGAGGTGCCTAATAACCGAGGTGATCTTGATGCAATCGTGCCACGAAGTGAACTTGTCTCGAAGTGGATTTGCTTCTGAGGTGGGCCTGCCCCGAGGTGGTTCGGTTATCCGAGCTCTGTCCGTCGCAGGCTTGGGTACGTCGGGATGAGTTGTCGTCCTATCAATTAGGTCGTGTCCACGTGTCCTCCTATTACTAGGTCAGGCCAATTCACCCTACATCAGATTCTCTAAAACATAGTTTTTTAACAACCGTTGACCCAGATGGTCGAAGTGTTCGGCCAGGGAATTGTTTAGGCAATTGGTTCTATTTTATTTTAAATTCGGTTTTTGACTAAAAATTGTTGAATTAGTTAATGATTTATTGATCTGGATAATTAAACCGTTGATCCGTTGATTTGTTTAACAGTTTTAAATCATACTTATTTTTAATTATTTTTAATTTTTTAATTTTTATTATTAGAACAGACCACTTATTTAAACCGAATGATTAAACCGTCAACCCAAAAACTGGTAAGCAGAAAGATTAGTTATGCTTCTCTCTACCATTGGACCCGTAGAGAGTTATAGAGGTTTTAGACGGTATAGACAAAAGGAATGCTTTTCATCTCCTAGACTTGGTTTGTTTACCGTGCAATTTCATTTGTGTTAGTGTAGAAGTGTCAATGCTGCAAATGAACTGAGAGCAAATTATGGTTTGTTTTTGTTGTGGAGTCAATATTTCATTTCAGTGTATTAAAAACTGATATTTGGTGAGTTGGGATCTCCTCCAACAAAACATGTTCCAACACCCTATCAACTTGATCTGACACTGTATAGGGTATTGGAACATATTTTGTTGGCAGATGATCTGAGCTCATGTTTGATAACGTGGTAAAACCACGTTTTATTTAATTCTAAAATAGGTCACATTGGTTTTGTGTTCTTTAAGCCTGTGGCTCATTCCAAAACTGACTCTAGCTCACTCTGGAATGGAAATTATCGTGGCAATCCAGTCATACTACATATTTGTATTATTTGTATTTATATTCTTTTCAAACCAATCCTTCATTTTTTTATTTTACTTTTTATCATATTATTAAATTAATAATTATTTTCTTATTATTTCGTAATTTCTGAAACACACTACACCATTGTCTAAACTCATAATCAGTTTCAGAACCATGGTTTATGCTAGGGTGATATGTTCTGGGTGAACCACACCTTTTTCTAGCCACAGAAAAGAACAAACCCTTAGGTCGTGTTTGAATGTAGTGAAATCTATTCCCTTTCCCTACCTTTTTTCTTTCAAACCAAATACACCCTTAATGTTTTTGTGTGAGATTATGGCATCACACGGGATCAAATCCATGGAACTGCAGCCTTTTCATGTATGAGTTCATGTCCTTGTATGTATTATTGTGACCCCACCAAAACGTCCCTTCATCTAATTCAAGGTATAGCAAATAGCAATAAATTGAAGGCTTCGATTTGGTTATTTTTATTTTTAGTTCAATACTAAATACTTAGGGGTGTTCATAGTAAATGTCAAATTGATCACCAAATTGGCTCGACCCAACCCAAGTTGATCGATTTTCAATAACCATTGGTCGGTTCTGGTTTGTGTGAGAAAATAAACCGATAATTTGGTTTAATTTTCAGTTTTTATACATAAAAACCGAAATCGAACCGATTCTAAATGTTTTAAGTAATTACTAAGTAGTCCCTACTCAGTCCTACTCCATATCATAGTTAACTTTAAATTTGAGTAAAGTTATTTATTACCTTTTTAGGTTTAGCAAGCAATGATGTGAAGGAGTTTGAAATTAGAATGGACATACATGTTGGATTGTTGGATTCTTCACTCTTCAATTTTGGAAAGAGAAAAAAAACAGAGGTTAAATAAAGTTATTTATTACCTTTATTAGTTTATTTATTACTTTTTTGGACTTAACAAGCATTGCTTTCAATGACTCTTGGAAATTGAAATGGAGAGACAACTGTTGGAGTTTTCACTCTTTAGTTTTAAAAAGAAAAGTTAAATAAACCGATAAACCGACCCTTCATGTTTGGGTCGGTTTTGCTTCAAGGTCAGTTGGTTTCAGTTTAATCAATAAATAAACCGACTAAATCGGGTCACTTGAAAAAAAATGACTTAAATTGGCCCAACCCAACCCATGAATACCCCTAAAAACGCCATGTCATAGTGAAGATATTGCTTTCCATCTCTTAAAGGTTTGATTTGTTTACAGGTAAAATTTCATTTGTATTAGTGTAAAAATATAAGAATGCAAATGAATTGAGAGCAAATTCTAGTTTACTTTTGTTTTGGATTCTATTTTGTATTGTTCATTCGCATTACAGGTGAATGAAAAATTGAAAGTAGATTTAGAAGTCAAGTAAAACAAA
The DNA here is from genome assembly GCF_055504915.1 of Nelumbo nucifera. Taxonomy (NCBI): domain Eukaryota; kingdom Viridiplantae; phylum Streptophyta; class Magnoliopsida; order Proteales; family Nelumbonaceae; genus Nelumbo; species Nelumbo nucifera. The sequence continues at coordinate 107,601,830 of NC_142650.1, forward strand.
ACCTAAATTCATTGATATTGGTGGGAATGAATTTACACAACAAACAAAGGGACTACTCTGGGCTCTGAAGCTTGCATTAATGGGCTTCATTGATGTGGACAGACAGTACCATAACATTGTCATTTGCCGAGGGTGAGGGGTGCCATCCACCAGTCGGTCACGAGGTAGTGTCCTAGTTCACGTCAGCCTCATGCCATCTTTGTCTCGGACAATAATAGTCCTTAAATTAATCCAATAATTTGCATCCTCTTTTGTTCTGGTTCAAAAAATTAATCCAATTATTGAAAACTAATCCAATTCTATTAATAAGTTTTCTTTTTTTTTTTCTTAGATGCATGAATGAATGAGGGCAAGAACAGTGAAAAAAAATAATATTTTTTTTGTCAGCTTTGCTAATGGCTGGATTGCCACATGGAAGGATGGTGAAGTAGGAAACAAGTGGGACCCGTGCTGAGCTGTCACCTGAAGAGCAATTTCCTGGGCTGTGTAGCTTCATGTGTTTGCTTCCTGCCTTATTTTATATTCTTGTACTAAAATCCTGTTGAGTGTTGATTACTTCCACTGAATTTTGATAACATCCTTGTGATTTTTTTAGCCTAGGGTCAATATAGTCGAGATAGGTGACAGTTCAGAATTTATGCTAATTTATGGGTGGGCATTAATGTATAGAGTGGAGGTATTTGACATTTTGAATATTCATAGGTTTGTTGTGAAAATCATAAATCTGCAATGGGCCTGTCCGTACTTTTCCATTTTTTTTAAACATGTCTTCATTTCTAAAACAACACTATTGCCCTGTGGACATTTCTTTTCTATTCCAATCCAATTTAGGGTTAGGGATATAATCTGTTTGGTTGACAGTTGAAATTGAAGTTGGAATTGAAGTGGTCTATTCCTCAATTTGGTGTCAGGTTAAAGAGAAATAGGGTTTGGAGGGAGTCACTTGTGCTATTGAAGCTTTCTAATTTTTGAAGGTAATGGTATCGTGTGTGTTTTGTTCTATGGATGTTTCATGATAAATGTTTATCAAAACGTTGTCATATCATCACCAAATCAGTTTTTTTCTTATCATATCTATTCATATGCATTGATATTCACAAAAGTGAATTTTGGTTTATGTGTGCACCGACCGTTGGGGGAAGTTTCACTTTAACGCTTCCTCCAATGGCTGAGTGTTTATTCATTGTTTTGCTGATGTGGCACCTAATTGTCAATAAATGGTTTATCAAATACTTTTCTTAGTTTTAAAGACAAATCAAATAAAAATGTCTGTTTTTTTAAGACAGTGCACATGTTTATTTAATAAACAGAAGCTATACCAATGACCTAATAGTGGTGGTCAATGACCTAATACTTCAGTTGGTCAGTTGGTATTGACATCAATGTTTTAAAAACTGATTCAGAACCAGAATCACTTTGGCCACTAATTTTAGGGTTAATGATTCAATCGTTCAATCCAAATGGACAGTCTATTATAATTTAAAAACATAAAAAAATAAATAAAATGAAAAAATAAACCAAAACCATTGTCTGAATCGGATGGACCAATGGCTCGACTGTCTAAATCAACGAGTCAACAATTTTTGACAAAAGACCAAATGAGGGGTAAAACGGAACAAATTGCCTAAATGATTTCCGGGCCCGAATATTCGAAAACCATGCTTGGCATTTCTCTCTATGAGAGAGAGCACAGGTTCAAACCTGAAAAACCAGAAGCACAAAGCTTTCCATGTAATGAATGCCAATGTTCCCGCACCGCACATGTACCGTGTCACCACCAACCCACTACCTCTCATGCAACAGTAACGGTGTCTAAAGCATGGTTATGTGGACTCTTTTTTGGTATTCTATACTATACGTCACAAAGGGGATTTAGGTGCAGGGTGCACGTGACTGAGGTCCACAGATCTGACCATGGAAAGCCTGCATTTATGGGTTTGATCCCGCACTTTTATAATTGGAGCGACGTCACTGACCATCTCATCAGTGACTCAGTTCTATGAATTGACATGTCATGTAGAACATTAGAAAGAGCTTATAGAGAGCCAAAGTTTTCTCTACATGGTGGGGATTCAAGGATGGGGACAGATCCGGGTGCATATACAAGGTAAACCATGGTATGGTTTTTGACCTGTGGTTGATCCAACAGTTGGACAGTTTGGCTCAGAAATCGTTTAAGTAATCTTTTTTTTTTTTGCATCCCTGACCTAGTCTTTTGCCAAAACTGTTTGATTTAGCAAATGACCCGCTGATCTGGGTGGTTAAATTATCAACTCATTTGACCTGAAGAATGGTTTTTAACCGTTTCTTTGTTTTTATTTTTAAATTGGAATGGACCATTTTTTTGAACCATTGATCCAGAAATCGATGACCAAAGTGGTTCTAATTTGAGGTCGATTTTTAAAACATTGAGGTCAATTCTAACAACAAAAAAGAAAAAAAAGCTATACACATGAAGCAAACCACTCTTACAACCACATGTTGAGCTAAAACAACAAAATCAAAGCCTTGGTTTTATTGCCATGGCCCCACCTTGAATTAGATGAAATGATGTCTTGGTGGGGCCACAATAATACATATGTTGTATGATTCTCGGCCCTACATTAGAACTATCCCACGCAACCATCTGAGGCTGGGATTATCTTTTGGGGAGGTCAAGTTAAACAACAACATAGGGAGGAGTAGGGTTTGGGGAAAAATAGTTTGAGAATGTTTGGGTTTATTACATATTTTCTAAAAGATATATATATATATATAGACCTGGCAATTGAGTTGGGTGGGTCGGGTTCGGGTTGGGTCAAGACATTACAGGTTGATTCTGATTGGGTTGAATTTCGGGTTGGGTTATCAAGTGCTAGACCCTAAACCCTAAATGTTCGGGTTAGGGTTGATCCATGAGTCCATTCGGTTCATCCCAAAAAATAACTGAAATTTAAAAAATTAAAAAAAAACTACATGAAAAATACCAAAATTAAAGGAATTAACCTTAAAATTCCAAATATAAGATAAAAAAACTTGAACACTTAACAATTTAAAGAGTAAACAATAAAGACTAAAGACTAAATAGAAAAATTAAAGAGTGGAAACTTCTAACAATGCATAAATAGTCCCAATTAGACTTGACAATCGGGTCAGTGGTTTGACCTATGACCCAACCCAATCCAACCCAGTTTTTCCAGGTCAGGTTGGGTCGGGTCATTCTCACATTCAGGTAGCTAAATATGAGACCTTAACCCTGTTTTTTTTTGGATTGGGTCGGATCGGGTTGGGATGGGTCAACTTTTTGCCAGGTCTATATATATATATATATATATATATATATATATATATATATATATATAATTTTGGGAATTGAAGGAGCCTTAGAGAGTGATCCTTTAAATTGGGGTGTGTTTAGTTACAGTGCAATTTTATTTGCACTAGTACAGATGTATAGGAATACAAATAAAAAAACATGCAAATTTTGGTTTAATTTTGTTTTAGATATTTTATTCTACTTTGTATCTTATTTTACTTTATTATTTGAACCAAACAAAATAGGGTAAAATTTGAAACAAAAATAAATCAAAACTTCTATCCAAATAATTTGCACTACCATAGCAACGATGGTTTTAACAAAAAATTTCAGGGGGAGGGAGGGACCAAGGAACCATGTCTTCTTTTTCTTAATGAGAGACGATGTGACATCAGCCACTGAGATGGTTTAATGGTATGACTTCTATTTCCCAAACTTAAAGTCATCGTTTGAAGCAAGGTTCAAAATATTTTGTGCATACGTATAAGTTTTTTTAGACACATTGTAATTTCAAATAGCAGGATTTAGAACAAAAAGCCATTTTCAAACGTTAATATCCCTCTCACAAATGGCCTTATTCAAATATTGAAACTTAACCCAAATGACCAAAAGATATATTAGGCTTTGGAGGTATTGTCTTTAAAGCAAGGCCATTTAATTTGCCAAGTAGTTTGGTCTATCAGGCTTTTAAAAATACATTTAGAGATTTCACACCAAAAGCCTAGAAAGCCTCATTTGAAATTTCTCAAAATTCGGCGTTTTCAATCTTTTAAGGTCTTTTCGTGCACACATTTTTTGGTCTTATCAACTTTTGGTTGCCAAACGAAAAAAAAAAGACTGATTTTCAATCTTTCGAACTTGTTAAAACCTAAAAACTGCACGGAAAGACTTGCCAAGCATTTCCATAATCTAATGTCCAACCTAGAAGCTTAAGCTGTTTGGTGAGGTCCTTAAATAGATTTTTGTTCTCTAACATGCCCCCTCAAGTGAAAGGCCATTAGACTTGAAGTGTGGACAAGCACAGATTCACCCATACCTTTGTGCTGAAATTTAATTAATTATAATAAGAGTGATGAAGATGGAAGACTAAACCACTAAATCAAACTGACTCTAATACCTTGTAAAGAAACCATTTAACCTAAAAGTTTAAACTGTCATATGAGGTCTTTAAATATGTTATTATTCTCTAACAATCTTAAATAAACTACTTGTATTCTTCCTCCATCGAAATGCATCTCCATGAAGTTTTGTCTAGACCATATAACCCTATTATAGTAGTCACTAAGTCTCCTAAAAAGAGTTCGGAATATTTTGTCTCACAAAATCCATCCTCACAACCTTTGTAGCCGTGCATTGGAAATATCTCCCAAATGGGTTGATTCATGTATATTTAGAATGATGGTTGTGGCACTAGACCCAAACCCACGAAAAGATGGAACAAATCAGCTACTTATCCAGAAACACTAAATATGTAGGCCCAATTCGTATCAGGTCTAATAAATATGTGGAGCAGCGATAGGACCGTTTACAATCTGGTCCAAGGTCTTTGGACCCACCCTAGTTACTATCCAATTTCTATCTGGTCTGGTGTACATGATTAAAACCGGTTCAAAGACATAAATTAAACGACCCGGAGGGCTTGTGTTGTGGGCCTTGTGGCTTGTACATAAATATGTGGTGTAGTAATGGGTGGAACTATGGAAGAACCCACTGACATTTAATTACTTACTGCTTGCATTGAATTTCTTCTGCTGTGGACTGCTGACATTCTAGTTGCTATCTAAGACCATTCAATGAAACTTAAGGCTCACTTTGGGAAGAGTGTAAATACAAATATTTATAATGCAAAATCATGTATAGTATTTGAGAATTTTTATTTATGCTTGTACATATTTATATTTATATTTGTATTCTTTTCAAAGTAAGCATAAGATTCATATATTAGCATAATCTGTTAGTAATAAATAGCACTTGAGTAAGTTGCATTTGTGCACATTAAGCTCAGTTTAGAACGAGTACAAATACAAATATTTAGAGTGAAAAATCTTATATTTTGTATATATGTACTGTACATATTTATATTTATATTCGTTTCAAATTGAGCTTTAGCTTTTGAAAATTCTAAAGAGGGCATGTGACACAAACCTATGACGTGTGCAGTGTTCTTTTGTTTCTAGCAGATTCAAACGTTACAGAGCGCTCTTCACACCAACCTCACATTGCATTTTAGCCACACACTAGGAACATCTCCTGCACTTGTGTGTTGCTATTCATGGGAAGATGTTCCCAATGCATGATTGCAATGTACTGTGAGGAGCAGATCCGGATTTAATAACTTCCATTTCTTTTGTTTTCCTTAGTAATTTGGGTGTTTGTTTGGAGTTCCAAAGCATTCCAACAAGCACCCCAATAGTCTACTTGTATGTGTGTAAACTGGGCCAGGTTAGGTTAGCTTGAGGTCAACCTTAACCCAATCAGACTTGTTGAAACCCCAACCCTAACCCTAGCCCAATTCAACTTTTTCAGGTTGAACTGAGATTGAGTAGCTTTTAGATTGGTCCAGTTTCTTATTTTCATTTTGTTAAAATGTTCTTGTTTCTTGGATTTGGATTTAAGATGGGTGGTCTGTTGAGGTGTTGTGACCAAATCCCAACTTGTTTGTTTCTGGCTAAAATATTTTATTGACAAGTTCGTGGGCCAAAGTGGACTGGAGATGGGCTTAACACCTATCATTAGGTTTATAATCTAGGCCCAGCCTTTGGGACAAAATAACATACGATATAAAAAAGATGTGCTACACTTGATGTATTATATTTTATGAGCCTTCAAAAAAAAACATATATTATGAATATCATATTATAAATTTTATAAATATATAATACAATATAAAGTACACATGTATGTTTGTATGCCATATGGACCAAGTCTAAAATATTTGGGGCCTGCAAATTTCTAGGACTGAAGCAGGCCTGGGCCGAAACTTATCACCCCTGAAACAAGTGGTAGTTTTTCTCTTCTAAGAGTTCATTTGGTTCAGTCAGGATTGGGATCGGAATTGGAATCCCTCAGATTTGTAATCAGAATGGTTTATTCTTATAACCTATTTAGGTCAAATAAGAATTGGAATCAGAATTAGAATCAACTGAAATAGGACCTCGTTCCCAAAGAATGGGGAGGAAATGGCCATTCCACAAAAAATAAAAATATGATTTTGATTCCACTCAACAAAACAGTTGGATTTCAATTCCAGATTCTTATTCCTGCAAACCAAGCAGACTCAAAATTTCTAATACCAACCTTTGAGGGCTGCCTTCTAAATCTTGTTTCTCCACTTTGATGAGTGGTTTATCCAATTAAGTGATTGTATTTACTGCCACAAGTGGGCTAACGAACAGTGTATTGACACGCATTAGGCCAGACTACTGCTTCCCTCGTGCTTCTCTCACAAAGCCTAAAGTCCATTTTAAATGGAAAGAAAGTTTCAGCTGATTTAGAAAAATCTGAGTAATTTTCCTCAACTTTTTATTCCTTTCTTACTTTTGGGCTGAGAGATTAGGTCCATTAACTGGGCAGGGCAACTTGCTTTGGGCCCAAATGAACTATCTCTACACGTTTTATCCATGGGCTAGCTGAAATTTCCAATCCAAATTGTTGAACCCCAACCCAATCCGAATTGTTGAACCCCTAACCTGACTTTTTTCAGGTTGGATTGATGCCCTGTTCACTTTTCAGCAAGTCATTTACCCGGGTAAATGTACTTATTTAGGTATGTGTTTTCTAGGAAAGACTTACCCGGGTAAGGTGTATTTACCCATGTTCTTTTATTTTTCATGTAAATAAGGAAATAACCATTTTAGTCATAAAAATTTCAGCATTTTTGTCCCATCCAAGTATTAGCAACTTTCTCCTAGATGCGAAAATTAATTTACCCATCTAGGAGATGGGTATCACTTACACCGGTTAGTGATACCCAGGAAAATAAACTTTCACTAGTCCCCACATAAATCTGAAAAATGACAATGGGTTTCTTGGTCAATATAAATCAAAATTCCATTGACCAACTTCCCCCCCTCCCCTCCTCTCAAAATCTAAAAACAGAACGCCCCCTCAGATTGAGTTGCATTCAGATTAGCCTAGTTTCTTCACTTCATTTTGTTAAAATGATCTTATTTCTTGGATTTAAGTTTGGTGGGTTAAGGTTCCCTTATCATAGCATTATCATATGTATAAGGACAAAGTTATGGTATTTTAGGGGTACCATATTAGATTTTATGACACTATAAAATTTTTGCCTCTAAACTTAAAAATATTGGTACATCTATTCGTGAATGCACAATTAAATAGGTACATACATATTTACATGTACACATGCATATTTATTTAATATTTATACATATAAATATGAAGACATGTCAAGGTAAGGTGCGAGTTGGTTCGGGCTAACTAAGGTTTTTAAAACTGGATCAGACAGGGAACTATTCTGGAGACCGGTTCCCTAATTGAATGGTACAACCGTTTGATCCAAATGGATGTCCCGCTCTGATAAAAATATTAAAAAAAATAGCCAAAAACCGTTGTCAGGATCAACGATTCGACCACCCAGGTCAGCGGTTTGCTAACCAAATCATCAATTTTTTTATCAAAAAATGGTTTTGGAGTGAAATAGAACTGATCAAGTGACCATTTCCCGGTTTTCCTGATCCGGTTTTGAAAACACTGGGGCTAACTCTAAACCAAACTTCAACCCAACCCGGTGTTTTCAGGTTGGGTTCAGGCTATCATTCTATCAATCCACGTTGCATCCTTGTGCATTTTGTGTAGCTTTTAGGGATGCTTTGGATTTCATGTGTAAAGTTGGCTTGGCTTAAATAGATAATAATGATTACTGTATTGCAGGGATGACCATGGGCCAGTACTAGACGGGCTTTTATAAAGTGGTAATTGCATTTAGGAGGTTAACTCTAAACCAAAAATCCCATGTTTTTTTTTTTCAGATTTATGTGGGGACCAGGTAAGTGATATCCATTTCCTAGGTAGGTAAATAACTTTCTCTCAAGATGGGAAAGTTGTCAACACTTGAATGGGACAAAAATGCCTCTTATAATAATGGACTTTTATAGCTAAAATGGATAAATGCACTTACCCGGGTAAGTCTTTCCTGAGAAATACTTACCTGGAAAAATGCATTTACCCGGATAAATAACTTACCAAAAAGCGAACGGGGCCTTAGAGTGGTTTGGGCCCAAAATGGCCCACATATTTGGACAAGAACTTATACTTTACAAACGACAATAAATAGATTTTTCTCTTTTCCTTTTTCTACCTGCAAAGGGAAGGAGATTTTATGTTTTTTCAACAAAACCATATGCAGCCTAACCTCTTATAGCAATTTTTTATTATAAAGAATCAAATAATTACACACGACCCAGTAGTTCAGTTGGTCACTTGGCATGTCTCTATTGAGGAGGCATACTGGCATGGATTGAAACCTGCAGCAGGCTTTCTATGTGGTGACTGCTAGTGGGCCCTTGCATGCATCATTGCCACTACTAATCCACTAATCCTATTAATTTGATCTAGCGTATAGCACTCAAGGATTAAAGTATCATATCGTAAATTTGGATAGAGGTTAAAATAACTACAAATAAGGTATAAATATATAAAAAATGCATATTTTAATGATTTAATTTTTATAAATTATTTTATTTTTTATGGAAATTATAAACATATTGATATTTAGTGTAAATTATAATATCAGTTAATCATTTAAAAAATATTAATTAATCACTTTCAAATAGACATATGACATTTCATAAATTTTAATTACTAAAATAATTATTCTTATTAGTATTTAATTTCTATGATTTATTGAAATAAATGTTGATTTAAAATATTCATTTCATTAACATCTGTAGCGCTGGAATTCATTTTTCAATAAAGAGATTTATGGCACAAAATTTGAAATTCAGATTTCAAATAGCATATCTGGTATACGTAGCATGTCCCATACCCACCCCTGTGTATTAGCTTCTGCATGTGAAATTATTTTTTTTTTATAGATCACATAATTGGGAGGCCAAATAAACGAACAAAAAAGATGGTGACGAAAGTCTCCTTTAGTAGTGTTTTCAACCTACCATTGACCATATGGTAAAATTGTTTGAACCATCACTCGGTTATAATTTCAGGTCCGGGTCTCATAAGACCTAAAAATCTTTCAAAACGAGTTGCTTAATAAATGTATGTAAAAATTTCCTAAGGTCCTAACTATACACTCAATGTCCGATTGGAATGATCTTTTTTTTTTTTTGTAACATTTTGAGATCTATGCAATTAGGGCTATCAACGGGCCATTTTTAGGTCAAAACCTGATAGAATCGGTCCCGAACCAACAAGAAAAATATGGACCCACAACCAAACCAGACCTTATAAGGTCTATAATTTTGGACCTACAACCGAACTGATCAGTCCTTGTGACAATCAGGTCTAACCTGATGGAGCCGATTATAATAAGCAAATTATAAGTTTTGTCAATGGTCTTAGTTTAACAACACCGATACAAATTACAAGTTTTAATCTCTTGTTCTGTTGTATGTCCTCAAGCTTGGCAAAAGGCAGAAATCAAAAAGTTGTACTAAAGTTATCACATTCAATCTATAAAAATCTCCTTCACGTCACCATACCTCTCCTTGCTTCAAACCCCCTTCTTAATTTTTTGTTTTTTTTTTATTTTTTATTTTTTTAATTCCACATAATTACCCATTAAACCAATAAGGAAATCACATATGCTTAACTATTTCTAACCACAAAGAAATTGGTTAACTTTGGCTGTCGGGGCCCAACAGCAGAGGCTGTTGAGACAGTTTCTGGGTTGGACACATTCTGCTATTCATGCCCATGCTTGTGTTTTTAGTCAAAATAAACTAAGATGTGATTACTAATTTACCCATTCTAATAGTAACATGGCATTCCCAAAAATTCTTTCAAGAGCATAGGTTGTTGGCCCCCAACAGCTAAAGATTTTCCTAAAGAAAGAGGGATTTACTTTTCTAATGTTTAGCCAAGTGGCACTACTTTCCCCCACTTCCTTCTAAATTATCTCTAATTCCTATTTATCTCTTAAATTATTTCTAATTTAGTAGAGAGTTTCTCTCATAAACTATCTCTAATTCCTATTTATCGTATCCCCCACTTTTTATCTATATTTATCTAAAGAAAGCTTCAATTAAAAAAATTTAGAACTATTTAAATGTTATAATGAAATTATATGCTAAATTTAAAATATTTATTCAAAACACAAAAATTAATAGATTTAATAATTCAATATTTTTACAAAATTAATCATGAAATTATGTAGTAACAATATAAATTATAATTTTATGAATTATTAAATTTAAATTTTATTCAAATAATAAAAATTAAAAATTAAAAACAAAACATTTTAAATATTTTAATAACTAAAAATCTTAAATAAAAACATTAAAAAATACCTAAATAAAATAACAAAATATTTAATATTACGTAATAACATTAAAACAAATAAAATTCAAATAATGAAAAATTTTAAATATTTTATATATTATTTAAATATTTAAATAACAAAATATTTAACATGACAAAATTTTAAATAGTTAAAATAACGAAATTAAGTAATAAATTTAAAAAAAAAATCTTAAAAGTATGAAAATAATTATAATAGAATTCATAATATTCATATAAATAATAATTTAATATTTTTCAAAATTAATAATGAATTATGTAATAATAGTAGAATTATAATTTTATGGATTATTAAATTCAATAAATGATTAATATTTTAAGAATTTAAATAAGAATATTATTTCAATAACTAAATAATATTGTAAATAACTAATTTCAATTATATCAATTAATAATTATAGAAAATAACTATCAACAAAATTATATTTATTAGTAATAATTTTACAATAATAGTGTATGTTCATTATATATTTATATATACTATAATTAATATTTATTTTATTTTCAGTAATTTTACAACAAAATTATGTTTTTTATAAATATGCTTTGAATAATTATTTACAAACCTATTTTTATTTTTTTATTTAATAGAAAATTATCAATAATTATTGTAGATTAAACAACTATTATTTAAATTTTGAAATTTAATTTATTGTATTTTTGTTATAAATTTACTTTTAGTAATTATATATTTTTTATAATTTATAGATTAATACTTATTACAGATTAAACTATTATTTGAGATTACACTATTTATTGACTATATTTTCAGTATTTATTATATTTTGTAATTATTGTATTCTTATTATATATCTATTATATTTCATTATAAACTTATCTTCAATGATTGTGTACGTTTGCTATAAATTTTAAATAATTATTGGAGATTAAACTATTGCTATTTATTAGAGATTAGACTATAAATTTAGTTGAAATTAGGAGTGTTCAGTGACTGGTTCAGTTTAGTGGCAGGCTGTTTCGCCAACCAACTCGGGTTGTATCAATTTGGGTCTATTTTTTGTTTAGTTTATCTGTTCAAAAGATTTAAACTTAAAATTTAACTTTAAATTTCATAAATTACAATGATATTATTAAAAATAAATTACAAAAATTAAATCTATTATATAAAAATATTTTAGACTAACAAATATGGAAATTTCCTACTTTCCCATATTAAAAAATTAAATTTAAAATATAAAATATTTATATATATTTATTAAACCAAAGCCAATATGAAATTCTAGAAAACCAACCAACTCAAGTTGGATTTGATCGGATTGTTTCTTAAAAAGTAAAAATATAAAATAATTATATACTCTTATGTATTTTTATTGTTTAATTTTCGTTTAACAAAGCACGGGTCCCCTTCACCATGCCTCTCTTTGCTCCATAAGAGGACCCGGGAGGAACTTGGTGCTATGGTCAGGCAAGTCCAGCACTCCAGCTTCAAATAGGCCCTCCCCAAATGACCCAAAGGGATTTCAGACTGGTTTTAATAGACCTGGTCAAGAATCTCAAGTATACATGAAAATAATAGTTACATGCGTCCTGGATCTATGCCCAAACCCATTGCAACAACTGGGCTGGGCTTGGACAACCTTAGCAAAGCCCATACCCAGCAAAAAACATCCAACTATGATGACTAAGCAAATCATCTGACTGGGTGAACAGAAACCTATGTTAGGATTGATAAGAAACCTACGGAATAGGGTTTTGGGCTATCTCAATGACAAATCCGGCTAGCCAAATTATTTTCAATAAATAAAAAATTCTCTGGGGACTGGTGACAAATTATGGGGGTCCAGGTCCCTACATGTTGGGCCTTATGCCCTATACGGCTATACCAAGTGTGTCGGTGGGCCCCCATAAACTGTACAGAAACATCAGGACATGTACTAGTTGAATGGGGTCATCTGGGTAAGGGCGCCACCATTGCGTTATATTGAAATGTACTTAACGCCCACGCGGCCACGCCCCATATTGAATTGTCTCGGCAATTAGCATAGATCCCCTGTAACACCATCCACTAATTAAGCGTGCCCCCTCTTGTGAGGGCCCCCTAATTCAATCTCTACCGGAAATAGAAAGCCACACACAATAATAACAACCATATTTTCTTTTAACAAATACCATTGGATTGGTGGATCCCACGATTTTTACGGATCCAACGGGTATGAAGGTCCCATTATTTGATGCCGAAAAGGAATCCGAAAACCGTTCATCAAATTGAATGGTTTAACGGTAGGGTAATCACCAAATCAATAAATTATATTATGGTTTGAGAAATTTTTAAATCAAACCAAACGATTTTGGTATTAAAATCAAATCAGATTAAATTATTATAGTTTGGTAAGATTTCTAATTAAAAAGTTCAATATCATCCTTGAAATCAAAACTTAAAATTTTTATTACTTTATTATTTTATTATAAAACAAAAGAATATATTATATATTTATAATTTTATACATTCGATTTAGATATATTATATATAATATTTATACATCATATATTTTTATAATTATATATTGCATATTTATACATTTATGTTATATATAATTTTGATTTACAGTTTATGGTTTGATTCAGTTTTTAAAATCCAATAAATCAAACTAAAACCATAAGCCGCAAATTAGCAAAACATCGAACCAAACTAAACCATTTTTAGGTACAAATCAAATCAAACCAAACCATAAATTTGGTTTATTTTGGTTTGATCTTGCAATTTAAACTATATAATAAACACCCCTATTTAACGGTTCAACTGTCAAAATCAAGAGTTCATTGATCAAGTCAATAATTTTTTAGAAAATTCTAAATTCCAAATCAAGTATAAAAATAATCGATTCACGGGTCGAATGGTTCGACCGTCCGTATCAAGGACGGTTTTTCAACGACGATCGAAGGGGTAAAATTTACTGGCGTGGGGCCACTATATATGCGAAGTCTCCAACATCAGACAGAGTACCACTCCGACATACGGTAGGCAGTTAGACAGCAGAGTTGCCTTCTCTGTACACCAGGAGTGGCAATAATTGACGATGAGACGTTTAATGCATCTTGATGGAGCACTATGGGCCCGGCCCAACTCGTATATGGGCCCAAAGGCCCTCATTAAATGTGACACTGATAGGACGCTTTTAACCGCCCGATATATATAATCTCTCATACATGATTGGCCTCTCAACTTACCTATCAGCAGCCTGTCTGCGTACTTGACTGGGGGGAGGAGACGACTCTCTCCCATCTGAGAGGGCTTGGGTTGAGTCGTCCGTCGCCATCAGGTTTGCTGGGTTGTTTGATCTGTGGCCCACCTCCTCTATTGGGTTCCAATCCATTTGGGCTTTCCTCCAGCTGGACTAATCCAACTACCCAAGCAATCGTGTTTGGATCCAGGGTTATGTTCAGGTCAGGGTAGGAGCATCCAATAATTGGAGTTGCATCGGGTCAGCTTGGTTCGGGCCAAATCATGTTTTACCAAGGGTAGATAACATGTTACCACCCTTTGTATGCGGATCAGGGACGGAGCCAGGATTATTTCTTAGAGGGGACCAAAAGCTAACATACAAGGATTAGAGGGGTCAAAATATTACTGATATTTAAATGGGTATTGTGAGAAGTGAGAACTTTTAAGCAATAGGGGGAACCATGGCGCGTAATGGTATTTTAGGATCCTTTGGTTCTTAGTTAGAATCGGAATTGGAATTGAAATTCTTTAGAACCGGAATCAGAATGGTCTATTTTTATAGTCTGATTGGTTCAGACAAGAATAAAAATTGAAATCAAAATCAACAAGAATAAAATTCCATTCTCAAGGGATCAAATAGTTGGAATTTCAATTCCGATTCCAGAACCCTATTCCTACAAATAAAACGGGGCCGTAATCCCCTAACTTTCATACACCATACCCATTTGTTAGATTGATCAAGAAATTAATTTATTAAAATGCCTTTTTCAAAATTTGCATGGTCAAGAGGACAATATTTTAAAATGAGAAAAATGGCCAAGGCAAGCACATGTTCGACTATGATACTAAAAATAATGATATAAGAAAAAATTGTGACCAATAAACTGATATCATAAAAGGGGTAACCAATTAAGTAGTATTTATCAAAATTCACGAGAGTTTTTTTATTGGCCATAGCCCTTGCATTATCAAAATTCACTCTCAAATCGATGTAAACCATCAGATATTTGTAAATTTCCATCGATAATACCAAATGCATGAAATTATAGACGGGAATGCAATAATGCGCTGAACCAGTATTTACCTCATTTCCAACTGCAGCCTAAAGTATATTATCTCTTTCTCGCCCATTGTGGGAGACAAAGAAAAAGAAATATAAGCAAAGGTTTCTACAAATATTTGAGAAGAGGAAAAATAGTTCTACAAATTATGATTATGAAAATGGTTCACATGAAAATCTTTTTCCCAATTTAAAGGACAAAGGACAAAGTATTAAATCTGAAAGTTCAGGAGGATCTTAGCTAAATCACACAACCCAAAAGGTGGTAATCTGTAACTTACACTTTTCATTCAAATTTTTTGAATCAAACCAGTAGTGGTTAGTGAGTGGTTGGTTACTTGGAAATCTTTCTCTCTGACGGTGGAAATAAAAATCAGTGGAATTGATTTCCATTCGGTGGCAATAAAAACAGGGATTTGACAAATTAAACAGACCTGAAAACACATATAGCCGGCATTTAGCCATTGGTTGACAGGTTGAGTGATGGATTTCCGACCGGTCAAATCAAAACAATATAGTCGGTGAACGCTCTCCCCTCTCGTTGGGTTTGGTTTTCTGAAACTTCCGTCCGGTAAGCGATGAACACAGACACAGACTCAGAGTGGTGGGGCGCGCTCTCATGAGTCATGACAGTTCGTTTCGTCATCACTCGATCCAGTTGCGCGTTTCGTGAGTGCGCGTGGTGCGAGCTGGGCCCACTAGCAAATAGGAATTCTCAGTCTACGGATAGCATACGAAATTGTGGGCAAAATCAAGCAAGTCGTAGTCAGAGTATCTAAGGGTCTAGGATTGATTTGACGAGCCACGACGTAAGGCGATCATAGCCCCATAATTGGCATCGGTTTCAAGAGAATTGACCCACTATGGCGTATATGCTGTTTCTGGGTCCCATAATTGGCATAGCCTCTCTGAGTCGTATTTGATGATTTGATCTGTTTGGGGAAAAGCAATGTTGTGAGACTCGAACCGGATATAAAAACGGAAAGCTAATTTGGTCACGGTTCTGTCCGTTAATCAAGTGGTTAGTGGTTGGATCGCCTTGTCTAATCCTTAGAAGAGAATTCCATTAACGTTTGTCGTCCGTGCCAACTGGCTAATTTAACTCCTTTCATGAAGAGTCTGGATTTCCTGCTTACAAAACATTACAATCACATAAGAAACCTATTTTCCTCTTACATGTTAGATAGTGTTTTGTGAGTAGCCATGGATGAAATTCTTGTGACTAGAAGATCCAGAGTCTTTCATGGATTTGGCTAACTCTTTTCTCTCTCTCTCAACAAATTCAAATTTCCATCTCTATCAGCATTAAAAACTAAAAGGAAAAAATAAATCGCCATCCCTGCAGCTCTTCCAGTGAGGATTGACAAAGAAAATGGTTTTCATGAGTCATTTCGCCACAGCAGTGCTGTAGTAATGAGAAAACCGATTGCTTTGACGAATCAAATAAGAAAGGAAAGGAAGCAATTACTACAATACACCACACATCTTAAAAATGGCATGAGTTGAAATGAAATGATTTCGTTCCGGCTTTCGTCTATAAATTTTTAGCTCTAGTCCACCATGTAGAATGTTGTCATTCCTAATTCCTGGTCTTAAGATTGGCTATATGTGAAGACAAAGTTATGGTGGTTAATTTGGGAATTGTATACTTAATTCAGCATTTTTAAGCTACAGGGAAATTTGGGTTGAGCCGAGCAAGATTTTCAAACCGTCATTGACCCAAATGGTTGCATTGTTTGACTTATAAACCGTTCAGGTAACTCATTCCTTTCATCACTAGTTGAATTATTTTTAAATTGGATAATTGAATTGCTTACCTGAAAACCGGTGACCAAAGTGGTTCCAAATTCACGAAATTGCACCCTTAAAAAATCCTGCCCTTTACACCAATTATCCATAATTCAACTCATCTAACCTAACAACCCATTAATGATGCAATTATATAAAATTAAATGGGTTGGTTTCAATCTAAACCCGCCTTGACCCAATTCATAGAAGCTATTGCTTATAAGGGTGTCAATGGACCGGTTTTGAATTGGACCCCATCCAGTCCAAAATCAATTTGGACGGATTGGATGGACCAACAAGATATATTGAATTGGATCAATCCAGTCCAAAATATTTTTTAGATTTGATTGGACCTAGTCCATCTGTAACAAATTTATATTGGATTGGGCTGGATTAAGCCAATATCTGATCCACTGATATAAGATAAGAATATATGTGTCAATGGACTGGGTTTGGGTTGAAACCAATCTAAATCAAAATGATTTTGAATAGATTGGATGGTCCAGACATTGAATTGGACTTATCCAAATTGGTCCAAAATATTCATTGGATTAGATTGGATTTGGTCCATTAATAATTGACTCACATTGGATTGAATCAAATTGGACCAAATCCTATCCAATTGACACCCCTACTTTCTTACACAAGTAGTAAATGTTCAAATCACATTACATGCATATTATTTTTACAAGAAAAATAAAAAGCAATCGATCACGTGAAGCCATTTGAGTATGTTTGGGTGTCAAGTTTGATGAAACCACTTAGGTTCAAATCGGTCGTACCAATCCAAACTGGTTCAGCATATGATGGGTTGACTTGGATAAATCCATATCGGGTTATGCAAAGGTTTGGAATTGAGCCGACCAATCCAAATCGGGTCAAGGTAGGTAGTCCAGACCAATCTGGTCTATTTTGTGTTATGTAAGTGCCTCGATGGAGCTAGTCGGTCTGAATTGGGTCAAGTAACAAGCCTAGGTGGCTCGAATTCAGGGTCGGGCGATACCAGTCCAAATTTGGCCAGCCCACACAGATCGAACTAAGGTGATCAGGTTTGTTCATATTCAAAACAGGCTAAACTGAATCGGATTAGCCCAGACTTGGGTCGAGTTGATTTGGATTTATGTCAATTTGGGTGAACTGTGTTGATTCGAGTCAAAACTAATTATAATTAATAACTAATAAAAATTAATGCATTAATTATAAATTATTTCACTCAAATGAAGAAAATGAAAGAAAAATGGCTAAGGAATTCACACTTGTACCATTAGGCTATGTTTGGTTTGACGGAAAATGTAAAGAAATGAAGGGAAAGGTATGAAAACTTTTACAACCCTTGTATTAGTTTCTCTGTCTTTCCCTTCCATTCCCTACATTTTCCTTCAAACCAAACATAACCTTAATGATTAATCCAATGGTTATCCATAATCCAACCCAACCCAACCCAATCCATTTAAGTAAACTCAATGGGTGATTAACCCATTTCCAACCCACCAAGTAAGTGGACGAGTTGGCTGAGTTAGATACTAGATGGATTGCATGGGTTCAACAGGTTGTGTGAGAAGTTTCCGCCCCTAGTTATGTAATGTGAATGATCATGTTAGGTTTGGCTTGGATCAAGTTTATGAAGGCATGAACCCTAACTAAACCTCGAGTCAAATTGTATTTATATTCTTAACCATCACCCTTTTTTCGGTTTGGCTAAGCTGCCCAAACCCAAGTTGCATTCATACAAATCATGTCAAATTTGGCAGGTTTGAGTCTCTTTTGAAAACTTAACACCGAGTCACAAGCTATACTTTTTACATGTGATAGAAGTTGAAATTGTTGTTTGTTCTAATTATAAGGAAAGCCCATAAAAGAGGGCATTCCTTTTTCCGCATGATGAAGATTAGTGGATTGAATATTGTATGACTAGATGAAGGTGATGTTGGGCACAATGACAGAAAGAGAGAGAGAGAGGTACATACATGTGTGGTACAAATGGGGTCTCAAATTTTCAGATTTTTTTTTAACTAGATTACCTTTATTTTTGAATTCGCACCTTTTTATTATGAGGGCAAGAAACAAAATTAGGGTTGTTATTTTTTGGTAAAAAATTAGTGCTGTTATTTTTTTGTTTATCTTGTTACCTCTCACTAAGATCTATATTTAAGGTATTAAATACCATTTTTTCTCATTGAATCTTATACCGAAATTGTTTTTTAGTCTCACCATTAGATTTTATTAATTTCTATAAAAAATTGCTAATCAAATCTATAAACAATAATTATAAGGATATAAAAATCAATGTTTTTAAAACCAACCTAGAAATGAAACCAATTTTTCATCTAGGTAGCAGGTTAGTGGTTCAATCATTTGTGTTAAATGGTTTACCCCATGATGCCATAATTAAATAAAAACAAAAAATAGATAAAAATGCAAAAAAATACACAAAAAAATTTGTGAAAAAACACATATCTCTATATTTTATATTCAACTTGTAATAATAAAAATGAAATACAAAATTTAAAGCCAACTAAAAAGGAAACCATTTTCCCGTTCGGATGGGAAGTTAGTTCTTCAGTTGTTTGGCTTTGTGCTTTTGGGATCTAGAAACACAAAAATTTGAGGCTTATCCAAATTCAACTTAGCTTGCGATTTTGTGCTTCTCAAATTGTTAGACGGTTGAACCGATGATGCAAACATTAATTGGGTTTTGGGTTTTTTACGGTTTTGTCTGATTAAGGGGTATTCTACGATATGAAAGTTTTTTTCCTTTCACTTGATTTTGAAATTGCCGTTTCAACAAAAACAAAATGTTCTTGAACTATCTTTTTTGTGTAGAAATAAATTAGGCTTGGTTTGTTTGCAATACAATTTCATTTCATTTGCACTACTAATGCAAAGCACGGGAGTGCATGTAATTTGATACCAAATTTTGATTTATTTTTGTTTAGGTTTTTGCCTTACTTTTTGTTTGTTTGCATTGCAAATGAAATAAAATAAAACCTAAAGAAAAATCACCTTAAACACATACTAAAAGTGAACCAAAATTTTGTTGTTCTTAACTTACTAATTGAAATGAAATTGCACGACAACAAATTGTTCTTGTTCCAAAAAATAATTCTTGTTGAAACCATAGATTTTAAAAGAAAAACAATTTTGCAGTATAAATATTATATGATATGGAACATTAAATTAACTAACCAAATGAAAACACATTCTTTAGACCAGAAATTCAAGAACATGTTTTGTTTTAGTTTGGGGAAAAAATATGTATACAATCCATTACATGTTTTCTATGTTTTTGTTTTAGGCTCAATTTGAAAAGAGTACAAATACAAATATGTACAATATAAATACATATAAATTAATACAAAATATAAGATTTTACGTTCTACATGTTTGTATTTATACTCTTCATGCTCAGTTTAAAAAGAGTACAAATACAAATATGTACAATACAAATACATATAAAATAATACAAATTGAGCCTTAATACATATAAATACATATAAATTAATACAAAATATATATATATATATATATATATATATATATATATATATATATATATATATATAAGTATACAAATAAAAATGGCCAGGGTGGGGTGGGGCAAAGTTAGGGATCCCTGTTCCTCGTGAAGAAAGGGATGGGTTCCCACCAAGGTTCCGGGCGGGGAATTTGAATTTAGGATCAGGTACAAGGCAGCTAAAACCCAGGCCCTCTCCGCCACGTTGCAATTTCTACTCCCCTCGATATATATTTTTTTAACTCTAATTACAGGGGAGCCAAGGTTGGGGCAATTGGATAAACCCAATACCCAATACGTGTTATTTTGTGTATTGGGTTTAATCCGATATAAAAAAAATGGGAGAATGACTGATCAGTCCAGATCGGAATTTTGTAATCCGACCATATAGGGAAGATAAATCTGATGATGAATTAATGCTAAATTCACAAACAGGATGCAGAGTACTTAACCCAAGAAAAAATTTCTGGATCGGCCACTGCCACTTAGTTTGACAGCCAATTTGGTTCTTTCTTTATTCCATCACAATTCACAAGAGTGAAGGCACTGCACGTGCTTTACACGTGAGCTTAATCCATTATTTCAAAGGATAATAAAAAGGTCAATTGAAGCTAAAGAAATAGTCAGAATATTCTGCAAATTGTGTTAAAAGCTATCTAATCAAATTGAATTTTGGCGGAGGCCGGGAAATCTGTGGACAGAGACCGGTTTGGTGAGCTGTTCCAATCCAGTAGCACCACACCACGTGGCAAGTTGGAAGAGCCCAAGACCCCGCATGTCCCCTATTCCCAGACCCAAGAGTCTCTCCAATATTGACGTTCAACCCCTGTACTAGCAAGTAGCAAAGGCCAACTGTCAGTGATCATTTCGCCACAATCAGATTGATTAATAGGATCCTAGTAGGTGGAAGGAAGGATATAAAGATGGAGTGGAATCTTAAAAATTTGTCAATTCATGTATCAACAAAACTGCATTAACTTGCTCAAGTTGCCCAACTTGACAAGTTTTGGGTTCCTTTGTCAGTTCTCTCTATCTTTTTCCTTCTCATGACTTTCCATCCTGTGAGGATCATTGAGCTGTAACTTGTGGTGGGAGGAGCTTGCCTCTTTAGACCATGGCTTAAGACGCCATGTCCAATATTCTTAGCTTGAAATTAAACACCCAAAACAGAGGAAAAAGTTAAAGGTTGTTAAATCCTACTCACATTGCAGCTGCACATCAGATACACACCCCCATGACGATGAATGATAATATATAGACTTATTTATGGGCCGAGTTTCGGGCCTGATTTATATTGTATTCGGCTTGGGTTTTAGGTTGGGTTTCATTCAAATTTTGGTAAAAGTCAAGCTCAAACCTGACCTATAAACAAGTCTAATTATATGTAAGGACAGGAGATGTTTCAAATGCATGATTATAATGCCATGTGGGTAGATATGGCCAAGTGGCGCTCTTACCATGATTGGGCATGTGGGTAGATATAGTCATGTTTTTCGCAATGTTTTGGAATGAAAACATTCTTGGGCATGACACGTTACCATGATTGTGGGTAAAATAGTAACTACATCCAAAATTCTTTTGACCAAATAGACAAGCAAATATGGGATTAAATGGGTTAATGTATCATGTCCAAGAGTGTTCAAAGTTTTCTCCTTTTTGAAAGGAGAGGGTATTTTTTTTTCTCAAATAAACGTATTGATTCTGGATTGTCTTTTTCACATTCTCGCCAATCTTTTCCCATAAATGATGCAATACATAAAAATGAACATTGTACTAAATGGAATGGAATGGCGAAATAGAAATAGGATTCATGTAGCCGACCCCATATAATTGGGATAAGGCTTAGATGACGATGATGATGATACTATAGTTTATATATTTTAAACTGATTTTAATGTAAGAAGAAACAAACCTTCACAATATAATGCGAAACCATATACTATTTTTTTCTGATTATTATTTAATTAGATGTATGAATAACCAAAGGGTCAGAAATACAGTTTGACAATACTGCCAGTCTGCTACCCACAAGTTACTCAAAGGCTTGGGTCGGGAGAGCTGAGCCAAAGCAAAGCCTGAGCCTAGATGTGCTAACACTTAAACTTGTGGAAATCCCTACTTCAGACTTCTAAACATGTAAGGCAAATGGGATCACAACTGGACAAGCCACAAAACTTATGTGAAACAACCTTAAAATTGTCACCTGAGGTCCCAACAAAGGTGCCTTGGCCCGGCCATCAAGTTGCCCACTTGATAATGCTTTTGGTTCATTAGTTTGCTGATTTCTGGCCTTCTCTTTATCACCTTGCTTCTGATTTCCATGTAGGGCCTCGTCTCTTCAGGCCAAAAGCCTGACAAGTGAGGTTAGTGATGATGTGGCAAATACTCATTGGCGCGAGTCAAATACCCGATTTAAAGAATTTACACTGCATTCGCCCGTGTTTTTAGGCAGGCCTGGGTCGATTCAAATTTTAACAAAATTCCAACCCAAATTCGTTCAACTTTTCCATGTAGGGGCCTCGCCTCATCAGGCGAAAAGCCTGACAGATAAGGTTAGTGATGATGTGGCAAACACTCAGAGGTGTAAGTAGGATACCCGATTTAAAGAATTTATACTGCATCAGGCCTGGTCCATTAAAATTTTAACAAAATCTCAACCTAAATTTACCCAATTTGCATCCTTAATTTCAGCTTTCGGCCCCATAAAGAAAAACTTGACATTGAATTTCAAGCTAAAATGTGTGCCACACAGAGAGTATGTGTACCAACAATGTTGCCAACTGTCAATGATCAATTTTCAGACTCCTCGTCGAGCACCAACTCTCGACCAACCAACAAACCAACCGCCAGTTTAGACTTCCATCACCAACAACATGCAAGGGAAGCAGAATCCTACTGATCAGACCAGAAAATGAATTGAATAACCTCGAAAGTGTCAATTCCAAGCCAATACAAAGTACATTTGGCATAGTCAATTGGCCAAGTTGATAATCGCTTAATTGGGCCCCGTTTCTGGTTTGGATTTCTTCTGAACCCAGTTAAGAGATTAAGTGGTTTTGATTTCTGAATTGGGTAGACCCACTCATACAGTCATACGATACCAAATAATTAGCTCAGAACTGGACCCTTCAGGGGCGTACAATTTCAAAGATGAAATCATCCACTGAGATTCGATTTTGAACGCGTCAACTTTTCTCTACCTCTTTTTTTTTTTTTTCCTGAACTTTTCCGTTTATTTTCAGCAGCCTCGGACAATATTGTCAGGATCATACTGGACAACAAAACCCAGAAAGAAAGCTCAATGGGTCATGGTGGTTTTTACAGTTTAACAGTCGGTTAATTCTCTGAGGAAGTGAAAATCATCAAAACAGGAAGGAGTGAAGGACCCCATCACCCATATAAGAGGGGAGAGAATTAATTGAAGTTAGAGAAGAATAATCAAAATCATCTTGATTTGCTAAGAATCGGGTTGAGTAAGACACATTTTGCCTTGGAAAAATTGCCTCATTTGATTATACAAATACTATATTGCTCTTGGGAGAGACGTCTCACCCTCCAATACTGAAATCAGGGAACAACTCTTAATCTGGACCTAAATTTATGGTCAAACAAATGCTTATATATCCATGAATTCGTTGAGTTAATTAGTTTACAGCTATATAAATTTGAATTCGATATTAATTAATCAAGGAGACGTCAGATCAAGATCAATAGAGGGTTGATGGTGAGATTTTAGTTTACTTGGGTTGACTGATAAATAGTGAGATCTTTTGTTTTCTGAACCTGAATCCAAATTATGTCTCATAAAAATACAAGCAACTTCCTACTTTTCCGACAGTTGATGTCTCCTGATTACTGAGGCTGAAGAAATTCTTTGGCTTCTAAACTTATACTTTATTGTATAATAATCAACCATATCCAGTCCCTAAATCACAATGACATTAGTTAGGGAAATTATACTTAGGGGTAGTGACAGTTATCTCTCCTGACATTATTTTGCGACGAAGAGGTAACAGACCATTTTGCCCTTTTAACTTAATTTTTCTAAATTCTAAACTTTACATGTTTCTCTCAATTTTCTTTCAATGATATTATCTTGAGAAAGAATTTTGAATGGGCAATTTAATACACCGGAGAGGTGGGGGTAAAGTGTTGGAATCTAAGGGTATGTTTGGTTTGAAGGAAAATGTAAGAAAATACAGGAACCTATACAAGGTTTGTAAAGGTTTTTCTACCTTTTCCTGCATTTTCCTTCAAACCAAACATAGCCTAAAAGTTCATGGGCGGGGAAGGGGTTAGGAGTCGGTGGGCCAAGTGTTACCATTACCTAAGTACGAAAGTGGCTATCAGTAATTTACCCCATTAATTAATTACAAATTAACATCTCCAAACAATGCAGGTTAATTAAACAGAAAATTCATCTTCCAATCAAACCAAGTTCCCCCAAATAATAATAATAATAATAATACCCATCGATTTTTTTTTATTTTATATTTTCTATATTATATTTCCTTGACAAAATGTTTTCTCATATATGATCTACTCTTAATCAGTCTACAAGAATTTATTTGTGTGTGGTTGTTAATATAATTACTCCACCTTTTTTTTATTTTATTATTGGTATATATAAATGTACATATGGCTTATCATTCGGATAGTGACCATTGTCTCCTCTCTATAGGTCTTTCAGTCAGAAGAGGAGAGCCTTTCACACCATGGCTACTATTACAAGGGACTGAGGACTTTGCTTAAGTGCAAAGCATGGCTCGTACGAAATGAAATTATAAAAAAAAAAATTGTAAAACTCTGATGTTGACCCTTCAATAACACCGGTGACCGGACCACCAAGAGATTGATCTAAGGGTCTCTAGATTTGGAGATAATATTCTCTACCAACGGCCAGATCTGTTGGAGATACCCATAGGCCATAGCTACCTAACCAGGAAGGTAGCTGTGTAAATGTCATACCGTAAGTAGGGTATCCAGATGGGCCCTACAGTGGAGTCCACCATGCATTCATTTCGAACAATTTGGGCCTAGATAATTTTGAGGCCCAAGAAATGTTCGCATTAGCCCAACAGAGGTAAGGTAATACAATGGGTCTGTATCATGGATGGATATAGTTTAATACTTGTTCTCAATGCAGAAAAATCAACACTCCAGCAAGGCAGCGACCTAATCTCTGTATAAATGCACAACACCAGGGTTCCTTAATTAGGACCACTGGCTACCAGTGGGCGAGGTTAGGTAGAGTTGGCTTGGCAGTGAAACATTCTAGGAAAACCTTGGGACGCAACTTGTTGTCCGTCTGCTGCCCCATGGGCCCGGTGTTGAGGATGAAAAGAAGGGCTTTTGATCTGGACCATAGATCGGGCCTGGGCCAGATGCCAAACAGCCCATCCAGTCGTACACTGAATCGAACTCAATTACTCAGCTACATCTGCATCTTTGCTTCCCAGCTCCCACAGAATTACGAATTATATGCAAAGCTCTAGGCCCACCACTCCACACTGCTCCATAAGGCGACAGCACCTCCGGAGCACTGCAACCTACAACCCAGAAGTACGGTGGGGATCCACGTGCTACCGCAACGCTCAAACGGCTCAGTAACCTTCAGAAATGAGTTGGGATCTCCTGCTACTAAAACACGTTCCAACACCTTCCCAACATAATCGGACACTGTATATTTCACATGAGACTGGGACCCGTATTAAGGGGGATTTTTGGGAATATCTTCCCGTGCATAATATTATGTAGGCGGATAAGATATTCCTTATCTGTAATTACAATGTTATGTGGATAAATATGGCAGAAATTTTTGTAGGCAGGAGTTTCGGACTCTTTGCTAAACACTAAAATGTTAGAGCCATGTTATTGCTAGAAGAATCGGCGCTGAAATTTTAGTATGATTGGTCGATTTTGATAATTTTCAGGAATTTGGTCAGAAATCAATTCTTAAAATCGGCCGTTTTTCAGGAATAGTCATTTTCGATGATTTCCTAATTCCCAATTGATTCCGATTTTTTGAGAACATTGAATAATAACTCCAATATAAAAATAATCAGCCCTTAAAAATCAATACCAAACATATTCAAAACTGATTTATCAAAAAAATGACTTACATGACAAGTTTTGATACGAAACAATAAAATTCACCGATTTTTTGAAAAATCAATAAGGTCTCAGCACCGATGCCAAATATCACCTGATTGAGATGTGTGGTATCAGATCATATTGAAAGGGTTTTGGAAGGTATTTTTATTAATAGGACATCCGCATTCTATTTCTATTTGGACGGGGTGTCTGGTAATGTGGACCCAAGACTTAAAATTAGGTTGGGCCACTGGGCCTAAAATGGACGTGTGGCTGGAGCAAAAGTTGGGCCTAAACAGTTGGTAGACCGTAGACTTTTACCTTATGCCCTGAGCATTAATCGAAACAGGAATCATGTGCGTAACTAACTACAGCATCAGTCACAGATCCACATGACCGTCTGATTGGTATAATTGGTTCCACTGCGCATATCCAATGGTGTATTACACAACGGAAAATATCTATGTTAACCATGTGGCAGGCAAATAGAAGATCAGCTTGTCCGGACGTGTCCAGCTATTTGTGGAATGTGGCATACATATTTGGATTAAGAGAGCTGACATCTCAGTTTATTCGAATCCGACGGTTGCCAATCCGGTAAGTTATAAGTGACCAGTGGATATTCCATCAGTTAACACATTACCCCTCGCAAAGTACGTGTCTTCTTGTATGGTAAAACCTTCACACGTGCTGAGACAAAGAAGAGAAATATGTCGGCACGTGACAAGAACAGGGAACTTAAGTTGTGAGGACCCTCTTTCTCTCTCTCTCTCTCTCTCATGTCAATTTTGAAGCCATAACCATTCTTTTGTATAAATGCAAGAAAATGACGCGTCGCCCTCACGATTAAAACTCCTGTCGGGGGGGCTTTTTTCGGTCCCCGCCCTACGACACGGATGTAATAGTGAAAGACTGAAGGGGAGATACGGATACGCGTAGAATGCCCCGAAGGGACACGTACGCTGGACGCGACAATACGGTCCGTCTTGTGAGGACACCCTCCCCGATCCCCTCCGCAATCCGCATTTATAGCCCTCCGCTTCTCTCCCTTTCCTCTCTCAGATTTTTCTCTTTTTTTCTCATTGTCGAATACTTAGTCCTCTCATCTCCTTCCACTTCCACCTTCTCTCGAGAAACCGTATGAGCTATCGACAGTGATCCTTCCTCAAACGTAAGGCGATCGATTTTTCTTCTGGGGTGGTTTCTGGTTTGTTCTGTCGAATCCGAGCTCTGAATTCTTCTGCTCGAAGCGACTCCGAAGTTCGGATTCCGTTGTAACGCCCACCAAGGAGCTTGAGCTTGTGTGGGTTGGTCATTGGTGTTGAATTGAGGGAATGCGAAGTAGATAAGGTTCTGTTTGTCTCTGTGAGGGAAACCGGAAGCTCAGTTCCGTTTCCGTTTGTTTGTTAACCAATAAGTCTAGGATTTTGAGTGAATTTGATCATTCATGGAGCGGATTTCGTGTTTCGATAGCAGATCTGAAGGTTGCAAGGATGATAAGCAGGAAATGGCGGAAGATAGCTTTGAATTCGGTGACGGAATATTAATGACGGAAAATCTTCTACAAGAAGCAACCGTTCCAGGGAGCTCTTTCACCGCTCTTCTCGGACTCCCGGCGAATCAAGCTATGGAACTCCTCCAAGATCCTCTTTCCGGCAAACCTCAGACGGTTATCGCCCCGGAGATGTGGAGAGATAGCCGGAGTGGACAGGAGGACATGCGCTACACATTCAACTGCTCTCCAACCTTTCCTACCGACGCCGCTCTTGTCGAACGAGCGAGCAAGTTCTCAGTCTTCGCTGCCGCACAGAACTCGACTGACAAGTGCCCTGTTCCTTCGAATTCAAACGAGAATTCGCTCAAACCGAAGAGCGAGCCCGCCGATTCCGAGTCAAACCCGAGCTCCTGCCTGGTTTCCTCCGATCCCGCAACGCCGAGCGAGAACCAGGCGTCGACGAAGCGGAAGGAGCGAGAAAAGAAGGTAAACATTCGAAATCAGCGCTCTAGGGTTTCCCTTTCTGGCAACTGGTTCTCTCTCTCTCTGCTCAGTGTAAAGCTCTCAGACTGTTCGCTTTTTCCATTTCCGGAAATCAGGTTAAGGTCCCTGCTAAAAGGAGCAAAAACGTGGAGAATGAGAGTTCGAAAGCAGGCGAAGCGAAAGACGGCGAGAAGCTTCCTTACGTTCACGTTCGAGCTCGTCGTGGCCAAGCAACTGACAGCCACAGTTTAGCAGAAAGGGTAATCTCACTTCATTAACTTATCACACAAGTCTATTCCACGTAATGATTAACAATAATTACTTACTTAAATCTTAAATCTTAAATCTCAATTAATTTTTCGATTTCCAGGCGAGGAGAGAGAAGATAAATGCTCGGATGAAGCTCCTCCAGGAACTGGTCCCAGGCTGCAGTAAGGTTAGTTCTCTCTTCTTTGTCATTTTGAATGAATCTAGGGTCATTATCGTAATTTTAAATCGTATTATAATCTCCTTTGTCGTAGACTTTTGTTTTTTGAAAATAGATTGGCCATTGATGCTAGTGGAATAACGATAATACCCTTTGAAACTTTGAAGTAGACGGGGGGGGCCGTCTGATCTGGTAAATTAGTTAGGAATCTCTGGTGGGAAGGGGTAAAAGCGACAAAAACAAGAGCCTCCCCCTCCCCCACCCAACTGCGAATGATAGAGGAGACGCGACGTGATAGAGATGGACCATGAGTCACTATTTCCGTGATGGCGTCCTCTTCAGGAGTACGTACTCATTAGCTCTTTTACCTATGGATGGTCCCTCGAAATTCACACCCACACGATTTTCGATGACCATCCAACGGTGGTCAGTGGGCCCTAGGAAGTACGTTGAGCTTGTTCGTCCACAGAGACGAGTCTGAGGCTCTGAGCCTCCTCTTGTGTGGGGGGGGGGGGGATGATCTCCGTGTATGGATACAGAGACCGATAGCACCGAAACCAACTCGGCCGTATGTGAACGTTAGCGTGTCTGATCTTTTGACTTCTCATCCGACGATTAGGATCACCTGATTGAGTCCCCTCTTTGAGAGCCATAGTGCTCTTTGGTGGTCCAGTCCATGTGTTCATCACATTTATTGTCTTCTATGATACGAGGACCACAGATCTTTCAACGAATCACGATTTGATGGCCATAGGGTTGGAGCTAGTGGGAGGACCGGTGGACCACATTGACAGTTATATTCTAATCCGATGGTTGTCTGTAGCGGTCCCGGATGAGACCAATCTACTTTATGTGCTCCAGAGCACATATTATCCAGTTGCAGAGGGAGGGGGGACTTTCCTAGTTAGTAGAATAGTAGTTACCATTATCTGGGCCGCCAAATAACGGGAAACGGAAAACGGAAAAGGTTGTTTGGAAACGGAGAGTACCAAATTCCAAATATCGATTTGTTTTGTTTTGATATCCGTCCGAGTCAGACTCAGGACCACATCAAATCCGAAGCTTTTAGGAGCCCCCTGATGATGGACAAACATGCGCCATCACATCAGGATCACCAGTCCTGATTCCATGTAGCATCTGGTACTGGTATGGCCTGTTGAAAATTGCCATTCAGTGTGTGTTTCCTGACCATTGGATCTTTGGGTAAAGACTTGGGGTGACCATAAGATGACATGGGTTGGACCGTAATTCTGGATGGAGGAGTAAAAACTTAATCGATAGGGGCTTAATAGGATAGGATTGATTGTTATTTCAAATGTGGTCCATCAAAGGTTTGGGCTACCAGTAACCTGGTACGACCTGTAATCACCATTATATATCTCTTTCCTGTTTCGCTTTTATTATAGAGATGTACGGTGTAGATCAGCCAAATATCATCTCGGAGAATTTGCAGGCTTTCGGTACTTTTTCGTTATAGGGCATTTTAGTCATTGTACACCAATATTAATCAACAAGGCCCTTCTTAATTACTCAACCTTCTTAGAAACGGGAAAATGTATCACCATCTTAAGCGTTTTCTCCTTTTTTTTGGTTTCATTGGTGCTCTTTTACGAAAAAAAATGCTTTTGCAGATTTCTGGTACGGCGTTGGTGCTGGACGAGATAATCAACCACGTACAGTCTCTACAGCGCCAAGTGGAGGTCAGTGTCCGAATTCAGAACAGAACCCAACCCCTCCTTCCCTCATTTATTTTCGTTTCGAGTTCGTTTTCAACTTTCTGCCCGATAAAGGCATAAAGCTATACCAGCAATAATAGCCGGATGCTGCGTGGGCGTTTTGGTCATTTTGAATCATTATTTTCTTGCACTTTGTTCTGATTCGAGGTTTTTTTTTTTTTGGGGTTTCAGTTCTTATCAATGAGACTCGCTGCGGTTACCCCGAGGATCGACTTCAGCCTCGACAGCTTTTTCGCCGCAGAAGTACGCACTGCCCACTATATTTATGGCTCTCTTTTTTCTTCTTGCAGGCAAAAGTTAATTTCTTAAAAGTTTATTGACTGTTAATTCATCGTTTTTAAAAACTTATTGACTTTGTACCACACCGTGTTTTTTTCTCTCCAAAGATTAGAAGTACTGGAGTAGGATTAGCAAAAAACAGACTAGAAATATCTAGTATGAACGCAGACAGAAATGGTTAACCCACTTGCCAATGAGTTAATGGTACCTGCCACCTTCCATTAAGAAACAAAAATTAGAAGTGAATGGCGCCTAAAATTTCTTCCCAGGACAACACGAAACCTGTTTTTGTAACTTTACCGAATATGCCTGAAAATCTTGTCTGGGTTCAATAATTCTGTTTGGGGGGTGGGGACAGCACTTCTTAAGTAGGCCTGAGCGACAGTTTACAGTTCTATTAGTGCATGCAATATTTCTGCTACAGCACTCCAGTGAGAATGAAAGAGATATTAGTGCCAACCCAGTACCCATTATTAGCCTGAGATCTGCAGCGCTTCAAAAAGAATGTCCAGGATCCTATGGCCATGGTTATCGACTATGGTTAGTTTTTGTCAAAGAGTCTCTTAAACCAGTGCTTTGATATATGTGGTGGTTCAGTCCACTTAGGGTTGTTGGAAGGGTGGTCGATCCTACTTTAGCTTTCCCTTCTCTTCATGGGTCCCATATTTCCTTAACAAGGGCAGACATGCAAGGGTCCTTGTGTTACAAAAGTCTCCGATTGAAACACCCGTGATATTTGAATCTCGTCTGGTTCTCACTCATCTCCTTTCATGGTGACATGACATAACTTGTCTATTACTTGTTGGTTTCTTGCAGAGTGGATGTGTAACGCCCAGTAGCTGCCCCAGCACAGTGACGTTTGAGCCATTGATGTGGCAGCAACAACAGAATCAGCCTCTATGGGAGGGTGACGTGCTCCAACGACAGATGTGGGAAAGAGATGACAGCCATAGCTTCCTTGCACCGGAGAACTTCCTTTTCAGTTACAACTCAGCAAATTCAGGTAAAATTTTAAACCGTAACCCATTATTATATAAATAAATGATCACGAACACAAAACACAGTATAACATGTAATCATATACAAAAGAAACTGAAGTGAACAATGACAGGGAACAGAAAAAAAAAATAAAAAATAAAAAGTCAAAAATGATTAACTTGGTTCCAAATTCTTATTGTTGCAGTGCCTCTGAGCTCGAACCACCTGAAAATGGAACTATGAAGCCGGAATGGAGCCTGGTGGCTGCTTGGTATTGGTAGTGTACATAATGGATATATTATTAGCAGCAGGTAGCAGGGTAGTGAAGAGGAGCAGTCAGCAACTCAGCATTCCTTGGGGTTTCGATGTTTATGCGGTGTTGGCAGAGACATCCAGAAAACCCTAATTTTTCATCATGTAGGGGAGCTAAAGAAATAGAAGAGAATAGATAATTCGATTCCATAAATTTTATATATATGTCTAAATCTAATTACTAACTGGGTCATTCAATCTTCTACTTAAATTTCATTTGTGAGATGATTGATTGATTCATTGTATAATTTGGAACAAGTTGTTGCTTGAATATTATTAAAATCGCCTCTCTTTCCTCCTATTTATTTTCATTTCTCATGTATGTCTGCTCCAACGAACCCTTGCATATATCCATTCTCTCATGTTAAGATGAGGATTTGGATGCATGTATGATAAATATGAATGAATCTGTATGCGCTCCACGGCTCCAGCTGTCTCTATAAAAAAGGCCGATATTAATACTATAGCCCTAACTGACGATAATTCCTGTATTTTTATAATTTACGATGTATCAATTATCTGTCTGATATCGTTTTAGAGGGTGGATAAGTAATTTACGTTTCTCTTTTTATCCGAATAAGTTATTTACATCACACAAAAGCTCTGTGGATGGTTGGGCTTCCTTCTTCAATCCATGGGCTTTGATTCTTCGAAATTGCAAGGCTCATTACGTATACCATTGGATTGAATGCTTGTTAAATTCGCGGACGGTCATATCATTGGAAAATGGAAACAGAGCTCTCTAAAGTCTACGCCTTAAGCTTGAAGAACGAAAGAAAGAAGAAATCAAGAAATAGTAAAAATAAATAAAGAATGAAGAGAGGGAGTAAAGGCCGTAGGTTGATAAGTTGATTAGGTGGTGCTTTGACTTTCGAAGTTTCATGTATGAATGAAACGAGTCACACGACGAACTGAACACAGACAGATTCACGTATGACATGGCATTGCTCTTTCATTTGCTTTAGAACACTACAATTACAACCCGAATTTACGTCATCCACATCACATGTGTTACAGTCACTGAGTCGACCCAATCTACGCTCCCCGCCACCGACTGCGGTGCCGTTGGCTACGGATGCGGGAGGTGGACGAGTCAGAAGACTACCGGAAGGCCACCTGACGGCGACGATGTTCTTGAGATTGGGGGGGTGGGGGTGTTGGAAATCGAGGGAGCTCGGGTTTTGGGTGGGATGCGGTTGATGTACCGTCCCACGGAGTCCTGACCATCCTCTTGGAGTTGGAGAAGGTAAATAGAGTACGTAGTGTCGACGGTGAACGCGACGAATGTGGAGCACCACCGGCGGCCGTGTGATCGACGGTAAGTGACTGAAGTTTTGCCAAATTCCATGTAAATCAATGATCAGAAGGACGTCATCGTGAGATATTTACATATTGCCGGCTAGGCCTACTGTTTTTGACTTTTCAGGAAAACCCGAATTTAAGTGAGATATTTTTAGATATTTAAAAGTGTGCTTGGGCTTGTTACATAATAATTCTAGATAATGATAATGATATTAATATTATATTTAAAATTTTTTATATTTTTTTATTTCTTATTTTTATTATTAATTAGATGCAGGTTGAAAATTCAAATCTCATGTAAACATCTTTTCAAATACGTGATAATCAGATCCAGTTAAGTTTTAAGAATTATTAATAGACCTACTTAGTTGGTTAGATTTTTCTTTTTATAATATTTAATCTTTTTTGTGTATCTTTTTTTTTTGTTCACTTATAAAAGAAATGTAAGATTTAAATGGAGAGAATTGAATGGGTTTAAAAGTAGTATTTCAAATTACAATTTAAACCTCACAATTAAATAGGGACCAACTTCAAAATTGAGTATTTTAGTCAAAAAAAAAAATTTCACAATCTTATTCATATTTTTAGTAGTAGTATATAAATATAAAATTATAGATGTATCCAGTTTTTTTCTATACTTTTTTTTTGTATTTTTGTGTGTAAAAATAATTCTAATATGTTGCACTTTTGTTTAATATGATAAATATATGATATTATACATGTGTCTAAATGTTTTTTGAAAAATTTATATATTTTTTTTATATTTATATTTTATATTTTATTAACTTTTATATTTATTTATGACGTTAAAGGTTAACATGTTTGACCCAAAATTTGAACTATTAATCTTTGCCAAACAGTAAAATAATTTCATCTTGGTCAGTTCTAAATTATGTATTTCATTTTCATTATCAATAAAAGTAATTGTTTATTACACTCATTTTTTTAATTTGATTAATAAATATATCATAAATGTGCAATTTTTTGTAAGTTTTTGTAATTGTTTCTATTTTAAAAATTTTATTACCTAACTATGACTCATAGGTTGATCAATTTGATTCGGATGGTTGAATTGCTTAGTCACCACTTGGATTAAAATTGGATTTTTTTAAGTCAATTTTAAAATATATGGGTTTATATTGTTAAAAATATTGACACATATCTAATTTAATAAGAGAATATGGGGGTTAATAATTTTACTATAAGACATAGTAAGAGGGGATTAAATGAGGTGAGAAGTAATAATTGAAATTACATTTTCAATATTATCATTAGAGATGGACTAAATACATAATTATGAGCATTTTAATAGCCATTAAAGCTAAGTTGGCATTAAAATTATAATAAAATGACTTTTATACATTTTCTCAAACAAAGAAGTAGAGGAAAATTTTAGTTTAAAAAAAATCACATTGCATTCACACTTTTATATATAATATAGATATGGTATGAAATAATGGTCTGTTTGGTGAATATTGAGCATATGGACACTAGTCCATGTGCTTAAAATCGACTAATAACTAAAGTTGTCCAACCCAAATAAGCTAGAGACAGATTTTTTTTATGTATGTAATAATCCATGGATTATTAGGTAGAGAAACTGGCCCATTATGGAGCTTCACCCAGAAATCTCAAAACAACTCTAAATAGCCTTGTAATGGACCTCAGAGCAGATATTTTCAGCGTTTTACTATTTATGTATCCTAGGACTGACAATTAATAAAGTATTGGGGTTTTTACAGTTGGGGTAAGTGCCAACTCGGAATTCATGCCAATACACTAGTGGGTATTCGTGTTTAGGTGGAGGTATTTAAAATTTTGAATTGTTAAAGGTCTACAACGAAATTCAGAATTCTGAGGTAGAATGCAGTCTATTTATCTTCTAGCTGACAGTGACGGACTCCAGGATTCAAATAATATCTTCTACTTGACAGGGACTGACTCCTGAATTCAAATAAAATCTTCTACAACCAAGCTTGGTAGACCAGGTTCCATTGCTTTTTGCTTTTTTGCTTTTTGCTTTATTTTTCAAGGATCTACTATTTGATGATATCACCACTGTGGATTTTCACAGAGAACTTGAACTCAAGATACATCCATACATGATAGAGACAACATGCTCCAAGTATTCCAATGTAACCAAGGTTTCAACTATATATAGCGTATTGTATCATATTTTTCCGTATCCAATACACTTGTTTACAGGTGCTACACACATATACCCACCCATGATATATAAACTAAAATTTAACAGAAAAAAATAAAAATAAAAAGAAAGGCATGCTGGCTTAAAAGTTAAAATACCAATATATCCCTGTTGATACATAGGTCTATGGATACTTTGAACCATGAGTTTAACGTTACTAAAAGCATGATCTTTAGGGCATTCGTTTTTTGGATTTTGAGAAAGAGAAAAGTTGGTCAATGGGATTTTGGTTTCCGTTGAATAAAAATCTCATATTCTTTTTTCAGATTTATGTGGAGATCAAGGAAACCTATCTCTCGAGTGGGTAAATAACTTTTCCACTTGAAGGAAAATTGCCAACACTTAATGCAACAAAAATGCCTCTTTTAATAATGGATTTTTATAGCTAAAATGGTTATTGCCTTATTTACCTAGAAAAAAAAACATGAATAAATACACTTACCCCTAGATAAGTAATTTACCGAAAAGCGAACTGGGCTTAGTAATGATCCCCTTGGTAGAAAAAGCAAGGGGGTGGCCAGATCAGAGCCTATCTAATTAACCAGCTGCCATCTAATCCCAAATTCAACAAAGGGTTCCATAACCAATCTACTTCTCATTTACATATCTGTTGTTTCTAGGAATGAGATTTATCAGATTCAAAACACATCCTTTCTACAATGGATCATTACCCAATGTTGGTCTCAGTCATTTGGGGGGTCTTAGGAGGGGTGGACGGGATACGGGTAAATAAACTTTAAACAAAGTGGCTGCTCTCAGACGGATTGCCACTTTCTCAGTTGTCAGCTTGAGATTCTACCATTACACTAAGCAATAGAGGTGTAATATGGGCTGGGCCTTTTGCAGGCCATTCACACCGTAATGGGCCGGTCCTGCCTGGCACAAATTCCCTAAAGGGGAGCCGGGCATGACCAATGGCCCAGGTCCTGCGGACCTAATTGGGCTGGGCTGTGTTTCAAGTTGTGGGCCAGCATGATTTTTTTCATTTTTTAGGAAGAAATTGAAAAAAAAAAAAACAATGAAAGTAAAAAATTACAAATTTATGATAAAATTAAAATAAGAAAAGAACAAATTGGAAAAAACATAAGATTTTATTTCATATGAATAATTCAATTGAAAAAAAATACAAGAAATTAAAAAATATATATATAACTTACAAATTTACAAATTACAAATAAAACTACAAAGTCGCATTGATGAACCTTGTGCCCGGCACGGCCCGAGCCATGCCGGGATTGGTGGGCCGTGCCGGGTTGTGCCAACCCGAGGGTGGAACAGCCCATTTTACACCTCAACTAAGCAATGAGCCCTTGTTTAATTGAAATTCATCGATGGGAACCTATCTTCTAATCACAGCCTTCAAAGCAACTTGAAATTTATCAACATGAATCTTACCCAGAAGAAGGTACAAATTACTGGAATAGGTTGATTGGTCATTCAGGTCTCCACTCTCCACCAACAGTAGGGAACAGGAACATAAAAGAGATATGTTCGTGCTATTCTTTTGACAAAGACAGTTTGGCAGAGAGCATCTGTCGCGCTATTGCCATTTTTTATGTATGAACCCTCTTGTAACAATTAAGACCACAGAAAGTCCCCAACTGCAACTCACTAGAAATTATGTCGGAAGGTGATTTTCTTCTTAGGAGAGAAATTTGTAATATGTAACCATTATAAAATAGCCTGTTTTTATAGTACTTGAAGTGCACATTACATATTCTTTTGCAAAATTAGGATTCTTTTCAAAATTTAAATATACCAGGCTAATTTTTTCACTTATGTTCATAAGAGTAAGTTTTCTAGTCATTTAAATGTAACTAGTGGAACCAGTGCGATGCACGGGCTTTGTTAAAACAAATTCAAGCAATAGAGCTAGGGGTGCAAGTTAGGTGTATTCAATTCAAGCCTGACCTGATTCAATCAAAGCTTTTGCACAGGTTGGGTTTGGGTTTTTGAACTTTAAAATGGGCTTAAGCCAAAAAAATAAAATAAAATCAGGCCTAAACTAAACTTAGATTAGGCTTACGTTGAGACATCGGGTACTGATCCGATACAATTTAAGTTTGCCCAAAATTTTATAATATATATCCATATATCATCAACCTATTTTATTTGAAAACTAGTCGATACTTTTTTAAACCGAATTTCAAATTAGAGTTAATGGGATTTTAAAGAGACCTAGATACCTATAAACACCTAACCACAAAAGTTCATCACAGATATCCCCCATTTAGCCCTTGATCTGGGCTATCTCATTAGCCAATATATCCATTTTTTAAATGCCATTGATCATACCATTTATAGACCAATCAAACCCCACCAAATGATCCAATAGATAAATACCTTTAGAAACCTCATTGTCAACACCCGATTTTTGCTTAGTCATCGCTAAAATTTACCCCCAAACACCCAATTAGATCGTTATGATCCCTCTGAAGCGCCTAAAAATCCCAAACCCTACCATCAGGCCCAGGACCTCCTAAAATACCTATCCATGAAATTACAACCCAAGATTCCTCCACTTAATCTTTAATCAAATCAAGATTCCCTTTTGAACCCTCTCGTTAGTCTAAAGCATCCCAAGATCTCCTTAATCCTAACACCTTTGAACCAATCAGACCATACGATTGAACCCTAGACACACCAAAACATCTACCCATAAATTTTCAACCCACAATTCTCCCACTTGCCCCTTCATCAAATAAAGATTATATTTTGGCCCTCTAAAACCAATCAGATGTTTCCATCAAACCCTAGACACCCTAAAAACCCTACTCACAAAAATTCAGCCTACAATACCTTTGTTTGCCTCTTCATTGCACCAAGATTTCGTTTCAAAGCTTCAGATTGACCGAATCAAACCCTTTTCGAAGCAACTCGATCCAAGCAAGGTTAGACCAATCTAACTCTACCAATCAATCCAGAATGCTCTAAATTGACTGAATCACTACCCTCAAGATCTGCCTAATCCAGGCCTATTTGGGCCAATTTGAACCCTCCAATCGAATTCAAAATGCTTAAAAACCTAACCTTGTAAAATTTTAACAAAAATACCCTTATTTGCACCTCCATATAAAAAATATTCTATTTTAGTCAATCTCATTGCCCGCACATGCAAAACCACTATGTATACTCAAACCAATCTACCCACATTTTTTACCCAAAATACCCACCATTATATTAGAATTTTAGTTTTGAACTCCTTAGGCCCAAATTGACCAAAATACCCCTTGAGCTTAAAGAAATTACTAAATACCCCATACAAATCCTAAAATTACAAACTACCCTTACCCCCATTATAAAATCCAAAGATAATAATAGAAAATACTATTAATTAAATAAATACCTTAATTAAAATAATGAATTAAATACTATATTTTATTAAACATTGTAATTAATAAAAAATTTTGTTAACAATATAATGTTAATTAAAATGCTATATTTAATAAACACATTATTTATACGTAATAAAACCCGTATTTTTATTTATTAGATATTGTATTTTGATTTAGTAAATACTGTATCTTTATTTAATAAAAACCATATTTTTATATACATAAAAATCGTATTTTATTCAATAAATATAACATTTTTATCAGGGGCGGAGCCAGGAATTTTTATGAGGGGGGCCAAGACTTACGGATGGGCCATAGGGGGGGCCAACCATTGGGTGAAAAGTGAGGGAAGGGAACAAAATTACATATAAAAATGTATTGAGTGTGCAAATTTTTGGACCATAGGGGAGGCCATGGCTCCCCTGGGACCCCCCTAGCTCTGCCCCTGATTTTTACGTAATGTATTTTGATTAAATAAATACAATACTTTTATGTAATGAAAACTGTGATTTTATTTACTAAAAAAATATATGTTGATTTAATAAACATTGTAATTATCGTTAAATAA
Source organism: Nelumbo nucifera (assembly GCF_055504915.1). Lineage (NCBI taxonomy): Eukaryota > Viridiplantae > Streptophyta > Magnoliopsida > Proteales > Nelumbonaceae > Nelumbo > Nelumbo nucifera. The sequence goes on from NC_142650.1 coordinate 107,641,385, forward strand.
AAAACTCTATTAAATCGGGAATGGACCTGATATGGATTGTTATCTGATTAGAACCCAGTCCATTTAATAAAGCCTCCACGTCACATTAGTTAAATGGACTGGGTTAACATATTCAAACCCGACCCATACCCATTCGGAGGCTTTCTTCTTTGCCCGATGTTCGCTCAAAAGAGCGAACACGAAAACAAACCAACATGTAGTTTCGGCCAATCTTTGCATGAAACCAAGGAAAAACCATCGTCTTCGTCCAATCTTTGCATCAAAACTGACCAAGAAAAGCTAGATTTGGCCGTCGTCCAATCTTTAAGCTTTGGACTTTCATATGAAAAAGTGATTAATGCTTTCGTGTCAAACAAAGAGGATTGAAATACATACCTTTCAAAATGATCCAAGAGGAAGAACCTACCGCCCCTCGCTTTATTATGATTTTTTATCAAACCAATTAGAGAAACAACCCTACTATTCGCCCAAAATAGAGAAATATAAGTTGGGTTCTGAACGTAAAGAACATAGAGAGATTAGAAAGAAGAACTAGCTGACCTTCGGCCCTTGTATGTCTTCCTAATATTGGTTCTCATCTAAAACATGGGTTATGATAAAAGTGGGTTATTTGAAATTGCCACATACTTATTATTATTATATTTTAAAATAAAAGAAAATAAGAAAAAACACAAAAAAATGGAGAAAATAAATAAATAGCTTCTCTCAAAGGAGAGACATGTTGACATGGAGAAACAAATTTTAATAAATGTCTAACCATTAGTCTTATATTGTAATGCACATAAACCAACTTTCAAGAGTCTCATAGGATAGACGGTTCTTCTGTTTCGTATGGATGAGGCCAAAGGTACTCCAATTGCGTTCACAGCCACCAAATGAAGCAGTTTGTGATAATACCTTTATTGCAATCTTTCGAAGATGTGGGGCATCTTAACCATACACCAACCACTATTCAACTGAAAAATATAAAATAAAAATATTTCAGTATCATATATCATTAAAATAAAAGATTGCTTAATAAAATATTAATAATTCTAAAATATATTAGAAATTTATAACTCCATCATACCTAGGTTTAGTTTTATCTCGTGCTCTCTGTGCCAAACTATCTCCAAATCCTCCTAGTGCTTCACAGAATAATTTGATCAAATCATCATCAAAACATATTATATAATTTATAAATTTGTAAAAACTAATGAACAATAAATTAACAAATAATAACTAATAATTATATAAAAATTTACACATCCTGCATTGCAATGACAATATTATCTTCATCAAGCTCCAACTTTGCAACTACATTTTTCAAAGAACTTAACAAATCTTCATCAACATTGAGTTCCATAGAATATTAAAATGTTGGATTCAAATAATATGTTGAAATTCAAAAAATATACTAATATTAATGATTATTTTAAATATTTAGTCAACATAAAAGATTGAATGTAAATAATATAAATTTAAGAAAGAACATACCTGCTTTGTGAATATTATTGACGAGTTGTGAATTCCATCTCTTATTTATGATGTTTATGATCTTCTTATGGGAATTTGGGCTACCTTCTTTAATTGTTAAAACAATTTTTTGCATTGCTTTATATATAATTTCCATTATTGTCCATTTTTCACCATCAACTATTCGAAGCACTTCAACGACGAGCTCAATCATATTACAATATAGAGAAGTCACTCTCCAAAAATTGAGGTTACTGATTATTTTTTCAACTTCTTACCCAATTGATGTTTTACTTTGTTGCAACCATCTTCAGTCATCTAAATCAATCATGGCTCTCAATGCTGCTTTTTGAGAAACAAGACTTTATAGTGCAATATAATGAGTGGCAAATTTGGTAGGCCCTAGAAAAATTAGTTCTCTGTCTTTTATAAATTTCCTCATCAAGTTGAGAACTATGGCATAATTATAGATAAGGGTTATAATTTTCTGCCCTTTTGCAATAAGACTAGACACCTTAGCTAATTTTGAATATCTTCTAACATCAAGGCAATACAATGGGTTGCACATGGTGTCCAATATATGTGCTTTTTATTTCCTTTTAACATTTTCCTATCTGATTTGTAAGCATTTCCATTGTCAGTTATGATTTGGACAACATTTTTAGGACCAATTTCATTAATCATTGAATTCATCAGTTTATACAAATATTGTGCATTATGGCACTTATTTGATGCATCAATATATTTGTGAAATACTGTTTGTCCATTGCAATACATCATAAAATTTGTAATGGACAATCTGGTTGGCCCTGTCCAACCATTACACATGATGGTAAGTCCATAACTGTCATCCTTTTAATAGAATGCTTTGAAATGGTCTTGTAACTCAGCCATTTCTTCATCTAAAAACTTTCCCATCACCTCATAAGTTGTAGGCCCCTTCAAACACTTTCTTACATTGGCTATTTCATCTATAATAACTTGATAATATGGGGAGTTTGTTACATTTGCAGGAATGTGATTGTACAATAAAAACATTGCAATTGCTCTTTTTATATTATGTTCAAAGCTTTTCTCATAGCACTCCTTAAGTATTCTCTATGTAACATCCCTATCTCTATATAAATATCCATCCATCTCTTCAATAGTTGGAGTGTCCCTACTTGATGACAATTTTTTAAAGGGATTTAGCTTTGAAAATACTCTTTTCATACTCAGTGTACGGAATAGTTTACTTTTACTCCTTGACAAAGATGCTTATGATGACTCACCACCCCCTAATACTCTGAATCTGCAAATACAGACTTAATTCTCTAAAATCGTTGTACTTGCTCCTCTTCCCACTGTGTAGCTCGTGATGCATGTCTTCCCATCCCATGTTATATGTTCTTTGTTCTACATCATCATCATCTATGTTAAAATATTGAGGCATTGATTCTATGTCCTCCTCTCCTTCATCATCATCATCTCTAAACCCCAATGTTCGTGTAATCATTTTTTTATCATTTTCTTGTTACTTTCACAACATCTCTTGTTCTTTGAGATGTTTTTGCATCGCCTTACAAATTTCTTGCGGGCATTTAGGGCAATTAACAACATTAGAATATCCTCTTACTAAGTGATGTTTCAAACGGGCCACACCACCATATTTCATAACTTGCTTACAAAAGTTGCATTTTGTATGGAATTCATTCCCATCAACTATAGTGTCATATTTCCAACCAATATCTTCTTCTTCCATTTTTTGGATGCCATGTCAAAAGATTAAATGGTCAAATTCTAGATCCCAACTCCCAAGTATTAGTGTGTCACATATTCACAGTGTTACACTATCATAATGCATATGCACAAAAATTAATTGGAATTTAGAAGCAACAGTTAATCATAAATTTAAGTATCTAAAAAGTAGTTAAATAAATTATATAATTTACAAATAAAAATCATTAATTACCAAATAACCAATTATCCATCATATATATGTATTTAATCACAAATATCCACCAAGAATCACATAAAAATTCAATTATTATATAAATTATCCAATTTTAAGTAGTAATGTGTTAGTAAACAAATGTTATCTAATCTTATTAAAAAATTAACAATTATGTAAATTTTGTAATTAGTTAATCAAACACTTTTTTATATCTTATTATCTTTTAAATAATTATTTATCTTTATTCAAATAATTATTTATCTTTATTCAAATAATTATTTTGCATGTTTTATTCTAATTTCTAAAAATTAAACAAATATTTTTTCTAAATGGCTTCATGGACATATATTATTTTTATTCTAAAATTAATAATTATTTTTCATGTTTCATTCTAAGAATTAAATAATTATTTATTTTTATTTATATAATTATTTTGCACATTTTATTCTAAAAATTAAATTAAAATTTGAAAAATTAAATATATAACAGAAAATTTGAATGGATTTATGGACATAATACATCAAATAATTATTTTGCATGTTTCTTTCTAAAAACTAAATAATTATTTTGCACATTTTATTTTAAAAATTAAATTAAAATTTGAAAAATTAAATATATAACAAAAAAATTGAATGGATTTATGGACATAATACATCAAATAATTATTTTACATGTTTCATTCTAAAAACTAAATAATTATTTATTTTTATTAAAATAATTTTTCGCACATTTTATTCTAAAAATTAAATTAAATTTTGAAAAATTAAATATATAACAGAAAAATTGAATGGATTTATGGAAATAATAGATCAAATAATTATTTTTGAATGTTTCATTCTAAAATTTAAATAATTATTTATTTTTTCAAATAATTATTTTGCATTTTTGTTCTAAAATTAAATTAAAATATGAAAAATTTTATATGTAACAGAAAAATTGAATGGATTTATGGACATAATAAATCAAATAATTAGTTTACATGTTTCATTCTAAAAACTAAATAATTATTTATTTTTACTCAAATAATTATTTTGCACATTTTATTCTAAAAATTAAATTAAATTTGAAAAATTAAATATATAACAGAGAAATTAAATGGATTTTTGGACAAAATCACGTAATAGATCATCCATATATTTACTGTAATCTGTAAATATTTATTATTAAAATTTATATCATAGCAAAAAAATTAGAGAAATAAATAAATATTTATAATCTAAAAATAAAAAATTAGAAAAAAAAAACAAACTAAATTTTTCATATGATAGATCAATCTTATGGAATTTTAGACCATGTTAGATCAATATTAGATGTACAACATACTCAAGTCTCAACATATAGGGTTAGATACTTTGATCACGTAAAATCGAAGAAATTATATATATATATATATATATATATATATTATTCCGAAAATTGAAATAAATATTAAAAAATCAATTATTTAGAAAAAATTCAATTGATCCATGGACATGGTAGATCATAAATAGATCTACAATATAATCAATTTCTTGAGGTAGATCACAAGAAAAAACTAATTTTTTTTTATCTTTTACTATTCTGGAATTTCTTTAAATATTGACAAAAATCTACATATAGCATCAAAATACATAGGATGTTTTGCACAAAAATAGTAGATCAACACACATAAATATGTTTTGAAGCATCCAAGCTAAAAAAACACAAAACGATTGGCTGAAACTGCAAAAAAAAATGAGAAAACATACCTATTTTCGCTCCTTTTTTAACAACCTTGAAAAAGTTGTTGGATCTTGCAAACTTGTAGATGTTTTGGCGGATTTTCAGTAGATTTGAGTCTCTAGTAATGGTATGAACGTTTCTGGAGAGTTTAGGGAAGAAAGAGGGCTTCTGAAATGGGTTTAAAAGCCCTTTTTCGAAGAGGGTTTTATTTGCATTTCCGCCACAATAAAATCATACTATATCGGTCGATACTCCATGATACATCTTCGATACAATGAATAGATATGACACATTCAATGTGGTACCATGTACCATGCCAGAACGATACGTATCAACCAATACGGGCCGATACTTAACAAAATTTTGAACCTTGATTTTAGCATCACCTTTAAATAGCTATATATAATTTGAGAAATACATAATATACATATTATATGTGTACGCATCCCACACCTATTTATTTTATAAAATGTCAGTTGGACTCAAAATAAACCCGACTTGAGACACCAAAAGCCCCAACCGAAGCCCAACCTGACTTTTAGGTAAAGCCTGAGTTTTCTACCCTAGGCTCAGCTTGGGGCCTGAGAACTCAACCAGTAGGGCTTTGGTTAGGTTCGTCCAAGTGTAGGGATAGTAATTTTTCTCGTCCCTGTCGGGCATCCTGCTTCCCCAACCCATTGGGTCAGAGATGGGGATGAGGAGTAAATTCCCTACCTTGCCCCAACTCCGATAAGGTTCTTTTACAAAATCCTTTTTATATTAAATAATTTATATATGATATATTTAAAATTAAAATTCAAAAAAGAAAAAACTAAAAAAATAGAAGGCGAAGGCATATCAGTTAAAGTACCAATACACAAACGCTATCAATTAAATAACAATGTATTTATTATTTACAAAGTATTTAAAAATATTATATAAATTGAATCTATCAAATCCATTAATCTAAATTTTATATAAAAAATAATTTTTAACTTCAAAATTTTATAAAAATAAAATATTAATAATGGAATAATTATTTTAGTAATTAAAATTTATGAATTTTCATATGACATGCATTTTCAAAATTTTAATAGATTTGATATATTTTAAGTTAAGATTATATATTTTTATAAATTACTAATTTATATTTTAATTTACATTTTATAATAACATATTTATTGTTTACAAAAATATAAATATTATTTATCAAACATTTAAGAATTAACTTTTAGCTGAATTTTTTTGTTAATGTTAAAAAATAAAAATAGAAAAATAGAAAAAAATGATATAATAGTTGGATATGCTTTATGCCTTACACTTCAATAGATTATAAAATAATATTAGCTTTATGCCTTGGGCTCTTGGTTGATGCATTATTAATAAAATTGTATAATATCTACATGTCCTGTTATATTAATTATAATATATTTCTTTATATATATATCTTTTAAATATACAATTCATATGTATTTATATATTATTTATAGTTGTTTTGACATTAAACTTAATGCTATTAATATATTTATGAAATCTGTGCACATTTTCTTAGCGTATCCAAACGTTTTCATGTTTTTTCGTTCATATCCATGCGCTTTGCAAGTATATCTGTATCCATATCCAAATTGTCCAATACAATATCGATACTTTGAATTATGGTATATATATATATATATATATATATATATATCAAAATATATTTAAAATATTTTTATATTTTAAAAATTCGTATTTTTAAGTAAATTTATTTTTTAAAAATAATTTTAATTTAACAACTTCAAGGATTTGAATCCCTAGCAGGGAATCCACCCCCATCAGGGATCAACGATGGATGGTCATTTTTATACCTGGTGGGGATCAGAGTTGGGAATAGATGTTTGTTTCAAAGTCAGGCGGGAGACAAGGAGCATTGTCCCTACTCTATTGCGATTCCTATCCAAATGCCAGTCCTATTTAAACGCCAAAAGAGTCTTACACATGGCAAATTAATTTAGAATTTAAAAAGAAATCTCCATTCTCTAAGTTCCTCTACACCTTGTATTGTATCCATGAAAAACTAAGTTTTACACTATAAGCTTAAATGAATGATTATTATTAGTTGTGGAAACAACCAAGGGAAATAGCTCTAATAAACTGTTGAGTTGAACATGTGACCAGTCCATTGGGTCCCCCATCTGATAGTCTAAATTGACCATAAGATCCTTCTACATGGCAAAAATAAATATCTTCAAATATGGAATGATCCTTCGTAGACCCAATTATGGCACCTTTTAATGTACGAAAATGTCTACTCAAAAATGATTGAGTGAGGAGAACTCAAATTTCTTTTCTGATTAGAGCAAGTTGTTGGGGGTACAGATGAAATATAAAATGATGTCCGACACCTAAATGGCATGAAATCGGCCAAACTGAACGATAAGTATCAAACTATCAATATAAGCAATGAGATCTATATCTCCCAAGTTCCATGTGGCAAATGTTATCCTGATAAGTTAACTTCACATGAGGGAAAAAAAAACTTGTGAGCTTTGTTTATTTGAATAATTAGAGCAAAAGATCGAGAGAATTCAAGTGATTCCATGTTTTGTTTATTTGAAGAATGTAGCTCCTGGAATTGGCCTTTCCTATTGCTCTACTGCAAAAGCAACAGTTTAAAAAAAAAAAAGTTTGAAGTCAAATTACAATCGTATATTGAATATTCATTAACAAATTAAACCAAAATTGATCAAAATATTATATATTGTCCAAATCGGATCAGATAGGAGTGGGTTCATATTCAATCCAATTGTAAACAGATCAAATTTGGATCATCCCAAGCACACCTAATATATATATGGGAAAATCTATGATGCGGAAAAGATATGGTATGAGAAGAGTTTTGATCAATCAAAACATATCCATGAATTTTGATAAATAACATCTAATTGGCTACCATATTTATGATTTTAGTTGATTGGTCAGAAATTTTTCAGATATCATATCTTTTCCATATCATAGTCGAATATATATATATATATATATATATATATATAGTAAAGTAATAAAATCAGGCCAAACTCCTTCCCAATCAAATACGTGGCAACCCTAATGTAAGACAACTGTCCTCCCAGTAATTTGCAAAATCAAGAACAATCTGAGTAGTGGCCTTCCGAATTTTATTAGAAAAAGTAGACATGTCAACAATCTGAGAAGTGGCCATTTAAGAACACAGCCCACCTCCATGCAAAGTCATATGTCATTCGAACTCTTTTTTACAAAAAGTGAGGAGTGGGAAGCTCCCACTCTATCGTTTCCTAAAAAAAAAGGAGAATATGCAACATTTCAATTTTCATCTCTGAACAATATGCAACTTCATCCAACCGAACTAGCCATCTTTCTGCACATTTTGAGAGGCTTGCATCTCTGAGAAGTCTGCAACTCAGAGAAATCTACAACCCAGAGAACTCTGCAACTTATACAAGTATGCAATTTAGAGAAGTTTGAACTTCAAGAATACTTCAATCGGTTGGTCTACTATATGCTCTATTTTTTTTAGTTTTTTAGTAGTTATTTAATGTTAAATCGGTTAGATCTGTTAAAGAGTTAGGGTTCAGTAAAATCAGTAAATTGGTTAACTCTGTTCACCGATGAATGTTATCACAACTGATTTGTGTTTTCACTTATTTTTTTATTTTTTTTCAAATTCTATTGTTATTTTCTTCTAATTTTCGAATATCTAATGCATTTATAAGTTCAAATGGGTAATAAATCACCGTTATTTGGCCTTTTGAAGTTTGCTGTATGGTTAGTATCGTCGCTCTGTCGAGCGAATAAAACCTTGGAGTCGGGTTAAGAAGATGTTATGCGGATCGGAACGGGTCGGGTCTGATCCAAACTAACACTTTAACTGTTCCTTAATAATGACCCTGGTATTTTGAGCCAGTTTAAGCCTTTAAGGTATTTAAACTGAGTCAACTCCCAACAATTGTGGCTTCTTAATTAAGGTATTTAAATCATTCAATTGTTGCTTATTACTTAAGGTATTTAATTAATTACTACTACTTAAATACACGTAATTAATTACTGATAATTAACAGCAATGAAATTAATGATAATTTTTAATTCGGATAGATAATTAATTACGTGTTGAAAACAAACCCGGTTTAATTAATTACTGATCATTAATAATGATTGTAATAATGCTAATCATTAATTTGGATTTAACCATTTAATGTTTATATTAATTCATAATTATAAAAGTAATGATAATTACTAATATAAGTATCAGTTATTAATTATTAATATATTTTAAAAATTACTCAATTTATTACGACTATCATTTTTATTATTAATTGTTTATAACAGCAATTTTAATATTATGATTAAAATATTATAAAAAATAGTATAACTACTATAATTAATTATTATTATATCAATATAACTTCATTATAATTAATACAAGTAACTATGGCTAGCTAATGTGAATTCATTGAATGAATATTACTATAATTACTATAATTAATTAATATTTATTTCTGTTAATAAATGCTGTTAAACGTAATTTATTACTTTTCATAATTAATTGCTGTTAATTATATTACTGTTAATTAATAAATATTTTATTTTTAATGTATTTACATTAATATAATTAAATACTGTAATAAATATTAGATGTATTTTTCATTATACTGTTAATTACATATTAAAATACTATAGTTATAATCACAACTCATTACAATTTAAAAATAATTTCTTTACAATTGAATTACTGTTAATTGTTGTTAATTAATACTATCTTAATATTTTATTACTGTTAAATTTAAAACCAATTTAAATATAATTACTGTTAATGCTTTTAATTACTGATAAAGGGTTTTCTGGTTGAACTCCTAATTAATCTGAATTAGTTACTGTTAAATACAGTAGTTATTTACTCTTAATTACTGTTAAATAATTCTGGGTTTTAATCAATATTGTTAATTATTTAAAAATACTATAATTATTAAATTTAATGTTAATTCCTGTTAATTATTAAATATAATATTATTTACTTAAAAATAATTACTGTTAATTAATAAATACATTAATTTAATTGTATTTATAGTAATTTATTAAATTATGGATAAAAATTATTATATTATTAATTATAATTACTGATATTAAATAATCTTCATTATATATCGATAGTGTTCGTAATTATAAATTGGTAATTGACAATATTAATGAATCTGAATATTAATAATAAAAATAAATATAATATTAAAATTACCTATTGTAATATCAATAATGGTAATAATAATATTTGAAAACAATAAATTAGCAAAAGTGTTTTTTTAATAAATTGACCAAAATTACTGAAAATATCAAAATTAATGTGAATGTTAGAAAAATAAATTTAATTTTACTGAAATAAATTTTCCAATGAAAGGCTATCAATAATTTTTAATTATGAAATTTATATTTATTAATATTTTAATTAAATATTAATTTTTCACTAATAGTTGACGAAAATAACTGAACAGATTAATATATACTTATTGCAAAAAAATTACTAAAGTTTGTTAATGGTTATTGAAATTACTTATTTTAATTAATGTCATGAGTAATTATTATTTTCAAATTTTAACATTTTCAGAAATTAATGTCATTAATTAATTACCAATTAATAAAACCAGAATAGGTTGATTTTAAATATTGTTTTGAAATCTGAAATTATTGAAAATAAAAAAATATATTAATATCAAAATACAAAAATAAATAAATAATTGTTGTGAGAATTCGTTAGAATAGTTCTAATAATTGGTGACATTAGTAATTTTAAGTTCTGAAAATTCTGATGATAATTGGTTTTAAATATTGTTTTGAAATCTGAAATTATTGAAAATAAAAATAATAATATCAAAATATAAAAATCAAAATAATTACTAAATATTTATTACCATTTCAAGTATACTTTGGAATATTTATTATATTTTAAAATAACTAATAATTGCTGAATATATTTATTATAAGTTATTATAACTAATATCAAAATCTAAAAATTCAATATAATTTTTAAAAATTTTGAATTACTGAAAATATTATTACTTTTCAATAATAGTTCTGAAAATATGTCTAAACTTTCAGTAATAAGTTTTATTAGTCTGTAATATTATAAATGTTGTTGAAATTTTACCCTTCAACAAATGATATAAGGGTTCACTTTTCCATTAAATCCCTTTGTCATCATATTAGATATTGGGATTTCCGTCCCACTAAAAATGTAAAAAACAAAAATATAATTGAAAAATGAAAAATACCATTTTCCTCTAACTCGCCATTCAAGGGTGATTTGGACATAAAAATTGTTATTCATGCTGAAATTTCAATAATTCTTTGTATGATGCATTGTTAATTTTTTAATTAAATGAAATTTTCTGCTAATTAAAAAATATTTATTGTTAGTAGAAATAGGATACTGCAAATGATGTTTATTTTCTTTCATTATGACAATTATTATTCTTTTTTATGTACTGTGATTTTATTATTTTTAATATATCTTTCATTAGACTATTTTATGTATAAAATATTCAACATTGTATATAAAGTTATTATTTCTGTAACGAAGACTAGGAATTTATATAACTAGCATTGTCAAATAGTTCAAAATTGAAAACTAATTCTCTTCAAAATTTATATATATATATATATATATATATATATATATATATATAACAAATAAGTCATTCACTGGTGAGAAAGAAAAACGTAGGAAGTCCTTTTCATGTTTATAACTAACAAATAAGAGTAATCCCTCCCCACTTCTTAGATGTGGAGTTATGCATTTCTTCCCATTCCCTTCACCATTCCTTTTCCTCATCTGATTCTTAAACCATTTTGTGGACCATGTGAAGTGAAATGTTGAACTTCTTATCAAGCCTCTGGCTTTGCAGATTCTTGGCTGTCTTTACTTCATCTGTTCCCCTAAAATAGTCCTCCCCCAGTCCTACCAACACGCTTTGGACCTCTCATACATATCCACATCGGATCACTGGTTCATGTTGCCAACTTGCCATTCCTCAACTTTCACTTTTGCAGGGGGGAAGGACTTCCTCGAGACAGTTGAGCTCCACTTCTTAGCCCCAAGTCCTTGACTACTAGGCTCTGAATGGACCATCATCTTTATATTTCTCTTATTTTCTAACAAATCAAACATAGCCTTAAGGATTCACTTTAAACCCCTACGTTTGTTCAAGAAAATTTGAAAAGAAACCGTTTTACTAATTATCAGGTTAATGGAATTTTCTGTAAGGCTCAGTTTGGAAGGAGTACAAATGCAAATATGTACAGTACAAATATATACAAAATAATGCAAAATGTAAGGTTTTGCACTCTACAAATTTGTATTTGTACTCCTCCCAAACTGAGCCTAAATAACTATATTTATTCATGAGCCAATTAGGGAAGAATGATATTAAGGCTGTAACATAACCCATTATGTGACCACTGATTGGAATTTTTGACTGCAAGGAATGTGCACCCAACTGCATGGCATAGACCATAGAAATGCGCTGTGAATTCTAGTTGCAAAGAAAAAAGGGAGTTGATTTGAAGAAATAAAATTTGGTTTAGTGAATTCTGGTTGTTGCCAAAAAATTCATTGACAGACACTTAGGAAGAGAAAATCTGATATGTACAGGTTAAACTTTAGAACCCATACAATCATGACAACAAGCAGAAGCATAGGGTAGTAGTGGGCTTGTTTCAACTTATAGATGTGAGCTCAAATATTCCTATTGCAATTTTTATGCTATAAAAATTATGGCTTGAAAAAAAATAATGAGAGAACAATGGCTAAAATTATAGGAGTTAATGATGTGAGAGAGAATGAGAAGAGTTGATGGTGTGATTTGAATGGAAAGAATTTAATGAGAGAGATGATGAGAGAGAAAGGCTTAAATAGAGAAGTTAATGAAATGAATTTGAATTTAAATTTGAACAATGTGGTATCAGCAGATACATTGTCCATTTCAGTCTGCTGAAATCTCCGTATCGGGCATATCATGTCATATCGGTAGGTCCCCCCGATATACCTGTTTACAAGTGCTTTTGGGAACCCATTGGAAAGGAAGAAAAAAAATAAAAGGCATGTGGTTCAAAGTGCCAATACACATGTGTATCGATACTTTGAACCAACATTTTAAAACACAGAGGCATGACACAAGGCATTCCACTACCTAGAGGTGTGAGGCATAGTTCAGAACATAAGAGGCGTAAGACTCCTGAACACAAGAGAGGAGGGGGGATGAAGAAGGAGGAAGAAGAAGAGGAAGAAAAATCTCATTTTTCTTTATTTTTAATAAAAATCTTTTATATTAAGAAGAATGAAGATGCATAGCACTACTTGAAAGGGGGGTCTTTCTTTCCCCTTATCTTCCCTTCCCTTTCCTTATCTTTCTTTTTCTCTTTTTTTTTCTTCTCTTTCTTTTTCTTCCCCTTCCCTTTCTTTTCCTTTCCTTTCCTTTATTCTCTTTTTTTTCTTTCTTTTTTCTTTTTTTTTTGTCTTTTTACATGAGGTGTGCATGAGGCGCATGAGGTGTACGCCTCTAGCACGCCTCATGAAAAAAACGTATGAGGCGTACGCCTCAAAGGTGTTAGCACCTCTGGCATACGCCTCAGGCCGTTTTGGGGGCGCCTCGCCTAGAGGCACGCCTCCAAGACGCCTCCCACACCTTTTAAAACACTGCTTTGAACCATCGTATCAGCCAACACAAACCCAAAACGGATGGATGATACAGGCAGCATATCAATCGATACTCTGGATACAGGTAGAGTGGAAAGGAGTTTCGGCCATTCCATCCATGCTGCATGCTAGTAATATGAAAAAACAATATGTATTGGCCAATACATATCCCTACTTTAAACAATGATTATAATAAATAAACCTGTATCCGTATCAATTCCTCTTATGGTTGAAGTTGCACAATTCTGTCTTATTGTCACACCTTTTGCCAAGATATCTTAGCACCTATCACCAAGAAACTTTCCAGTACATGTAATGGACAATGACAGTCCTAAAGCAGTGTGATGCACAAAAAAGGCTAGAGAAGAGTCAGTTGTAATAAGGGGGGGTGGAGATGAGTAGGGGTAATGGGATTCCCTGCAAGCAAAAACTCAGAACACACTCTGAAAGCATGGGCATCCAGCCGCACATTGGGATCATCTCCCAATGAATTTAGCCTACATATATGGGAGATATTCCCAATATGTGGTTGGATGGTATATGAACAGAGATTTTGCTTGCAGGAGATCTGGGATCTAAGTAGGGGTCCTACAAGTTTCAGATCTGGTGGTTAGATTTCTAGGGTAAAGGTAATTTGGGCAACTAACGAAAAAGAATATATTTGGAAAAACAAGTTGGTAGTTTGCTCACCACCAAAAAATGAGCAGGAAACTATATTCCAGCAGTGAAGCACTTTAGCGTAGGAAGAAAAACAGAAATATTTCTGTTAGAACATACAACAGAGAGATAAATCACTTTAGAAGAAGAAATCAAAGGGAAGACACACGTGCACACACACACAGAGACCCAGTCATAACCAGAATTCACTAAACAAGACTTTTGTTCATCAAACTAACTCTTCTAATTTTCAATTACAATGGCTCTATTTATAGAATTGACACGAGGGCTCACATCTCTCTTTAATGATTTTCCAGGTAATGATAAAAAAAAAGACTCCTCATTGCTTTAAAACTACAATAAACCAAAATATAATAAATAATAAGAGCACTAAAATATGCACTCTGCCTTCTAAAACAACTTTAAATACTTATTACTAATATTACTAGAACTAGACAAACGAAAGATAGCTCCAAAATAGAAACTTTCTAATCCCATCACAAAAGTACACCCTTTTACTCAAATAACCATAACTTCCCAAATAAATTGGATACACAAGATTTTAACATTGTTGTGCAGGTAATTGAGAAACCTATATAATGACGCACCAAATCAAGTCAATTGGACAAATTTAGATCCCTCAAACTTTGTGAGTCTATTAGAGTTGTGGTGGTCTCAATTTCATTTTGAAGGTTCAGCAAGCTTTATAGTTGGTAAGAAATTAAAATGCCTTAAGGAGAAGATAAAGGTTAGGAGGAAGCTGGTATTTAAGGAGTGGAGATAAGAAGGAAAGAGTGTGGATATCATAATGGAGGTGGATAAAGCTGAAGAGAATGGACAAATCTCATAGGAAGATAAAGGAGGTGAAGTGCCAAAGCGAACTTTGACAAACTTGCTTTCCAAGAGGAAATAAAATGCAGACAGGGGTCAAAATGCTTGTGGTCGAGGGAGGGTGATAAAAAATACAGATTTTTCAACAAAATGGCAAATGCTAGAAGACGAGAAAATCTAATAAAGAATCTGGTCATAGATGGGGAAGAGGTAGAGGATGAAGCAAGAATTAAAAGGCAGCAGAATGTTACTAAGGCTGTGTTAGAGTCGGCAACATAAGGGTAGTATGGTCATTTTCCTTTTATTAAAGATGAGTTGTCTATTTTGTCTGTGTTTAAGTTGTCTGTCCCATACTTCATGGGGGATGGAGTTGTTTTTGCATTCTAATGCAATTTGCAAAGACTATAAATATAAGATGGGTTGGCTGAGAGTGATTGACTTTCTTTTCTCTCTAGCCGAACCCTTTCTTTCTCTCCTCTCTTCTGTCTCTTCTTTCTTTCTTTCTTTCTTTCTTTCTTACTTCAGACCTAGGACTGAACTAGTGTTAATCGAATCATTCACACGGTATCAGAGCACTAGAAAATCATTCATAAACCAATTGGAGGTTCGATAAGAGGCCAAAAAAGAGTGGTCGTTTTTCCTACTAGGAGGTAACTATGCCTCCAGTTGCTGTGGTGGTGTTCGTCTCGGTGGTTTGCTAGAAACCCTCTAACCGATGACTCGAAGAGCGCTGGTTGTGGACAGGTGTGAACAGAACCCTATAGTTGACTGGATTTCGACTATGTGGAAATGCTGATTGATAGGTATGCATATGGACTGCTTTTCTCTTTGTTTACATCTGCATGTGTGCGACAGTGGTAGGTTTCTTTTATGGTGCTAAACCCTATGACAGCAGTAGGGTTTCTTGTAGTTGAATTCCTTCTTTTGTGGTGTGTGGTGACCTTTTATTTACAATAGCAACAACTGGAGAGGGTAGTGATAATAAAACTGGTTATGATTTCCCCCAATTACCTAAATGTACAAATGACCTCCATCAAATTAAATGGTGATAACTATGTGCCATGGGCTAAATTGGTGGAAGTGTTTCTGAGAGCCAAGAAGAAGGTAAAACATGTGAAGGAGGAAAAACCCTCTTCTAACTCTCAGAGGTATAGTGAGTGAGAACAAGAGGATACACAGGTTATGACTTGGTTGTAGAATAGCATGGAGCCTAAAATTAGTGTGAATTTTATGTTCTTGGATACAACTAAAGTGATTTGGGACCATGCTAAGAAACTTTATTCTGGCCAAGATAACACCACAAGAGTATACCAACTTTATCAGGAGTACTTTAACCTGAAGTAGGGAAATCAGAGTCTAGAGGAGTATTATGCAAGTACGAAAAAATCTTCCTAATGAGCTTAATGTGTATCACCCTTTGACTTCAGATGTTAAAATTCAGTAGCAACAACGGGAAAAGTTTGATGTGACAAGGTTTTTAATGGGATTGAAATCTGAATATGGGCCTGTTTTGGCACAAATATTAGGCTCATTCAGGTGCACATATTGTGGATTAAATGGGCATATTATCAATGTTTTAAAAAACGACCCGGAACCGGAACCGTTCTGGCCACTAGTTTCCGGGTCAATGATTCAACCGCCCGGGTCAACAAGTCATTGACCCATTCAACAGTTTTTGGCCAAGGACCGGGTTTGGGGTAAAACAGAACCGATTGCCAGGACGGTTCCCAGGTCAAATGATCCAACCATCCGGGTCAACGACGGTTCAAAAACCATGCATATTGTTAACCTCTGTTATGACTTACATGGTCCACCCAATACTTGGGCCAATCAATGCTCAATGCTATGACTAGTGGTGGTGGCACAGTTAGTGAGAACCAATAGCTGATCAGACACCCTCAACATCTACAGGTGCTTCTGGAAGGAAATGGTGAGTGTCCCACGTGATGAGTATGAGAAATTTCTTTAGACATCCTCTCAACAGAATACAGCCACTCTTGCCCATTCAAGTATGGCTTGTTTGGCATCCAAACCTTCACATTGGATTATTGACTCTAGAGCCTCTGATCATATGACTGGGACTCTGTGCGTGTTTTCTTCTCTCCCAATCTTCCACATCATAAACAGTGACCCTTGCTAATGGTTCTACTTCTCCCAATTGTGGTGTTGATGATGTTGACCTCACATCTTTATCTTTATCCTTTGTCTAATGCATACCCAAATTTCCTTTTAACCTCATGTCTATTGGTAGATTGACTAAATCTCTTAATTATTCCATAACCTTTTACCCCTCTTCTTGTGTTTCAGGATCTCAAAACAATGAAGATTGGAGGAGGGCATAAAGCAAGTGGATTGTATTACCTTGATGGTGATGGTACAAAAGTAGCAATTTAGTCTTCTTGCATCATGTTTTCTCATCAATCGAATGCCCATGTCTATCCTTGGAAGTCAATCACCTTTCTCATATTTGTTTCTTACTCTATCTCCATTTCCTCTTACTCCCAAAGTTTTTGGTTGTGTCTGTTTTGTTCATAATTAGACATGTTCACGAGTCGAGCTTCAGGCTTAACTTTACACTGCATCGGGTCCAGGCTTCGGGCCAGGCCCATTCAAATTTTGGCAAAAGCCAAGCCCGAGCCTGGCCCATGAACAGGTCTATTCATAATCTAGGGCCTAGGCTAAATAAGTTAGTTGCATGTGCTACAAAATGCATCTTTCTTGACTATTTCAAAACCCAAAGAGGGTATAAGTGTTACAACCACAACTATCATCATGCATTTATGTGTTCTGATGTTACTTTCTTTGAATTTGCTCCATTATTTTCTAGTTCTGACGTTCCTCCTCCTGTGTTTCCACTTCCAATTCCAATTGAAGACCTCATTCCTATAGTTCATGTTGTGTCTCAGTCATCATCTTCTCCAATACAGGTTAATATTGAAAGACCACCAATCACACAAGTGTATACTCACAAAAGAGCATCGGCTCCTCCAATTCATTCCTCGTCGACGGATCCAGTAGTTGTGCCTCCTTCTAACCTTGATTTTCCCATTGCATTGCGCAAAGGTAAACGTAGTTGTACATCTCATCCTATTTCCCATTATGTTTCTATTACTCACCTTTCTGCTTTTCATCAACAGTTTATATCTCTGTTATCCTCCGTTTCCATTCCTAAGAATGTCTAAGTCCTCTAGGAAACCATTGCCTCTCCAAGGTGGCAACAAGCAATGGAAAAGAAATTGTCTGCACTGCCACACAATCACACATGGGAGCTTACCACTCTCCCTCTTGATAAGCATGTCGTTGGATGTAAGTGGGTATACACAATAAAATATCTTCTAGATGATAACGTTGAATGGTTGAAAGCTCGGTTAGTAGCAAAAGGCTACTCTCAATTGTATGGTGTTGACTATATGGAGACATTCTCTACTATGGCTAAGATTGGCTTAGTTCGGGTGTTGATTTCTTTTGCAGCAATGTATGATTGGCCCCTCTTTCAACTTGACATTAAAAATGCTTACTTACATGGTGATCTTCTTGAGGAGGTATATATGGAGCAACCACCAAGGTTTGTTGCTCAGGGGGAAGATGGTAAAATTTGCAAACTTAGGAAGGCAATTCATGGGTTGAAATAATCTCCACATACGTAGTTTAACAAATTCAATGAAGTAGTGAGGGACTTTAGCATGAAACAGTGCCAAGTAAACCATTTTGTGTTCATCTATGAATCAGAGGCTGGAAAGATTTTGTTAGTGGTTTATGTTGATGACATTGTCATAACTGGTAGTGATAGCAATGGGATTGATAAGTTAAAGACCGTTCTACATGATCACTTCCAAACGAAAGACTTGGTAAGCTGAAATATTTTTTGGGAATAGAAGTTGCAAGATCAAGACATGGTATTAACTTGTGCCAAAGAAAGTATGCCCTTGATTTTCTTGAAGAGACAAGGTTATTGGGTGCCAAACTGGATGAAATACCTATAAAACCAAATGTTGAGTACTGATGTAAGTGAAGAATTTGAAGATCTTGGAGGTACAAGAGGTTGGTGGGTAACTTGAACTACTTGACTATTACTCAACCAGATATATCATTTGCAGTATGGTGAGTCAATTTATGCAACATCCCCAGGTTGTACATTGGATGCAGTTCTAAGGATTATTATATACTTGAAGGGATCTCCAAGTTGTGGACTGTTATACAAGAGTGAAGGAACTCTTAGATAAAAGGGTACACAAATGCTGATTGGGTAGGGTATTGTACCTTCCTCGGTGGCAATCTAGTGACTTGGAAGAACAAGAAATGAAATGTAGTAGCAAGAAGCTGAATACAGGGCCATTACTCATACTACATGTGAACTAGTGTGGCTAAAAAACCTTTTGCAAGAGATGGGGTTCTTAATTAACAGGCCTATGAAGTTGTACTGTGATAACCAAACCACAATCCACATCTCTTCTAATCCAGTTTTTCATGAAAAAACAAAGCATATTGAACTTGACTACCACTTTGTAAGAGAAAAGGTGATTAGTGGAGTGGTAAGTACGACAGATGTGAGTTCAAGAAACTAGTGGGCTAATTTGTTTACAGAAGGGTTGAGTCGGGGAAGAGTGGATTACATATGTAACAAGATGGGATTATATGATATATACTCTCCAACTTGAGGGGGGAGTGTAAGAGTTGGCAATACAAGGGTAGTTTGGTCATTTTTCCTTTTAATTAAAGATGAGTTATCTATAGATCAGTTATCTATTTTGTCTATGTTTAAGTTGTGTGTCCCATACTTAATGGGAGACAGAGTTGTCTTTTGTATTCTAATGCAAAGTATAAATATAAGATGGGTCGACCGAGAGTGATTGACTTTCTTTTCTCTCTAGCCGAACACTTTCTTTCTCTCCTCTCTTCTTTCTCTTCTTCTTCTTCTTTCTTTCTTACTCCAGACCTAGGACTGAACTAGTGTTAATCAAATCATTCACATGCTGCATTTGGCATTCCTTATTTTAAGGACTCATCTCCTTTTTGAAGTCAAAAACTTGGTGTTTATAGGGGCATTTTTACTGCAAAAAGGAGATAAGTCCTTAAAATAAGGAATGGCAAATGCAGCCTAAACTTTACAAGGAAGAATGGAAGAGAAAACCTAAGGTGGATGGGCTGGAGTTCAGTAGTTTGTTAGAAAAACGGACGAGGAATTTAGAGAGGGTGTTTACGAAACAAGAGGTATGGGAAGCAAAAATGAAATGGAAGGTGATAAAGCTCCTGGCCCAGACGGCTTCACTATGAAGATTTTCAAAATGTGTTGGGGTTTCCTAAAAGAGGATATAATGGCAGTTTTCTCAGAGTTTCATTCTTCTACTACTTTAGAAAGAAGCCTAAACTCCACTTTTATTTCTTTTATCCATAAGAAAAAAAGGGGGCTGAAGAACTTAAGGATTTAAGGCCGATCAATCTTATTGGTAGTGTTTATAAAATATTATCCAAAGTGTTAGCCAAAAGACTCAAATCAGTTGTGGGTTATGTTATTTTGGAGTTCCAAGGTGCTTCTATTGAGGGAAAGCAGTTGGTGGATGGGGTTCTAGTAGTAAACAAACTAATAGACACTCATGTTAGGAGTACAAGAACTGGATTGTTGTGTAAGATGGACTTGTTTGGACGTGCCTCGAGGGGCATGGTACAAAGGTGGCTTGTAGAAACAGGAATGTAATATGTTTTACATCACATTAGCTACTTAAGTAATGCAATTGAGGAAAAAAAGAGATTGTGGGTTTTACATGCTTGAAAATGCTATATGTTTGATTTTAGTTTTAATTTTTCATTTGAATACGCTTTACATGTTATGTTTATGTATTTTAATTTTAGATAATAGGTTTTTAAAACATTTATTTTAACATTTAAGTTTATATTTTTTACTAATAGTATGTTTAAATTTTTTTATTCTTTTGCATTTTTAATAGTTTGGCTTTTTCTAATTTTCTGACATTTTTTTGCTTTTTTTTTTTGCCTTGGTTCAAAAAGGTTTGTGCCTCACCTTTGCACCTTGCGCCTCAGGCACAAATTGCCCCTTGTGCTTTTAAAACACTAAGGACGAGGAAGGGGACAAAGAGGAGGTGCTTGAAGAAGATATATGAGGGCAAAGGTCAAATTGTATTAGGAGGAGCTGAATTAGAGGAGGAAGGATGAGGGTGGTAAGCTGGATTGTGAGGGGTTTCAGGGAGAATGATGAGGAATTACCATCCAAAGGTAGTTCTGTTACAGGATAGCTGGAATCATGCAATGTGGCCTGAAGGAGGAGATATGGGGAAGGAATGGTGGGGAGTAGATGGTGTTGGACGCTATAGGGTTTTCAGGGGGGCTAATCATATTCTGGGATATGAGGGTATTCAGGAAGATAGGTGAAGAGATTGTTGTATTTTGTCTCAGTTTTGTATCAGTCTGTGATGTTCAACTCAGAGCTGTTTTGTTTTGCAAGTTTGGTGCCATCTTGTCACCTTCTGGGTTGTATCCTTCTTTTTACATTTAATAAATTTTCATTTACTCTCTCTCAGTCCATGCAGGACTAACAAAGCCTGCCTGACCTCAGCCAAAGTTGTGTGGGTTTACTAAATTGGGCTTAGGTTGGTAAACTCAGGCTTTGAACTCAGAATGGGCTGGGAACCAACCCAAGGTCTAGATCTTAGGTTTGGGCCAGAGTTGGCAATAAACCCCAACCAACCTGCCCAAGTTGCACACTAGGTCCTAAAAATAAACAAACAAAGGGCAGCTCCAAAAGAGATAGAAAATTTGAAGCTTTCTAATAGCATCATAGACTTTTTCCCTATTACTAAATGGTCATAACTTTTTCAAAACACATTTGATTGACAAGATCTTGGTTTTGTTGGATAGGAAACTGAAAAACCTATGTAATGACCTCCAAATTAAGTTTAAAGGACTTTCACTTGAAAAAGCTCCTTTTGGATTTGATAGAACTTCAGTTTGCCTCTTCACTTGAATCAAATCTTTATATTTCCAAGTCAAGCCATAAGATTCTAAAAGTGTTTGTCGATTCTAAAACATTGACTGACTATAGCAATGGATTTAAAAATGAATTCAGATTGATTCACTAAAACAAGGCATTTAAAAAAAGCTTACATGTCAGAATCAAATCCAATATTCCAAAACCCTTCAGGGGTCATAGGAGGAAGATACCTGTACCGATGCCTTGAAACACCATCATGATGCTCACAGCGAAAGTTGTGTTTATTATTATTATCATTGTAGGCACCTCTATCATCAGGAAGAACAGCATCATAGAACTTCTTGCACTGTTTGCATTCAATTCCTTTAAGATTCTCCCTCTCAGCTTTCTTCCTTGCCGGCTCCACATACTTGACACTTTTTAACTCAGTCCTTGCAATTGATATTTTCCGCCTTCTTGGAGCAGGATCCACTCTTATGACTGGTGGTTCATTATTTGAGTCATCAGGATCTTGGCAGTTTGAAGCTGGGATTGGATTCACAGCAATGTCTTGTGTTTCATCATCTGAGACATTAGGATCTGGGTCTTTTGAAGTTGGAACTGAGAAATCAGTGATTTTTTCCTTCATAGCCTTGTTCAGGTTTTCTTTAGCTTTCTCCATGGGAGTGTCAAGAAAATCATCATGTGGATCTGGCCCACCTGGTTCCTGATGAGACCTTGTATTTCTCCAATAGGAAACTGGTCGTTTTGTGCCAACTAGTGGCTTGGATTGCTCGCTGATGGGATATTTTGGGGGGTTAGAGGAAACAGAAGTAGAAGGGGGATAGGAGTTTAAGCATTGATTCAATTTAACTGTCCCATCATCCACCAACTTTTCTTGGACATTGGAATCATTCTCTTCATCTGTCTTGGAAAGGTTGGAAATGTCTGGATCCTTCTTCTCAGGATCTGTGAAACAAGACAAAACAAGAATTGTTACTATGGTCTCTGCAGTAACACCGAGAATGAGTTTGTGCATAGCTTTACTTCATTAAAATTTGGTATATTTGTCTTATTTCCTGAAGAGATGCTCTATATTTAAGGCAAGCATCCTTAAATGGAATGTAATTTTAATTGAAAAAGCCACTCATTTAAGAACTTTCTAATGAAGTACCTGGTGTATTTTCAAGAATCAAGGGTTCATTTTTCAGTCACAGTTGGAGAATAAGAAAAATAAGTATAAGATATTCTTGCCTTCTGAAGTTCTTGGCTTGTTTTGAAGTTTTGATGAATCAGTCTCCTCTTCCACCCTGTTGTTGGTCGTGCTTTCCACAGTTAGATCAAGCCTTCTACAAAGAAAATTGTATTGAGACTTCAAATGTTTGTAAGAACTTAGCCAATGTTTTCTTTTCCGCTCCTCTATTGAAGCATTGTACATGTACCGAGCAACATCATCACGCAATGAATCCTGTAATTTCTTTCCCTTAACTATTTCTTCTGTCTTCTCTTTGAGCTCATTTTGAAGTTCATCAATGTTCTTCTCAACACTCTTTATCTTGATCAGTAGCAACTCCTTCTCTTTTTCATTCTCACTTAATGATTTTTTATTATTTAATTCCTCGGAGGTTTTTAACTCAATCAGATGGAATAACTTCTCTTGCAGTTTCTTTCCTTCACTTACTTCTGCAGTCTTCTGTTCAAGTTTCACTGTTAACTCCTTAACATTCTTCTCTAGATTTATTAGTTGCGTCTGGAGATTTACCATCTCGTTGGATTTTGACTCAACCATTGCACGTAAGTTTTCTTGCAATTTTGTTCCTTCAGCCATTTCTTCAGTCTTCTGTCTGAGCATGCATTGGAGTTCATCAATCTTCCCTTCTAAAATTTGTGTTCTGGCCAGGAGCTCCTTTTTATTTTCTTCATGTTCCATCAACGACTTATTTCTGTTCACTGCCACTGAAGTATCAGATTCAATCTTTTTGAGTAACTTATGTAGCAGTTCCTCTCCCTCAGCTGCTTCTTCAGTCTTATGACTGAGCTTGTACTGGAGCTCTTCAATTTTCTCCTCTAGATTATCAATTTTGGCCAGAAGCTGCTTCTCATTGTTTTCATATTCATTCAAGATCTGTTCATTATTCACCATCACAGATGTTTTTTCTTGCAGCTCCCTCCCATCATCATTTTCCTCTGTCTTTTTTCTGAGCTCATTGACCTCCTCATTCTTCTCTAAGCTTAATTTGGCCATAAGCAGTTTACTCTCTGTTTTGTGCTCCTCTAATAGCTTTTCACTATCCATCAATTGCTGTTGGAGAGAAGCAATCAACTGCTGGTTTTGTTCAAGCACCTGGTTCTTTTCAGAAAGCTCTTTTATCTGGCATAACAGACAGTCTTCCTTATCTCTCCATTCATTTTCTGCAACCCTCCTGCCTTGATCAAAACTTCCCTGCAAACTTTTACATCTCGACTGGAACTTTGGATAGAGCTGGCTGCAGAAAATATACTCCATTTGAGAAATCTTGTCTTTCACTTCCTGAATTGTAGCCACCAGTATGGTGCTGAGACCAGAAATGTAAATTGCTTCGTCATTGTCAATAGAAAACCCTAGCTGAGGAGATGTCTTCAAGCCACCTTCCATCTCTTTAATGACTAAGATGACTGTAGAAATGCGTCATCAGCATTATCCAAAAATAGAGGAAAATTGCCCAGGTTTACTAATATAACGTATAGCAAGTCTCCTCTAACGTTATCCCTGCACGGCCCAGCTAGATCATTTTATATGCGAGCTCAAATCCCTCAAAAACTAACTCGGTTTTATGTATGCGTAAAATCTTGAACTTTAGCAACTCCTGCTGGTACCTCAAGAACCGAAATCCTAAATAATCACCCATATAGCATTGCAGATACATTCAATTTCCATCATCATCAACATAAATATTTTCTGTAAATCATGGAAAGAAAACATGGAACCGGAAACTGCAGAAATCTATGTCAGTTGTATAAATAAAAAAAAAAAACATGTAAACAGCGACATTCCAATAGAAACTACAGTATCAGAACAGAGAGACTAATACAAATGACGTTGAAGTCTAAAGAAGTAGAACAATACTGAAACCTTAATTTGGATTAAGTATTTAAAGAAGTGAAAACTAGCGGATCCTATGAATTAAAGACGAAGCTTAGACGTGCAACTCAAACCTAAAGGAAAAATATAACAAATACATGTCTGAGACTGAGTTCTGAGGATGAAACCTACCTGTATGGTGGCTTTTTCATACGATCCGACCCTCTCTCTCTCTCTCTCTAACAAACTTGAAGTTGAAAAGTTCGCAGTGGAGAAACTCTGCTTATTATTTTTCCCGCCTGATTCGCGCGGCGCGGATATTTTCCAATTTCCAGAAGTGGAATGCTAGTTAGACGTACGTATCTTTTGCGAACGCTTCAAAACACGATAGTACAAAAATTTAAAGACGAAAACACCCTTATTTACATATTGTCATTTGTGTTTGACGTCTTCGTAAGCCATACGCACGTATTACCTCCACGTCCACGTGTCAAAGAGGCAGGAGTAGTCAACTTATTTTGCTTTCCCGTCTAACGTAGAGCAGATCCGTTCAATGAGCACACCATACACCGAAATTACAGTCCCATCCCTCCGTGTATTGTGAACATCTATCTATGAATAACAATGCAAAGCATAGAAGATATTCTCAATGTACATCGGGATGCATTGTGAGATTGTGTGAGGAGCAAATTCAGACTCTTTGGCCAACGAAATCAACTTGATCAAATTAGAAAATTGGTCATCTAAAAGACAGCTTAAAAATGCCATTTGGCAAGTCTTTCTTTGAAAGATTTGACAATCAAAAAAACATTATGAGCTTTCGCATAAAAAGACCACTTGTTTGTCACTATCTTTATTTCCTCCCTCAATCCATCTCCTTCACCCTCTCCCTCTCTCTCCCACAACAATCACGGCAATACAACATACCGGGGAAAAAGCATCCCAACTGATATACATATAAACCCACGAATCGTTCACGATTGATAAGCATTATATAAACAACAAATATGACAAATAATAAACCCATTACTGGATAAAGCAGAAAAACTGATACGTCATTAGAGATGATAAATTAGTAGAGCTGTTAAAGCATTAGATCTGATTAAACACTAGAAATGATCAAACAAGAGGACTGATTAAATACTATAACTGATACAGCATTAGGATTGATAAATCATTAGGATTGGTATAATCATAATAACTAACAATTCATTGGAAATAATGAAGCTCCATTCAAAGTGATAAATCAGTAGAGTCGGTAAAGCAAGATAACCTATCAAACAATAGAACTGATAAAGCAACATAATTGATAAATCCCTACAATTGATACAGCAGCACTATGATTGATAATTCATTAGGGTTGATATCTCATTATAACTAATAAATCATTAGAAATAATGAAGATTTAAAACTAATAAAGTATTAGGCCTGATAAAATACTACAACTAATAAAGCAGTAGAAGTGGTAAACCGTTGGAATTGATATTGTGTGTTTTTACCACTCAGAGGTTATGGCGGTTCACAGGTGATCTAGTCTCAGTAAGTCTAGAGAAGGTGTGATAAGGAAAGAGAGAAGACGTGAGGAAGAGAGGATGGAGTTGCCCCCTTTATGAGAAACCCCATGTCAAAATTATTGTTCTCCCCTGGGGAAGAATTGCCCTCTCCCTTTTATAGAAAGAAAGTTAAGGTTATTAAAGAAGAAGTTATTTCCTATTAGGAAAGATAATCTTTTTTATTAGGAAATGAGATATTTCCTTTTGTTTGACTATATTAAGGGTTCATTATTAAATAATCTTATCCCTTTTGGATTCTCTCTGTTTGTGACCCTATTATACTGACGTAGCACGGGTGATGTCATCGTTTGGCAGGCATACTTTCATTAAACTCACATGCGCAATTTAAAGGCGCACGTGTAACCGACATTTATTCATGGTCTATTGTGAACAGTTCTATAATGGTGTCGGGTTCATCGCAACTTCGCGCATGTTTAGGGCCCATCGCAAATCCATGCATGTTCGGGGTTCATCACAAATCTGTGCGTGTCTTAAATTTATCGCAGATTCGCACTAGCCGAAGTTCATCACGACCTGTCCCGGGTATGAGTTCATCGCAATCGCAAACGTGCGATGGGTTATAGATTCATTGCAGGCATCCATGTAGCGTTGGTTTGACACCCTTAGTACTTTGATGGTCTTAGCGACCATTATGTACCTGCATTAGCCCCCCATGCTTATAAGTATTTTTTGTCATCGTATTTGCTTCAGGGTTTCACGATGGGGCGATGAATAACCATTTTGTAGATATTGTGGCATAACGTTTTCTTATTGGGTCTAGTAATTGTTCCAATTCTTGATGAGATACTCTACAAGCTTTGCGTGCGGAAAAAAATTATTTGGGTATGTTTGGTAGCCCC
Source organism: Nelumbo nucifera (assembly GCF_055504915.1). Taxonomy (NCBI): domain Eukaryota; kingdom Viridiplantae; phylum Streptophyta; class Magnoliopsida; order Proteales; family Nelumbonaceae; genus Nelumbo; species Nelumbo nucifera. The sequence continues at coordinate 107,669,041 of NC_142650.1, forward strand.
CTGCTTCTTGACAAGTATGAACTTGTCAATAAGCATTGTGGTATTCGACTTAGTAATGTTCTAAGATGGGAATCGAGAGTTTTCATTGTGATTCAGCCCCCCTGTCTTTTTGACAGGGTGCCATGTTAACTCGTACTTGCTTTCTAGGTCATCGAAGTTTTTTGAAGGTGTAAGTGACAGAAACATAATAGGGGCATTTTGTAAGGTACAACTCAATACTTATCTTTAATTTAGCCCCCCCCCCCCCTCTGTTTCTTAATAAAAGTCATTTGCATCAAGAGATAAGTGAAAATGAATAATTGGCTACTTTAATGTTCAACCCCCCTATATTTTGATAGAATGTCTTCTATCGAGAAATACTTGAGTGCGGTTTGCTAGGTGTGTGACCTTCACCTTAAAGCGATAAAGACCAATTTCTCAAATGCTACTAAGAAGCTGGAAGTCCTCATGGAGGAGTGTGGTCGCCAGCAAAAGGTGGTGGTCAGATACAAAGCAAAGATAAAGGATTTGATGGACTTCGAGGCACATGAGCAAGGCTTTAGAAAATATAATCGATATAAAGAAGGATTGGGCTTGTATATGGACACCCATAGTTACTCCTTTTGTAAATCATATTTATAAAAAGAATAATGAAATTTTTGTCTTATGCCAATGTGCAAGTGCTTTGATTTATTTTGCGCTAGTGCCTTTATCAAAGTAACAATGGGCTATCGGCTTTAGTGTATTATGTTCGGGTTCTTGGCGCATAGCGAACTTAAACGTAGAGGAAAGTTTTCCCATTAGAGCTCCACATGAGAGAGCCTTCGCAACGACTTCTAAGAGAACTTCATTATTTGTCAAGAGTTCTCGATTTTGTAATAAAACTTTATCGCATATTAGCTTGTAGGAAATAGTCTGAATCAAAGTTGTGTGTAATACGGATTAGAAGTCACATGGTCTGTGAATTTTTATCGCAACTTGTATCAGTATGGTAATCAAATCATTTAAAGTTGGTCATTTTGTACAGCCTGTCACAAATAAGTACTTTTCGTACTTATTCTAGAGGTTAATCGCAATCGAGTACCATTGCGAGTATAATCAGCCTTTAATTGCGAACTTCTATAGAAAAAGGAAATTGTGTGCCTCTTAGTTTGGAGGGTTAGCACAAGTATTAAACGTCTTTGAGAAGAAAGAAAGTTGCAAGTGTCCATTGATATTGGAAGGGATTTCGCATCGAAAATTCAAGTATTTTAGAGTCAAGCACCCGTTGGACTCTATCACAATCAAGTATTAGCATAGACATAGTAAACTTTATCGTAGATCATTAGAGAAAAACAAACAGTGTCATTCCAACGTCTGAGATACCATCAGGTGCGAAGGAGTCATCCCAAATAACGTTATGTAAATAAATTGATAATTAACGTACTCATAGAAAGGGAAGTTTGAATTACTTTGTAGGGAAATGCACTTTTGCTACCCACACAAGGATCGAGGGTTATCGTGCCTTAAGAAGGTGAGGCCCTTCATGGGTGAACTAGCCCTAAGGGTTAATTATGAGCTTTAGAACCCATGGTAAGGTTTTGGTCGTCACTTGAGAAAACTAGTTAAGCTTTTTTAGCGCAAGTAAGATATTAATAGTCGGAATAAGACGTTTGCTCCTAACAAAGCATCATATATAAGCGTGAGATGGCTTGACTTTGTTTTTACTTATACCGTTGCATTTACAAGTAGGTAAAGAATTTGCGTTTATAGGTTGGAGAAAGATTATACTTAATGTTGCCAAAGCCTCCTTAGGTTTGTCAGGGAATGTGTGAGCGCGCTTGGGTTGCTAAGGCCTTCTTGGGGTTGCTAGGGAATCTAAGCGCAAGCCTGGGGTTGCTAGGTAATATGAGCGTGCCTAGGGTTGCCAAGGCCTTTTCGGGGTTGCCGGAGAATCTAAGTGCGCCTGGGGTTGTCAAGGCCTTCATGGGTTGCTAGGGCCTTTGCATAGAGCACACGGCATCCTGAGTGGACCAGGGTATGTAGCAGCGCACCTGCCGAAATAGGGCCTTCGCATGGAGCATGCGGCATCCTGGGCAGACCAGGGTATGTAAGAGTGCACCTGCCGAAATAGGGCCTTCGCATGGAACATGCGGTATCCTAGGCGGACCAGGGTATGTGAGAGCGCACTTACCGGAACAGGGCCTTCGCATGGAGCATGCGACATCCTAACGGACCAGGGTATGTGAGATTGCACCTGTCGGAACAAGGCGCGGCATCCTGGCGAACCAGGGTATATGAGAGCACACCTGCCGAAACAGGGCCTTCTCATGAACCATGCGGCATCCTAGCAGACCAGGGTATGTGAGATCACACCTACCAAAACAAGGCCTTCGCATGGAGCATGTGGCATCCTAGCGGACCAGGGTATGTGAAATCGCACCTGCCAGAATAGGGTTTTCGCATTGAGCATGCACCATCTTGGCAGACCAAGGTATGTGAGAGCGCACCTGCCGGAATAGGGCTTTTGCATGGAGCATGTGGCATCCTGGCGGACCAGGGTATGTAAGATCACACCTATCGGAACAGGGCCTTCGCATGGAGCATGTGGCATCCTGACAGACCGGTGTATGTGAGAGCGCATCTGTCAGAACAGGGCCTTCGCATGGAGCATGCAACATCCTAGCAGACCAAGGTATGTGAGAGCGCACCTACCAGAACAGGGCCTTCACATAGAGCATGCAACATCCTAGCAGACCAGGGTATGTGAGATTGCACCTGTCAGAACAAAGCCTTCACATGAAGCATGCAGCATCATGGCCTTTTTTTACCGGAAAGAAAAACCATGTTTTCTTAGTAGCAACGATAAAATTTCGAAGCTAGATGAGAACATATTTTACATATCTTTGAAAATGACATTGAAAGCGTGTTTTTTTGGAAATAATGGATGGAATAATGTCTTGTAATAAAAACGTGCTTTAAAAATTAGCTGTTTAACCTAAAATACCGTTTTCAAATAGCGTGCTTTGACCCAACTAAAAAACACAGTTCAGCTAGGTCATTAGTGGGCATACGAGTACTAGAGCTAGTGATTAGAAATGGGTAATGTTAAAGTTCAATTTGGTTACGCATCTAATATATTAGATCCATTTCAAATATGGTAAAAGAAAGATATCCTTAATAAGGTTAAATAAAAGTGTCCTCTAAAACAAAACACCCAAAGAATGGACGCTATCGTGTTAGTAAATCTTTATCTACTATACATATTAGCAAATATATTCAACTATGCCCTGTCAAATTGGATCAGATTATTTATATCCAAAACCAATCGAATTATAAATGGGTCCAGGGCTGTCAATGGACCGGATGTTGGTCCAACCAAACCTAATCCAGTATGAGTCCATTACAAATGGCTAGGTCCAGTCCAATCTGATGAAGGATTTTAGATCTCTTATCCCCAAGCCGCCTTTTCAGTGGGGTTTACATATTTGCCCCTACTTCAATAGATGATACTAATGTGAGTCTTTCCAACCGATCCACAGAAAATCTCTCATCTTTTATTCTAATGCCTTCACCACCTCCAAGGTAGGCAGGCTGGCTAGAACACTCTTTATCAGAATTACCTTCCCTCCTTGGAAAGATACCTAGCCTTCCATGTGGCCAGTTTTTTATCCATTCTCTCCAAAAATGGGTTCCAAATGGATTTTGATGTGCACGTGGCACCCAAAGGCAGTCCCCAAGTAGCTTGTGGGCAGAAGTCCTACTTTGCAGCCCAATAGATCAGCTAAATTCTGGATGTTAGAAACTTCCCCAACTGCTGTCATTTCACTTTTTGCTAAGTTCACCTTTAACCCGGAAACAATTTCCACTGTAACTACTTCTTGCCAATGGATACTTGAAACTGGTCAATAAGATTTACTATTTATTCTTCAACACTCCAGGGATTTGCCTTTCTAAAAGTAATGGACCATCAGAGATCTAAGCTCAACTTAATTCACTAGTGGATCTGGATCTGAATTTTGAATTAATGCCATTATTGAACATTTAAAAAATACAACATCCCCTAAACAATGCTTAATTTTATCAACTTCATAATACCTCAATTGGATGTTTGGACCTTATGCCATGTAAATAGATACATATGTATTTGTAATCAAGTCTTCAAGAAATGAAGCAGAAAAGAGTAGAACAACCACACAATAGCAATATGCTATTGAGGAAAAAAGAAGCTTCTCATTACTAAAGCAGTAAACTCTGAACAGAATGAGTATATTGGTGCAATATATATAATCCTAATCCTAATAAAAGTAAGGCACTAAAATAAAAGATACAAAATCTATGGACTCAAGCTTAACAGACTTTTATTGACCTTCTAACTCTATGAATTAGAAAGTTACAAGAATTAAGAAACTATCCAATTCTAAATTCAACAAAGCATTGACCTTAACTCACGAACTACTGGCTTAATCAACATTAAATTTAAATCCTAAGCTCCATAGGCTGTGGTGAGCCAATATGTGGAACCCACTGGTTAAATGGTTGACTTTAACTTTGACCTCATCCTGCAGGTAAAACCATGGTTTTTAAAACCGAACCGGTCAGGGGTCCGATTATCAGTTTGAATGGTCCGACTGTTCGATCCGAACAGCTGGCCCATTCTGACAAAAAAATAAAAAAAAAAATTAAAAAGCTGAAAATTGGTCAAAACCGTTCAAACGGTTTGAATGGTTAATCGGCCGGTTCAGCAGTTTGCTGACCAAAATCAACGGTTTTGGGGAAAAGCGGAACCAATCAGGTAACTGGTTCCCGATTTTTCCAGTCCGGTCCGGTTTTGAAAACCATGCTTAAAACAAACCTTCAAGGAAGCCTTTTGCCATGGAATCTGGTGAGCTACTACTACCTTAGGAGTAGTTCAATATACTAAACTTTGGTGAGAAGCAACTACTTTAGCTAAGGCTAATAAGCCAGCCAAAGTTGACCTGTTAGAATTAAAAAATTGCTCTTGTAGTATAAGATCCTTATCTAACAACTATTACCTTTTAAAATAACAAAGCACTGGTATTTCAAAACATCAACCTCCAATAAAGAAGAGTAATACAAAATGATAGCAAAAGTTAATGTAGACATTATGGCAAAAAGAGCCATGGAAGATTAGGAGCATCATAAAGGAATTAAAGTGTATGACTGGATAATTGCAAACGACCTTCAAGTGGGTGTATAGATCAGCTAATTACTTGGACAACTCATTGGTAAAACAAGGGGCAAGTCTTCTGGGGTCAAATCTAATGTAAACGACCTTCATTTGTGCATGTTTAAATTATATCAATATATTGAACACTATTAAACCTAGATTTGTTTCTCTGATGTTTGTTCAAGACACACCTGTTACCCTATTAATACCCATTGTATTCTTCATAAAATACTGAGGCGAAATTTCTTTGGGTTCCTACCATTTGATAGCTTTGATATTCAAATTTCTCTAAAACATCCAATACAAGCACCAACCATCAACCTTTTATATTTCATAAGACATTCTTAAGCGTGTTTTCTAGGAAGCAAATATCAAATTTCTAACCCAAGAAGCAAAATTTTGAATGCCTTCCCTTTGGGTGCTCAACTAAAGTCAACCCTCCCAAACCTTAGGCTTCCTCAACTACCTACCAAGAAAGGTGCAAAAGTCCACTTAAGAGAGAAATCCCAATCCTTAAAAAAGTTTAGTTTTGTAGAAAATTTCTCCAAGGTGCAGAACTTTTCAGTTTGGGGAGAAGGTATTAAGGATGGTTAAACCTTTTCTATATAACTCTATAAAATGTTAAGAACATATTAAAATCTAAAATATTGACGAGTATGGAAGTCTTACATTACAAAGTACTCGTTAATAATGACCAATAATAGGATATATCAAAATAAAATATAATATCCATAAAATTGTAGTATTGTTCAAAATAGCTCTCATCTCTACACAATTCAGTAATATTCTAATGTAAATCCTCAGCTCTGTTATTAATTTTTCTATGATACATCCCAAATTATTAACATATGGAACATTTTAGCAGAAAATATCACATGTATATATTGTTGAATTGAAACTATGTAACTCCGAAGATCTCTTTGATAGATATTTCAATACAAACTTAAAAGGGGAATTTTATGGAAAATATTGACAAATTTGAAAGAAATTGCAAATCAAGCCATCAGACCATCAAAAGTAAGTTTTTAATCAATTTTCTTGAGGGTTCATCATGGTGGTAGTGCTGTGTGGGCTAAAGGTTGCTTTTACCTTATTGCCAAAATTTTCCCACTCCAAAATGCATCAATGCCAAGTGAATTATTGGAAACTAATTCACATGAACTAATCAAATGTTGAGTGTCGAAAATTGAACCATATTACCAATAAAGTGGCAGTGCAATTTCAAGGAGAACACAGGTATACCTCCAGAGGGGAAGTCACATGCAAAGTTGTCCACTTTATTTTTTAATGTTTCCCATACGGGTATACAGATCCAGGAATCCAGTCCACTAAAAATACAGTTTCCACTTCCGTTGCTAAAGGGCATAATCATACATTTTATTTTCTGAAGATACATGTGACATGTCTACACACATTTTTGCATACCATCCTAACACAAGTTAGCCTGGGGGAAGGAACTGAAACGACGAAACAATATTATCAACAAAATTAGATTGATAGAAATTGATCTCAAAGATGTACCCACACAATCACATTTAGACAACCCTAAAGAAAACCAACAAAACAAAAATAATTACATAAACCCCATTTTTGTATCACTTATGCAGTAGATCCCCAGATAGCCAATATGATATAAGTAAGCAACACAATTATAACAATCAAAGACATAAACAAGCATCCCTTAAATGAAGGCCAAAGGTGTGTAATATACTCTAAAACCACACAAAAAAATCAGCAAAATTCACATAATAACTCGGCACCAGAACTACAAAAAATTGAAATAGATGAACTGAAAAGCTAAAGCATGACTATTGTTGTTAGGATCATAAAATAAGTAGCAAATGTCAAAAGGAAAAGAAGGCTTGCAACTGAGAAACTAAAGTTGAACCATTTTATATAATATGACAATCATAGCCATCCTAATTCAAGAAATTTGTACCAGGAGGGTGGAATATGCGCATAACCAAGAAAATAGAAAAGAAACTAAGAATTGATCACTTCAGAAACTATAATTAATTCCCTTCGACATAGTAAATTTGACTCTAAGACTAACTCCAGAAACCATAATTCTCCCAATTCTTCACCACATTCACATTTCAAACAGAGGAGACAATTAGCCGGAAACAAGAAGACAACAAAGTTTCACAGAGATCCAACTTCCTTCCAGAAAGTTGAGACAATTGCAGAAACCCTAACGACCAAACAATTACCATTCGAGTATTTCCATAATACATTTAATCAAAATAACCAGAAAAATCCGGAAACACAAAAAATTGAGGAGCAAAAGTTCTATAAGGGAAAAATAAACAAGAAAAGAATTCTGCGATATGCCCTAACTAGAAATTACAACTACTTGGCGCAAGTTCTACAACAAAAACACCGAAAAGTTAAAGAAGTCAAAAGACGCATAGATAATATAATATTGAAACACAAATTAAAGCACAAGAACAAAGTAATTCGAGCAGAACTGAAGTTGCAAAGCCTTGTAAGAGTAGAGAGAAAACGAGAGAAAGACCTTTTTCTTCCAACCCGGAGGTGCTGGTAATTCTACCGAAACAACCTCCTTTTTTGCTCCGGCCTGTGTCTCTTTATCAACTGTTGTGCTCGCCATTTCCACCCTCTCCAGCTTTAACTATGATAACACATGGTGCGAATCCAATGCCTTCTGAACCAAAATCGAATTGTGGCCTGAAACGATCCATTACGAACTGGTTTGCTTCACATCGAGCAAGATGCGTTCGGTCCTGTTCGACTAGTAAGGAAGAAGGAAACAGGAGAAATCTCAGACAAAATAGATTTACAATTGCATGTCTTCAAGAAGCAAGAGCTTCATTGAAGCACGATCAAATGATTCGCACAGGCAAAATGAACTTCCGATTGTAAGTTTTCCCTACTGATGAACCTTCGGTGGTTGCAACAATTTGCTCTGTTCGAACGGTGAACACTGGTGAACTGTGACTTAGGTGACAAGAAAAAAGGACGAACAGGGAATGAGAAGAGAGGGAAAGACGGAGAGAGGGTGAAAATGAGAGACTGTAGTGGCGCTGGGGAAAGTTGTAGTAGTGGGGCGGTGTTCTGCTGCCGTGAATCCTCGTTACTGCGCCATTCTATTCGGTCGAAGGAGAAAAACTCAGTGAATAGCGCCTCTTCTTATCGATGCAAAGCCGCTCGATTTTTTATATTAAATCGGGGATCTCAAATCCGATGACTAAATTTGAAAAGTCGTTTTAATGCCTTTTTCTTCCCCGGAGAACAGAGGCATAACCATAAATTCTAACACTTTCACCATTGGGGAGGTTATGGTTGTTAGCAGCTTGTTAAGTGCGGAGAATGTGATAGGGAAAGAGAGAGGATGCTGTTCGTAAGAATGTCCAACCGACCAACCCAGACCGATCCAACCCGAGTCGACCAGATTTTCATCAGTATCGGTCGGTTTCGGGTTGAGCAAATATATAAATCGATATATTAGATCGGTTTCGATTTTATTGTGTGAAAATCGAAACCAACCCGACCCGAACCGAACTAATTCGATAGTTTATAGTTTGAGTAGTTTCCTACTTAACTATAACTAGTCTTCTACTAGAACTAGAAGGCCCATTAGGCAATTACAATTAGAATAGACAATTTATCATAGTTTCTAATTTTCTATAGTCTTTTACACCAAATAGGCAACATATTAGGCAATTACAATTAGAATTCAATTAGGTGTCATTTTGTACAGGAGCAAAACCAAAATCGACCGAAACTGACCCAACCCGACTCAAACCAACTAGGTCGGTTTGGCCTATCAGTGGGTCGGTTTCGGTTTCCACCTCAAGTAACCCGACCAGGTCGGGTCAGTTGGGAAAACCCCAATAAACCACCCAACCCGACCCGTGAACACCCCTAGGAGGGACTTGTCACCTTTGTAATAAATCCCAAGTCAAAATTATTTTCCCCGAGATAACAATTGCCTTCTCCTTTCTATAGAGAAAAAGTTAAGGTTATTAAGGAAAAAGTTCTTTCCTCTTAGAAAAGATGATCTTTTTTCTTAGGAAATGAGATATTTCCTTTTGTTTGACTATTAAGGGTTCATTATTAGAAAATCATATCCCATCTGAATTCTCTCCATATGCGATCCTATTATACTAACGTGGTGTGAGTGACATCATCATTTAGCGGATGTACTTTCATTAAACTCGCATATGTAATTCAAAGACACACGTATAACCGACATTTATTCCCAGTCTATTGTGATTCCGTAGCTCTATAATGGTGTCAGGTTCATCGTAATTCCGCGTATGTTTGGGGTTCATCGCAAATCCACGCATGTTCGGGGTTCATTGCAAACCCGTGCATGTTTTAGCTTTATCGTAGATTTGTGCTAGTCGAAGTTCATCATGACTTATCCCAGGTATGAGTTCATTACAGATGTGCGATAGATTATAGATTCATTATAGGCGTCCATATAGCGTTAATTTGACACTCTCTGTACTTTGATGGTCTTAACGACCACTATGTACCTACATTGTGTAATTGAAAAATCAGTGTTCATGAAACATCATTGGAAATGAAAAATCCCCATAAATGATAAAACATTTGAACTGATAAAATATAACCAATTAGGCATTAGAACTAATAAATAATTATAAGTGATAACTCACCAGAACTGATACAGCTATGAAATTAACAAATCATTGTGAATGATATACATCATTAGAACTGAAAATCAATAGAAATGATAAAGCATTAGAACTAATAAATCAATAGAACCAATTAGTCATTAAAACATACAATACTGATTCACATAAACCAATATATCATTGTAACTTGTAAACATTAACCAATAAATCATTGGAGATGGTATACATTTAAACACATCAACTATTAGAACCATTAAATGCAAACACCCAAACATAAAAACCCATTACACATCCCAAATAGTTGAGCCCCATTGTTAGAACTACACATTCAAACCGTAAATGTTCAACGATTGAACCCAATTCAACAAACAAATATTATAAACTTAAAATCGCATCCATAAATGAAACACTTGATCCTAATCATTCCAACTGTCATTCAAACCCTAAATTTACAACATCCAAGCCTCTTTATTCAACAAAGAAATGTTTCACCAAAAAACACAACCGTAGAAGTTAGAACATAAAGAACAAAAATTATTTCCGTTTCATATTGTCTATTATGATATTTGGGGCCCTGTTACTCTACCATCTGATACTAGATATAAGTATTTCATTACTTTGATTGATGACTACTCTAAATATACATGAGTTTATCATATACGATCTAGAGATGAAGTGTCAAAAATTGTGAAAGATTTTTAACGCATGATTTTTATTCAATTCCAAACTAAGATCCATATTTTCCAATCAGACAGTGCAAAGGAGTACTTCCATATGATCTCACGGAGTTCTTTGCTTCGTGTGAATCTCTTCATCAGAGCTCTTGTGCTAGAACACCCTAGCAAAGCGGTGTCACTAAAAATAAAAATCGTCACCTTCTCAAAATAGCTCATGGTTTATTATTCCATATGAATGGTCTAAAACATTTTGGGTAGATGTTGTTATGTGTGATGCATCATCAACTGTATGCCATCTCGATTACTAGAGTATAAGGCCCCACACCAACTTTTGTTTCCAACGACTCCTTTGTCCCCTATTCCAATGTGTATCTTTGGGTGTTGTTCCTTTGTTCATGACTTGCCCCTTACGATAAGTTCAATCATTGTGCCATTCCTTGTGCTTTTCTTGGCTACGCTTTATCTCAAAAGGGATACCGATGCTACGGTTCTGTCTCACATAAGTACTATGTTTCTATAGACGTATCATTCTTTGAGAGTCAACCTTTTTTCTCAATTTTTCCTCAGGGGGAGAGTAGGGTTGAGGAGGAGAAACACACAAAGGCTCAGACTCAATTACATCATCTTCCTGATCCTCCACCATTTTATGTTTTTCTTCACTATCATAAGAGCTAGTAGAGTTCAAGATCTGTGGAACCTGAAACTATGCAACCAACATCATTAGACTCTCCAAAGGTAGATCCTCCTCATCAGTCAGGTACACTTGTTCCCATTGATATGCTTGAATCTCTTGATATTAGTGGTACGATAGAAAGATACAAAGCCAAATTGGTGGCCAAAGGGTTTACACAGGTATATGGAATAAATTATGCAAAGACATTTGCTTTAGTAGCCAAGACGAATTCTATCAGAATCCTCCTTTCATTGGCTACTATTCTTGATTGAGAACTTTACCAGTTGGATTTTAAAATTGCATTCTTGAATGGTTACCTAGAGGAGGAGGTTTACATGACTCCACCTCGAGGTTTTTGTGCCAAAGGTAGTGAGCAGAAAGTGTGCAAGTAAAAAAAAAAAAATCATTATAAGGGTTGAAACAATCTCCTTGGGCCTAGTTTAGTAAGTTGCACTTAGTTGTACAACAGATGGGGTTCAAACAATGCCAGTCATATCATACTTTGTTTGTGAATAAAGGTGAAGAAAAAATTGCAGATTTAATTGTGTATATTGATGATAGTGATCACAGGAGACTAAAAGACTAAAATACAGAAGGTAAAAAAGTTCTTAGCCACTCAATTCAAGGTGAAAGATCTATGCCCCTTACGTTATTTCATTGGGATTAAAGTCGCTCATTCTCAAAAGGACATTTTTATTTTCCAAATGAAATATGTACTAGATCTATTAGAGGGTGTAGGCAAATTAGGGGTGAAGCAAATTGATTCGCCCATTGAACCTAACCATTAGCTAGGAGACAGTCAAGGGTGAAGCAAACTTTCCCACCTAGGGGAAAGTTTCCAACACTTGGGTGGGGCAAAATTGCCCCTTTTATTAATGGATTTTTATGGTTAAAATGGTCATTGTCTTATTTACCTGTGAAATAAAAAAACATGGGCAAATACATTTACTTAGGTAAGTATTTCCCATAAAACGCTTATTTGGATAAATGCATTTACCTAGGTAAGTAACTTCCCAAAAAGTGAACAGGGCCTTTATAATAAATGCTAAAAAGTAAGATCCTCATTGCTACTTTGATTAGTTTACCCCTTTTCCCCTTATAGACAAAGTATTTTCTATGGTTGCTTGTACTTAAATAAATATATTCACTTGTACTTAAATAAACTCAATTTGATAAGTCATAACATCATTGTTATCCAAGACTTATCCCAACTATATAGGGTTCAATACATGAATTCTGTTTTGCCACTCCAATTTATATGTATGTGTATATGTATGTATGTATAATGAAATGGCCTAACCCCCCCCCCCCCCTCTTTGCTTCTCCATCCCTTCAAAAATTTCCATGTGTTCTTGAATTTTTTAAATAAAAAAGCATCAGACGTGGGGTTATTTAAAATCAACCACAATCTACTCAGTTTATTTTTTTATTAGGAAATTGAATCAAATCACTCTCTTTTAACATCATTTTGTGCATCACACCCTTCATATAATATGTATCCAAAATACAATCTAACAGAACAGACAATGTTGCATGAAAAATCAAATGGAGCAAGGGTCACCTATAAAGTATGTCGAAGCAACATTTATATGACGCAGTTATACACTTGTCATGAAGATGACACTTTTGTTTGATAATTTTCTACCAAAAACTGTGAAACAATATGGCATTCTTTAATTTAATTTTAAACTGCCTAAAGTACCTCTTGTAAATTTTCTTTATTGGCCCCTTTGAATCGGCTTTTCTTGCTATTGATGTTTTTACAATCACCAATATTCAGAAAATCAAAAGTTCCATAGGGACATTAATCTACTTTGTGGATTAAGAAACTAAGGGAGGAGAAAGAAGATCATAGATATGATTCAATAGTTTGGATAGTATAGATACAAAAGAAAGCAAAGAAAAAAACACTAAAATTTAATGTGTTTTCCCCCACCAACAGCAATATTTAGAGCAAAAGATCATTAGATGTCAAGACACCTCTAAAAGTAATTTTCCATCTCTTAGGTGAGGCTCTATTGGTTAGAAATTGACCAATGTGTGGCATTTGGCAAAGGACATGGTAGGGGTGTAAGCGAACCGAGCCATTTCACAAGCTACTTGGGCTCGACTAGCTAAATACTTGAACTCGGTTTGAAGATTATCGAGTCGAGTAGTTAGTCTATCCAAGTTCGAGCTTCACAACACCCTGCATGAATAGCTCGTAAGCCTAATCAAGCTTCTAATAAAATATTATTTTCAATATATTTTTATTTATGATATAAGTAAATATTAATTTTTGATATTATTTTACTTGTAATATAAATAAATAAATTTATAATCAAGTTGTATAATATATTTTTTTATTTATAATATTTTAAATATTAATTTATTTATAATTTTTAATAGCAATTAATTTATAATTAACTCAATCCGAGTCGAGCTTGAGTAGCTCACAAGTATTTGCTCAAATTGAGTTCAAGTATGAAACTTAAAACTCAATCAAGCTCTTTTGAGTAGCACACATGGGTTACCATGTGTTGGTAGCTAATATAACTTTAGCTTGAAGGTTGCTGGTGCTAGAAGGCCCACAACTAGGCAAACAAGAAACAATAAATAGGAACTCTACACATAGCATTCTATTTAGAAAAAGCATTTAGCTGTCACCAAACACCATTAGAAAAACCCACCATCTAGTTGTATATTTACTAAAATACCCCTTATAGTTTGTTATATTTTATTTAATTGAACCTCTGTCAAAAACCATTTGTATTTCCACATAGGAATGGCTTACATGACCTTTTAAGACGAGCCAAAAATATGAAGAGGCATTAGTCTAAGGTTTGTATTCCAAAAATAACCCTAGTAATTAGGGATGAACAAGTAGGCAAGTTCTACTTAGAACCAAATGGATCTAACCTTAAAAGCCAACCTTGAACCCACCATATCCAATTTGTTACCGGGTAGGGTCTGGTTCCAAATTCTTGGAACCAACTAGGCTTGTCAATGGGTCGGGTCTACCCGATAGATCTAAATTGTTTAAACAATTTATAACAGTTTTGGTTCTATGAATCACTCCAATGGGTTGGTTCTGGTTTTAATTTTCTATATTGATTATTATATTTTACATGTAATAAAAGTATTATGTATGTCTAAAACTATAATTTAGGAAAGGTTTAAAACCTAAAACTAAACCTTTTTTTGTCCCTTTCCATTTTCCACTATTTGATACATCCTCATTAAAGGAAAAGAGGGGAAGCCAAAGCTCACACCTCTTAGCTCAATCTCTCGTTTGAACTTCAAATCTGAAGCTTTTGTTAGACAATTTTGTATGCCCTTAGCTCCAATTAGTTTGATGTACTTATGACATTTATAAAGTGCATATTTGATTCATGTTATGTGGTGTGTTTCTGTGTAATACCCTTAAACTGGACACTAATGAAACTCGTATTAGTTTAGAACGTTCATAGCCGTTGGATAAGTCTGCGGAGATTTATCTTGCCAAGGCTGACACTGATGTTCCGCCAAGTCGGTTGGGGTGGCCTGTCTCTGCCACCAGGGTGAGACCCGAGGTACATGCAGTGTAGGATTAATTGAATATTTGAACCGGACCAGATTTCCAGCATTGCCCTAAACCTTGGAGATTGATGGGCAAAACTAGAAAGTTACACCTGACCCCTAGACTCGATTATGATACTTCACTAGGTATCGGATTGGGCTGTCTTTGATATGCCAATTAGTAAGATCCTTAGCGGGGTCAAAACTGGGTATGTTGTGATAGTCTGAGAATTCATCTGAGTGGGTGATCATAGTGACAGGATCAGCCCCTTTGTCGGACAAAGGTAATGATCGGGGATGCACTCTCTCTGATGGAAACCAAGACTGTTGGCAACCGATTTCAATTGTTGAGATTTGTTTTGCAAAATATATTTTATATGAGATATAAAAGTATATACATTATGGTTTCCAAACGTTTGCAAAAGGTTTTACTTCCCGGGATCCATGTAAGCAGAGAGTGCAGCACTGTTCCTTGCAACCAAGGGAGATGTCCTCTCTTGTCGAGTAGTGTTTGATCATTATGGGTTGAGAGGTTAAGTGTAAGACCATTGAGGGTAATATCTGATGGACTAATCTTGCATCTGCCCACAGTCCCTGGGTGTTACAAGGTGGTTGGCCCAGGGACCACTTAGGGTAAGTGTTGGGCCCATAGAGCCAATGTGATGGGTTTCACAGGGTGCACTGTCCATAACAGTGTATTCGGCCAGGCCTTGTAACGAAGATTGGGCTGAACCCATGTGGCTGATGTGTAGATCAATGTTTGGATCCCACGCCATACAAGGAAACCCAACTAGGGAGTAGTTTGGAAGGATAAGTGAGCACATAACCTTATTGAGCCTAAAGCCCATTTCGAACTGGACTGATTTGATCAGTTAAATAATGAGCGAATTCTAAAATTGAATTAGCATATAGGATTGGGTCTTAACCCTATCCACTCAGAGAGTCCAGATCTAAATGTGATTCAGATATGGAAACCTCCTAATGAGATTAGGAGAAGGCTGATCTAATCTGCAGATGAGATAAGGGTTTACCCTTATCACTTAAAGGGAACTCTAACCCAAATATAATTTGGATCAGCAACTCCTAATGGGATTAGGAGTTGATCTCTTTAAAGTTATAAAAGGAGGAGGGGGCGACAGCCTTTTCACAACACTTCACATCCTGTCTTCAGAGCTGAAATCACAGAAGAGAGAATTCAGCATCACTGCGCAAAATCTCTCTTGTCGCCTCCTTCCTGTCGCCGCCATATCTGCCAGTTCGATCTCTTGTTCTCAGTGGGAGTGATCAAGATCAGATCTTGATATCAGTTCTTTATGAAAGGACTGATTGGAAGTAGTGCTCACGTGCCATCCAACTGATTCTTGTGAAGAACGCTGTTGATTCTGCTCCATCCTACATTGCGCCATCTTCAGTGGGAACAGTTTTTGGTTCCTTCCTTAGGCGTAAACACCTCCATTGGGAGATATTATTTCTCCGTGTCAGGTATATTCCTCTCCTACTATTTTTGTTCAGATCTGGTTCGGTTCTTGGTTCAAGATTGATCATTGAAAAATATGATTTTTCTAAATTAGGGAATACGAATCCCACTAGGATGGAGAGAAATTTTGAAATTCGCTCATTCTATTCCGCAAGATTCGGGCATCCATACGATGGATCTCTCATCCCTTCAGTGGTATCAGAGCCAGGTTCAAGTCTTGAACCGAATTGGGTCAAATCTGAACCTGCGCAAATGGGCAGAAGGCATTCTACCCGATTTGCGCAAATATAAGGTTTTTCTGGAAAATTTGTTTCCAGTTAATGGGCGATTAATCTGAAATTAAATTTTATAAATCTGATTATTATTTAGAACTGTTCTTTATAATTTTCTTGATTTTTGGGTTGTTCGTACACATGGAGATTGAAATCTTAATTGGCGCAGGGAACCTGCGATTTTGCAGTTTCTTGAATATTTTTATTACATTTGGTCTGTAAAATAATTTTTTTTTAGACTGAATGTATAGGCATTTGATCTGATGTAATTATAATAGAAATTAGGTTTTTTATTTATTTTTAATTTTTGGATCAAAAATGGCGACACAAGGAAGGAGATTTCGCAGATGGGAGAATCGCTATCTACGATTTGTAGTTTATGAAACTGCGAACTGTGATCTAACCTCTGTTTTGTAGTATGGATTGTGCAAACAACCATATCTGATTGATTCTTGGTTTTCTTTTATAAGTGTTTAATTTCAGATTAATTTCATGAATTAAATCTTTAATTAAAGATCAAACCCTACACCCATTCGAACTAGATTGGTCCAAACTGGTTGGACCGAATCTAGGGTTTGATCAAGGCTGAATGCCAGCCTATTTCTCCCTCTAATGGGCCTGCCTAAGGATTGATAATTAATTGAAAGTTTAATTCGGCCCAACCTGTAAAGGCCCGGTTTTAAATTGTTAAAACTACTAAAAGCCCACTTCGCAGATAAAGCTATATGAACCGAATTGATCAACCCTAATTTCGGCCCATATACCTAGATGGTTAATATTATGGGCTTTAAAATGGCTTTACAGATATTAATTGATTTGATCAATTCTTCCTGCATGTGATGTATGAATGTGTGATGTGCTACGTTCATGGGCCATAAGTGCTTGGCACATGCTGATTCGATAATGGTTCTTGCGCACACCATGGTTGAATGCACATCATTGCCATGGTGTCCTTGTTGGTCATTGGATGACCTCCCTTAGTGGTGGGCCCCACACCTCTTGAAGAATATATGTGCGGAAACCTTAGCCGATTTGGGCCACCAGAAATCTGGCTTTGTGAAAGCCAGTGGGAACCACTCAGGTTTGACCTAAAACTAGGGCGTAACTTGTTCCCTCCTGAAATATGAGTGCATGTGATAGGGAGATCCATATGATGGACTCTCTAAAGGCCTTCCGTTATTAGCATGAAGACGGGTCCTTCAAGTGATGAGGGGAAGCACTAGAAAATGGGCCAACCGATTTGCTGCTGGATTTGTTGGATTGTTTCATATGATGATAGGGACGTTATAGACCGATGTGGGAGGGGCTTCACCAGAAAATGAGAACTCTCTCACGATACCTTGGCGTGGTCGAATATGATGGGTGAGTACTCACTGAACAGAAAGGTTTACCCGTAAACGGCTATGAACCTTGTCTGATAGAGGCCAAAGGGAAAGCTCATGTGATGAGTGGATATGATCCTTCACAGAAAGGTGGTGGGGTTATGCAACTGAAACAGTTGGTTCCATGCATCCTGTGTGATTTCCCACATTTCCAAGAGACATAATTGTTGTTGTCTCCGTCACTGAGATAGGAGGGAAATCCCGGTGATGAACAAATGGAAATGGGACATAAATTAAAAGCCATATCTATGTAGATGACATGAATCAAATTAGGTTGTGGACTAATGCCTTGCTATTTTACCAGAAAATGACTAACGGACAATTCGCCAAGCTTCTTGACGACAACAAACTTAAAGGCCCTAATTACGTTATCTGGTATTGTAACCTCATACTGGTACTAACTTCTGAAAAATTAGATAAAGTTGCCAAAAACCCTGCCCCAGAGCGTTCGGGTGAACGGGCTTCTGAGGCCCACAGAAGGGACTACCTTGAGTGGGAGGAAAAGAACTCCCTAGCCCGCTGCTATATCATAGTTTCTCTAGACAATCCAATACAGAGGCAGCTCGATCAGATCGAACTGGCCAAAGACATATTGAACAGTCTGAAAACTATGCATGAATAGCAGAATCGTTCTACTCGACAGAAGGTCTTGAAGCGGTTCATGACCGCTCAAATGACTAAGGGACAACAAGTGCATGACCATTGTCTTCGGATGATGGGATACATAAACGAGTTGGAAGCCCTAGGGTCTGGGCTAGACCACATCACCAAAGTAGACGCCATTCTGAATTCTTTTCCTCTGTCCTACAATCAGTTTATCATGAATTATAACATGAATAAGCTGAACGTCAGTTTACAAGAGCTCAACAATATGTTGTAACGGGCTGAAGAACTGACTCGTAAGGATGAGCCTATGGCCATGCTTATGGAAATTGGCAAACGTGGCAAAAAGAGGAGGTCGAAGAAGAAGCCTCAGAAAAAGGGCAACAAATCCAAGAAACAGAAGAAGGACAGGGCATCCGACGCCTGTCACCATTGTCACCAGACCAGCTACTGAAGAAGGAACTGCCCTGCCTACCTGGAATCTACGAAAGGTAATCCCGAATCCTGTGTCATAGAAATCAATTTGTTGGTTACTTCTGCTTCTTGGTGTATTGACTCCGGGGCTTCGACTTATGCATGTAACACATTGCAGGGTTTCAGAATAAGCAGAAGACTGAGTGAGGGAGAAGTGACGCTCTTCTTAGGAATTTATGCAAGCGTTGCAGCTGCGGCCATTAGAACCGTAGAATTGTTTTTTAGAGAATGATCACTTGTACTTATAGATTGTCTTTATGTACAAAATTTAAGAAGAAATTTAATTTATGTCTCAAAACTGTGTGTTGATGGATATTCTGTTTTTTTTAGTAATACGATTACTATTAAAAGAAACAACAAATTCATCGCATACGGGGAACTGGAGAACGGTCTCTATGTTCTGCATCATTCTCTAGAAACCAACATAGTCGAAACTACGTCGGTTAACGTTCCCAAGAGAACTCGTGATACCGTTAGTCCCACGTGCCTGTGGCATTACCATCTTGGCCATATCGGTATTGACCGAATCACAATGTTGATAATTGATGGTCCTTTGGATTTTCTAACCGTAGAAGATTTTCCCACCTGTGAATCTTGCCTTCATTCGACGGCAAGCCTGAAAGATGCACGGGCACGCTTGACCTCATACATAGTGATATATGCGGGCCCCTGAATGTTAGGAGTCGTAACCAACACGTATACTTCATCACCTTCACCGATGATTATTTGCAGTATGGTTACGTATACCTAATGAGACACAAGTCTGAATCCTTTGAAAAGTTTAAGGAGTTTAGACAAGAGGTCGAGAAACAATTGGGGAGAGAAATTAAGACCTTTCGATTCGATCAAGGTGGCAAGTATCTCTCTGATGAATTCAAGGACTACCTAAAGGTCAACGGGATAGTATCACAGTTAGCTTATCCTACTACACCACAATTTAACAATGTTTTAGAGAGGAAGAATATGACCTTACTTGATATGGTCCGGTCACTTCTCACACACTCGAAGTTACCCACATCCTTTTGGGGATACGCATTAGAGACTGCGATTTACGTGTTGAATAGGGTTCTAACCAAATCGGTTCCGAGTACTCCATATGAACTTTGGAGCGAAAAGAAACCAAGTGTCAAACACTTGAAGATTTGGGGTTGTCCGACACACATTAAAAGAACGAGTCCGGACAAATTGGAATCCCGAACCAGCCGTTGCCTATTTGTAGGTTACCCCAAAAACTCTATGGAAGAGGATTACATCCTAAACAATCATCGTTAGGAAATTGTTCTTGATGAGAAGAGCTTAGGAGTAGTGGGAGATGTCCCACATGTTCCAGGTAGTGACCAACTTAGAAGATCTACCCAGGTATCCAGGTCACCAGTCCGTTATGGTTATGACCATGATAGTTACTTGGTGAAAGCATTGACTATTGAGGAGGATCCCGTAACTTACGCAGAAGTTATGTTGAACATAGATTCACATAAGTGGATAGATGCCATGAGAGCTGAGTGGCATTCCCAAAGCCAAATGGAAAACAAATGGGTAAATTTCTTAAACTACCCTTGTGGTTTAGCTAATTGACCAAATGTACCCTTATTGTTTGAAAATTGACCAACACTACCTCTACTGTTTTTGACAATTGACTAATACTTCATTTACCGTTAGCATTTGTTAATAGAAAGACAAAGATGACTATTTTACCTTTTATTCTTATTCAAATTTCAAAATAAAACCTTCAAACCCACTAAAGGTTTACAGGGCTAACTCAAAATTTACAACCATAGTTGGAAAAACAAAGACAAAATTTAGAGCGCTCTATCTTGTGCATTAAATTTTGAATTAATCAAAAGAATGGTCTAAAGATGGTTGTAAAATCAAAGCTCTCTCTTAGAACCTTGTAAACCTTATGGTTTAGCTTTGGCTTCCCCTGCGTCCGATTCATTGTGCATTAAATTTTGAGTTAATTAATGCAGTTTGATACATAGAAAGAGGTGTTAAATCCAAATTATTGTCATTGTAGCAACTCCCACCATCTCGGCGCTCCAACAAGGTGCTTCGACATCACTATCTTCCTCGGTTCGTTTGAGTTTTAGAACATAAGACCTCTTCTCTGGCATCCCCAGCTTCATGGGTCCAATGCCATCTATCCATCAATGTCCTTGAAATTCACATTGGTGCCTAAATTCAAAAGCTCCTTAATCCTTGTGAGAGTTGGAAAAACAATTCACTTGCCACTTGGGTTGAAAATGAAATCACCACTTATCAAATTAGGAAATGGAAGTGATGGGACCTTTGATAATGATTTTAAAACCGTTTATCTTAATAGTGATTCCAATAACTCAAGGCACTAACTAAACCAGTCCGGATTGGTGCGAGATGGGAGAGGGAAGGGGTTAAGCACCCCTCTCTTGGGCCTAATAAGTGGGGCCCACATGGAAATCTAAACAAACACAAATACCAAGTATGCAATTAATTAAACAAAACAATAATAAACATAAGATGCAAGATTGAACGCGGGGTAACTAACCTTGTCATAAAATCAACAATAAAGAAGCAACATTATATCATGAACTCAAGAAGCAAGATTTACCTAGCACATGATTCCAGATTCATTTACAAAAGAAGCAACATGAGCAAATCACAACATTATGAACTAAAAAAATTAATTCCTAAGCTAGCAAGACCATTAAGATAATACGCTAATTGCATGCCGGAAAAGTAAAGAGATTCCTATTCTAAAACATAAGATGGATCTAAAAGAATATAACAATCTAAATGCTACAAAAAACAACATATCTTGGCTGGTACTAGGAATTACAAGGGCTGAATCAACCCAATCATTCTCCTCCCAGCAGTTGTAGATGCATTTATCGATTATACCACAAAACAAAGAAAAAAAGGACCAGAAGCAGAGCAAGAATGGTATTACCTAAATTGGGATTTTGGCCTAAAACCGACTACTACAAATAGAGAACACGGAAAGGCAGATCTGCTACGATTATGGCTTCTTCACCGACCACAGAATCAAAATTCACTAGTGATTGGATGTTGTAACAGGGGAGATTCAGATGAGTTCGGTGTGCTTGCAGTTGATGATCGGAGATTATTGAGGTCGAGCAACTCCTTCTAGTGTGGATGGACTAGCGGAGACTTCTGAGATTTCTTGGACTAGAAATGAAGCTCGTGGAACAGGGGAGATGTCGATCTATCATCGAATCTGGTAGAAGATGGGGATGCCAACCATGACCAGTGCTCTGCCACTGCTACTGCTATACAAATTTTAATTCACATAGGAAAGAGAGAAGAGAGAGGATGGAGGCGGATGAGATCTGCCGCTTGCAGGGGCAGCGACGAAAACTGGAGAGGTAGGAGAGGAGATGGCTACTGATTTCGAATATGCCGTGGCGGAAATGGCACAAAGAAGAAGAAGAAGAAGAAGAAGAAGAAGAAGAAGAAGAAGAGGAGGAGGAGGAGGAGGAGGAGTAGGAGGAGGAGAGAAGAGAGAGAGAGAGAGAGAGGCGAATGGAGAGTTCTCTCGCCGAGCTGCCGCCGCGTTGCCTCTCTTCTTTGTGAATGGGGAAGAAGGGAGAACCGAATGAATAGTGTCTTAGGGCGAATGGATAACTTAGGTTGAATTTATATGGGAGGCAGGGATGGTTTTGTAAATTTGGGGATATCTAGGGGTATTTTTGTAATTTAAAAAAATCGTCAAACCGAGTCAAAAGGTGGTCAAATCAGGTTTTGGATGAATGGATAAGATTTTGGGTAAAAATGGAGGGTTGAGATGCTGTAATGGGGGGTTTTGCGTATGAGGGTCAGTGAGATCGGTCGAAACAAAATCTTTTTAGATGAAGAGGCAAATGGGGGTAGCTTGGAATGAAATTTCACGAGGCGGGGTTTTTGTGCATTCTGAATTGATTGGTGGGGTCAGATTGGCCCAATTGGGCTTGAATTAATCAAAGCTGGATAGGGTTCGATTTAGTCAATCTAGGGGCTTGAAATATGATCTTTGTGTGATTGAGGGGTAAACAAGGTTTGTTTTGGATCAAATTTCACGGGGTATTTGGAGGTGTCTAGGATATGAGGGTGAGGTCTGATTAGTCTTGGGGGGTCAAGGTTGTAGGAATTTGGGTTAACAAGATGATTCATAACGGAATTTTGGTTTGATGGAAGGGTGAATGGGGGAATCTAGGGTTGAAACTTTATGGGCAGGTATTTTGATGTATCCAGAGTTTAATGGTATGGTTTGATTGGTTCAGATGTGTCAAGATCAAGGGAATTTGGGTTCTAAGTGTTTGAGCTAACGAGAAATGTCAAAATTGAATCTTTGTTTGATGAATGGGAGAGCAAAGGAATTTTGAGTTCAAATTTCATGGGTAGGTGTCTTGGGAGCTTCTAAGTATGATGATTGTGTCGGATCTAATGGTTAAGGTATTGATGGGGATTGACAGGGGTCATCGGATAGGTATTGTGTAGGTTTAATGGTGGATCTGAGGGTTTTGGGGCTGAAAGTTGGGTTTTTAGGTGTTTCAGAGAGGTCGGATGGGTCTAGTTGGGTGTTTGGGGGTAAATTGGGGTACAGGAGGCAGACTGAGCAAAAATCGGGTGTTGACAATCCTAGACGGTGCCAGTGTCGAAGACGCTGTTCTAAACCAACGCCGTTATGTGATGCTCGTTTCAAACCTCTAGCGACGTTGGCTGTCCATTCCCAACCCTGAGTAATAGATGCCAGTGTCGGAGATGCCAATGTTGGTGCTAGAGAGGACAATGAGATATTCCGTCGGAATAGATGCCGATGCCAATGTTGGAAGTTATAATAAGGGTAAATTGAGTACTTTTGGAAGTTATAACAGTCACCTGATACACATTTGAATGGTTTATGACGGAACATAAATAGTAAGGGAAGTATTAATCAATTGTCAAAAACAATAAAGATAGTTTAGTTTAAGAAATTTATCCAAAACAAATTGTTGAGAGAGGGTTGAATAAGGTGTTTTAATAAGATACAAACTAGAGTGTAGATTTTGGTAAATAGGTGAACCTATAGGGGTGTTTAAGTAAATGACCCTAAAAAACACTGTGCAATCACCAAAGACTCCTTCCATCTCCGGGTCCGGGGACTGGGGTCCAAAGCAAGCAAAGAAACAACCAAAAGCAGCCGAACTCGCCTCCTTCTGATCTCCCTCTGTTTCTCTCTCCTCAGTGCAAGAGAAACATGTCCTCGTCTAGGGGCTTCATTGCCGCTTCAGGAATGCTCAGAAGTCGTCTCAAGCCGTCGCTCCGTACAAGGGGAGGCGGGGGAGAAGGGCCAAGCCGATGGACAAGCCCCGGGCACCAAGAACGACCCAACGGTTACCTTTTCAATCGAACCCCTCCTCCACCAGGACAGTCCAGAAAATGGGAGGACTGGGAGCTCCCTTACTACATCACCGGTTTCCTCACCATCGTCATCCTCGGCGTCGGCCTCAATGCTAAGCCCGATTTCACCATCGAGACTTGGGCGCACAAGAAAGCCCTGGAACGCCTCGAGAACCAGAAGATCGCTCTCTCCGCGGAGGAATCCGAGTAATTGGTGATTTGGGTACGGTTAATTGGCTCCACCCTTTTCTTGTTAGTGTATTTCTTTTGATGGGTCTTAAGCTGTTCGGTCGATCTTGATCAAGGCAGGGGAGAACTCGTGTTGATAAATGAAGCTCATGTAGTTCAATAAAGCCTTAACTGTTTCATTCAATCAATTTGGAACTTCTTGTTTTGTTTTGTTTTATCTGTAGTGGGCTATAAAGTTGTTCAGCATGAGAATGTGTGAGAGTTCCATAAATGATTTTACTAAATTGAAATGCTTCACTTTATTAGTTATTCTTCTTTCACTGCTTGTTGTTCTGCGGGTCAAGTTTGACTTCTCAAATCGATAATTAACTAAAATTCGTTAAAATGTCATTTGAGGAGAAGCAAAGAAATGTAAAGCTTTGTGAGATTGAGTTGCCTGTGTATATCAATTCTTTATTATGCCACGCCTACTTCCAAATTATACTATTCTTTAAGTGCAAAGAACAATAGATGTTTCATGGAATAAAGATCCTTCATTTTCTTAGGTCACAATTAAAAACACTGGCTGCAAGTTCTGAATTGTCTGTATGATTAATTTATGTGTTTAAGATTCCTTGCTGGTCCTAAGCACTCTGTTTAGTTGTATGAGCCTGATACACTTCAATTTTACTTGCCTTCGTGATGATTTTGACTTTCAACTCTGCTCGAAATGAGCATGATTGCCATATTCTGAGGCTCACTGAACTATGTTGTGTTCTTACTCGGAAATCTGGGCTTGTTAGGAGTTATCTGGGATTTATAGAGGTCGTTAGGGGAGGCTTAGATGATTCTTTTTTTTTTTTTTTTTGATCAGAAACACAGAATTTTTATTAAAATTTAATGGAAAATAAATTACAACAAGAGGTTGTTAGAACTAAAACCCATTACAATAAGAATCCCATCACCCTATTAAAATTGGGCCCTGTACAAATGATGTCAATGATGTCTATGTATTCCTTGCTTAGAAAGTCCATCTGCCAAACGGCCCAAACCAGTTGGAGACCTTCTAACCCATCTTGCTTGAATATACATATGTCTTGACAGCAATTTGAACCGTTTGAATTCATTCCTAAATTTCCATAATCCCCTTCTTTATTTAGCCATCCAATGACTATCTTTGAATCTCCTTCCACAGCCAGCCTTATGATTCCCATTTCCTTGGCTTTTTGCATCCCAACAATAGCTGCCATAAATTTTGCTCACTGAATCACATTGATCATTTGGCCTTGAAAACAATCCACAAATGTTCCCATCATCATCCCGAATCACTCCTCCAATTCTGGACGATCCTGGATTGCCCAAGCTACTACCATCGAAATTGAGTTTCATCCACCAACCCATGGGGGAGACCTTTTTGTTTCCTAGAGGAGGAATGATCAATTGATCTCCAGTTTCTGAAAAAGTCTTAAAGTGAAAAATCTGGAAACAATTGCAAGGTCTTCACCCAATGTGCTACTCTTACTGTAACAGTCTCAATCATTGCCTCCTTATTCCTTTCTTTCTCCTAAAAAATTCATAGGTTCCTCTCCTCCCAAATTGTCCACACTACTGCTTCCCTTGCACATTTCCACATGATTCTGCCTCTCCTCTTTGTATCCCTCAGAAAGGATGGGTTAAAGAGTCATTCCAAACTAACAGGAGGGATCCACCTGCAATCAAAGAGAGAATGAAACCATTCCCAGAAAAGGGATATGAGATTAAGAGGTGGTAAGTAGTGTCACTATTCAACTTACACAACATGCACCAGTTGGGAGACAAGATCCAATTTGGTCTTTTCTTTTACAACAAATCACATGTATTGATGCACCTTATAAGCTTTCTACATTTGGGGGGATAGGGACACTTGGCACTTCTTTCACAGGAAAGGAAGAGGAAGAGGAAGTGGCGACAAGAGAAGAAAAGAAAGATTTACAAGTAAACACCCTGATTGACTGAGAGACCACACCTGAGGCTCAAATCATTTTCTTTTAATCTAGATTGATCTTTTCTTTGTTTCTTTCTTTTTGGCATTACATAGCACATGGGGGTGGGGGGGGTGGGGGTTATAGGGTGGGGACAGAGCACGGTGCACATGAGGTCGACTGACCTTACCATGGCGAGTCTGCAGATACATGGATTTGACCCTGCACCTCCTCTTTTAGAGGGGTGTCAGGTGACCATCCAAACTATTGGGTCATTGGCTGGACTGATCTTTTCAGGTACTCCGTTAGATCTGAGCTGTTTTTTTTTTTTTTTTGAATCAGTAACAGAAAATTTTCATTAAGAAAAAAGGAGTACAAGGAAATCAGGGGAGAGGTAAACTCTCTTAACCCTCCCCTAGGAAAAAAACAAAAAACAAGATTACAACATAGCCAGAACATTTGTTCCTTTCCCACCCCTTGCTTAGCAAGAGTATCCACAAAGGAGTTGGCATTTCTCTTTACCCACTGCAGCTGAATTACCAAACCTTGTACCAGCCGGTTGAACAATCTTTTTTCATTAGCAGACTTCCTAGAGCTGAGATTTCTGCTCTTATTATTGATTAGTTGATGCAGCTCTACTATGGTCCATGGTGGCAATGATTTCTGCATTTCATTAGAGAAGCTAGATCTTTGGCATCTAGAGTGAACATATCTTTCAGGTGGACACCAAGATCATCTAATTATCTAGCACAGATTCTTTGGGTAGGGAGAACTTATCTATTTTGGTGGATAATATTCCTTGGGATTGGTTCTGAAACAAGAAAGATTTGGCACCACTTCCTCAAATTTTCTGGTTACAGATGGGCTTTTCCTGAACATATTGAGGAGTTTCTTGGCAATGGCAAGGAAGAGGTCTTGGAAGAAGGGGAAAAACTTACTGGTTCTCACTTCTCAGTAGCTCAAGCTCTTATGTGGGGAGTGTGGATTAAAAGAAATAATTGTAATTTTGAAGATAAAGCTAAATCCTTTGAAGATTTGCTCTCTTACCTAATCTACTTGTGTAATCAATGGGTGTTAAATTCCTCTGAGTTCAAAGGCATCTTGATGGGTGATCTTCAAAGGAACTTCTTAGAGATCCTGCATTCATCTCCCAGGCCGCTAAGTATTAGCAGAAGCTGTTCCAGAAGTGTTGGAGATGAAAGTAAATTTTGATGGTAGTGCCATGGGTAACGGTAACCCCGGTTCAGCAGGGGTTGGTGGTGTGTTCAAGAGGAGGGATGTCAGAATTTGGTGGGGTTATAGTGGTCTGATAGGGACCTCTCACTCAACAAAGGCTGAAATTCTATCTGTCCTCACAGGTCTCTGAATTGCAAAAGACAGAACTCTGCAAACACAATAAAATGGTTAGGAGAGAAGGATGGAGGTCCTTGGAGGTTAGCCCACTATCTGACAGAGGCCAGAGACATCTTGGGTTCCTTGCATGTCAACCTTAATTGGGTTCCTAGGGAACTAAATTCTCTAGCTGTGATCAACTGGAAAAATCTGCATATGTTTTCCTAAGCTGTCTGTGCTCTAGTTGTACATTATCTCATGTAATCTTACTTTTAATAAATTCAGTAACTTCTTTCTCAAAAAAAAAAAAAAACCGTGGGAATGGGTTTTTAATATGTTGTTTCTCTTTTAATTTGATTCTTGAGGTCCTTTTTCTGTTTTGCTATTGTTTTAGGCAATATGGTCATTCTTCTTTCTGTCTTAGCTAGCAATGTTCACTCTTTACTGATAAAAAGATTTCCTGAGGCTCACCATCTAGCGAAGACTGAAGACTCCATGTGGTTGGTGTGCATTTATAAGCTTGTTACTTGTCATGACTGATAATGGTCAAGAAATCATAATTGGTAGAATATGGCTTATGAAGTCACAAACTCCTAAAGAATTTTGTTGGAATCTTAAAAAAAAAAACCTAAAAAAACTAAATATATATGACACATTACCCACCCAAACAGCAGCTTATTAGGTGACTGAAATGGGCTCTAAGCAAGCTGGAAACAGGTTATAAAGCCCTCATCATCTTGAGGTTACCTAACAAAATATGCCAGGCAGAACTTAAGAGAGTTTTGATAACCAATAAAAATTGTAATGGAATAAATTGGAAAAATTGCAATGGAATTTATTTTGTGGGATGGGGGAGGAGAGAAGAGGGATCACTAGGTGAGTTGGAGAATTGTTTGTAATCCTAAGGAGAAAGGAGGTCTTGGGCTGGTGCACTTAGATGAAGGGAATCAAGCTCTCCTCGGGAAGTGGCTTTGGAGGTTCAAGGAGCAGAACTCTATGTGGGCCTCAGCTATCTCAAACAAATATGACCGGCAAAGCTTTGGAGGGGGCAGCAACGAGCCCTTACCTGATTTCTCAGCAGCAAACACCTGGAAAGGTATTCTTCAAACCTTGGACTCCTTTTCTCCCTTCCTAGGGTTCAACCTAGGTACTGGTTACCAAATCAGGGTTCTTGACTGATCTGTGGGTGAAGCCTTTCCTTCTCTCTACAGGTTAGTTCAAGACAAACAAGTCCTAGTCTCTACCATAGTTTTTCGTGATAACCATAACCTGTCCTATAATTTCAACTTTAGAAGAGCCCTAAAAGACTCAGAGATTGACAAAGCTTCCTCCCTCATCTCCTAGCTCTCGCAGGTCTTTATTTCGAATTCCTTTCTGGACAAACTAATCCTAGTCTCTAACCCTAAATGACACCTTTACCACCAAGAAGGCTGAATACTTATGACATTCTCCAGAAAAAAAGGGAGACTTTTCCTCTCTCCATATGTTTTGCTTTATGTGTCTAAGTACTGGGGAGTTCATTGGCCACCTGTTCATCAATTGCCATGTGGCTAGAAGTTTGTGGCAATACTTCTTGGACTTGATTTATGAGGGCAATTACAGCTGGGACCCTCCAAATTGTGTTGGTGAGTTCATTAATCAGTGAGACAGACACTTTTGGAGAACTATAACTCATGCAGTCATGTGGGGAATTCTGGAAGAAAGAAATAAATGAATTTTTGATAATAAAGCCTCTTCTTTGAGTAATCTTAAAATCCGAGTGGTAACCATGCTTAACTCTTGGATGAGCACTTTATTCAGGACCGGTGGAGATTGGAGACTCTTTAAAGGCTGAACTGTTTGCAGTTTTACAAGGTGTTCAGATTGCAAAAGAGATGAACTTGGAGAACCTGGTGATTGAAGGGGACTCCAAGGTGGTCGTAGGTTGGCTAAGAGATCCGGACTCGGTGATTTGGTGTTATAGAAATGAAATGAAGAAGTTCCAGTGGTTAACACGGCAGATGAGTCTAAGTATACAATGAGTAGGGAGGGAGGCTAATGCATTGGCTGATTCATTAGCCACGCAAGGGGTAATTAGGCATCAGTTGTATTGGGCACAATTGTAATTACTGTGCTATCTCTGATTTAATAGTGAGGCAGCATCTCACGCTTCCTTTTGGGATGCTCGTAACGGTGCCTATCTTTATTGATTTCAATGAATTTTAATGATCTTTTACTTATAAAAAAAATCCTCTGAGATGAGCACTAACAAGATTTTTACTGGAGTTAATATTGGGGACCTACATGGATGCTGGTTGGATTACTTACAAACTTCTCCTGCTGAGCTCCTTACTTATAATCTCCTCCCAAGACAGGAGAGTGACCTCATCCTCCAATTTGATAGAAGTTTCAAAAAAGATCTTAATTCCCACTTAGATGCTGGCATTGGGGGTCCTGTTTTACATCTCTAGTGGGGACTTATGCTGGACCTCTAGTAGATGGACAACAGCTTAGGATGCTTCAGGAGCTGAAATCTGTGCTTTCTTACAAGGGTTAAGAATTGCTTAAGGAACTTTGGTTCAGTTCCTTTACTGTGGATGGTGATTCAAGAAATGCCATTAAATGGGCCAAAGAGCAGGGTTCAGGACCTTGGAGATTATCCAGTTTCTTTTTTTTTCTTTGATCAGCAAAATACTTTCATTAATAATAGAGAAATTTAGTTACAATAGATAAAGATTGCAGAGGGACAAACTGCAATCTCCAGCAATTAGTTGCAATTCTGCCCAGTACAATGAAGATCTATTTGCCCCTTGTTTTGCTAGGGTATCTGCCATCCCATTTGCATCCCGTTTGACCCAACCAAACTGAGAGTTGAACTTCCTTGGAAGTGTGTCAATTTCTTTGAAGATAAATTTGAGCTTCCAAGGTACTGATGTGATGTTTTTGGCCCAGGAAATGACCAATAGTGAGTCTCCTTCTATTTCCATGTCTGTTGTTCCTATCTGCTTAGCCATCTTTAGACCTTGAAGTAGGGTTAGAGATTCAGCCTGTATTGAGTCACCAAAACCTATTGGTCCTGAGTAGAGTGCCACCACCACACCCAGATGATTTCTAAACACACCCCCTATGCCTGCCCTTCCTGGGTTGCCAAGAGAACTCCCATCAAAGTTCAGTTTTAGTTTGTTTAGTGCTGGTGGCTTCCATTCCATACTTAAGTACTTTGGGTACATCTGTTTGTGCTACTTCAGCTCAATTTCTTAGGATCTCATTCGTGGAGTACTTTCTGAATATCTCCATGGTCTTCACCCAATGTGCAGTTCTGATATTTATGGCTTCAATAACTTCCTCCTTTGTTTTGCTTTTTCCAGAAAAGATTCTTAGGTTTCTTTCCTCCCATATAGTCCATATTGTAGCTGCTCTTACTGCCTTCCATAAGCACTTTTCTCTTTTCTTCTGTTGACACAGGAAAAAAGGGGCTGAATAGACTTACCACATCCTGTGGGGGAACCCATTTGCATCCAAAGAGAGAACAAACAACATTCCAAATACCAGAAGCAAAAGAGCAAGATAAAAGTAAGTGGGTTAGGGTTTCACCACATCCCAAACAAAGGACACACACATGAGGAGAGAGGCAATTGTTTGGCCTCCTTTTCTGTAGCACATCACAAGTGTTTATCTTCCCTAGGAACACTTCCCAACAGAAAGCTTGTACTTTTGGAGGGATCGGTTTAGACCAGATTTCTCTCATTGGGAAGATCACCCCCAGAGGATCAATGTGAGTGAGCAAACCAAAGAAAGATGCACAAGAAAATAAACCATAAGAAGTTGGGGACCAAACTCTACAATCAGCTATAGATTGGTCCAAGTAGACCCTCTCAAGTGTTGAAATCAAAAGCACTAGAGACTTACACTCATTTTCCCTCAACTCTCTTCTGAAACCTAAGTCCCAAGAGATCCCTGAATCTGAAAGCACACCAAACCTAGCAACAAGTTTGTTTTTATGGTTTGATAAGGAGTAGAGGTTTGGGAATTTGATCATAAGAGGCACATCCCAACCCAAAGGTCTTCCCAGAATAAAGCTTTGTTGCCACAACCAACATCAAACCTGATAAATTGAAGAAAGTTTGGATATACCTCAAAGATTGCCTTCCAGGGAGAAAATGGAGCTGCATTGGGGGCTAGTTTTGCATCCCAACCGTTATCTGCTTCTCCATGTAAGCTTTTAATGACCCTGTGCCACAACCTTTCTTCTTCACAAGGGAATCTCCACAGCCATTTCCCTAGAAGGGCCTTGTTTTTCTTTAATAGGTTCCCTATACCTAATCCACCCCGCTCCTTACGGTAACAAACTTGCTCCCACTTCACTAAATGATCTTTCTTTTCATCACCTGGTTCCCACAAAAAGTCCCTCATAATCTTCTCCAACTTCCTAGCTATTTTCACCAGGATCTTAAAGGTGGAGAAGAAATAAGTGGGTAGGTTTGCTAGGGTTGATTTTATCAAGGTGATTCTTCCCCCCAAGGATATATAATTTCTCTTCTACATTGCCAACTTCTTTATGAACCTCTCTACCATCAGTTTTTAGAAGCTTTCAGCTTTCGGATTCCCACCCAAGGGCATACCTAAGTATTCCAGAGGCCAATTTTTCACTTCACAACCTAGCAAATTTGCCATGGCTTGGAGGTCCCCCCCTTCAATGTTGATTCTTGTTACACAACTTTTTTCCCAATTGACTTTCAGTTTGGAGACCTGTTGAAATTCATCCACCAATCTTTTCAGATTCCTTACATTGGATTCATCACAACTTTCACAGAAAATGATTATGTCATAAGCAAATTGCAAATGTGACACCACCACTTCTGATCTACCCATCCTCCAACCTTTAAACTGGTTTTCTTGATCAGCCTTGGTGATTTGTCTACTCAAAACCTCAGCCACAAAGGTGAATAAGAATGGGGATAAGGGATCACCCTGTCTTAGTCCTCTTTTAGCCTGGAAGAAATCCTTTGCTACCCCATGTATCAGAATAGAAAAATGTGCTGAGCTAATACATTCTTTAATCCACATCCTCTCTTTCACCTAGCCCCATCTTTTCCTTTAAATTCAACAAGGACCAATCCACCATATCATAAGATTTTTCTAGGTCCAATTTACAAATCAAACCTTTGACACCTTGTTTTCTCTTAGCTGCCACACACTCATTTGCCACTAAGATTTGATTCACAATTTGTCTCCCTTCTACAAAAGTTCATTGGTTCTAAGAGATAACATAGGGCAATACAGTCTTCAACCTACCAGCTAGTACTTTTGCAATGGTTTTATACAAGCTACCCACTAGACTTATCGGTCTGTAATTCTTAGGGGTTTTGGCCTCCTTTTTTGGCACTAAAGCAATAAAAGTTGCATTTGCTCCAGGCGATAATTTCCCTTTTGATAAAACTCCACAAATACATCCATTAATTCATCTTTCAAGATTTCCCAACAATCCTGATAGAAAGCCATTAAAAATCCATCCGACCCCGGAGCTTTAGATCTATCCATCGAGAATATTGCTTCATGTATCTCCTCAATAGTAAAAGCTCTTTCTAGGAGGTTAACTTCAGATTCTGGCACTCTGTCCCACTGTAAATTCACGAAGCATCTTTCAGTTTCCTCTTTTGCAGTTACTACTCTTCCCTCCACCTCTATATTGGAAATTTGGTTTTTCTGTCTTCTCCCATTTGCTAGGGAATGGAAAAATCTGGTATTTCCATCCCCCTCCATAAGCTATTTACATCTAGATTTTTGCCTCCAAGAAATCTCTTCTTTTCTTAGGATCTCTTCCAATTGCACTTTTGAGTTCCATCCTTCTACTCTATCCTCCAGCCCACACTCTTTCCGGGCCTCCTTTTGGTCCACTTCCTCTATTTTCCTGGCTAATTCCTCCTTTATGACCTCAAGTTTTCCAAATTCCTCTTTGTTCCACTCCTTGATCTTTTCCTTCAATCTTTTCAGTTTCTGGGAGAACCTCACCACTTTATCTCTAGCCCTTATCCCACCTTCTAACCACCATTCTTTTACCTTTTGCAAAAAATTTGGAACTTCTAGCCACATGTTTTCAAATCTAAAAGCTGTGGGGCCTCTAATAAGATTTTCTTGGTAGAGGCTTAAGGGGCAATGATCAGATGTCACTCTAGGTAGGGCTTTTAGTGTCAATGTTCCCCACAACTCTTCCCGATCAACAGAGAAAAGGAATCTGTCCAGTTTTGAGCACACTTGATTTTCTTGGAGATTTGACCAGGTGAAAGAGGCCTGTAACAAGGTAGGTTCTTTTAGTTCTAGGGACTCAATCAAGGAATTGAAGTGTCTCATACTAGTTGTTAAGGGCTGGTTGGGGTTGTTTGTCTCATTTGTATATCTTATTACGTTGAAATCCCCTCCCAAATGCCCCTGACTGCAGCTATCTCTTCCCAGAATGTGTTCCTCTCTCTATATGAATTCAGCCCATACACATTAGTCAACACCCACTCCCTTCCATCACTCATCCTCTTGGCTTTTATTGATTCTGAGTATTGCCCTATCAATTCCTCTTGACAATCAACTTCCTCATTCTTCCACATTGTAAGGATCCCACCCGAGGCACCCCATGACGGGGCAAAGGACCAATTTATACCCCTGCTACTCCAGATACTTCTTATCCACCTTCTGTCCAAATCTGAAAGCTTTGTCTCCTGTATCATGACTATAACTGGTCTCTCTTTTCTTATCACATTCTGATGATTCTTTTTTTCTTATCCACCTCTTTTTTTGTTTTTTCCCCGATCCAAACTCATTTCCATTTCCTGCATGAAATTTATGTAATCTCCTCTTCCATGTTATGCAATTTTAGATGGATCCCAAGGAACCTCAACCAACTGGCTGATGGGTTAGCAAAACCTGGTTTGGGAAGTGACTTTTTGTATAGTGCAAATATAATGCCTTATTAGCTTATCTTTCCTCTATTTTTTTGTTTTTGTTGAGGCTTGTCCATCCTCTCATGTACTCCCTTCCTCTGGTTTAATACAAGTCATCTTTTCTCAAAAAGATAACCAATAAAAACAAGTGAAAACAGAACTAATAAGTTGGTAAAAAGGGGTTTCAAGTGTGGCCTACAGGGTGGTTAAGCGAAACAAAAGGCTGGTAAAGGTCTGGAGGGGTTGTTAGGACTTGGAAAATTAAAGATGTAGTCTCTGATGTCCAAGAAAAGTGAAAAAAGATAAAAAAAGCAAAGAAGTAAAGAAGAAAAAGGAAACAAGTGAGAAACCAGAGAAGAAATAGGGGTTGTTCGGCCTTATGATATATATTTTTTTTGGATGAATTCAGCCTTATGACATTGTTTCTTAGAAGTGTTGAACCTTAACTTATTTCTCATCTACTACTACATGCTCTTGTATGGCATCGATTACCTGCTTCGACAATTTTGTGAAATGCAGAAAGAGAGAAGAAAGGGGGGAAAAGAAAAATCAACATAGAAAAAAAAATGAAAACACTAGACAAAGATGGAATAGGGGAAAAGTCCATTACTTCTGAATTTAGAGCAGACATGATTTCTCCACAACAGAACAATAGGATTCGTTTGTTGTATTTTTTTTCATTGTTTTAGAAATTAAGAAAATAGTAAATAATGTAATTCCATTATTCAATGCCACCATTGCAAAGAAAGGAAACATTTCATTGTTCAATTAGAGTTTTTTAGGCAGAAGAGAACCGTAACACGAGGAAGTTCAATCTGTTTGCAAGTTGAAAAACCCTGGGCTTCTCTATGCTACTTTCACTTGGTCCAGTTTGTAGAAAAGCCTGAGCTTTTGTGAATTTGATTAATTTCAATTTTCTATTGATTGGAAGGTGCATTTTCCAGGAGTAGCTCTATACGAATTGGCCAGATCAAATTTTGACCATTGCAATGGTGGCAAAATCTGAAATGTGAGAATTTGTGGTCTGAGGATGTGGTGAATGGTTCGATGGTTCAACTGGTTTTGGATTCTGAAACAATTATTAGTATAACTCATCTAATCCAAACCTGAGGTGTGAAATATGGAGGCTTTGGGGTTGACTAGGGAGAAAAGATAGCTAAGAAATTGATGCCCTTGATAAGATGGAAATGGGAAGGGCTCTACTTGGGGAGACAAGAAGTTTATGGGACAAATCAATATAGAATTTGATTGGTTTATGGGATGGGAAGAAATTTATTGGAAATGAGATGTTTGAAGGAAGGATGGAATTCAACTTTTTTCCTCAATCTAGCAAATGGTAGAAGGAAGAATTTGATATCTAATTGGTTGCTGATGGAGTGGAATTATCGTCTGAGATTATTAGTTTTGAAAGCCTTTATTGATTGTATAAAGTCTCTATTATTCCCCCTTTCCCCATATCCTTCTTTGAGGGCCTTGAATGGAGTCATGCTTTGCAGACCTCGTTGTGTGGTTATAGAGACCCATTGGGAAAGGAATGTAGAGGTGCTGCTATTTATATGAGAGAGATGCTTATGATCCTGATAGTTTTGCATGGAGCATATACTTCAATCAAAGTTGCTAGGAAATGAAAGTATTAATAGAGTTACAGTCTAGTTGAATTATCAAAAGGGAATGACACCACTTTTGTTCTTGTTCATTTCATGTAACTCAGGAGCACGGGACAAAATGGGCATTAGGCCTATCAATCTAGTTGGGAGTGTGCATATGATCATTTGAAATGTTCTCTCCTTGAGAACTAAAGAGGTTGACAACCTCATCTCTTAGTGTAAACTGTCAAGGAGCCTTTGCCAAGGGTAGACAAATATGTCGTTATTCTTATGGCAGATGATAGTATGCATTCTTGAGTGTTAACCTACACTTCAAGGATGGTCTTTTGTCTTCTTA
Organism: Nelumbo nucifera; assembly: GCF_055504915.1. Classification (NCBI taxonomy): domain Eukaryota; kingdom Viridiplantae; phylum Streptophyta; class Magnoliopsida; order Proteales; family Nelumbonaceae; genus Nelumbo; species Nelumbo nucifera. The sequence continues at coordinate 107,705,575 of NC_142650.1, forward strand.
TTTTTTGGCTGTTGACTTTTTTGGGGGATCTACAGTGAACTAACATACTTGCATACTTCTTTTTGGAAATATTAGTGCAAATTTACCTTACCTTTTGGAAGGAATGGGTTTAGAAGAGATAAGAGAGAATATGGAGAGCAAAGGCTTTGTGGAGATTGCACGATGGAGGAAATCTTTGAGAATAGATGCTAAAGATGTTCTTTTTGAGGAGTTGAAGATTAAGGGACACCCTAGCCTAAAGATTAGGGAAATGAAAAAGGCGATGGTCTTGGTTCGAGGACATGAGATGGTTGAATGGCTCACGGATTTTGTCGGAGGCAGCAACTAAAGGTAAAAAACTAAGCAGGCAGGAAAGTTCCTTGGATACTGGAAGAAGATACTTGGTCGAATGTAAAAGTAACTCTAAAGGATCGTACATTGCTTTGTTCAAGTTCTTTGCTAAAGGTAAGAAGCAAATGGTTTGCTTTCCTGAAGGAAAAAATAGTCAAGGGTGGAAAGAGGTTGCTAAAGTGATGAAGACCTTTCTTACTTATCGGAGAAAAGGGGAGGCTAAGGCAGATGGAGATGATCTCTAGGAGACTACAGGTGAGGAGCAGAAGAAGAATTTAGGCCCTGTTTGGAAACATTCCATGAGAGTTCTCTCATTCCCGGCGCTCTTGCGGAACAGAAACATGTTTGGCAAAAAAAAAGGCAAGAAATAAGCCATTCCCGAGTGAGAACAACACCCAAAAAATGTGTTCTTCGGGAGTGACAAATCGACACTCTCAAAGAATATGTTCTCAGGGAATGCGTGGTTCCCACAACGTCCCCCATTATTTACGAACGTGTGCGCGGTGTTCCCATGTGGGAGAAGGGGCAACATTGTCATTTCACGCATAATTATAAACTCCAGCTCTCTAAGCCCTAGCCCCAAATCTTTATTCGTTTCAACCTTCTACCACTACAAACCCAGGGAGGCAGGAGTTGAGGCTGTGCCAAGGACTGGACAACGACCAAAAACTCATCTCTGACAAATCATCTTTTCTGGCAAGAATCACGTACACAAGTAAGCTTGTCTTCCATGTTGCCGTTTTTTCACATTGGATCATTGGATGCTCTGTTTTTTCATCTTAAAATTATAATTTTTTTTATCAGTCGTAAAATTATAATTTTTTTATCAATAACTATTGCAACGATCATCTCCTCTTGGAAGACTATCCCCAACGATCAATTTTAAACACATCATTATGATGCGACACATGTTTAATTTTAGACTTAATGGGGATGGAGAGCTTTGGGGAGACCTACGGTCGGCAACCTTGTTGTTGAGTGGAGTTAAGTCTGAGGACATACCTAGGAAGATAATTGTTAATGTTGATGGAGTGTTTTTTCTGATGTGGTTGGCCTCCTCCATTGAAGTGATCTGTGGAAGGAGGCTCGATAGGTTGGAGATGAGAGGACAAAAATACTAGAGTTACGTGGCAGCTTGGGGTTGGTGTACTCAGAGAAAGTTAATACTTTCAAAAAAATAGACAAGCAGCCTTTAGGATTTCCAAAAGATCTGGGCAGATTGTAAGGTCAAAATGGCAAGTGTTAAGGAATAGGTCTGACGCCCACCAGATCGTTTGCTCAGGTGGTTGCTTCTGGCACCCAGGATTGCCCTTTGGAAATTACAAATTGTTCTTTCCCTCAAGGTCAGGGTAAGTACACTTTGGACAAACTGGGTAGGGAAGTAACAAATGTGGGTGAACCTTTGAACCATGTTGGAGGAGGGTCAAATCCAGCTATGGCCCAAAGAATTAGTTGTGGGCCTGTGTCATCTAATGGGCTTTCTATTTTGAGGGATGAAAACTTACTCTAGTAAAGGCCTAAATGGACTAGTGTTAGTGGACCCAACCCAGACTCTTAAAAAGGCACATGAGCTTTTAAAAAAATCATGTGATTGAGGTTAGGCCTAAGGTAGACGATAGTAACCATCTATCGTCTTCCTCAAGCTCTTCGAGCTTTGCAAAGGACTCCTCATTGTCCGGCGATACGAAGACTCCCGCTTAGACGTATGGCTCTCTACATGAATCTCGATGAAAATCTTAGTGATCATCTCCAGATCGTCGCAATCCTTGTTGTGTCAATAGATGCGACCTAGAGAAACTTGATTTGGACTCTTTGTTAGATGAGGAAGAGTGCTCTGATTTTGAAACTTAGGAAACGTTGAGCCTTGGTAGTATCAATATAGATGATAATTTAAATATTGAGTTGTTGTTCTTGGAGGAAGATGTTTGCGGTTCAATGACAGGGATTCAAGCGGCAGTTCCCTCCCCCTCCCCAATTTGTACTTCACACAAGGTTCTGATGGATTCAACAATTTCTACGGAAGTTGCATAGGGTACATCTAATCCAATAGACAAACCCTCCCTTGGAATGCAGCCCACTTATGATATCTATTTAGAGGGCTAGAATTCATTACTGTCGCTCCATGTAGAGTCACCGATTAGGGGACAACCTTTAAAGGTAGCTTCAGTTGCATTGGTTAACACAAACTTGGTTGAACCTCACCAACTTCCAAAGATCAATCAGACAGGGGGAACCGGGCCTAGATTCGATGCCTCTGCTAGCAACTTTTGCTCATGTTCCCACTCTTCCAATTCCCCTTGATTCAAGTATGCCTGTTGTTTTGTTTTCTGGTACTAACAAGGGTCCTTTGCCTGAAAATAGGTACTTTGGCAACCAGAAGGAATAACCAAGGGAGGGGAAAGTGGGACTGCACGATTAAGGGTTGTGGAGAAAAGGAAGGGGAGATTTTCTTGAATAGGAAGCAGGAAGAAGAGTTAGAGAGAATCTGGGAGCAGATTTGTGCTCTCTTGGAGGAATATAAAGAGGTAGAAGAGAAAATGGAGGTTACCCCTACAAAATTTGAATAGAAGAAAGAAAATAGAGTGTCTGAGGAGTGCTGGGGAATATAAAAGTAGGAAAAAAAAAGAAAAGATCAGAGGTGGAGAGACTAATCTTAGATATTGAGGGTGATATTGAATTCAGTGGTTGAGAGGAAAGAAGGAAGGGTCCTAAATAAATTTGGGTTGGGGTGCTTGGGAGAGTATCTTTTTCATTATTTTCTAATGAAAATCATAAACTGGAATGTGAGGGGGTTAGGAAGTGCAAGGAAGAGAAGATTAATAAAGGAGATGCTTAGAAGAGAAAGACCGGACGTTGTAATGCTACAAGAGACCAAATTAGAAGGGCTGGACAAAAGATGGGTTAGAAGTATTTGGAAATCAAGAGGGATTAGTTGGGTTTCAACTCCCTCATGCGGAGCTTCAGGGGGTATAATCTCCTTGTGGAAAGAAGATATTGTAGAAGCAGTTGAGGAATTAGTAGGTAACTTGTGTCTCCGAAATTCATGATGGTGGAGGGTAGTTTTACTTGGTTGCTAACTAATGTGTATGGGCCCAATAATTATAGAGACGAATAAGTTGTGGGAGGAGTTGTATGGTATTCAAGGTTTATGGGAAGGTCCCTGGTGCTTGGGTGGAGATTTTAATGTAATTCGGTTCACAACTGGGTCGAATAACCCTCAATAGTCCATCATGACTAGTATGAGAAAATTCAATGAATTTATCAACTCTTGTGAGCTGAAGGAGATTCCTCTTTTGCAAGCCAACTTTACTTGGTCGAACTTTCAGGAAAATTCAACCTGCCTGAAGTTAGATAGATTCTTGTTCAATGAAGCTTGGGAGACTCAATAGAGGGGTTTGATGGCTAAATGGTTACCTAGAGTTACTTCGGATCATTGCCTATTCAGGACAAGAACCCTTAGGTTCTGGACCTAGATCCTTTAGATTTGAAAATATGTGGTTGTCTCACCTAGACTTTGTAAAAAATGTTGAAGAATGGTGGAGTGAAGAGCTAAGGGGGGTTGAAGTGGAAAAGAGTTAGATTTCATAAAAAACTAAAAAATTTGAGGACAAAATTAAAAGGCTGGAATAGGGACCATTTTGGGAGAATAGAGGATTTAAAATCTTCTTTGTTGACGCAGATTGAAGAACTAGATGAGAAGGAATCCCAAAGGAAACTAAGTCCACAGGAACGAAATTTGAGATGGTGATTAAAGAAAGAATAAGAAGAGGTCCTGTTGTGAGAAGAAATATCATAGAGGCAAAAATCAAGGGTTAAATGGATCAAGGAAGGAGATGGGAATACAAAATTCTTTCATGTGATGGCCAATGGGAGAAGGAGGAAAAATTTTGAAGCACACCTTGAAATTGATGGAGAGGAAATCTCTTCTCAAGAAGAGATAACCAGATGTTTTGTAGATCATTTCAAGTCAATTATGAGAAGACCCCTTAATTGTAGGGTGAAAGTGGATGGTCTAGACTAACCAAGTCTTGCTGAGAGGGTATGGTTGGAAAGAAACTTTGAGGAGGAAATTAAACAAGCAGTTTTCTTAATGGATAGATCTAAGGCTCTTGGGCCAGATGGATTTATGATGGCCTTTTATCAAGATTGCTGGGACATAGTTAAAAACGATTTCTTTGAGGTCTTCAGGGAGTTTGAGGATAATTTTGTTGTTAGCCCTAGAGTTAATGCTACTTTTTTAGCTCTTGTTCCCAAGAAGGCAATTGCTAAGCATCCTAAGGATTTCAGACCAATCAACTTGGTGACTAGCATTTACAAAATTTTGGCGAAGGTCTTATCCTTGAGGATCAAAGTTGTACTCCCTTCTCTAATTAGTCAAGCTAAATGTGCTTTTGTACAAGGCAGACAAATAATAGATCAAATCTTGATAGCTAATGAATGTGTGGAGGAGATGATGAGATTGGGTAATAAAGGCTTTGTCTGCAAATTGGATATTGAAAAAGCCTATGATTTGGTGAATTGGAGCTTCTTCTTAGAGGTGTTAAGTGTGGATTTGGGGAAAGATGGTGTAATTGGATTAAGGGCTGTCTCACTTCTTGCCATTATTTCATCCATGTCAATGGAATAGTTAAGGACTCATTCCCAGCATGTAGGGGCCTAAGACAAGGTGATCCACTCTCCCCATTTCTTTCACTCTTGTTGCTGATGTGTTAGTAGAATGATTTCAAAAGCAGATAGGGAGGAGATTGTGAGTGGAAGAAATAGTGTTCCAGTGACCCACCTTTCAGTTTGCAGATGACACTATAATCTTTTGTGAAGGAAGTGATTTGAGGAAGGTAAGGAACGTTAAGAATTTAATAGTTTTTTTGAAGGTGCCTCAAATCTGAAAATCAATTTTGAAAAAAGCTGTGGTTGGAGTTAATATGGATGATCAGGAATTGGAGGTTATTGTAGATTGCCTAGAGTGTTCCACCTCGTCTTGGCCCTTAACTTATCTAGGTCTTCCCCTAGGAGCTAACCCAAAGGAGAGTCGATTTTGGAACCCCGTTGTGGAAAAGTTTGGAAAAAAGTTGGCAAGTTGGAAAAAGAATTATGTTTCTTTGGGGGGTAGAATGACTTTGATAAGATCCACACTTGCTAATTTGCCGGTTTACTTTTTGTTTGTTTTTAAGATTCCTACTAGGGAAGCTAAGAAGATAGAGATGATGATGAGGGATTTCTTGTGGGAGCTGGGGCAAGGGAAGAAGGATCATTTGATTAGGTGGGAGGTAGTTAGTCGAAGTAAGGAAGGAGGATTAGGATTAGGGAATCTTGCTCATAAGAATGAAGCTCTTCTAGGGAATTGGTTATGGAGACGACCCTTAGAAAGGAAGAGGTTATGGCATGTGGTGGTGGCAAGTATCCATGGCTATTCCGGAAATGGTTGGGATGCAGAGGTATCTAGACGGGCAACTCTTGCAACACCTTGGAAGGCAATTCACGGCATCCTCCCTCAGTTCCTCTGCTTTGTAAGGTATGATGCTTGGTTTGGATCTCATGTTCTTTTCTGGAAAGACACTTGGGTGGGAAATTTGCCTCTCAAGGATCTGTTCCTCTCTCTCTTCTCTATTTCCCTTTATAAAAAAGAGCCTGTGTCTGCCTTTCTTTTGTCCTCGTATCCTCCCTCAGTTCCTCTGCTTTGTAAGGTATGATGCTTGGTTTGGATCTCATGTTCTTTTCTGGAAAGACACTTGGGTGGGAAATTTGCCTCTCAAGGATCTGTTCCTCTCTCTCTTCTCTATTTCCCTTTATAAAAAAGAGCCTGTGTCTGCCTTTCTTTTGTCCTCGTATACCCCTTTGTCTACAAATTGGGACCTTGGCTTCCGTAGAGGGTTGAGGGATGAGGAATCTTTATCAGTTTCTAAGCTCTTATTGTTACTTGATTCTGTTTGCTTGGACTTGCTCAATTTTGATAGGAGAATTTGGACTTTGACTCCAAAAGGGTTGTTTACTTGTGCCTCTTTCTTTAAATCCCTTTGCTCTAGTTCTTCTCTTTGGGCATTCCCAGTTAAAGAAGTCTGGTCTATGCCTATTCCCTCAAAATTAGCTGTATTTTATTGGGAAGTTTACTATGGTAAAATCAACACGATGGATAACATGCAGAAGAAAAAGACCTTTCTTGTGTTTATCTTCTAACTGCTGTACTTTGTGCAAACTGCAAAGCACAAAATGAAGACTATTACCACTTATTGATTTCTTGTTCCTTTGCTGCAGCTATTTGGAATTGGGTATTTGATCTGTTTGGGTGTAGGTGGAACTTGCCAGTTGAGGTAATTTTGTTGTTTTCTCCATCTACCTTTGTGTGGGTCACGAGAAGAGGGAAAATTATGTTTAAGTGTATAAGAGCAGCTCTTCTATGGACTATTTGGGAAGAGAGAAATGCCAGAATTTTTTAGAAGGAAAGAACCATTTTTGAGGTCAAGGAATGTATTTTGACAAGGGCTATTCTGTGGCTGAAATCCTTAAAAGTTCTTTGAAAATTACTCTTTTGATGATATAAGGAGGAGTTGGTCTACAGTTGCCTACATTTCTTTTAAGAAGCCTAGAATTCAAGTAATTTGGACTCTCTGCCTATGGAGGGTTTTGTTAAGCTGAATTTTGATGGGAGTAGTCAGGGCAATCCGGGACCGTCTGGTATTGGTGGTGTACCGAGCAATGAGAACAGCAACATTCTTGCTCTTTTTCGGGACTGGTGGGAATAGGAGACTTTGTGAAGGCTGAACTCCTAGTTGTGGTACAGGGGATTCAGATTGCTTATCAACTTGGAGTGTAGAACTTAATAATTGAAGGAGATTCCAAGGTGGTAGTAGGATGGTTGGTTGACCTAGGTACTGCCACTTGGGGTTTTAAGGATATTTAAAAAAAAAGGTTAAATGGCTTTTGAGGAATATGATAGTTAGGTTTCAGTGGGTGGGTAGATTAGTTAATGCCTTGGTTGATTATCTTTCTAAACAAGGGGCTACTCGGGTTTCTTTGTATTGGGCTTCTCTGTAATTTTTTTTTTTGTCCTTTGTTCTGTTTATTAACTAAGGGTTGATGGTATCCTCCATCTCCCCTCCTTAAAGGGGAGATAGCATCTTGTGCCTCTCTCTAAATTGTACTCTCTTTGACTATGATTTAATAAATCTTACTATTTACTGATAAAAAAAATTTTACCTTTTTTTTTGATCAATAACTATGAAATGTATTCATTAAAGATAAGAAGAATTACAAAGCAAAGGGGCTAAACAATCTTAGCTCCCTGAAACAGTCTATGAGCAGCAAATACAATTAAAATAAAGCCCAAAACAAAGAGTTTCTATTAACCCCTTGCCTGGCTAAACCATTTGCCAGAGAGTTTGCACTTCTCTTAACCCATTTGTACTGAATTGCAACATCCTTAGCCAGCCACTTAAATTTTCGTTTTTCATTGTTGTACTTCCATATCCTTGAGTTATCTTCTTTTAAGTAGTTCACCACCACTTCAGAATCTCCTTCAATAATCAACTTTCTAATTTGCATCTCCTTGGTTCTTCGAACCCCTTCAATGGCTGCAAGAATCTCAGCCCTCAAGGAATCCCCTTCCCCAATTGGTCCTGAAAACATAGCTAACAGATTTCCATGTTCATCTCTTATTGCTCCCCCTATTCTAGATGGACCTGGATTTCCCATACTGCTGCCATCAAAGTTTAGTTTAAGAAAGCCATTAGATGGGGGACTCCAGCAAGAGAGTGATGTCTTTTTAGCTAAGGCTAGTTCTGTAATTTCCTTCCAACTTTTTACCATCTCATCTGCAAACATGGCCAAAGTTTTCAACTAATGTATCACCCTAATATGGATCACCTCCAATATTACTTCCAAGGTTCTCTCCTTTTCTGAAAATATCCTTGAGTTCCTCTCCTCCCAAACAGTCCAGCATACTGCAACCCTCGTACATCTCCACATAGCTTTGGCCATTTTTGTTGGCCTACTCGGCATGAGCCTAAATAAACTTTGTATATTCAAAGGGGGGGCCCACCTGCACCCAAACAAAGAAGTGCACCATTCCCAAATACTTTTAGTAAATCGACAGGAAATCAGTAAATGGTATTCAGACTCACTATCGTCTTTGCAAAGAGCACCAATGAGGACACAAACAACTGTTGGGTCTTTTTCTTTGAAGTAGTTCACATGTATTAATTCTTTCCAGAAAGGCTTCCCAACAAAAACTCTGTACATTCAAAGGGGGGGGGCACCTGCACCCAAACAAAGAAGTACACCATTCCCAAATACTTTTAGTAAATCGACAGGAAATCAGTAAATGGTATTCAACCTCACTATCATCTTTGCAGAGAGTACACCAATGAGGACACAAACAACTGTTGGGTCTTTTTCTTTGAAATAGATCACATGTATTAATTCTTTCTAGAAAGGCTTCCCAACAGAAACTCCCAACCTTAGGGGGTATAGGAAGACACCACACCTCTTTAACAGGGAAGGACAGACCCAAAGAAGAAGGTTGGACTAGATCTTTAAAGAAGGAAACACATGTGAAGGAATCAGAAGGGGTGAGAGACCAAATTCTGCTATCTGTCTTTGTAGGCTCTAAAAAAACCCCTTCAAGAATAGATAGCAAGGATAGGACATAATCAAATTTTGTGTCCCTAATTTCGCTTCTAAAGCCCAAATTCCAACTGAACTCAGAGGTTGAGTTGGAAGGAACAAGGAAGGAGATTGGTTGGTTTTTAAGAGTGGAAAGGGTGAAAAGATTCGGAAATTGATCTTTTAAAGGAGAATCCCCAATCCAGATATGTTCCAAAAAATTAATGAGATTACGTGAGTGTAGGTCATACCTGATCCATGGAGAGAACAAAGGCAAAATAACTTAAATAGCTTTCCAAGGTGTTGCTCTTGTAGTCCTTGCCACAATCCTAGAGTCTCATCCATTGTTTGCTACCCCATGAATGCTGTCCACTATCTTCACCCACAACTTATCATTTTCCAAAGAAAATCTCCATAACCACTTCCCTAATAGTGCCAAATTCCTATTCCTTATATTCCCAATACCCAAACCTCCCTTCCTCTTGCTCCTACAAGCCATCTCCCACCTAACCCTATGGTCCTTTTTCTCCTCCCCCAACTCCTAAAGGAAATCTCTCATTTGTTTCTCTAACCTGCTAGCTACCTTAGCTGGAATCTTAAAGACTGATAAAAAATAGACAGGAAGGTTGGCTAGAGTGGATCTGATTAAGGTGATCCTCCCACCAAGAGACAAATAGTTCTTCCAAGTTGCAAGTCTCTTTTCAAACCTCTCCACAACCGAACTCCAAAACTCATCTTTCCTAGGGTTATCTCCCAACAACAAACCAAAGTAATTAAGGGGCCAATTAGAGACTGCACACTCTAGGATACCCGCACACTCCAACATCTCCCTCTCCCCCTTATTTACTCCCACTAGACAACTCTTCTCAAAATTCACCTTGAGGTTTGACATTTGCTCAATGAGTTGTATAGTGAGCTTCAGGTTTCTTATCCTATTTAGGTCCCCTCCTTCACAAAAAAGTATTGTCATCTACAAACTGCAAATGAGTGAGTGACACATTCTCCCTTCCAACTCTCCATCCTCTTATTAAGTCCCTAGAGTCTGCTCTAGAAATTAATCTCCCCAAAACCTCTGCAACCATCGTAAATAAGAATGGAGAAAAAGGATCTCCTTGTCTTATCTCTCTCAAAGCTGGAAAGAAATCAACCACTGTCCCATTTATCAAAATGGAATAATGACATTTCTTGATGCATCCCATCACCCACTTACAACACCTGTCTCCAAACCCAAAATTGACGATCACCTCCAACAAAAAGGACCAATCCACCATGTCATAGGCTTTTTCCAAGTCAAGTTTGCAAACCACCCCTTTTTTCTTGGATCTCTTGAACTCTTCCAAGCTCTTATTTGCAATAAGTATTTGATCTGCTATCTGCCTCCCTTTCACAAAAGCTCATTGATTGTTTGTTATGATTGTTGGGAGCACTTTTCTAATTCTAATGGACAACACCTTAGTGATGATCTTGTAAAGGCTGTTTACCAAGCTAATCGACCTATAGTCCCTTGGGTGATTTGCATTCATTTTCTTGGGAACCAAGGCAATGAATGTGGAATTTAGCCCTTGGTTTATCACTCCTCGAGAATGAAATTCATCAAACACTATCCTTAGATCCTCTTTTAGAATCTCCCAACAATCCTGATAAAAAGTCATCATAAAACCGTCAGGACCTGGTGCCTTTGATCTGTACATAGAGAACACTGCTTCCTTTATTTCTTCCAAATCAAATTTCCTTTCTAGCCATTCCTTTTCCTCCAATTTCAATGTAGGCCATTCCATTCCTTCAATCCAAACCCTGTTGTTTAGGGGTCTTTTGAAGATTGACCTAAAGTGATTTGCAAAAGCCCTTGCCATTTCATTTTAATTGCAAAAAAAAAATTTTATCTTACCTTTTAAAAAAATAATAATAGACACTAGGAGATTCATGGCTTGGAAAAAAAAAACTACATTTCTTTGAGAATCATCTTAAATCAAATCTACCTTCTTTAACCGTCCAGTATATTCAGTTTCTAGAGTCCTTTGAACAATTTGGAAGAGGTGGAATTCTAGAATCTTTTCAAGAAAGATGCAGGCCTAGGAACCTCCGATTGAGATCATATCCATTAAAATGGCTGGTTGGGTGGGGACTAGGAATGGCAACGGGGCGGGGTGGGGATGGGGAGCTCTCCCCATCCCCGTCCCCGCTAATGGGGACAAGGTTATCTCCATCCCCATCCCCACGGGGATCCCCATTCCTGTGATTCTTTATAATGTTAATCATTTTGTTTTTGTTTTTTATTTTATTTAAAAAAATAAAAATAAAATAATTAACATTTACAATCGTATTAGGAAATATTCAAACATATTCAACCATATGTTTAAAAATATTAATATATAGACGTATGTTTACATATTTACATATATAACGCATGTATACATATATACATATATATTAGTGGGGATCCAACGAAGCATGGATCGGGGTCCCCGTGGGGTGGGGAGTGCTCTCCCCGTCCCCGCCCCGTTCCCGCTAACGGGGATGAAAATTTCCCCATCCTCATCATCATGGGGGGAAAATCATCCCCATCCTTGCCCTATTCGGGGCGGATCCCCACGGGGATCGGGGAAATGGGGAAAAATTGCCATCCCTAGTGGGGACATTGGATGGTTTTGCCATATACTCTACTGAGGATATTATTTGAGGCTGGCGTATAGTGGCTTAAAAACAGTTTTTTTTTTTTAATTGGGAATAGGCATAATTGTTTCAACATTTTTCTCAAAAAAAAAAAAATTCAAAATCAACAACAAAGAGCATTGGGGGTTCATAATTGGATTCCCCCACTTCTGAATTCCATAAAGCTAAATTTTAATGGCTGTAGCCTTGGTAACCTAAGGAATTCGGGTCTTGGTGGGAAGTTAAAAATGATCAAGGATATTTTCTGCATGTTTTCTCAGGCCTTATTGAAAAGGAAGACTCAACGAGGGCTGAGATCTCCATGCTTCGAGGTCTCAGACTGGGATGCATTTGGAGTAACAAGGTTTCCGGAGGGAGGGATATTGAAGAATACATATCAGATGGATGAAAAATGGTCGCTCAGGGTTTTCTATTTCTGGAGGGAGGGATATTTATAAATAGGTTTTCTAGTTTGGATTCTATCCTTCCGATTGATATATTGCATTTTTCTCTGTTTGTCGGGGCCTTTCTCCTAGGGAGAGTAGCAATAGTGCTGTCTTTCATTTCTATTGTGTAGGACGGCTTAATGCCTTTTCCCCCATTATACTTTATGATCAAGGTTCAAAGTATTAAGATGCTCTTGATTGTCTAATCAGCCTGATACTCTATTTTTTAGTTTTTCAGCTCAGATTGTCTACTAAAGAACCAAGTTGGGTAAAGTGTCTTCAATATATTAACATAATGGATTTATATTAGATTAAATGAAATTTATATTAGATTAACATAATGAATTAAAAGTAACTTCTACTACAGTACTTGTAACTTGTACAACCCATGACTTTTCAAGCCAACCTTCCAGCAAACGTATACGAAGGCTCCTCAAAAAAGAAAATGGAAATGGAGTAATGTCAGAAATTGAATGGCAGTTCCACCATTTCATCTATCAACTTTTGCGCTTACTTACGCTTTAGGTATGTTAAATAAATTAGGAGACGAGTTGAATTGCTTAAGATTTGGAGCAGATTTGATAGGTGAGTCCATTTAAAGGATTGGCATTGTTATTAGAGGCGTAAATCAGATCGTGCTGCTCACAGCCTATTACGGCCCAGGATGGTTTTGAGCCAGTTCGGTTTGATGGTCTATGGGCCGTGTCGTGCCATGATACGATTGTATGGGTTGATAGGCTGTGCTGGGTTTGGGGTTTCAAGTTAGTGGGCCGGGTCGGTGTGAGTTGTGTTGCCTGTGGCCCGTGGGTTGGCATGGCCCATATATATTATATGTATTTAATTATTTATATAATATATATTTATATATATAATATGATATATTATATAAATTATAATTATATAATAATATATAGTATATAATATATTTCTAAAATACACTTTTTTTTTTCAATTTTATTTTACTATTTTATTTAATTATTGTATATATAATTGTATGCATCAAAATTCATATAAAATTAAAATTTTATTTTTTTTCAATTTTTAAATAAATAACTTTGGTCCTGTCCACGATCCGGCCTGGTCCAAGGCTCGGACCATGGACCAGCTCGGCCTGACCTACACTTTGTACATGCTGCATGTGGGTCATGCCGTGCCGGCCTAGCATGGCCCGTTGTACACCTCTAAAATTTGTTATCTAGAAAGCTCGGCCACAAGTTTGTTTTGATTGGAGGGTCGCAGATTTGGATGGTGGACCGTGGGGTTGAAAAGAATGCACATTATGGGTTCACTTTTGTTTTGGGTTTTATTTTACTTTACTTCAGGTTCATGAGTTCATCTGCAATGTAAAGAAACAAAGTAAGGCAAAAGTTAGAAACAAAAATAAATCAGAATTTGCAGACGAGTCATTCACACTTGATATTGCACCAGTGAAAATGAGATTGCATTGCAACTGAAACCACGCCTTGAATACTTCCTCTCTAACTTTCTCTCTTATTTTCTATCAAACAAAACACGGCCTAAGTGTATCCTCAGGAGTTTTCAATCTATGAAAAAAAAAAAAAAAGAAACTGCACACTTGCATGCATGATTTTTAAACCGACACAGAGACCGAATCGGTCAGGGGTCCGGTTATCAGGTCGAATGGTCCAACTGTTTGAACAGAACAATTGGCCTGTTCTGACAAAAAAATAAAAAAATAAAAAAAATAAAAACCAGTCAAAACTGTTTGAAACGGTTTAGCGCCCAGGTCAATGGTTTGCTGACCAAAATCAACAGTTTTTATGAAAAACCCGGTTTTGGGGAAAACCAAAACCAATCACTTGACCGATTCCGGTTTTCTGATCTGACCGTTTGGTCCGGTCCGGTTTTGAAAACCATGCTTGCATGCTTTTGGATCAGTGAACATGAAATTGCACTGCAAGTGAACCACGCCTTGAAAACTTCCTCTCTTATTTTATATCGAACAAAATACAACCCAAGTGTCTCCTGTTCCCGTCCTGAACTTGCTAAGGCCCGCGCCTTTTTGGTCTTTCAGTCTTTCCAATGTCAAACAGAAAAAGGTGGCTTTTTTGGTCTTTCAAGACTAAAAAGGCCCAAAAGATGCCACAGAAAGACCTGCTAAAAGTGGCCTTAATCTCCTTTCCTATGGTTTTTTGTTTTATCCTCATTCTCTTCGTATGTGCTTGGAATTGGAGTTGTCATGTTACATAATTAGAATCGTTTTGGGTTAATCAAAACAAATTGCTGTTTTGCTGTTACTTAAAACATTAAATATGATGTTTCGACTCCAAACAATAATGATCAATCCACACATGCATATTTTTAGTTGAAGTGACTCACATACCTTATGTGATGTTTGATGTGACAATTCATCTTGTTGTAAGGGTTATTATCCATTTTATGGATGGTTTAACATGTAAGATGGTTAGGCAAAAGTTCAAAAATTTTCTAACTTTTTAGGAACTGATTTTCCGATGTTTTAAAAAATTGTATTTTTTTTTTCGGATTGATCTTGCACAGAATTTGACCAAACTTGAAACCAAATAAAAAAGGGGAAATTATACCTGATACGGATACTACAAGTGCAGATTGCAAGGTGAAAGTTCATGTTCAAATAATTATAAAATCAGCCTTCATTGAAGATGGCGTAGTGTATAGGTGAAGCCAGTTAAACAACATTGTTTTCTCTAAAACTGCTATCCAACTTGCTTGGATTGAATAGGGTGAGTGAGCCTGATCTTCCTTAACGTTTTTCTTGCAAAAACTATATAATATATTTATATATTTTATATATTTTTATATATATTATATAATATACTATATAAATTATAATTATATAATAATATAGAGCATATAATATATTAATAAAATAAGCAATTTTTTTCAAATTTATTATACTAATTTATTTAATTATTGTATATATAAGCAATTATATACATCAAAATTCATATAAAATAAAAAATTTAAGTTTTTTTTTTCAAATTTTCAAATAAATAGCTTTGGCCAGGCCCACGACCCGGCCTGGCCCAAGGTTTGGCCCACTCCCAATTTATCCTAGGGGAGGGCAGCATGGCCCGGGACAGGCCGCGGATTGACACGACACGACCCGTTTTACACCTCTATGTATAGTGTGGGATCCACAATGATCTCACACAAGCCCATATGGGTTCGACCCAAATCTATCAATGGCCGAGAACATTCTAAATTAACATGATTCTCTTAAGTGTCAAATTTAAGGGATAATAGATAGAAACATACCAATATCTACATGAAACAACAATATACTTTATTCATTTACAAATAAATATTTATGTACATTATTCTGATTGGAGGTAAGGGCATGCATTATATGACACATATTTCTTGTAAGTTTCTATTGATCAATTGTTTGGTGAAAAAACTGCAATGTTACCAAAGACAATCACACTTACCGGTTGGAAAATAATCCTTTTCCGTTGTTCCTGTTATTCTCATTGAAGCAACTATTTATCCACTCACATAGTTTGCCACATATTCTATGTTTTAAAAATGAGGACCCACCATTAGAAAGGTCCCACCCACCTGGTAGGTTAGTTTAATAAAGAGTAAGAATCCATTTTTAGAGGACAAAAGAAATGTCATATGTGCCAAATTCTTGTGTCCTCTAGTATATTTGGCAAATCCTGCAACAAATAAATAGTATAAATTTAGTATTAATAAAAAGCAGTTGGATTTGTAAAGAATAAAAGGTTGGTTTCCAGATTATCCAAGGATATGATATAATCACCAAATGGTAAAAAGAAAAATCACCAAACTGTAGTTTACATCATAATGAGTGAGGTGCCTTGGAAAGAAGCATCAAACAAAAAAGTGTGAAAATGAACTATTTTGACAGAGTTTGTATCACAAGGAAGAATTGAAAAATAAATCTGAATTTTAGAACGGCAATGACAATTTTTTGCTAATTCATCGCAATGTAGAGAAGAATCAGGGGTGGGGTCAGAGTAGGGTTCAAAGAGAGCTCGTGGTTCCGCTGGTTTGATCTTATATCTATCTTGGAGGTGTACCGACTAACCATCCGAGCCATGAGATGGCATTTGCTGCAAATTGTGATAAAAAAGACAATCAGGAAACCTCTCAATCAAACATAAACACAAAAGTGATTCAAAGAAAAAAAGAATAGAAAAGTACGGATAGGCTCATTGCAGATTTTTGATTTCCACTGCAAAATTATAAACATTTAAAAGGTTAAAAATTCATACTTTATGCATTTATACCTGCCCATGAATTGGCATTAATTCTGAGCTTACCCCAAATATACTTTTTTTTTGAAGAATAAATCCCAAATATATTTTAAACCTATAAATTCTGACACCCATTATTCTCCCAAATGTATACAAATTCTGAAACCGACATTCTTTCTTTCTTTCTTTGTCAGACTTTTTCTTTTTTTATTTTTTCCTTTATGGGGCTACAGAACGGGTGGGGACAGCCCATCCCCCAAGCCCATATTCCCCGTAGTGGCTGCTGGCAGAAAACCTACCAACTGAGCCACCACAGTTGATGGACCAAATCGAGACTCATTTCAGCCAACCTCAAAAACCATCTTTAATGGCGTTTTGATGTTTGATTGTTCCATTTTCATGTGCAAATGAATGCTGCAGATAAATATCAGAACAGGTGGCAGAGGAACAAGGGTACGTCAAAGTAAGAATTTCACATATCTAAAAGCTCCCCTTACTTTGTTCACAACTTCTAAAACCTCCCCTGGTTTTTATTTGCCTCCAAAAAAACCCCTTATGTCACGTTTTGCCATGGTCTCATAAAAATATTTTTAAATGATAAAAATAACCCTAACATACTTTATGTAATCTTAGTTTTTTAATATGTCAAAAATACCCCTAACGCTTGCTAACCATCTCTCTCTATCCTACCAAAAATGTTCTGTAATTAATATCATTTGATTTATTTTTATTGATCAGTTTATTCAAATCTTGATAGGGCTGCACATGGTACCCATGTGTCTGAATTTAAATTCAAATTTGATCCCATTAAGGGTGGTCGAATTTGATCTGGTTAAAATTAGATCAAACATAGGTCCACCCTTATCTGATGCAATATAATCATTTAAATTCAAATTGTCATAAGTTTAAGTTTTAAACAAGTAACTTTCAATCCATTTTGTTCATGACATATAATACTAAAGTCATTTTTAGTTTCTTTTATTAATAATATATAATATTTTATCATTTTTAGTTTAAATTATTTATACTATTCAATGTCTAATGACAATCCAAATTCAAATCAAATTTGAAAATAAATGAGTCAAATTTTGATCTACTTATATCTGATTCAGTTCAATGTCTAGATGATGATTATGTAGCTAGGGTCTTAAATTTCATAAATTGAGAATCCCTATTTGAAAAATAAAATAGATTTTCCTTTTTTAATTATATAACCCCAAAATTTACTCCATGTGGAGGGGTGTTCATCTTGAAATTTTATTAACCATTTTTAAAAGGGAAAATAGAAGATAGAGGGGGAGGAAGAAGCCTGTCTTGCCCTAAAATCCAAGCAAATAAAGCTCTTCCTCATCACCTCAAACCCACCTAATACAAAACAAATTCAAAGAAGCTAGTTTCTCCTAAGAATTGGTAAACCCAAGTAGACTAAAAAAAGTCAGAGTTATTTTGCTCAATTGCCTACTATTAAATCAGTAACTAGAATGGAAGTAAACTAAGTTGGATAACCTTATTTTGTCAAAGGCTTTAAAGTAGGTTTAAGTACAATATTTGGCAAAAATTCATGTGTTCTTAATAGGGGTGCTCACATTTCAGTTACCGTAGGCTCTTTTTTAAACCAAATTGGTATCAGTATCACCGATTTTTGAAAAACCTTAAACCAAGACCAACTGAAAGCGTTTGGTTAACTGGTCCATCGGTTTGGTTCCTCGTTTCTTGGTTTTTTGTATTTATAATAAATGTTATAAATAAATATATAAATATATAGTATAAATAGTATAAATATATTATAGTATATTATAAATATTATATAATATATAATATAATATATTACACATGTATATATTATATTACTAGTAATTAAGCACATGCGTTGCACATGAGAAATTTTTCTTCATATTAATTACTTGAATTTTGGATATATCATAATTAAGATAGAAATTGAAAATTAACAAAAAATAACAATATGATTAAAAACAAACTTAAATGATTGTAGTAAATGTGCACATGGAAAACTTATTAAATTTTATAAATAAAAATATTTTTAATTTTAACAATGATTTTTATCAATATGATGAATATAGAACATTAGAAATGTTCCCAAATGTTTTCGACAAAATTATGTACGCTTTCATTTTTTGTGTTCTATCTTTTTAAATATTTATTATTCAATTATGACATCATGAGTTTTTTTAAAAGTTGGATCATTAACCCACTATCTAGATAAGAAAATAGATTTGCTTCCGGATCAATTTTAAATTATATATTTCATTTGCATCATATAAATAATTTTTTCTTATCACACTTAATTTTTGTTGGACATAATTAATATATAATTTTTTATATATTCTTTTGATTATTTGTACTTTTTTTTTATCTTTTGAAGATTTATTACTTAACTGTTATATGTTCGAGTAATCCATTTGACCCAAACCATTAACCCACCACTCAAAAAGAAAAATAGTTTAATTTCTAGGTTGACATTAAATTTTCTATTACATTTCCGTCATTGATAAAATTATTTATTATGTATAATACTTATTTTTTTCAATATAATGAATGTATAATATTAGAGATGTACCCAATATTTTATTTTTTATAAATATATAACAATAGATATATGCCCAAAATTTTCTCTATTTTTCACTTTTGTGATTCTTTATATTTCCTTTTTTTTTTTAAAATATTATTTGACTATGACATCATTTCATTTGTAGGTTGATTTTAAATTTGGCATCCGTTTTCGTCATTAATAAAAATAGTTCTTACATTTCATACTTATTCTTGTTTAGCATAATGAATATACAATTATGCCTATTTTTTATTTTTTGTATTATATATTATATTTATTTTAAATTTTATTATTTAATTATGACATTATTTATTAATCCATTTGACCCCAAATGGTTGAACTGCTTACCTACCACCGGGAGGGAAGAAAATAGTTTTGTTTTCAAATTAATTTTCAAAATATTTATTTTATACTATTAAAATTAATGTTGCAGATTTAATTAGTAGAATTTAATGATGAGAAAAATATATTTTTAATATAGGGCTTAAAGAGATAATTTACTTTAGATATGAGATTTAATGAGAGGGAATATGAAAATAGTTTTATTTCCAATTGACTTTAAATTTTAAATTTCATTTCCATTATTAATAAAAATATTTTTTATTTATCATACTTATTATTGTTTAATATGTTGAATATATGATATTAAAAATGTTCTCATTTTTTAATTTCTATATATATATATATATTTTTGCATTTTATATATTTTTGAATGTTATTATTTAGTTGTGGCAACATGGATTGACTCATTTGACCCAAAATGGTTTAACTTCTTACTATCACCTTGATGAAAACACTATTTTATGCAAGTAGATTTTAAAAGTATAAGTTTTTATGTTGTTGGAATTATTAATTTATTACATATGAATTTAATTAGTAGAATTTAATGATGAGAAGAAACAAAAATGTCTTAAATATATATTGAATGAGGTGAATGCAAGTTAATATTGACCTTAAATGTTGGATTTAATGAGAGAAAATTGAATGCATTGAATATCTTAAAATCACATATTTTCAACTTATTTAATATCTATTATCGATTATCCTATTTTCCCTCATTTTTTATCTATAAATTTAAATATGGAGGGATAAGTTCTGCCCTCAAAAAATTTCCAAAAATATTCTTGAGGCTATTCATACTTTTTAAAGTAGTATAGATATAGATAAATACTACAAATATATAATTTATTATAAATATATTATATATTATAATATATATACACACACACACATACGTGTGTATGTATTAAAAATATATATAATATATATGAATATATACTGATTGGTTTAATTAACCAGTGGTTTTCTTTTAGGTTAACTAAAACCAAACCAATCGGTTCAGTTAACCAGATTTTTCACTTTGAATTCCTTGGTTCAATTCAGTTTGCTTTTATGATTTTTGTTGAAACCCTAGTGTTTAGCATCTTATAGTTACTACTAGGGTGCAACTTGCATTAGGTTGGGTTGAAAATTTGTCAAAGTTTCAATGGGCTAACTGTCCAATATGGTGGAAATTCTTCAAATGGGGAAACCCTATTTATTGCCTCGATTTGAGGAAATTGAAATGGATGAAGACATTTTCTTACATTGTACGTTGAGATCAATATTATGGAAATTAGAAGTATAATAGATATTGGTAACACATGGAGTGTGGTGCGTTGGTTTCAGGTCTTCATAAAGTTGTAAAAGTCCACCGGAGACCCTCTAATAATGCAAAAGGAATTGTATCTGGTTTCTTTTTTTTAAAGGAATAAGAAAATATTCAACAAAAGCCTCATAATTTGTATGTCATTTTGTGTAAGGTTCTAAGTATCGATATGTATTGGCCGATACGTATCGTGTCGGTGACTTCTTGATACGCCTCTACAGGGGATGTATCGGGGTTTTGATCGATTCAGGAGGTGGAGTAGCTTAAACCGGCCCCCCTAAACTGGTTTAGAAAAAATAAAAAAAAAACTTAAAAAATACTATTGATATTGCCCGATATGCCTCTACTGACATATCAGACATATCGATATTTTGAAGCTTGATTTTATACAATTAGTCTAACTCACTATCTATTTGATGAGGCATCATATGTGGCTTTTCAGGGGTATGATGAACAGGGCAAAAATAGGAGAACCCAAATGCAGTGGCATAGTCTTGATAGGCTGCAAATGGTATCCGGACCCACCCTTATCTCTGGTCCAATATAGTTTGAATTGATGCAGATTAAATATATATTCTCACATGTAGTTTTCATTTATATTGTATATTGATTCAAATGTCAGTTTCTATTAAATTGTCATAGGTTTAAGTTTCATACAGGTAATTTTCAATATATTCAATGTTTGGTTACAATCCAAATTCATTTCAAGTTTAAAAATAAGCGAATCAAATGTGGATTTACTTATATCTAATTCGATTTGATCCATTTGCAGCCCTAGATCTGGGATCCCAATTTATAAAGTCCAATAAGTCCAATGGGGTAAATCCAAGTTCATTGTAAAATCATCAGTACTGGTAGCTGAACCTTGGGTTGTTAGCCATTATTTTTTCAAAGATTCGTAGATAGCGTGGGTTGTGCCAATAAATATTTTAGGGTCCATTTTGGTCGTGGGAATAGGGGTCGAGTGGGAATAGGGTCCATTCTGATTCCAGTTGTTTGGCTGGGTGGAATAGCATTTCAATTCCTATTCCTAGCAAAATGATATTTCCCTATTTGAGGGAATGCCAGCCAAAATATCATTCCAATTCCAGTCATTTGGCTGGGCAGAATAGGATTTCATTCCCATTTCTAGTTCCATTTAAGGGAATGGCCATTCTGACCTTTCCCCTTGAGAATGAGAATCTCACTCCAATTAGCTAAAAAACAAAAAAGACTACTTACTTACCCCTCCCCCAAAATCCAATTTCTATTGACCCAATGCCAATCCTTCTTGGGAGTTGTGCATATTTTGTGAAATATGATTTCAATTCTTGTCTTAACCAAAGAGGCAAGAGGGAATAGGCAATTCCAATTTCCGTTCCAAAAGATTTCGATTCCAATTCTGATTGTGAACAAAATGGACCCTTAATTAAACCACCATGGCCAAAAACACCCCTACTTATTTTTTTCTAAAGTTACCCTTCATTTCTTAATTATAGGTTTATTTTGGACAAAGATAATCATAGCTGGATACATACTTTCCATAAAACAAATTAAAACAAGTTTGGGTTAGATTTGAGTCAATATCTGGTCCATTGATAGAAGATAATAATATAAGTGTCAATGGACCAGGTTTGAGTTAGAATT